>NC_086451.1:283394500-284594500 GCF_028390025.1 Pseudophryne corroboree
TGGGTGTGAACTGGCTCCTCCCTCTATGCCCCTCCTCCAGACTCCAGTTATAGGAACTGTGCCCAGGGAGACGGACATTTCGAGGAAAGGATTTATTGTTAAACCACAGTGAGCATCTTACTAGCTCACACCTCAAGCATGCTGCAGAATGTGGCATTCCACAGAATACAAGCCAACGGCATGAACAATTGCAGCACCTGGCTGACAATAAACGTACACAATATGTGTGTAACCACAAATAATAACTGCAGATATAGTACGCATTGGGACGGGCGCCCAGCATCCTCTACGGACTAAGAGAAAAGGATTTACCGGTAGGTATTAAAATCCTATTTTCTCATACATCCTAGAGGATGCTGGGGTCACATCAAGAACCATGGGGTTATGCCAAAGCTCTAGAATGGGAGGGAGAGTGCGAACGACTCTGCAGAACCGAATGTCCAAACGTGAGGTCAACCTCGGCCAAGGTATTAACCTGTATTACTTAGCCAAATTGTTTGCTAAAAGCTGCTCGGCAAAGTTGCAATGCCGAGACTCCCCGGTCAACCGCCTCGGACGAGCCCACCTTTCTAGTAGAATGGGCCTTCACCTATTTCGGTAACGGCAATCCTGCCATGAGATGAGAATGCTGAATCTTACCACAGATCCAGCGCGCAATGGACTGCTTGGAAGCAGGACACCCAATCTCGTTGGGAGCAAACAGGACAAACAGAGCCTGTGTTTCTAAAAGGAGCCGTGCTGGCGACATAAATTTTCAAAACTCTGACCACATGCAGAGACTTCGATTCAGCGAAGGTGACGGTAGTCACAGGCACCACAAAAGGTTGGTACATGTGGAAAGAAGAAACCACCTTCGGTAGAAATTGTAGACGAGTTTCCAACTCTGCTCTATCTTCATGGAAGATCAAATAAGGTCTCTTGTGAGACCAGGTCGCTAACTCAGACCCTCACCTTGCGCATGCCAAGGCCAACCTGACGACCACTTTCTAAGTGAGGAAATTCACTCTTCCTTACTTAAAGGTTCAAACCAAAGTGATTGAAGGAACTGCAACACCCCATTAAGATCTCATAGTGTCACTGGGGCACAAATGGAGGTTGGATGTGCAACACGCCCTTCACGACAGTCTGAACTTCTGGAAGGGAGTCAAATTTATTCTGAAAGAAACCCGCTATGGCCGATTTTAATTGAGCTCAAGTTTAGGCCCTCATCCACAACTGCTTGTAGAAAATGGAGAAAACGTCCTAGCTGAAAACTCTGCCATAGGAGTCTTCTTGGATTCACACCAAGAAACTCATTTTCTCCAAATACAGCAGTAATGTTTATACGTAGCCGCGGTAAGTCCTAATACACGCACGGCCCCTGCCGCAGCAGGTCCTCGCGCAAAGGAAAAAAAAACAGGGATCTCCTATGAGTAATTCCTGAGATCTGGATACCAAGCTCTCCTTGGCCAGTCTGGGACCATGAGGCTCGCTCGAATTCCTTTCTATGATCCCAGAACTTTTGGAATGAGAGAAAACGTAGGGAATACATATACCGACTGAAAACACCCATGGTGTCACTAGTGTATTCACTGTTCCTGTTTTAAGGTCCCTTGACCTGGAACTCTGAAGCTTCTTGTTGAAATGAGATGCCATCATTCCTAATTGAGGAAATTCCAATGACATGTCACCTCTTCGAAGACTACTTGGAGGAGGTCTCTTCTCTCCTGGATTGAGATCGTGCCTGCTGAGGAAGTCTGCTTCTCAGTTGTCTACTCTTGGAATGAACATCGCCAACAGAGCGCTTGTATGTTTTTCCGCCCAGCGGAAAATCCTTGTGGTTTCTGCCATTGCTGTTCTGCTCTTCGTTTGTAGAAAACCGTTGTAAACGGCCCTTAACTCTAGACCGTTTATGTGGTGACAAGTTTCCTAACTTGACCATCTTCCTTGGAAGTTTTCCCCCCTGTGTGACTGCCACCCCGCCTCGGAGGCTTGCATCCGTGGTCGCTAGGATCCAGTCCTGGATCTCAAACCTGCAACCCTCTAGGAGGTGAGAACTGCACAGCCACCACAGGAGTGAGATTCTGGTCTTGGAAGACAGGATTATCCTCCGGTGTATGTGTAGGTGGGAACCGGACTACTTGTCCAACAGGTCCCACTGGAACACCCTCGCATGGAACCTGCCCAACTGAGTGGCCTCATAGGCCGCAACCATCTTTTTGAGCAACCGAATGTATTGATGAATTGACACTCTTGCTGGTCTCGGAATCTGTTTGACCAGACTCTGGATCTCCAGAGCCTTTTCCCCTGGAAGAAAAAACTCTCTGTAGTTCTGTGTCTAGTATTCTTCCCAAAACCGACAACCGCGTTGTTGGGATCAACAGGGGTTCTGGCAAGTTCAGGAGCCAACCATGTTGTTGAAGAACTGTCAGGGAGAATGCAATGTTTTGCACCAACTGGTTCCTTGACCTCGCCGTTATCAGGAGACCGTCCCAGTATTGGATAATTGTGACTCCTTACTAGCGACGGAGAACCATCATTACCGCCATCACCCTGGTGAAAATCCTTAGAGCCGTGGACAGCCCAAACGGCAACATCTGAAATTGGTAATGACAACCCTGAATTAATTAGGAATCCGTTATGTCTACTGAGACCATGAAAAAAACTCCTTTTTCCAAATTGAAAATCACTGCCCTGAGAGATGCCATCTTGGATTTGAATTTCTTCAAGTAGAAATTGAGGGATATCAGATTTAGGATTGGCCTGACCGAGTCGTCTGGCTTTGGGACCACAAAGAGGCTTGAATAAAAGCCTTCTCCCTGCTGTGACAGGGAGAACCAGGCCAATGAACTGATCCTGAAACAACCCTAGCATTGCGTCGCATACTACCTCCCCGTCCAGAGGAGAATCGGTAATTTGAAACTTGGTGAGGAGAAACGTCTGAAAACTCCAGTATGAACCCTTGGGACACTATTCGTAAAAGCCCCTGGGTCCAGGTCTGTTCCAGGACTGACTGAAGAGTTTTAGATGTGGTCCCACCAGTGTGGGCTCCCTCAAGAGAGTCCCAGCGTCATGCGGTGGATGTGGCAGAACACAGAGGATGATCTCTTCTCCTGTGATCTTGAAGAGGTTGCGGACCTCTTCCCTTTTCTCCTTCCTCTACCTGCAAAGAAAGAGGAATCTGTATCTATTGGGCCGAAATGACTGCATCCGACAATGGTGTGTCATCATACCTAGTGAGGGAACATAGGGCAAGAAGGCGGACTAACCAGCGGCAGCTGTCGAGATCAAATTAACTAGGCCGTCACCCAACCAGGCTTCACCTTCATAGGGAAGAGACTCCCCTTCTTCTCGGAGTCAGCATCAGCATTGCATTGGTGAATCCACAACGCCCTCCTAGCCGAAACCGCCATGGAATTGGCCCGTGAACCCAAGAGTCCTATATCCCTTACAGTCGCATGAAAGTATGCTGCCGTGTCCTTGATATGACCCAACATAAGGAGTATTGCCCAGGGTATCTACATCGGTTGACAAGGTACCCAACCTTATTTGAATACTACTACTCCCCCATGCGCATGTAATGGCAGGACTAACTAACATAGTCGTGGACACATAACTATAATATAACGTAGCTTCCTACATACGATCCGCTGGATTTGTGACAGGGCCCGTGCAGAACAGGGGGCAACTCCTACTTTATTCTGTCCGCGGTGGAAAAAGAAATAAACTATCAGAATCCTCATGAAGATTTGAAACCATCTTGTCAGGGCTGACCCAGACTTTCTCACACAGAGCTCTCAGCACATGAGAAGGAGGAACGATACCTCAGCTTTCATTATAACTTTATATACATATATATACATACACAATTATATATACACATATATATATATATATACACATATACATATCCACACATAGACCCCTCTGTCAGGAACAGCCAGAGTCCTCAGTGACGTCTTTAATGTGCACTAATCATGCACTAAATGCTCTTTTTTTTCCGGATCTAATCAGGAAACATTATGGTCGACATAGGAAACAGTATCCGTGTCGATATCAGGGAGTAGTAACTGGGTAAAATAAAATGTTTGCGACCCCGAGGGGTCTGAGGGAAATATAGCTATGAACATGGCATCCTCCATAGATATTCCTACGTCTGTGTTTGGGACACAGAGTTATGCAACCTTAATATATATATATATATATATATATATACACATATATTTACTCTTTCTGATATGCAAATGTGTACCCAGTCAGATATTGGTGGTGCCTACATAGCCACCCACACACGTCTGTGTCCCTAATATCATTTTCTCTTGGGAAAAACATTCAGCCACCGACGTGTTGACACACATGTACCAAGTACCATCAGGAGCCGGCAGTGCCAACAGGGTCACTTCCACAGCTGTTTGTGGGGGGAGCACTCAGCTTCAGATATGTCGACACATGTGTACCAAAACCCACCGACACACCGGGCATATAGAGGACAGACCCACAGTAAAGTCTGTCAGAGAGACACAGAGGAAGGTTGCCAGCCAACAACCCATTGCCTAATCACCAGTTCTGAAACACTAAGGAATGCCCCAGACCTGCAGCGCTTTTATATTAAATATATATATATATATATATATATATATATTGCACCAATATTTCTGTGCCCCTCCCCCCATTTTGCACCCTGATAATTATTCAGAAGTGTGAGGAAGGACCAGCGTGTCTGCATAGATATTTGCGCTGAGCTGTGTGAGCTGAGAGTACTAAGCCCCGCCCCCTCAATGGCACGCTTGGCAGAGGTTAGGACAGTGCCTAGGCACCTATGTCCCCTCTTGCCAGTCATATTTTTGAGGTGTATATGCTGCCCAGGGTGCCCCCCCCCCGCGCACCCTGCACCTTGTAGTGCTGTTGTGTGTGGGAGCATGGCACGCAGCGTGCGATCACTGTGTGGTACCTCATAAGCCATCACTGTCTTCTTTTATTTTTCTACTCACCTGTCTTTTGACTTCTGGCTCTGCAAGGGGGGTGATGGCCGGCTCTGGGAATGAGGTCCTAGGAGTACCTAGTGATCAAACCCTCAGGAGCTAATGGTGTCCTGTAGCGAAAGAAGCAGAGCCTTGAAACTCACAGAAGTAGGTCTGACTTCTCTCCCCTTAGTCCCACGAAGCAGGGAGACTGTTGCCAGCAGTTCTCCATGAAAATAGAAAACCTAATATAAGTCTTTTCAGAGAAATTCAGTAGAGCTCCTCAGAGTGCATCCAGTCTCCCTGGGCACAATTCTAAACTGGAGTCTGGAGGAGGGGCATAGAGGGAGGAGCCAGTTCACCCCCATACAAAGTATTAAAGTGCCCATGTCTCCTGCGGATCCCGTCTATACCCCATGGTTCTTGATGTGACCCCAGCATCCTCTAGGACGTATGAGAAATATAGATAGTTTTATTTCACAGCAACTGATGATCTCAGCGGGTCTCTGCCTTGGGAGGGTAGAAATGTTTATATTAGAGGCAACAGTATTACGATTGCCAAACAAACATTAAATGGATACAATTACCATTCACAACTGAAATGGAAACAATGTTATATCAGTCAAATCTTTTAGTAGCTACTATAATATCTATTTTAGAAACTGTAACAATCTTTGTTACTTTCCCTCCAATGTCTATGCTGCGCAGTGACTTATGGCCATTTTGTTGGTGCACATGAAGTCTTTTAAGCAGTAATGCATTAAAGATGAAGCATAGTCAGTGGAATCTCTTTTTATCCTGCATAGTTACTCCTAAATAAATACTCTGTGTAATCCGTTTGTTAAATGCAACGCAATCAGGTTCTGTGGCTCTCACTTGCTAATTGCAGCTAAATAAATTCAAATATAATGAAGCGTTTAGTAGCTGTAGTGTTTTCCTGAATTAGTTTACATGTATATGTCTCCAACACTCTGCAATTAGTTTTGCTAGACTGTACTGTGTTAGTACTCCTTAAGTACGTCTGAGGAAAAAAACTGATGTAAATTATTTCTTTTTACCTTAGCTTGCTACAACTTGCAGGGGAGTCTTTCTGTGCGTAAATCAACATGACAATATAGCAGAGTGAAAGGCTTATAACTCTCTCAATCTGAGCTGTGGCGGAGATAAGTCTCACTCTGGACAAAGTCAAGTTACAGTATTATATCTTGCTGACTGACTTTTATTTCCTAACACTGGATATTACTGTCCCCTTCAATACTGACAGCCAGTTTAGTTAAGAATATCCCTCATCTATCACTTGTAGACTTAATGCATGTAGAATTGTGAGGTATTGCAGTAATTCCCCTTCTGTGGAAGGCCGCTTTGGATGAACTTCTAGTGTAGTGCTGCTGCTCTTTCCCTTCTGTGTGATGCCCTTCATGGTACTGTCTATACGAGCCTTCCCCTTTACCCTTAACCATATATGGGGAATCTGGAGCCGCCTACCACTCTCCCCTGTTAAGTCACTCACTGCCCAGCATTCTTTCAGCTCCGATCGGGTTGGTTGTGCCGGTCTCAGTCCCGCCACCCGCTCTCTTCACGCGCTGGCTCTTTTCACCTTAGTCACACTCAGAGATCCCCTGTAGACCTGTTAATGGCAGGCTCCAGAGCCACAAGCCCATATCATTTCTGGGAGGCTTATCTGTCCACCTGACCCATTTACCCTTCATGAGAGGTTTATATCCAACAGTACTTTTTCCTCTGTGAGAGCAATATAACTCATCAAAAGTCCTTTTCCCCCTGTGAGGGCAACATGCATTTTAATAATTATCCCATTAAGTGGCATCTCTTTAATTTAGGTAATTTGAAATGAGCTAATTCGGTAAACAGACTCACCCTCTATGCCTCTACATCTTCAGTGCTTTCATCTTGAGCAGTTGAAGTCTTGTATTTCCTCAATTGGTTGCGATGCACTACTAATGAATAATGTTCATCGTCTTTTGCTATCTGATAGACTGCCACCAAAGGGTCGCAGAATCCCTGATACTTGGTAAGGTGTTGCTTCCCAATAACTATCTAGCTTGCTGTGTCAATGATTGTTTTTCTTCAGGAGCCAATCACCTATATTTAGAGGCTCAGCCAAAGCAGTTTCATTATAATAATCGGTCTGTTGCTTCTGTACCTGGTCCATTCTTTGGTTACCGATGGTTTTTGCGGTCTTTAAGCATCGCTGATGCTCTTCTACCCAATTATTTGAGGAATTATTTCTTGGACTATTTCCTGAGGCACATCCAATCTCAAATCTGCAGGCAACTTGCCCTCCCAACCAAACAGTAAATAAAAGGGAGTGTACCCGGTAGACTTATGCTCTGTATTGTTGTACAAGAAGATAATCTCTGGTAATAATGTCATCTACTCAGGTTGCTCAGGTGATGGAATAGCTCTCAACATGCTAATTTGCGATTGATTCATTCTTTTACATAACCCATTGCATTGGGGATGATATGCTGTAGTTCTTAACTTCTTGCACCCGTATAATGAACATAGTTCTTGAAACAGGTGTGACTCAAAAGCAGGCCCCTGGTAAGTTAATATGTTTTCTGGGTATCTGAATGGACAAACAAAGGCCCTCCAAAGCAGTTCAGTGGTGGTTTTGGCAGATAGATCACGCAATGAAAGAGCCACAGCAAATTTTGAGTAATGATCTGTAATGGTAAGAGCATATTGGTATCCAGTTCAGGTAGGCTCAAATTTAATATGATCAAGAGATACTAGCTCCAGTGGATGGGTAGTTACTATATAATGCAGGGGAGCTTTCTAATTAGCTGGAGCTTGCTTGCGGAGGATACAAGTTGAACAGTTGGCACACCATCTTGCTATATCATCTCGCAATCCTATCCAGAAGAATCTTTTACATAATTGAGCTAACAATTTTTGAGCTCTGAAATGTCCTGATTGATCATGGTAGGCTTGAAGTAGAAAGTCTTTATCTTGACGAGGTAGCACTGAGTGAAGGGGCAATGTGTTCTTGGATTAATTCCACAACTAACAAAAAGTCCCTTTTGTATTTTCAAACAATCTCGCTGATGTCAAAGTTTAAGCAGCTCTGGTTCAGTCGAATTTCGCTCAAGTTTATTCAACATCTTTCCAGAGAGCACCAGAGTTTTCAGCCTGGTTAAGATCAAACTCTCTCACTGTATTTGACACCACTTCGCTGGTTCTAATTCTCATGCACTCGAGGTACTCTGTTTGTGCCCTGTCTGTACACTGGTGGCCATGGACTATTGCTGGACAAACAAATTTTGAAACCTTGGCATTTCAACGTCTTCCCACTTATCCTCCTCGCAATCAGTTAGCCGTGACAGGGTGTTGGCGTTGAGATTATTTTTCCCGCTCCTGTATTTGATGGTGAATTTATAATTGGCTAGCCAAGAGCACCATCGTTGTTCCAATGCCCCTAAGTGAGCCATGGCCAAGTGAGAAAGGGGATTATTGTCAGTAAAAGCTAAGAATGGAGTGGCAGCTAAATAGTTCTTAACTTTTCCGTAACTGCCCACACTAAGGCCAACAACTCTAATTTGAAAGCACTGTAATTTGCATCATTTTGTTCAGTCTTTCTCAAACTTCGGCTTGCATAAGCGATTACTTGTTAATTTCCTTGTTGCCTCTGGGACAGAACAGCTCCTATCCCTTGATAGCTGGCATCTTTACAAAGTTGAAAGGATTGGCTGTAATCACGGTAGGCCAATATGGGCATTTGAGTTAGCAATAACTTTAATCTGTCAAAAGCATCTCGTTGAGCGATCGTCCATACTATCGGCGTACCTCGATGTTGATGGCTCATGGGCATGCCACGAAGTAATTCATGCAGTGGGGCTGCAAAGTGAGCAAATCATTCCACGAATCTCCGGTAATATCCTACAAAACCCCAAAACTTCCTCACTTCTCTCAAGGTGGTCAGTACGAGCCAGTCTTGTACTGCAGCAATTTACTCTGGGTAGGGTGTTACTCCTTCAGCATTTACAATGTGCCCCAAATATTGTACACTGATCTTCGGGAGATGACATTTTGATGGCTTTACTTTTAGACCATACTCAGCTAATCTTTGGAAGATTTCATTGCGATGTGTTAGGTGTTCTTGATAGGTCATAGAGAAGACTGATATGGTGCTGCTGTATCTGGATGACATAATAAAGTTCTTGTATCCTAAACAATGCTCCATAACTCTTTGAAAAGTCCTTGGCGCATTAGAAAGCCCAAACGGCATTCTTTCAAATTCATACAGTCCCATGGGGGTGGTAAAATCCATCTTCTCTGGGTCACCAGGCGCCATTTGAATTTGCCAGTAGCCAATGGTTAAATCAAGTGTCGAGAAATAAGTGGCAGATTTTAGTGCTGTCAGGGACTCTTCAATCCTTGGTAATGGGTAAGCATCTTTGTGTGTTACTTGGTTAAGTTTTCTGTAATCTACACAGAAACGTAAGTTACCATCTCTCTTCCTCAATAATACTATTAGGGCTGCCCATGGGCTGTGGCTCTCTCTTATCACTCCCAAAGTTCTCATTTCCCTATCATTTGTTTCATTGGTTGATATAATGCCAGAGCCAAGGGTTTGTATTGCTCTCTAATAGGTGTTGCATCCACTGTTGGGATATGATGTTGAACCTGGGCCACCAATCAAAAATCAGCTGAGTGTTTACTAAAAGTGACAAAGTTCTCTTTTACAACTTTTAGTACTCCTTGCTTGATCTCCTCTGAAGTGTCTTCTTCCCCGATCTGTATCTCCCTCCACCAAGGGGACATGTTCTTCCCTTCGTCACAATCTTTTTGAATTGACACTTAACTGAGTAGGTGTAGAAACCACACCAACAATGTCCTGAAAATTCACCCACAGCAGCTTAGCCATGGTTTGATTTTGAAATAGTTTAACATGATAGTCATGAGGTTTGAGAATACGCAAAGGCACTCGGACCAGAACTCTCGCTGCTACAATGTCATCACAATGGGCCGCATTATAAGGTTCTGCGATGGCATCATAATTATTTCCCTGAGGGCCGCATCGAGCTTTTCCCCGGTTGATAGTTTCGGTGTTGTGTTGCAAAACCACTGGTCGCCGATCAGCTATCTTCACTTTTCCTACTTCTGCTGAAGCATTAATAAACCATTGCTGTCCTTGAAGGGTTCAGATTGTTTTATGTAAAGCTCATTGGAAGAATGGTGGTGTATTAGACAACTCCATCCGCAAGTCAGAAATTAATTCCTAGGGGCAATTTTGTAGCACATTCATCACTATAATTATAGAGGTAACAGTTGGGTCATCCACATTAGTGATAAGACACCCTTGTTTTAGGAGAATGGCTTGCCCTATCTTAAAGTTGTACGCACAATATCCCTGGCATGATATACTCAGTCCATTGCTGGCCAAAAGCCTGAGCCAAGTTGGTGGGGTGGCATAATTCCAGTCTCTCCCCAATGTTGCTTGAAGACCTTCATCTGTATGGTGGTTACTTGAGAGCCTGTGTCTAATATAGCCGGTACTTATATCTCATTAATCTGGATGGTAATTATAGGACATTGCCCCACATGTTGCGGGCACCATTCCTCTGCAGTAGGACTTGTTGTGTTGATTCCCTCCAAGGGTTGGTCTCCGGTCTCGGGTTAGTTGGTGCTTAAAGACTCTTCTTGGTGGCAAACCCATTCTACATGTGCACTGATGTTGCATCTCCTACATATATGATGTCCCTGCGAATCGAACTGATCAGTAGGTCTACAACCTCTTCCTGGTGATGGCTCCCACCAGTCGTTCCTTGATCTCCTCCGATCAGTGCGCCAATTTGACTCTGCTCTTTCAGGTGGGGCGCGCTTACTAAGTTTTTGTAATTCCCTATTCATTGCTGCCATTCCGACTGTGAGTTCTTCCATTTGTCCCTTTAACAACCTTACTGGATCAGGAGTAGGAGCCTGCGCACCTTTAAGAGCAGCTTTCTTTGATTTCTTCACTTCACCAGATATGTTATAATAATCAGCCCTACTTTCTGACGATTCTTGATATCCCGGCATCTCGGGAAAGGAAACCTCCTTCTGCTGAGTCGATCCAATCACTTTAATCGCTGCCTCCTTAAAATCTAAAAAGGAATCACCCCCTTTCTGTAACCTCGTGAGTTTTAATTGAGCTCTGCTATTCTCACAGCTGGCCCCATCTATAAATTGATTCACCAGGACCTCATAACCTCTTTCAATTCTATCTCTTTAATGTCTCTCAATGCTTCCTGCAGGCTTAATGCAAAGTCCCGTAATGATTCTCCTGGCATTTGCTTTCTGTAATAAAATCATGACTTAAGCTCTGACAATGTGCTGTTGTCAAAAGTAGTTGATAATCTTTGGAACACTTGTTCTACGGTCTGTCGTTCTTCCAACGGCAAAGATAGCACTTCTCACAATGCTGGTTCTTTTTAGCTGTCCAACTGGAATCTCCACCTGTTACTGATTGGTCAAGGGATACAGTCTGAACATTGATTGCATTTTAGTTTTAAATTCAATAAAGGTGTTGGAATCCTTTCGCCTTGTCTCTCCTGAATGTGTGGGCAGCAACGGGGCCCAATATAATATGGCAGGGTGATTGGATTCAAACTAGCCATAGTTTGGTTGAGAACTTTGCGATCCAGTTGGTTTGCGAACTTTGTGAACTTGTTGGCACAGCATGTGCTTGCTTGTTGGTTAACATATTCTATCTGTATCCTGTTAAAGTGGAAGCCAAAGTTTTAATAAACCTCTGATGTATTGTCGGTCACTTTACACTGTTCAATGTAGATCTATATTATGCTATAATAATTTTACCTTTTTTCATCCGATCTTCCTGATCTTCACAGAGAGGGGAGGATTATTAATGTTTTGGAAACAAATGTTAATAAAACAATTTGCTTTATTTCTCAATAACAGGGTTCACAGATACCCTTACCAAACACATTCGCCAATAGTAATATCCACGTTTATGTCAATTAGATCAACACTATCATATACCAGCATTTACTTGTACACTCAAAGAAATAAAGTTTTTATTTCACAGCAACTGACGATCTCAGCAGGTCTCTGCTTTGGAAGGGTAGAAATGTTTATATTAGAGGCAACATTATTACCATTGTCAAACAAACATTTAATGTACACAATTACCATTCACAACTGAAATGGAAACAATGTTATATCAGTCAAAATCTTTAGTAGCTACTATAATATCTATTTTAGAAACTGTAACAATCTATGTTACTTTCCCTCCAATGTCTATGCTGCGCAGTGACTTATGGCCATTTTGTTGGTGCACATGAAGTCTTTTAAGCATTAATGCATTAAAGATGAAGCATAGTCAGTGGAATCTCTTTTTATCCTGCATAGTTACTCCTATATAATTACTCTGTGTAATTCTGTTTGTTAAATGCAACGTAATCAGGTTCTGTGGCTCTCACTTGCTAATTGCAGCTTAATAAATTCAAGTATAATGAAGCGTTTAGTAGCTGTAGTGTTTTCCTGAATTAGTTTACATGTATATGTCTCCAACACTCTGCAATTAGTTTTGCTAAACTATACTGTGTTAGTACTCCTTAAGTACGTCTGAGGAAAAAAACTGATGTAAATTATTTCTTTTTACCTTAGCTTGCTACAACTTGCAGGGGAAGCTTTCTGTGCTTAAATCAACATGACAAGATAGCAGAGTGAAAGGCTTATAACTCTCTCAATCTGAGCTGTAGCGGAGATAAGTCTCACTCTGGACAAAGTCAAGTTACAGTATTATATCTTGCTGACTGACTTTTATTTCCTAACACTGGATATTACTGTCCCCTTCAATACTGACAGCCAGTTTAGTTAAGAATATCCCTCATCTATCACTTGTAGACTTAATGCATGTAGAATTGTGAGGTATTGCAGTAATTCCCCTTCTGTGGAAGGCCGCTTTGGATGAACTTCTAGTGTAGTGCTGCTGCTCTTTCCCTTCTGTGTGATGCCCTTCATGGTACTGTCTATACGAGCCTTCCCCTTTACCCTTAACCATATATGGGGAATCTGGAGCCGCCTACCACTCTCCCCTGTTAAGTCACTCACTGCCCAGCATTCTTTCAGCTCCGATTGGGTTGGTTGAGCCGGTCTCAGTCCCGCCACCCGCTCTCAGCAAGCGCTGGCTCTTTTCACCTTAGTCGCGCTCAGGGATCCCCTGTAGTCCTGTTAATGGCAGGCTCCAGAGCTACAAGCCCATATCATTTCTGGGAGGCTTATCTGTCCACCTGACCCATTTACCCTTCATAAGGCGTTTATAGCCAACAGTACTTTTTCCTCTGTGAGAGCAATATAACTCATCAAAAGTACATTTTCCTCTGTAAGGGCAACATGAATTTTAATAATTATCCCATTAAGTGGCATCTCTTTAACTTAGGACATATAAAATGAGCTACAACTGCTCAGACAAAGTTTATAACATACATCTCTATCATGCTCCTCATTAACACCAGGGTATTTTATATATATATATATATATATATATTTTTTTTAACCATACATTATTAAAGGCATGATAATTTTGATCCAGCAATAGTCAATTTATTATATTTTCTCCCTCCCATGGTCAAGCTGTAAAAGTCAAAAAGCATGGCTCATACATGATTTTATAATATCCATAAAATATGCTCTAGTAGACACATACAGTGCCTTTTTGCATCAGCATATTGTAGAAAAAATGTAGTTTACTTAGAGATGGATCCATGCTCATTGAGCATGGCTGTATCGCAGGTGCGGGCGAGCGGCATGCCTATGCGTGGCTGCACCTTGACCTACCATCGAGCATACAGAGATGCTCCATTCAAAGTGAATTGGGCATGTGCGAGTCCCATTCGTGCCTAGTAGCAGATGGAGCCATGATTACGGTGGCTCCATCTTTAAGTCTCCATAATGTAGTTTATCAATCTCAGTTCCTACAGGACCATTCAAAGACTCCTACAACTCATCATCCCACCATCACTGTGGTCCAGAGCCATTTGGAGAACAGATACCACAGGACTCACCACTATTAAACAGTAAACTGAAATTAATCTTACCTTCAGCTGTGTCCTAGATGATCCGAGCAGCGCTCCACCGCACTGCACATACGTAGCTCCTCCACCTGCATCGCATGATGCAACACTCTTGTGTTTTTGCACAGGGCACCTCCGACGCACCGTGTCAGCCATTCATACCTGGCCCACCAAAACCACATGCATTGTGGGATGTTGCGCTAGTCTTCCAGACAGCTGTTTTTCTGTCAAACAGTGCTGTAGCTACCACAGGCTGTTACGCCAAGCAAGGTTTGAGGATCCGGCAGCTGAGACTTGCCCAAGGAAGTAGTCTGCAGATGAATAAGACAAGGGGGTTGAATATAGTTCCTTCTCATGGGACAAGGGCAATGCAGAAGGCAGGTGGAGCTAAGAGTCAGTGAGCTGTAGTTCTTGGGAATGAGGCTGAGGTAGATAACTGGGGCTTGTGAATGATGACTTAAAGACGTAGTTGTAGACAAAGAACTGTGGGTTGTGGCTTGAAAGACAAGGCTGTAGATAATGAACTGCGGAACTGTGAATGGTGGTTAAAGACGTGGCTGGAGACAAAGAACTGTGGATTGTAACTTGAAAGACGAGGCTGTAGATGAAGAACTGCGGAACTGTGAATGGTGGTTAAAGACGTGGCTGGAGACAAAGAACTGTGGACTGTGACTTGAAAGACGAGACTGTAGATAATGAACTGTGGACTGTGGACGGTGGTTCAGAGACGTGGCTGGAGACAAAGATCTGCGGACTGTGGCTTGAAAGATGAGGCAGAAAGCCCGGGCCATCCGTGCCCAAAGGGTCTTACTGGACCGGGGTTTCCAGGAGCGCTTCCATAGGCAGCAGTAGGTTAGGAATGGCAGGTCTGCAGCAGCAACTGAGAACCGGCTAAGCAGGGTTAGGAGTAACCAGAATACAGCAAGAATCCTGGGAGCACAGGGCTAAAGCACCTACAACAGGGTTGTAACTTGAAGCACTGGCCTCCCTGTCATAAACCAGCCCCCTTTTATAAGGAGAACTCTCCCTGGATTGGCTGGAAGGGACAGGAGGCCAAAAATATGCCTCAAACTTTGGTCTCTAACATGGCGGCGCCCAGTAATGCAGACTTCCCCGTAAGGCCACACAGTGCACTGCCCCTGGTCTCCTAGCAACCACCCTGGCAAGGAGAGTCCCGCTGCAGCGGCATCCCACTGCCACGAGCGGACCCCCTCACCGCCGCTACCGCTGCCCACGGACCCGGCATGTCAGCCCTCTGCCGCCGCTGCCCACAAGCCGCCTGCAAAGCCAGCCCTGCGGCCCCAGTGTACCGGTAAAACCCCAGATGCTTACACAGGCTCACTGATAATGTGCCCACCGATGACTGATCAACGCGGTGCCTGGGTCTCTATGGCACTGCACTCATCCACGGTGCTGTTCAATAAAACTTTTTTTTTAAATAACAAAAATTTAAGGATAGTGCTCTGCTGGTGAATATCATTCTACAGTAGGTCAATGTTCACCAATATTTGCTTCTCCTATAGCAGACCCCGTGAAGTACGTTGCCCCACAGTACAGCAAAACAAGCACTGCAAATACCAAATGATACACAGGAGTAGTACAGCATTATAAAGACAAATACATATATAACAACCTAATAATACAATATAAATTGTAAAAGGATCCATAGAAATCTGTCACCAGAGATACTCATGAATCACTGGTTCTTATTACCGTCATACCGTAGTACTCATTGTAAACAATTTCATATGAAAACAATAACAAATAATACTATTATATCAAAATTCTTAAATGATTGAACGTGAACTGTCAAAAGCAAATCACAGTTCATAGTGCTATACAGATACTATACAATGACATATAATACTATACAAACTATAATAATCAGTGTTGCAGATCCTAACTATTGAAAACACTGAACATTTATATTCTCATTTAAACCTCTAGGGGCTTTGGTGTTTAAATAAAAAATCAATTTAGCTTCTTTCTGTAGCAACAAGCGTCCCTTGTCACCTGTTATGAGCTCACTATGGCTGAGAAATTGGTTTTAGAGTTGGGGATTTCATTTGTACCAACCTTTAAAAGGGACAATTTCAATTTTCATGTAGATCTGTATAAGATGGGTCACAAATTGCGATTCAGGGAGTTTTTCATGGATTCTGGCGAATTGTCATCTAACTGGTGATTTTAGTATTAAAACAAATAGTCATTTTGAGCTACCTTCTTCAAATCCTCGTACAAAGACATTTCTTAGGATGATACAGAATGACTATATGGAAATGTCATCTCTACAGAAATATTAATGTAATATTGGAGTTGAACAAAAGAATGCGATCAAATCACTACAATGCAATAACAGCATTGTAGTTCAGGCTATGGACAGGGGGGATTAGATTATCAGTATTATATATGTATATAGTGATATAAGGACTCAATTGGGCAACGTTAATACATATACCAGATTGGCTTAGAACCCTATGTATGACATCAAGGTGAAAATTGACAGCTTGTTGGGACGTGGGCTGGACAATAATTGGATTGCTGAAAAGTTGGTTAGGGCTCTGATCACTGAGTATCCAGGTTGCCAAATATTATATTGTATACCAAAGATTCATAAATCATTGGTGAAACCCCCAGGTCATCCAATAGTGTCAGCTAATAGATCAATGTTACAACCACTGGCTAAGTACAGTATGTTGATTTTCTACTACAGCCAATTGTTGTCCACAGCAAAAGTTACATTAAAGATACTGATGATTTTCTCAATAAGATGAAACAAATCAATTTACTTCCAAGTGATTGCTTTTTTGCTACATCGGATGTTTCATCATTATACACTGTCATTCAACATGAAGCTGTTGTTTTGGCAGTCAGGCAAGCTTTGTAAAATTCAGATTTTTGTGGTCCACCTGTAGAATATGTATGTGAAATGGTGTTAAGCATCCATGTTAATAACCATTTCCAATATGCTGAGTCTTTTTATGTGCAAAATGCTGGTATTGCGCTGGGTTCTAATGTGGCTTTGGCATATGCTAACATCTTTATGACCGAGTATGAGAACAGGTGTATTTATCCCGAATACGGTACCAGCATTCTTCACTATTATAGGTTCATTGATGACATTTTTGTTTTGTGGGTGGACTCTAAGAAGAGTTCCTGGAAATGGTTTAACATTTGAATACCTTAAGTAGTCCTACATGTTTTACTTCAAATATCCAGGTCGACCAATTAGAATTCCTAGATGTGTCTTTACTTAAAATAGGGAATAGATGAGGGACAACATTATTCCATAAGAGCATGAATAGGAATATATTATTGTGTTCATCCAGTCACCACCCCAGGTCTTTGAAGGATGGACTTCCTATTTCTCAGTTCCTGAGAGTACTAATAAACAATTCTCAAAATGATAAGGCTGAAGTCCAATTGGTGGAAATATCAGATAGATTTGAAGAAAGAGTTTACTTGCCGGGCACCATTAAAAGGGCACTGAAGAGAGCTAAATATATATTTCTGCATGATGGAGTTAGGAGATCTGCATAATCCAAACAAAATAGTTATTACCACTCAATTTAATGTTGGTGCACCAGCATTTACCAAGTCAGTCAAAAAGAATTGGTCAATTATTGGCATGGGTGCAACCTTTAAGAATAAATGCCAAAAACCATTGATCTTTTTTGCTTGTGGTCCTAATTTAAAGCAATTGTTAAAGCCTACAAAGAACTTTGATACTAAGATCCAATGGACATGGCCTAACACGAGAAATAACAGGTGCTTTAAATGCCTCGTCTGTACTGTAATGTTCTGCTCCCTGGAAAATGTTTGCACACCCTCACACAGGGAAGAAAATTTTAATTAAACATTATGTTACATACACGACTAGTTTCATAGTTTATATTTTGGTGTGTCCCTGCGGGCTACTGTATATTATGTGAGGAAAACCACAACCACTTTTCGAGAATGTATTGCCAATTATCACCTCTCAGACAAGCAGTGATTGATAAACATAACGATAAATTAGTAGCCTGCCATTTCGTTGAATTTTCAAAATGAGAAAACATCTGGATAAACAAAAAAAATTGAGTTTGCATGTTCTCAGACCCTATGACATTGGTTTTTCAAAATGTGTGAGTTTAGCGCTAAACTCGCAAATTTTGAAAACTCGTACACTATTACATTTGGCCCTATGTAGTTAGTTTAAAAAAAATGGGAATTGCAATGTATAACATACAGTATATTCAGCATAAAAATTATAACAGAAAAGTATTCTAAATTGTTTTTCAAAACATCTTGTCCTTTGCAGGAATTAAACCATAGCCCATGGGAATGGTAACCATCAGAGATGCCACTATGCCAAGACAGCCATGGAGACAAGTCACTGACACCGGAAGTGACATACTGTATTGATGTCGCTCATTGTAATTTTATTTTAGCGTGCTATGTGTCCCAACTCTATCACTGATTGTAATGATTTTTTTTATTTTAGAGAGCTGTGTAGTACTCTGAACTGTGTCTTTCTTTGTGTGCATCGGAGACTATGAGCAAATCATTTTCTGTGTTCACATTTCTACTTAATGTAGGGATCATTTTATACAGTGAATCGGGGGAGTGTTCAGTTGTAAGGCATACTGTCACTGGGTGCATGCTGTCCTGGTGATTTTGTAGTCTGCCCTACAGTATTACTGTATTAAAAAAAAGAACTACTGTATTTAATGTGCACTGTCCCACTTGTCAGGGTTTGCTACATTGTACAGTATTCTATAGTTCCATATCCATCCACTGCTGTTCAGCACTGTACTGTAGTTTTTATTAGTGGAGCAGTTGCCATCCAACGGTGAAGCTGTGTATTGCATGCTGTGGATCCTCTTGCACTTTATGACACCTTACTTCGCCGACCTGTGCTATTTGTAAGGCACAACTAGGACGCTGTAAATATGAAACATTGTGATGTGGGATTGTTGAGTAGTGTCATATCTTGAAACAGTACTTCTGAGTGATATGAAAATGTACCTAATAGAGGGGGTACAGCCTGGCAGTGCCACCTGCAGATAAACATTAGAACAAGCTTCTGTGATCTGTAATTGCCTAGCTCCTGCTGCATACATATTAGAAGCTACTAATATACATTACAGCAGGCAGTGACTCCAGTTGTCCCTGACTTCCTTTCTCCTGTGCGTGTCAATAGCAGTGCTACTAGTGACACACAGTGGGGATGAGATGTAGAAGATGAGGAGCAGGAGTCTTGTCAGTATTTTAAATGTCAGGATTTTGACCTTGTTGGGATTTTGACCTTGTCGGTATTTTGACTGTCGGTCAATGGTTGTCGGGATTTTGGCCATTGGGATTTTGAATGTAGGTATTTCATACTAAACCCGCATTAAATATATATATTTTTCTTTACCTGGAATACTGTAGTGGGGTACTGCAATCCCCACTCATTTTTGTTTTAGCTATTTGTAAAGGGGGGTACACACGAAGCAACATTCACTTAATTTCTAAGCAATCTAACTAGGGGTGCCGGCAACAGCTATGCGCGGTCCCATGTGTCGCTATTGCCAGCGCTAGATTGGCCACAATTTAGCAGGTCACTCATTTCACCACTGGGTGAAATGAACACCCCCCCGTGTGTGTCCCTCCTCGCTTAGCACATCACGCTGTACTGAGCAGGGGGAGAGATGTGTGCTGAGCGGTTTGATCAGCACACATCTCCCTATCTGTATGGCCCTTAAGAGATGGCAGCACTTTGTTAATTATGCTGTCTGATAATCTTCTGGCAATTGTGATAAGATCAACACAGACAACTGCTCCAGGCTAGTGCTGTTGAGCGTATACTGTTTCACACATCCAAATGCTGGCATTAGAGAGAAAGTCCACAGGGCAATTACAACTCTATTAACCACCGAGATAACAGTACATTTGCAAGACCCAAACACTGTGAGTGGCTTGTATTTTTTATTCTCTCTCTTAGCTACCACTCAACATCTACAGTACAATATACAGCATTAGTAAAGCTATTTGTGCTGCTACTTACACGCCTGTAAATCCAACTATTTGTTGATCCATTCTACCAGCAGTTAACATGGGTTACAATATTTTCCAAGTAAATTCAGGTTTAGGAGCCTGGTGACTCATTTTACATTTGTGGATCAATTCGGGACATTACAACCAGCTCGATTAACACTTTATTAATTTCATAGTACTCAGCTGGATTTACACTAAGAATTTGAGATTTTTATCAACCACTGAAAAGATCAACAAAAAAATCGCAAACTAATTTACTATGGCGGTAATTCTGAGTTGATCGCAGCAGCAAGTTTGTTAGCAATTGGGAAAAACCATGTGCACTGCAGGGGGGTGGGGGGGAGATATAACATTTGCAGAGAGAGTTAGATTTGGGTGGGTTATTTCACTTCTGTGCAGGGTAAATACTGGCTGCTTTATTTTTACACTGCAAATTAGATTTCAGTTTGAACACACCCCACCCAAATCTAACTCTCTCTGCACATGTTATATCTGCCCCCCCCCCCCCCGCAGTGCATATGGTTTTGCCCAACTGCTAACAAATTTGCTGCTGCGATCAACTCAGAATTAGGCCCTATATTCTATACCTCATGAGGTAATGTATTGGAACATAGCCCAAGGTGACGTGAGTTATGTAAGTGGTACTGTAGTTTAGTTTAAAGTGTAATAGTTTACAAGGATAAGGCAGCAAGCTAAATGTAGTCAAAGACCATTTATGCACATGAAATCCTGTACAAGCACTCTTTAAATTTAAATATTACTTTCAACCCAAAGTATCCAAGAAATGGAATGGTTTTTAAAAAGTCTCTAATAACTATAGCACTGTAAATCACTGGTCCTGGCTGTAAACAATAGACAAGGGGATATATTAAAGCATTTAGTATACTAACCGCACTAAAAAAACACTCAGCTGTGACTAATGTGGTCTTCAGGAATAGCACTATTGGGATCATCAAACACAATTATCTTGTTTTCAAGACTTCATAGCCTTCACTTACATTTATAATGTAAGTAACTCGGTCTCCAATAAATATCATTCTAGAAGAAGTATGTAAACCACTTACAACTGACTATTACTTTGAAAAAATGTTATTGAGTTTAAAACTTTATTACTTTTTTTTTTACTCTTTGCACTTTATTTATGTCCCGAAAATGGACATTGAGGGGCATCGACTGGTTTTATCCCCTTGCCATATAATCGACATGTCAGCTTCCATCCATTTACCAGTTTACTTTGCAGAGTCATGACTGCTTTTTAAAACAGCCTAAACTGCTTAACTGCAATGAGAATAGATCAGCTAATGGATTTCTGTGAAAGCAGAAATGGATAAAAGCTCTGTTATATGACACCTATCTGGTAATAATGGGCACAAGGCTGGTGTGTTGTAAGAAAGAGAACCCAAGCTTTAAGGGATTTAAATCTGGGGCAAATGCAGGATTTTTGCAGGGTTTTTTCAAATTTTATTAAATGCCTGCTAGATTAGTATTAAGGTAGTCATTCCAAGTTGTTCGCTCGCTAGCAGTTTTCAGCAGCCATGCAAACGCTATGCCGCCTCCCACTGGGAGTGTATTTTAGCTTAGCAGAAGTGCGAACGAAAGCATCGCAGAGCAGCTACAAAGTTTTTTTGTGCAGTTTTAGAGTAGCTCAAAACCTACTCAGCGCTTGCGATCACTTCAGACTGTTCAGTTCCTGTTTTGACGTCACAAACACGCCCTGCGTTCGCCCAGCCACGCCTGCGTTTTTCCTGGCATGCCTACATTTTTCTGAACACTTCCTGAAAACGGTCAGTTGACACCCAGAAATGCCCACTTCATGTCAATCACTCTGCGGCAGCCAGTGCGACTGAAATGTTTCGCTAGACCCTGTGTGAAACTACATCATTCGTTGTAATAGTACGTCGCGCCTGCGTATTGCACTGCATACGCATGCGCAGAAGTGCCATTTTTTTGCCTAATCACTGCACAGCGAACGAATGCAGCTAGCGAACAACACGGAATGACCACCTAAACCTCTTATCAGATTTGATGTGTGCAAATCACACCACAACTACAATAATAAGAAAAAGTAGAAAATAATTAAATTAATAGTAATAAATAAATAAAAACATAAATTTGGCATAAAAATGTATCGTTTTTTTATTAAATCAATATTTAAGGGAAAGTATGGTGGCAAAGAAAGGACGGCCAGAATCAGCACAGTCCACAATGCACAGCCAACAACATGCATTTTAGGCAGTTACTGCCCAAGGTGCACAACTCAACAATAACCCAGCTATAACACAACAAATGGTATCACTCAACCTTCTGACTTGACTACCCACTTGTTTGGGTGAAGATGCTGCCACTGTTAGGGTGGTCAGACACTACAAGTCAATGAAATGACGGCACCCAAAATAAATAATAACACCCAGACTGGTGAGCTGCCATTCTTTCTTGCTGCAGAATAGCCCGCAATCAATCACCAACAATACAAAGTATAAGGGAGTAAGGGTGGGAAGACTGGAAACAAAGAGTCTTTGCCCCCAGCACTAAGCATTTAAATGAAATCCAATACAGACAACCTGTATAACAATAAAAATAAATAAAGACACAGGGCGGGATGTACTAAATGTCATTGCCCCCCATCACCGCCATTTATCACAATGTTAATCACATATGTACTTACATATGTGATTAGCAATGCGAATGACAGCTCTTTCGATAAGAGCTGTCCTTCGTGATCTTCTGTGGCTCCCTGACTTCCAGGTTTCGGCCTGTGCATGTGCGGAGTTGAGGGGGGCGGCCACGGGGCATGCTGGGTGGGATCCGATTGGATCCCTCACACCAGTGCAGCCCATAGGCTTCTATGGGGTTTCGTCAGCAAAAGCTGGCAATCCCCTCTGCGGCGCTGACCTGGCGGCCGGGGGGTTAGTACATTAGGAAAATGCTGTAAACTAAATTGTGATAGTAATTTCGTGCAACAACTGTAAAGGAAAAAAGTTAGTTTAAAATGTATACAGCCCTTTTGTGGCTTTTGCTATGATCTCCACGTCTTTCTATGCGTTCTGTTTTTATTTGCCGTGTCAGGAGGGGCACAATGTAATGCAAAAGTCCTGTGACCCTAACTCTCCCTATACTACCCACCTTTCTCCGTGGTGTCGGTCGGACGATTGTAGACTCCTCCTGGCTGCTTTATTTTTACACTGCAATTTAGATTTCAGTTTGAACACACCCCACCCAAATCTAACTCTCTCTGCACATGTTATATCTGCCCCTCCTGCAGTGCACATGGTTTTGCCCAACTGCTAACAAATTTGCTGCTACCATCAACTCAGAATTAGTCCCATAGGCAGCAGTGACTTGGCTCTGACCCCTGGATCAGGTAATGGTACTTAAGGGTACAAAGGACCTGCAAGGTATAGTGCACTGGAATCTAGATCGTTAAATATACCTCTAGATCGTTAAATATGTCTCCCCAGACATTTTATGGATAAACATAATTCAGCTGTGACTAATGAGAATTTCTCCTTTACCATTCTCGAACATATTCCATCAGATCCCAGAGGAAAAAGTAGAGATCTAACTTTATCCAAACAGGAGACTTTTTGAATATAATCTTTGAACACCCTTACCCCTGGTGGCCTAAATGAAGATATTGATATTGTGTCTTTCCTATAACAGCCTTTATAATAAAAAGAAGTTAACAGTACTTAATCATTCCTACTATTAGCCTGGCCATCTTAAGGATCCCCCCCTCCCCCGATTTTTTTCAAAGTGGGTCTATTAGTTTAAGTTTGATAAAAGGAATATACATCTTAGGGATGATTTAAGTATATATAGTATGTAATGTTTGAAGAGCTTTTATGGTTTATCAATATATAACTTTTATGAAGTGCAATATGTGGGAAATTTTCTGTAAATGGGAAATCATGTTGATGTTGGTTTCATTATATTTACATTAATACTGTCGGTGTAATTTAAACCCGACAATTAAACACAAGACTTTTAATGTGAAACGTGTCGAATCTAGCTCTATCAGCGATATTGTAATAAGTCACTTCAAGTAGAATTAAGTTTTACATTAAATAGTTATAATTTCTAATATTATTTATCACAAATTTGGTCACTTATATTAATTAATACTTATTTAACAAATGGCACTATTGGTACCTTCCATTTAATTATGATTGATGAGAGAACAGCACTTTAGTAATTTATATGTTTAATTTATTATTTATTATTATTTTTAAATTTAATGTTTACAATTCTTTAACCGTGGTAAAGGAGATTTACTTTAATTACCAAAGAACTCTTTAAGGGTAGACCCTATAAGGAATTTTTGTTTAATCTTTATATATCACAAAAAGAATCCCTGTAGTGAATCACAAATTTAGTATCCGCTGACGCACCTCCACCGGAACCGGAAATGCGGGACCGTGGCACGCACACGGCGTTCGTGACACGCACGTGGTTGTACTTCCGCCGGAAGTGCAGGATTGTGATACGCACGCGGCGTGTACTTCCGCCGGAACCGGAAGTGCGGTGCAGTGACACGCACGCGGCATTGGAACGCATGTAGCGTTCTGATTATGTCCTTCCCTTTATTGGTAATGTCAGGAAGTAGAGTAAATTAATGTTGGGTAACTAGTAGGAATGGCATTCTATATAAGATTGTGATGTCTTACCATATTACTAACTAATAATAAATTAATTAGCCAGCAGGAAGTGATGTAATGTCAAGGGAGGTATAAAGGGATGCCCTGTATTGCCTCTCATTCTGTAGTTGGGATTCAGTGAGGTTGCACTTGTTCCTGTGAAAAAGTAAGTTTAAGAACTTTATTTATTATTTTTGGAACATAGTTTTGGATGTTTCTTCTGAAATTTTGTTAGAGGAATGGATTCCTTAATTTAAGAGTAACTACTTAATTCTAGTATGATTGCCATACATTGATTTAGATTCACTTGTTCACAGGGAATAGCGCTGTTCAGGATTTAAAATTTATCTAAGTCCTCTGTTTGGTGACATTTATGTAAACAGAGGTGGACTATAAGGCTCCACCACCCTTGATTGAGAATAGGTAAGAACTAGACCAATTAAGTGCAAATATTAAAAACCATATGATGTTAAGATTAGTATCTCAGATGTTAAAAGGATCTTCTTGCTGGATATAAATTACAGCTGTAAATGGACTTATGATTTGGCCCTCTAATGATTGATTTAATGTTAATTACTCCCCATTGTATGTTACATTAAAGACACCATTTATCAATTAGTCTGGGATAAAAAGGTTTTTCATTGGAATCATTTACTAATGAAGAAGATTAATTATCTTGCATAAAATACTGACATCAGCATGATCTCTTATATTGAATTGAGTAAGTTGTTGTTATGGCTCTTTTGATTTGTATTGTTGATAGCATCTATGTTATTTTAATGGTAAACAGGATGTTACAGGAATATTTCTCATAAACAAATATTGGAGTGACAAAAAACTATGTTGTCTTTATCCCTTTTAGGGAATATAACATCACCTAATTTCAACCAAATTATTATTTTTTGAAGTCTATTTAGGTATGTATTGTTCAATGAGTTGTAATGTGGATATAACTGTTTGTATATTGTGAATTTGAAGTCTTATGTGGACCTTAGTTGGGGTGTCCTATAACTACTGGTAGTCTCTGAATCCTGTAGACCCTCCCCTTTGTATGTATGTATTTTTTCCTTCAGCCGAATTGAAGTAAAAAATATAGACAATTTGGTACTTTGCATACTGTATACCTCACATATCACTAATAAGAAATTAATATGTGGACAAATCCGGAGTAATTCGTTATATGGTTCATATTAATATTTATAATATTTATAATAATTTTTTCGACCCTCCCACCCTCTTCCTTTGATCATTTGTATAAGGATAATGTTTATTGATTATTATAACGGTAATGTTTCAGATACCATATTTATTGAATTGAACATGTGATTGGATGTAATCATTGGATATTCTAAACCTTTCTAATCAATGGTAATTACTCCTACTATAAGAACTGGTATGTATGTCAATCCGTAATTGATTACAATGGAATACTTGCCTGGACAATATTATGTCTTAATAATGAAGACTATATGATTTATATATTTCCCTTTGTAACTATCTAGATTGTAAACCCCTGATGAAGTCCTAACGGATGAAACGCGTTGGGTTTCGTAACATCTGGTTAATAAAGCCTTTATTACAAGCATCTGGTTGGAGATACATCCATTTCAAGTTCTGACTGTGATCACCTGACTGTAAAATCCTCACATCTACTGTAATTTGTTTATGTATAAGACTGTAACATTGTTTTATTGAATTTTTAGAAGGTTGTGTCAATGACGAACGTTTAGGATAAATATCGTTTGTTTCTGTACAATTAAAACTTTTAATTATTGTCATACAAAAGGCATATTGGCTCCCACGAGAATCCTTTTCTATTCTATACCTCACTATATACTTGAATGTAAAATAAAAACATGACATAACACAGCTTAATACATGCCACAGTAAATGTGTAGTGTACTTATTACAATGTTCTTGCAATAAACAATACGTGGGAAAAACTTCCTGTATGCTTAAAGAGAAGATGTCTGTACATCTGTGTATGTGCATCATTGATACCCTAATCATCTGTCATCTTTGGGGGTGATTCTAAGTTGAGCGCAGCAGGATTTTTGTTAGCAATTGGGCATAACCATGTGCACTGCAGGGGAGGCAGATATAACATGTGCAGAGAGAGTTAGATTTGGGTGGGGTGTGTTCAATCTGCAATCTAATTTGCAGTGTAAAAATAAAGCAGCCAGTATTTACCCTGCACAGAAATAAAATAACCCACCCAAATCTAACTCTTTCTGCACATGTTATATCTGCCCCCCTGCAGTGCACATGGTTTTGCCCAATTGCTATCAAAAATCCTGCTGCGATCAACTTGGAATTACCCCTTTGTATGGTAATAAAATAGCACATAGCAATAGGAGGAAAATAATATTGATGATGAGGCACTAATAAGTTTGCAAAGGTTTTTTTTTGTACACTTACCTCTATTGGCTAAAATATAGAATTTGAAATAAATTGGTTCCTCATGTAAGGTATTAAACATGTGCACAAGATGAAAATTGTCAGCATTATGAAAGTAATTTTTTCTGAGTATTATTAGTTATGTAAATAATCTCTTATATGTATCATTATTTAAATAAATCCTGTTCATAATATATTGTTCCATATGTAATATGTATGTGTATCATTATTTATGAATATTATGTGTATACTATATTGTTCAACATGTATGTGATGGCATAATTGTGATATAGTCATATTACTTGCAATGTTAAGGAAGCTAGGGTCTAATTCAGACCTGGTCACTGCAGCGGCAGCGTACGCAGGCTGAAGCCCAGTGAAGTGTGCACATGGGCACTGACTGCGCGTGCGATGGCATCTCACTTGTGTTATCTCCTGTGCCTGATTGACAGGCAGAGACAGTTGCTGGGCATGTCGGCAGCATTGCAGTGTAGTTTGGGGGTGTGGTCCGGACAATGCAGGTGTGTCCGGACCATTCATGAGGCAGCATAGGCAGAGAGCTACTCGTCAGGTGCAAAAGCATCGCTGCCGTACAATGATTTCACATGTCTGCATGGTGGCAGGACCCCGCATGCAGGGCAGATTTGCCCTGTTTTGGACAACCCCCACATGCCAAAGACTTTGATTGTAGATGTGCATTTTTTTTGCACATCTACGATCAGATCTGAATTAGGGCCTGATTCAGACCTGATCGCTGTTGTGGGAATTCGCACAGCGGCCGATTATCAAATGACTACGTATGCACTGCAATGCTTAGGTGCAACACCAAACAGCTACAGAATAGCGTAAAAAATGAGATCGCTAGCCGTATGCAAGGTGATTGACAGGAAGCGGACATTTGGGGGTGGTAACTGCCCATTTTCTGGGAGTGCCAGGAAAAACACAGGCGTTTCCAAGCGTTTTCTGGGAGGGTGTGTGACGTCAGCTCTGGCCCCAATAACCCTGTTTGTATCGCACTGTAGGAGTAAGTCCTGGGATATGCACAGATTGCACAGTATGGAAAAACCATTTGATGGTGAGTGAGTTGCAAATGGATTTGCAGATGTCCTCTGCCTGGCAAAGTTTTCACACGGAATACACATGCATTTACACACTTGCATGGGGCGGGTTTTCACTCTTCCTGGGCGGCGACTATCTGATCGCAGACCTCTGCAAATTTGCCTGTATACTGATGAAAGAACATAAGTAAACTGTTCTGAAAGGTTGACTCACCAACAGGGACCTAGAGTCTTTATTTCAGTCCCCGCTCTCTCTCTCTCTCTCTCTCTCTCTCTCTCTCTCTCTCTGTCCCTGTACCTTTATATATATATATATATATATATATATATATATAGTCAATAGAGCTACAGTCAATAGATCTACATTTTCTAGTTAGACAGGCAATAGGTTGACACCAAATGGTCAACATGATTGTAGACCTACTTACTGTAGATCTATTGAGCCATAACCTATACATATTGTATTCTCATTTCCTTGATTATTATTATGGGGTTACAAAGGGTTAGTTGTGAGAATAAGATGAAAATTAGGTATGTAATCAGGAGATACAGTAAACATACAGTGAATGCAAATGAAAGTTGGAACTAAGGGTAAGAGATGATTAGAGATGGTTAAATCAATAGCTACTGTGAATTTCTGCTATTGCTGCAGTCAATGGGCTGCCAACAGAGATGCCCACCGCCTGCAGCTCTGATCTACAAACAGTCGTACCATTAAACAGACATCAGTTGCACCGTTGGACATTTGAGCAAGTATATGGTTTCTCAGAATGTCTGATGGTACATGTCCACCGGTGCAAGTAAAAATGCATTTACCAGACCCTGACACCGGCACACCCCTGACATGCCTATCAAACAAAGCCATCCTTTGTCACCACCCAGGAAAGCCTATCGGAATGGATCTCAATGTAATTCTGATCTGCATCTGCTGGCATTAACCATCACAATGCATGTGCAGTACATCTCGGACTCATGTGCAGATTTAAAACATTGGGCACTTTCATCCAATGTTTTACATGTGTCCACCTCTGAATAAGACCACAAGTGACACCTCTAGGCCCAGAAATGAGACCCTGAGACTCAGCATATGACAAGCTGCAAGGTAGTTAGGCCTTTATTCTATGACAGGTTTTTCTTTTATCAGAGCCTCTGGCATTTCAGTATTGGGGAATTACAAAGCAGAGCATGCTATTGGTTAAGCAGGAACTTGTACTTAGTTATTAGTTATTAAGATATTTTAGTAAGTCTAAAATGGCAAAGATTATTGATATACAAATATATAA
The DNA here is from genome assembly GCF_028390025.1 of Pseudophryne corroboree. Lineage (NCBI taxonomy): Eukaryota > Metazoa > Chordata > Amphibia > Anura > Myobatrachidae > Pseudophryne > Pseudophryne corroboree. The sequence goes on from NC_086451.1 coordinate 283,423,866, forward strand.
TTGCTGGTTAGACGTAAGTTCTGTAGTATAAATTCCTAACAATGCCCACTCCAGGTGTTTACCTGCAATTCACTCTCATAAGTGATGCAGTAAGTAGTCACTAACTTTGAGCGTCATTCAGACCCGATCTCACGCTAACTTTTTTTGCAGCAATGCGATCGGTTCTGAACTGCGCATGCGTATGCACCGCAATGCGCGGGCACGTCGGCCGCCAGGGACGAGGATCCCCGGACAGCAACGGACTCTATGAAGAAAGCGATCGCAAGAAGATTGACGTTTGTGGGTGTCAACTGACCGTTTTAAAGGAGTGTTCGGGCTAACGCAGGAGTGTCCAGCCATTTCAAGGGAGGGTTCCTGACGTCAGCTCCAATCCGGATCATCGCAGTGGCTGAGTAAGTCTTGAGCTGTGCAGAGACTGCACAAACTTTTGTTTGTGCAGGTCTCTGCACAGGCGATCGCACCCCTGCAAAGCGTTCACCCCCTCCCCCTGTAGGCGGCAACTACCTGATCGCAGCACTGCAAAAAACCACTTGCATACGATCAGGTCTGAATCACCCCCATTGTCATTTGCTGTAGCACGTAGGTAGCTTAAATGGTTTTATGAGAATTATATATTGACAACTGAAATCTCTTTCTTATTGGAGAGATATATGAACCAAGCAGATCTCAATCTTCTTTTAACGTTAACATAAACCACAAGCTTTCATTTAATATCACGAAATTCTTGCTTCAAAACTTCAGAGAGATGCAGAGAACAGCAGTAATGTGTCCTAGCAACCACTTCTAAGAGATTTCCAAACTGCGTTTCTTCAGCAAATTAATGTTTAGTACTAGCTTATCTGGATTGTACAAAGAAAAAGAGATATTATTTTATCCACATGGCAAAAAATAAATGTTTAGTGATCACATCAAGGACTTTGTGCTTAGTTGCCATAAAAACAAGATGTATTGTTTACAGGTAACTGCATATTATGGATCGTCTCTTTTTCCAGATACTGTGTGTTATTCAGATGTGTTTGAAAATGAGCTGCGCATCACAAAGTAATGATTATCGGTACATTATGCATGCGCAGAACCCGTTCTGCTTGTGCTCGAATGGGTCCTGTGACATACAGTAGCACGCAGCATCAGTTATGGGCTCCATAACTTTTTCTTTTTTGATAGGGTCTTTTTATTAAATCATTTAAACAGATAGTACATAGTATAAGAAATAATAATAGTTTCACAATACAATTAAATAAACTGAAGGTTCAAATCCACAATAAAAAAAGCAAAAAAAATAACCAAAAACATTGCACATCCTATTAATGAGACAATGGGGTAAATTTACTAAAGCTTCTAAAACAGAATTGGTGATGTTGTCCATAGCAACCAATCAGATGCTGTCATTTTCTAAAAGGCAGTAGAGAAATGATAGACAGCATCTGATTGGTTGCTATGGGTAACATCACCAATTCTATCATTTCTCTACTGCCTTTTAGAAAATGATTGACCACATCTGATTGGTTGCTATGGGAAACATCACCAATTCTCTGTTTTTGAAGCTTTAATACATTTACCCCTATATATTTACATAGGGGAGAAACTAGTGCACTGTGGAGGTCATTCCGAGTTGATCGCTCGCTAGCTACTTTTAGCATCCATGCAAATGCATAGTCGCCGCCCACGAGGAGGAGTGTATTTTTGCTTCACAAGTGTGCGAATTCATGTGCAGCCGAGCGGGCCGAATTTTTTTTTTGCAGTTTCTGAATAGTTCTGGACTTACTCAGCCCTTGCGATCACTTCAGTCTTTTTGGTCCCGGAATTCACGCCAGACACCCACCCTGCAAACGCTAGGACACGCCTGCATTTTTCCAAACACTCCCTGAAAACAGTCAGTTGCCACCACAAACGTCCTCCTCCTGTCAATCTCCTTGCGATCGGCTGTGCGAATGGATTCTTTGGTAAATCCATCACCCAACAATGATCCGCTTTGTACTCATACGATGCGCCTGCGTATTGCAGTGCAAACGCATGTGCAGTAGTAACCTGTTCGCTGCGCTGCGAAAACGTCAGCGAGCGATCAACTCGGAATGACCCCCTGTATTAGGTAAGAGATAAGACAAACCAAAGGAAAAAATATGTTAAAGTGTGACCTACTAAAGGAGGGTAGGGGAGGAGAGCGGGGGAAAGGGTATGGGTGTCCCTATGCCAGAATACAGAAATGTAACTTTAATCAAGTTTTACATAGTTTGTAAAGGTGTCTCAGCCTCAAAATGTTTGGTACATGGAGACCAGATTTTGTTAAAGTGATCTGGAGTGTTCTGGATAGTAGCAGTGATATGTTCCAATAGCCTTAATGGTGGCTTGGGAATGAGGGAGGATCAGGAATTTTCCAATTTTAAGAAATTTGATGTTTAAAGCATTTTGTATTTGTTTGATAAGTATTTATGTAGATTTAGGGACCTGTGGGATGGGACGAGGAAGCAGAGAATATAAAGGGGAAACTTGAACATGAACAGAGCCGGCCCTAGCCAATTTGATGCCCTAGGCAAAATTTTGTCTGGTGCCCCCTAGCACCGCCGCTAGTTCTGTATCTGACCCAGCAACACTTAGGCAGTGGGGCCCACTGGGGGCCAGTTCAATCCTGCATAATGGCACACAGTAATGCCCATAATACACATAATTCCACACAGTAATGCACCTTACACATTAGTAATGCTAGTAGCTTTTTTTTAATAAAACTTACTTTTGCTTGCTGGCGTGCTTGCAGTCAGTGTGTGCGCCCATGCAGCTCCATGGATCCGTGACTGCGTTTTGTGAGATGGGGGTGGCAGGATGGGTTGGTGCGTGCTTGCGCTCGAACCCATTAAAGGGGCACGAATATGACCTCACAGGGTATGCCATCCTGGCAGGGGAATTTTAGGGCATGGGCTGACTAGGAAATAAAGTGTTGGGAGAACACTGCCCATGTTATGTCCCTGCAGAGACCAGGGGTATGCACATGGATAAGGGACACACATAGGATGGCAGGGTCCCCCTCCCCCATGTGTACAAGCAGTATAGGTGATGTCAGATTTATGTGAAGCAGTCTTCCAAATACACATGTGGTATCATAAGGAGCCATCCTGTAATAATCTCACATAGTCAGTGAAAATGGCACAGGTCCAGGAATTGCAGTTACTGGGCTTCTGCTGTCTGTCTGAGGTCTCACAAGTCAGGGGCATTCAAGCATGTCGGATTGAGTTTAAAGAACTTTAAGGGACAGTGCGCATTTTATTTGAAAAATGTAAACAGCAGTGTATACAAGTACTGATTGAATACATTTGGAAAGTAACAGTTAGCTTGCAGACTGTCCCTCCCAGCATGAGATACTGCAGGGACATGCTTGGATGCCGTAGGCAAATGCCTAGCCTGCCTATAGCTAAGGCCAGCTCTGAACATGAACACCAGTAACCAAAAGGATAAGATCATGGTAATGCCGGTAAATGTTATATGTGTTTGTGTTAATATCAAATCTATTTGTCAAAGTACTACACTATATACTGTAGTTTTGTCTCTCTTTTACTTTTGAGTTTTGTAAGAATGCTGAAAGGTTCATGCGTATCATAAGTAAACTCATCATAGTTGTGGTCCATTGTTTGGAACTGTACACATTTTTTACAGTAATATACACTATGGTGTGTTTCTCTGATTTCATTTTTGAAGCACACCAACCCCTAGAGACATTGGGGAATATTTGTCATAGAGTATCCTTATCTGTTAGACATGAGTCATTTTGATATTGCAACCACTGTTCTCAACTGTGTTTAGAAGAAGATGGTAGCTGGGGCATGTTTATTCAGACGCCTGATGCAGATGAGCTGCTCCAAGACATGTGCATACTGTGTTATTCAAAGTGCAGATGCTGCAAAACACCACGCAAAGTGTATGTGTTTAAAACTAATTCCTATGTGGTTATGAGGTCCTTATGATATGACCGCAACATCAAAGGACAAGACCGCAGCATAGCCAACCAACTGGACTTACACTCGGGGTTTCAGAATTACAGACCAGTGATCATGTGCGGAATCTTGGTGTTGTCCTGGATGGTAGCTTGACACTTAAACATCAGATATCAGCCACAATCAAATCCTCATTCTTTCACCTGAGGAACATAGCCAGAATCAAGCACTTAATTCCCTCAGATGATCTGCCAAAAGTCATACGTGCATTTGTATCATCTCGATTAGACTACTGTAATGCCCTCTACCTTGGTCTCCCAGCAAAAGAATTGCACCGCTTAGAGCTGGTGCAAAACACAGCTGCCAGGCTGTTAACCAACCAGCCCCGTTCTAGCCACATAACACCATCCTCTACTCCCTTCACTGGCTGCCTGTAAGATGGCGAATCATCTTCAAGATTGGCTTACTGAGTTTCAAAGCATTACATGACCAGGGCCCAAGGTATCTGAAGCAGTTTCTGACCCCATACTGCCCCACTCGATTACTGCGATCTGTAGATGAAGGACTTTTAGCAGTACCTAGAATCTCCCGTAATTCATCTGGGGTCGAGCTTTTAGTCATGCGGCTCCGACTCTATGGAATTCACTTCCCCGCACAGTGCAAGAGGCCCCAACAATAGAATCCTTCAAAAGTAGACTCAAGACTTTCCTGTTTACTCAAGCATTTCCATAATGTCCCTTTTAATATCTTCATGCTTCTGTATTTTATGAAAATGTACTTCATTATTTTCTGTACTATATAATGCTATGTATCTGTTAAGCGCCTTGAGTCCTATTGGAGAAAGAGCGCTATATAAATAAAATTATTATTATTATTATTATTATTATTATTATAAATTTGCAACCCGGCATCTCTGATACAAAGTCGCAGATGTAGCATAATGGAATTTAACATGAGAACAAGCACGGCTGCTGCATTGTAGAACTTTGTATACAATACAGATTCAGACTCATTTGCACACAGATGTACAAATGTTGCAAATTGTTCAGTGTAATCTAGCTTCCAGTTTTTTTTAATGCAAATAATATGCACAGTTTGAGTTAGGCACTGTTATAAGGTGCTCCGGTGGCTCATCGCAAGTCCAGGTCATTGCTAGGTGACTGGAACGTCACAGTGCTTCCGCCCGGCAGCCGTGGGGGCTTGTGGTCTGGCTACAGGGACATGCAGTGCTCCACTGCACAAAATATGTAATTAGAGGGGGCTTGTCCCGGGATCAGTACTAAATCCCGCTGGACAGGATCCCGGCGGTCGAAATACCGATGCCAGAATCCCGACCACACAATATTCTCCCTCTATGGGTGCCGTGGACATCCACGGAGGGAGAATATGTCGGGATTGTGCCGGTCAGGATTCCAGCGTCGGTATTTCGACCGCCGGGATTCCGCCCAACGGGATCTTGACCGCCTCCCCTTGTCCCAGTGGGCTGGATTGGCACTTTCTCACTTTATCTCCCAGACACTCCTGCCTGACATTGATAGTTATAGTTCTTAGTTACGGTGGCAGCCCTTGTCGCTCTGTGTTGTAATAAAGATCTTCTTGGCCCCTTTGTCTGCTTCAGGCAATCCTGTAAATCTGGTATGTCAGTAATTGTTTAGCAAGTCCACACGTCAGTAAATCCTGCAATACTGGTCCATCAGTAAATACAGTATCCTGCAAGTTCACATTTCAGCTAATCTTGCAAACCTGGTCTGTCAGCTAACATCCTGCAAGTCTACGTTCTGGCTAATCCTGCAAATCTGGATTGGCAGCTAATATCCCACAAGGTTTAGCAGTGGTCAATCCGCATGCCTGGTAAGTCTGCTAACATCTTTTAATGTTAAGCTTCAGATGATACTGCATACCAATCTGTCTGCTAAGACCCTGCAGGGCCAAGGTTCAGCCAACCCTACATACCTGACCTGTCTGCTGATGTCCTGCAAGGTCAGGCCACTTCTGTTCTTATCTATGTGGCCTGGCTGCTGTTACCCTGTATGGCTGAGACATACTATCAGCATCTGCCAACATCCTACTCCACCTCTTGGCAAACTCTAAGAATGGGAGGATCACGTAAAAACCTGTGGTCTCAGTCTCATTAAATTGTGTCTTTACTATCGAGACTCTGCTACATAATCTCTCTTTATTCTTTAATATGTGTATCTGGGATCTTCGACCTATTGGGTGAGCTCCTACTGCTGGAGGAATTAAGTCCAGGGAGCCCCCTAAGTACCTGCATGCGCTACTTGGACTAAGGAATCAGCAGGGGGTTGATAATGGTGAAATGACTCTTGAGGGCTCTAGGAGTATCACCCTAGTGGAACTGGAGTTTCCCACAACTTCAAGCAAGTCTAAGGCAGCCACGTACTCGAATAGCTCTGAAGTACTCCATGGCATCTTGCAAGTCCAAAGATTCTTCATTGGAACTCTCTACAGCATCTTGCAAGTCCAAGGATCCAGTCTTCTCTGAACAGGCAGATGCTAAGCGCAGCTGAGTCACTTGTGACCTGCTGCTCCGAAAGGGGCTGTTTGGCGTGACTTAAGCCAAAGTGAATGAGAACAAATCTATACTTTTTTCTGCTTCCATAGAGCATATCTGCTAACATTAACTTTCCTTTGTAGAACTCCAGGAGACTGAGCAGTTATAACCACTGCAACTGACTAAACAGTAGAGATGGGCGGTTTGGTTCCTTAACAATCCGAACCTACACAAATTTTGCGGGTTGGAACTGAATCAAGTCCCAGTTTGGATCTCCCAATGATATGGAGTTAGCACTGAGGAATTTACTAGGTACTGGATAGGAGGGTGAAGTGAGACTCTTGAGGAAACAGCTTGCTAGGTTCTAGTATCAGGTAACCAGGCTGAAACTGAGCTGGACTGGTAGTGGGAATAGCCAAGAAATTCAAAAGTTCAGAATGTACAAGGGCACATTTGCTTTAAAATTCAATGGCAAGGATTGATGGGTGATGATGCCATCAGGAATTTGGCTGCCATCCACTGCTGTGAGAAAAATGGGTCAGGATAACTGATCCATAGGAAGACGTAGATCCTGAACTAAAGATGAGGTTATAAAGTTCCCGCCTGCTACAGAATCTAAAAGTGAAGAGCAAGAGTTTCCTGGACATTTTCAGACAGGTTTCAAGCTGAAGATCAGAGGCTGCTCAATACAAGCAGAGATTTCCTTGGCAATGTCTTTTACATTCCTCTGAGTCAAACGACAGTGATTAAATTGCATTGGCTTCTCTCCAGTGGGTGAAGGCTGTCATCTTTGAGGAAGTTGGTGTGCTCGGAAGCGGTTATTCCTTCCCTTCCATAGGTTTTTCTTTATGAATCCTAATCTACCTTGGTAAAGAAATCGGATCATCGAATTTAGAAGGCAAATCATGTGAATGTAGCAAGTTCATCATTGATCTGATCAGATACACCACTCCAGAAGGCAGCAAATAAGGCCTCATCATTCCACTTCAGTTCGGAGGCTAGAATATGAAATAGACCAATGGTGTAACAATATCATCGTAACTGTAGAATGTTGGCTGAATCAGAAGTCTTTCTACCGGGTTTGTTGAAAATCCATTGAAGGTTGAAATTAAATCAGTATTTGATGATAAAAGTGGATTTGATCTTTCCCAGAGACATGAAGTCCAAGCTAAAGCCTGACTAGAAAGTAGTGAGATGATGTATGCTACCATAATTTGGGATGTCCATCAAATTTGTCATGAGTAGGGAGATGAATATGAGGGGCCTAAACTGGGGCAAGAGCTAAAACTGGGACTGGAGCACCCTGATCTGATATAGTATAAGAACCCTATCCACTGATTATAGAGTTGTCTACACGCTTGGATTCAAGTTGCAAACTGCACAACTTATCTTTCCTTAAACCGCTCCTTGACTCTGGTCTCCTGACAAGTCCATCAGGCCAGTACAAACCATCCAAACTTGTGATTTTTCTTTACCCGGTCTGGAGTTTGTGGTTGGGGCTGAAATAAGTGCAACATTTAAAAATTTGGGAGGATTTATTAGATTTTCCGCATGGAGTTAACACTGAGGAGTGTACTAGTTACTGGATAGGAGGGTTGTGATGAGAGTCTTGAGGAAACAGCTTGCTAGATTCTAGTAGAGGGTGTTTCACTCGCTACTGGCCCAATTATTTTTTATACCTTTTAAAGTAATTGATTTAATTTGGTGAAAATTGACACAGACATACCATGGTTTATGAGAAACACGAGGAAGTCATAGCAAATGCATTTTAGAGTTTTCTTCATACCACGTACCAACTAGAGATGTGCGGCAGGTACTTTTTGTGTTTTGTGTTTTGGTTTTGGATCTGGATCCCCACTCGTGTATTTGGTTCTGGATTGCTTTTGCCAAACCACCCTTTCGGGTTTTGGTTTTGGTTTTGGTCTGGGTCTGGATGATTTTTGGAAAAAAAACACATAAACAGCTAAAATCACAGAACTTGGGGGTAATTTTGATCCTGTGGTATTATTAACCTCAATAAAATTCAGTTCCACTCATTTCCAGTCTATTCTGAACACCTCACACCTCACAATATTGATTTTAGGACAAATGGTTGCACCGAGGTAGCTGGATGACTTTGCTAAATGACACAAGTGTGCGGGACAAACAACTGGCCAGTCTAGGAGTGGTACGGCAGTGGCAGGCAGGATGGCACTTTTAAAAACAAGGCCCAAACAGCACATGATGCATAGAAAAAAAGAGGTGCATTGAGGTAGCTGGATGACTTTGCTAAGCGACACAAGTGTGCGGCACAAACACCTGGCCCATCTAGGAGTGGCACTGCAGTGTCAGACAGGTTGGCACTTCTAAAAACTAGTCCCCAAACAGCACATAATGCAAAGAGGAAAAAGAGGTGCAATGAGGTAGCTGGATGATTAAGATAAGCGACACAAGTGTTTGGCACAAACACCTGGCCCATCTAGGAGTGGCACTGCAGTGTCAGACAGGTTGGCACTTCTAAAAACTAGTCCCCAAACAGCACATAATGCAAAGAAGAAAAAGAGGTGCAATGAGGTAGCTGGATGATTAAGATAAGCAACACAAGTGAGCGGCACAAACACCTGGCCCATCTAGGAGTGGCACTGCAGTGTCAGACAGGATGGCACTTTTAAAAACTAGTCCCCAAACAGTACATGATGCAAAGAAAAAAAGAGGTGCACCAAGGTTGCTGGATGACTTTGCTAAGTGACACAAGCGTGTGGCACAACCACCTGGCCCATCTAGGAGAGGCACTGCAGTGGAAGACAGGATGGTAATTTTAAACACTAAGCCCCAAACAGCACATAATGCAAAGAAAAAAAGAGGTGCACCGAGGTAGCTGGATGACTAAGATAAGTGACACAAGTGTGTGGCACAAACACCTGGCCCATCAAGTAGTGGCACGCAGTGGCTGAATGTCAAAAGTGGCCTGCAATTTTTTGGGCCACCGACAGCATCTCCTGCATGCCCCTGTCATTTTTCAAAAGATTCTGCACCACCAAATTAATTGTATGTGCAAAACATGGGACATGCTGGAATTTGCCCAAATGTAATACATGTACAATGGGGGTAATTCACAGTTGATCGCAGCAGCAAATTTCTTAGCAGTTGGGCAAAACCATGTGCACTGCAGGTGGGGCAGATATAAAATTTGCAGAGAGAGTTAGATTTGGGTGGATTATTTTGTTTCTGTGAAGGGTAAATACTGGCTGCTTTATTTTTACACTGCAATTTAGATTTCGGTTTGAACACACCCCAACCAAATCTAACTCTCTCTGCACATGTTATATCTGCCCCCCCCCCCTGAAATGCACATGGTTTTGTCCAACTGCTAACAAATTTGAATTTGGCCCAATATTGGTGTGTTGTCAAATATCACAAATCTCCAGGAGAGTCTAAGGGGTATATCCAATTGCGGTCGAATTCCCGAAAATATCGAAAAACTGGGCATTTTTGACACACAAAAAAATTGACAATGCAATACAGTACTTTTCAACAAAAAAAATGACTTTTCAGATTCGACTTTTTGCAATTCGACATTTTGAAAATTTGACATGTCTGCAGTGGTAAAAATGTGGCAATTCGACAAAAGTATATTCAATTGAAGAATGTCGATTCGACTTTAGTGCTTTTCGACAGTAATATCGTCAATTTCCTTCCGCCTCACTTTGCTGGCGGAATCTAATTAAAAAAATGTAAAACATTTTTTTTTGTGTTTTTTTTTATTGCTAATAGCATATCTATTTATATTAGAAGGGATTATGTACTTGGTTTGTCTATTAGAGGGACACAAGTATTATTTATATATTTTTAAAAATAATATTTTTTTTTTAACTGACTAAAATAGAGAGAGCATGGTTTTTAGTGGGAAGGGGTGGGAATGGGTTAAAATCAAGAAAAAAAATGCGTGGGGTTCCCCCTCCTAAGCAGAACCAGCCTCAGGCTCTTCGAGCCGGTCCTGGTTGTAAAAATACGGGGAAAAAGCGGACAGGGGATCCCCCGTATTTTAACAACCACCACCGGGCTCTGCGTCCGGTCCTGGTGCAAATAATACGGGGGACAAAAAGCGTTGGGGTCCCCCGTATTATTTGTACCAGCATTGGGCTCCACTAGATGGGGAGATAATGCCACAGCCGGGGGACACTTTTATACCGCTCCCTGCGGCCATGGCATTAAAACCCCAACTAGTCACCCCTGGCCGGGGTACCCTGGTGGAGTGGGGACCCCTTAAATCAAGGGGTCCCCCCCTCCAGCCACCCAAGGGCCAGGGGTGAAGCCCGAGGCTGTCCCCCCCATCCAAGGGCTGCGGATGGGGGGCTGATAGCCTTGTTGAAAATGAAAGAATATTGTTTTTTGCAGAAGAACTATAAGTCCCAGCAAGCCTCCCCGCAAGCTGGTACTTGGAGAACCACAAGTACCAGCATGCGGGGGGAAACGGGCCCGCTGGTACCTGTAGTTCTTCTGCAAAAAAAATACCCAAATAAAAACAGGACACGCACACCTTGACAAGTACAACTTTATTACACACATGCCGACACACACATACTTACCTATGTTCACACGCCGACCTCTGTCCACTTGTCCAAGTAGAATCCGGGGTACTTGAAAATAAAATTATACTCACCTAAATCCAGTGTCCAGTGATATTTGTAATCCACGTACTTGGCAAAAAAAAATGCATACCCGATCCACACTGACTTAAAGGGGTCCCATGTTTACACATAGGACCCCTTTCCCCGAATGCTGTGACCCCCCGTGACTCCTGTCACTGAGGGTCCCTTCAGGCAATCAACGTCCTGGCACTCTCCTGATTGCCTATGCGTATCTGAGCTGGCAGACAGCGCATCGCACAGCCCCTCCATTATATTCAATGGTAGGAACTTTGCGGTCAGCGGTGAGGTTACCCCGTGGGTGACCTCACCGCTGACCGCAAAGTTCCCACCATTGAAGATAGTGGAGGGGGCTGTGCAATGCGCGTCTGACACCTCAGACGCGCATAGCCAATCAGGAGAGTGCCACGATGTGGCGCTCCCTGATTGGCTGAAGGGACCCTCTGTGACAGCAGTCACGGGGGGTCTCTGCATTCGAGGAAAGGGGTCCCATGTGTAAACATGGGACCCCTTTAAGTCAGTGTGGATCAGGTATGCGTTTTTTTTTTTTGCCAAGTACGTGGATTACAAATATCACTGGACACTGGATTTAGGCGAGTATAATTTTATTTTCAGGTACCCCGGATTGTCATCGACATTAGAGATGTGGACAGAGTCGGCGTGTCAACATAGCTAAGTATGTATGTGTCGGCATGTATGTAATAAAGTTGTACTTTCAAGGTGTGCGTGTCCTGTTTTTATTTGGGTATTTTTTTTTGCAGAAGAACTACAGGTACCAGCGGGCCTGTTTTCCACCCGCATGCTGGTACTTGTGGTTCTCCAAGTACCAGCTTGCGGGGAGGCTTGCTGGGACTTGTAGTTCTTCTGCAAAAAACAATATTCTTTCATTTTCAACAAGGCTATCAGCCCCCCATCCGCAGCCTTTGGATGGGGGGGACAGCCTCGGGCTTCACCCCTGGCTCTTGGGTGGCTGGGGGGGACCCCTTGATTTAAGGGGTCCCCACTCCTCCAGGGTACCCCGGCCAGGGGTGACTAGTTGGGTATTTAATGCCACGGCCGCTAGGGAGCGGTATAAAAGTGACCCCCGGCTGTGGCATTATTTGTCCAGCTAGTGGAGCCCGGTGCTGGTACAAATAATACGGGGGACCCCTACGCTTTTTGTCCCCCGTATTTTTTGCACCAGGACCAGGCACAGAGCCCAGTGCTGGTTGTTAAAATACGGGGGATCCCCTGTCATTTTTCCCCCCGTATTTTTGCAACCAGGACCGGCTCAAAGAGCCCGAGGCTGGATATGCTTAGGAGGGGGGACCCCACGCATTTTTCCCCAGTGTTTTTTAACCATTTCTGCGCCATCGGAAAAGTCGAATCCAGGACGCACTTATCCGTCAATTCCTCCGTTTTTCGACAGCGGGACTGTCGAATCCGTTTTGTATTGATTATGTCGAATTCCGGCACCCCCCGGCCGGAATTCGACTGTCGAATTGTGTCAAATTTAAAAACGGTCGAATTCCAGCCGGAATTCGACCGCAATTGCATATACCCCTAAGAGGGGTAAGCCATTGTGCAGTGATGTTCCTCAGTTTCCACAAGATATTGTCAGCAGTGTGCCTCTTACAGAAACCATTGATACACAGCGTAGCCTGGCTTGGAACGAGCTGGCATTTGTGAGATGCTGCTACTGGTGCCCTTGCTGTTGTTGCTGCGGGAGGCAATACATCTACCCAGTGGGCTGTCACATGGCCGTCTTAACAGCAGTGTGGGCCCCTGGGCACAGCAATACACTGGGGCCCCTAAACATTCTCCATTGGTGAGGGTGCTATCAGTGGCAGCTTTGATGTCCCGCGGGCAGTAGGGAGTGTTCTATCTTCCGCTCAGAATGTAGGACCTGGGGCAGTTTTTTCTGCTAATTACTCCTTTACTGCACAGATGGGGTGGGAGGGAGAACACTAAACTGTAGAAGGGGGCATTGGGCTGAAAAAAGGGGCCCCAGTACATGACTTCCAGGGTGGTAGGGGTTTTCTAATACATAAGGGAGGGGTGGATAGTGGAGTTGGCTTAATATTCATCATTTTCTGGTGGGAGGGCAGCTTGCTTGACTGCAGATATCTCAAGTTCCTGGAAAAAGATTTCTTAGCTTTCACTGGGATAAAACATTTGAGTGTCTCACCTGTCAGGAGGTACTGGGGACACCTCTAAGTAGGGACTGGGGTTTTGGGGTCAGAGTTCAGGAACCAGAGCAATCCACAAACAAATATATAAAACTGCATACCAGGCGTGTGGAGCTGGAGCAGGGACTGGCTGCTGGAAGGCTGATATCTCTGATTCTGGGCATAGTAGAGACAAGCTGCTAGTGTCCACCGAAAGTGAAGAGTCTCAGCTTTTGAAATGTTCCTTCATTAAAACTCTAAGTCATACAAAGCCCGACATATCTGGCTGGGAAGAGCAATTAACAGGCTTGGATGGGGACCACTGGTTTGTAGTCGGATATCTCTAGTTCCCTAGGGCCGATTTTCAAAAATCTGGTACCCCTGGAAAGAGGGGACCCTCAGCTATCAGACTAGGGACCTTATACTCCTGGGGCCCTGGGGCAAGTGCCCATTGAGCCCATACGAAAAGACGGCCCTGGGCTGTCACAGTCATATACAGTAGTTCTTAGTCTGCCCTGCTCCACTTGTCCACATGTCCGTGGTTAAGTGGACACCGGGTACAACCGCATTTTTACAGGACACTGAGGACACTTTTCTTAGTGTCCTTGTACTGTCCGGGAACTGCTTTCCTAGTGAAGTGGAATCTAGATGGGATTTGGTACCGTGGACACACTACCTCCATCAATTGTCTAAATCCCACTGCACTAATGGTGGATATCAAACGCACGTCTAACACCAACATAGCTGTCAAGGCCTCAGTTATCTGCTTTGCAACAGGATGACTGCTGTCATATTTCATCTTCCTTGCAAAGGACTGTTGGACAGTCAATTGCTTAGTTGAAGTAGTACAAGTGGTCTTCCGACTTCCAGTCTGGGATGACGATAGACTCCCAGCAGCATCGACAGCTGCGACAGCAGCAACAGTAGGAGGAAGTGGTTCTTGATCTTTCCCTATTTTATCCTCTAAATTTTTGTTCTCCATTACTTTTCTGGACCTATATAGCAATATGCGGCAATGGAGAGCATACTCCTACACCACACAGGGCAAACCCTTTAAAAATTATTTGGATTAAATATTAATATCCCCTTTATTTGGAGTAAATAATATACAGCAGAGGATAGCACAACTGGATTTACACGGCAGCACCACTGGACTGGACTTATATGGCAGCACAACTTGACTGGACTTATACGGCAGTACCCCTGGACTTATACAGCAGCCCCACTGGACTGGACTTATACGGCAGTACCCCTGGACTTATACAGCAGTACCCCTGGACTTATACGGCAGTACCGCTGGATTTATATGTCAGTACCCATGGACTTATACGGCAGCACCACTGGACTGGACATATATGGCAGTAACCCTGGACTTATACGGCAGTGCCCCTGGACTTATATGGCAGCACCACTGGACTTGACTTATACAGCAGGACCACTGGACTGGATTTATATGGCTACACCACTGGACTGGACTTGTATGGCAGCACCACTGGACTGGACTGATACGGCGGCACCACTGGACTTATGGCAGCACAGGACACTACCACTGGACTTATGGCAGCACAAGACACCACCACTGGACTGATGCAGCACAACACAGCACCACTGGACTGGACTTATACAGTAGCACCACTGGACTTATGGCAGCACAGGACACCACCACTGGACTTATGGCAGCACAGGACACCACCACTGGACTGATGCACACAAGACAGCACCACTGGACTGGACTGGACTTATACTGCAGCACTGGAATTATGGCAGCACAGGACACCACTACTGTGACTGGACTGATGCAACACAAGACAACACTGGAATGACACAAAAGAGCAGGTTGCCACACCACTTTCCCACACAGACACTGAGGAGACATGTCCTCTCGCTACACTCTCCAGGACTGGCGTGAAAATTAGAGATGAGCGCCTGAAATTTTTCGGGTTTTGTGTTTTGGTTTTGGGTTCGGTTCCGCGGCCGTGTTTTGGGTTCGAACGCGTTTTGGCAAAACCTCACCGAATTTTTTTTGTCGGATTCGGGTGTGTTTTGGATTCGGGTGTTTTTTTCAAAAAACACTAAAAAACAGCGTAAATCATAGAATTTGGGGGTCATTTTGATCCCAAAGTATTATTAACCTCAAAAACCATAATTTACACTCATTTTCAGTCTATTCTGAATACCTCACACCTCACAATATTATTTTTAGTCCTAAAATTTGCACCGAGGTCGCTGTGTGAGTAAGATA
This sequence comes from Pseudophryne corroboree, assembly GCF_028390025.1. Lineage (NCBI taxonomy): Eukaryota > Metazoa > Chordata > Amphibia > Anura > Myobatrachidae > Pseudophryne > Pseudophryne corroboree. The sequence goes on from NC_086451.1 coordinate 283,439,318, forward strand.
AGCGACCCTAGTGGCCGACACAAACACCGGACCCATCTAGGAGTGGCACTGCAGTGTCACGCAGGATGTCCCTTCCAAAAAACCCTCCCCAAACAGCACATGACGCAAAGAAAAAAAGAGGCGCAATGAGGTAGCTGACTGTGTGAGTAAGATTAGCGACCCTAGTGGCCGACACAAACACCGGGCCCATCTAGGAGTGGCACTGCAGTGTCACGCAGGATGTCCCTTCCAAAAAACCCTCCCCAATCAGCACATGATGCAAAGAAAAAGAAAAGAAAAAAGAGGTGCAAGATGGAATTGTCCTTGGGCCCTCCCACCCACCCTTATGTTGTATAAACAAAACAGGACATGCACACTTTAACCAACCCATCATTTCAGTGACAGGGTCTGCCACACGACTGTGACTGATATGACGGGTTGGTTTGGACCCCCCCCAAAAAAGAAGCAATTAATCTCTCCTTGCACAAACTGGCTCTACAGAGGCAAGATGTCCACCTCATCTTCACCCTCCGATATATCACCGTGTACATCCCCCTCCTCACAGATTATCAATTCGTCCCCACTGGAATCCACCATCTCAGCTCCCTGTGTACTTTGTGGAGGCAATTGCTGCTGGTCAATGTCTCCGCGGAGGAATTGATTATAATTCATTTTAATGAACATCATCTTCTCCACATTTTCTGGATGTAACCTCGTACGCCGATTGCTGACAAGGTGAGCGGCGGCACTAAACACTCTTTCGGAGTACACACTTGTGGGAGGGCAACTTAGGTAGAATAAAGCCAGTTTGTGCAAGGGCCTCCAAATTGCCTCTTTTTCCTGCCAGTATAAGTACGGACTGTGTGACGTGCCTACTTGGATGCGGTCACTCATATAATCCTCCACCATTCTATCAATGTTGAGAGAATCATATGCAGTGACAGTAGACGACATGTCCGTAATCGTTGTCAGGTCCTTCAGTCCGGACCAGATGTCAGCATCAGCAGTCGCTCCAGACTGCCCTGCATCACCGCCAGCGGGTGGGCTCGGAATTCTGAGCCTTTTCCTCGCACCCCCAGTTGCGGGAGAATGTGAAGGAGGAGATGTTGACAGGTCGCGTTCCGCTTGACTTGACAATTTTGTCACCAGCAGGTCTTTCAACCCCAGCAGACCTGTGTCTGCCGGAAAGAGAGATCCAAGGTAGGCTTTAAATCTAGGATCGAGCACGGTGGCCAAAATGTAGTGCTCTGATTTCAACAGATTGACCACCCGTGAATCCTTGTTAAGCGAATTAAGGGCTGCATCCACAAGTCCCACATGCCTAGCGGAATCGCTCCCTTTTAGCTCCTTCTTCAATGCCTCCAGCTTCTTCTGCAAAAGCCTGATGAGGGGAATGACCTGACTCAGGCTGGCAGTGTCTGAACTGACTTCACGTGTGGCAAGTTCAAAGGGCATCAGAACCTTGCACAACGTTGAAATCATTCTCCACTGCACTTGAGACAGGTGCATTCCACCTCCTATATCGTGCTCAATTGTATAGGCTTGAATGGCCTTTTGCTGCTCCTCCAACCTCTGAAGCATATAGAGGGTTGAATTCCACCTCGTTACCACTTCTTGCTTCAGATGATGGCAGGGCAGGTTCAGTAGTTTTTGGTGGTGCTCCAGTCTTCTGTACGTGGTGCCTGTATGCCGAAAGTGTCCCGCAATTTTTCTGGCCACCGACAGCATCTCTTGCACGCCCCTGTCGTTTTTTAAAAAATTCTGCACCACCAAATTCAAGGTATGTGCAAAACATGGGACGTGCTGGAATTTGCCCATATTTAATGCACACACAATATTGCTGGCGTTGTCCGATGCCACAAATCCACAGGAGAGTCCAATTGGGGTAAGCCATTCCGCGATGATCTTCCTCAGTTGCCGTAAGAGGTTTTCAGCTGTGTGCGTATTCTGGAAAGCGGTGATACAAAGCGTAGCCTGCCTAGGAAAGAGTTGGCGTTTGCGAGATGCTGCTACTGGTGCCGCCGCTGCTGTTCTTGCGGCGGGAGTCCATACATCTACCCAGTGGGCTGTCACAGTCATATAGTCCTGACCCTGCCCTGCTCCACTTGTCCACATGTCCGTGGTTAAGTGGACATTGGGTACAACTGCATTTTTTAGGACACTGGTGAGTCTTTTTCTGACGTCCGTGTACATTCTCGGTTTCGCCTGCCTAGAGAAGTGGAACCTAGATGGTATTTGGTAACGGGGGCACACTGCCTCAATAAATTGTCTAGTTCCCTGTGAACTAACGGCGGATACCGGACGCACGTCTAACACCAACATAGTTGTCAAGGACTCAGTTATCCGCTTTGCAGTAGGATGACTGCTGTGATATTTCATCTTCCTCGCAAAGGACTGTTGAACAGTCAATTGCTTACTGGAAGTAGTACAAGTGGGCTTACGACTTCCCCTCTGGGATGACCATCGACTCCCAGCGGCAACAACAGCAGCGCCAGCAGCAGTAGGCGTTACACGCAAGGATGCATCGGAGGAATCCCAGGCAGGAGAGGACTCGTCAGAATTGCCAGTGACATGGCCTGCAGGACTATTGGCATTCCTGGGGAAGGAGGAAATTGACACTGAGGGAGTTGGTGGGGTGGTTTGCGTGAGCTTGGTTACAAGAGGAAGGGATTTACTGGTCAGTGGACTGCTTCCGCTGTCACCCAAAGTTTTTGAACTTGTCACTGACTTATTATGAATGCGCTGCAGGTGACGTATAAGGGAGGATGTTCCGAGGTGGTTAACGTCCTTACCCCTACTTATTACAGCTTGACAAAGGGAACACACGGCTTGACACCTGTTGTCCGCATTTCTGGTGAAATACCTCCACACCGAAGAGCTGATTTTTTTGGTATTTTCACCTGGCATGTCAACGGCCATATTCCTCCCACGGACAACAGGTGTCTCCCCGGGTGCCTGACTTAAACAAACCACCTCACCATCAGAATCCTCCTGGTCAATTTCCTCCCCAGCGCCAGCAACACCCATATCCTCCTCATCCTGGTGTACTTCAACACTGACATCTTCAATCTGACTATCAGGAACTGGACTGCGGGTGCTCCTTCCAGCACTTGCAGGGGGCGTGCAAATGGTGGAAGGCGCATGCTCTTCACGTCCAGTGTTGGGAAGGTCAGGCATCGCAACCGACACAATTGGACTCTCCTTGTGGATTTGGGATTTCGAAGAATGCACAGTTCTTTGCTGTGCTGCTTTTGCCAGCTTGAGTCTTTTCATTTTTCTAGCGAGAGGCTGAGTGCTTCCATCCTCATGTGAAGCTGAACCACTAGCCATGAACATAGGCCAGGGCCTCAGCCGTTCCTTGCCACTCCGTGTGGTAAATGGCATATTGGCAAGTTTACGCTTCTCCTCCGACAATTTTATTTTAGGTTTTGGAGTCCTTTTTTTACTGATATTTGGTGTTTTGGATTTGACATGCTCTGTACTATGACATTGGGCATCGGCCTTGGCAGACGACGTTGCTGGCATTTCATCGTCTCGGCCATGACTAGTGGCAGCAGCTTCAGCACGAGGTGGAAGTGGATCTTGATCTTTCCCTAATTTTGGAACCTCAACATTTTTGTTCTCCATATTTTAATAGGCACAACTAAAAGGCACCTCAGGTAAACAATGGAGATGGATGGATTGGATACTAGTATACAATTATGGACGGGCTGCCGAGTGCCGACACAGAGGTAGCCACAGCCGTGAACTACCGCACTGTACTGTGTCTGCTGCTAATATATAGACTGGTTGATAAAGAGATAGTATACTCGTAACTAGTATGTATGTATAAAGAAAGAAAAAAAAACCACGGTTAGGTGGTATATACAATTATGGACGGGCTGCCGAGTGCCGACACAGAGGTAGCCACAGCCGTGAACTACCGCACTGTACTGTGTCTGCTGCTAATATATAGACTGGTTGATAAAGAGATAGTATACTCGTAACTAGTATGTATGTATAAAGAAAGAAAAAAAAACCACGGTTAGGTGGTATATACAATTATGGACGGGCTGCCGAGTGCCGACACAGAGGTAGCCACAGCCGTGAACTACCGCACTGTACTGTGTCTGCTGCTAATATATAGACTGGTTGATAAAGAGATAGTATACTCGTAACTAGTATGTATGTATAAAGAAAGAAAAAAAAACCACGGTTAGGTGGTATATACAATTATGGACGGGCTGCCGAGTGCCGACACAGAGGTAGCCACAGCCGTGAACTACCGCACTGTACTGTGTCTGCTGCTAATATATAGACTGGTTGATAAAGAGATAGTATACTCGTAACTAGTATGTATGTATAAAGAAAGAAAAAAAAACCACGGTTAGGTGGTATATACAATTATGGACGGGCTGCCGAGTGCCGACACAGAGGTAGCCACAGCCGTGAACTACCGCACTGTACTGTGTCTGCTGCTAATATATAGACTGGTTGATAAAGAGATAGTATACTCGTAACTAGTATGTATGTATAAAGAAAGAAAAAAAAACCACGGTTAGGTGGTATATACAATTATGGACGGGCTGCCGAGTGCCGACACAGAGGTAGCCACAGCCGTGAACTACCGCACTGTACTGTGTCTGCTGCTAATATAGACTGGTTGATAAAGAGATAGTATACTCGTAACTAGTATGTATGTATAAAGAAAGAAAAAAAAACCACGGTTAGGTGGTATATACAATTATGGACGGGCTGCCGAGTGCCGACACAGAGGTAGCCACAGCCGTGAACTACCGCACTGTACTGTGTCTGCTGCTAATATAGACTGGTTGATAAAGAGATAGTATACTACTAATATTATATATACTGGTGGTCAGGTCACTGGTCACTAGTCACACTGGCAGTGGCACTCCTGCAGCAAAAGTGTGCACTGTTTAATTTTAATATAATATTATGTACTCCTGGCTCCTGCTATAACCTATAACTGGCACTGCAGTAGTGCTCCCCAGTCTCCCCCACAATTATAAGCTGTGTGAGCTGAGCAGTCAGACAGATATATAATATATATAGATGATGCAGCACACTGGCCTAAGCCTGAGCAGTGCACACAGATATGGTATGTGACTGACTGAGTCACTGTGTGTATCGCTTTTTTCAGGCAGAGAACGGATATATTAAATAAACTGCACTGTGTGTCTGGTGGTCACTCACTATATAATATATTATGTACTCCTGGCTCCTGCTATAACCTATAACTGGCACTGCAGTAGTGCTCCCCAGTCTCCCCCACAATTATAAGCTGTGTGAGCTGAGCAGTCAGACAGATATATATAATATTATATATAGATAATAGATGATGCAGCACACTGGCCTGAGCCTGAGCAGTGCACACAGATATGGTATGTGACTGAGTCACTGTGTGCTGTGTATCGCTTTTTTCAGGCAGAGAACGGATTATAAAGTAAACTGCACTGTCCTCACTAGTAAACTCTCTCCACTCAGTCTCTACACTTCTACAGTAACAGTACTCCTCCTAGTCAGCTCCAGTAAATCTCTCTCAGTCTCTTATAATCTAAATGGAGAGGACGCCAGCCACGTCCTCTCCCTATCAATCTCAATGCACGTGTGAAAATGGCGGCGACGCGCGGCTCCTTATATAGAATCCGAGTCTCGCGATAGAATCCGAGCCTCGCGAGAATCCGACAGCGTCATGATGACGTTCGGGCGCGCTCGGGTTAACCGAGCAAGGCGGGAAGATCCGAGTCGCTCGGACCCGTGAAAAAAAACATGAAGTTCTGGCGGGTTCGGATTCAGAGAAACCGAACCCGCTCATCTCTAGTGAAAATGGCGGCAACGCATGGCTCCTTATATGGAATCTAAAACCCGTGAGAATCCGACAGCGGGATGATGACGTTTTGCCTCGTTATGGTTTCCGAGTCTGGCGGGAAAAGGGAAAAGCTGAGCCGGGCTCGGATCCAGACTTCGAGTGTGAAGTTCAGGGGGTTAGGCTCTCACAGAACCGAACCCGCTCATCCCTAGTACCAAGAGACTTGTATTGTATCACAATATGTCAGTGTAACTTCAGAAGATGCCGCACGGCGGGATGCAATGTGTCGCTCAGTTATATTGGTCCCCGGTTTATTGCCATTTTTTCATCAGATTAGCTTCTTTTTTACACAGCTCTAGCACATAAATCCAGTAGCATTAACAGGGTATGCATACCTTGTGCTTTTATCGCAATAGCAGTGACAAAAAGTCACACATTGAGTAAAATATTGAGCAAAAGAGATGCATGGCACAGCTTTGTTGTATTTTTCATAGTGCGTAAAACGAGGCTATTTGGGGCGATTTGATGATGAATTACTGGTTACTTTTACTTTAAATGCAAAAAGGTAATTACTATATGCTAGGACTTTCCCTATGTATCGGTAATTGAAACATTTTACTACGACTACCAGTTACATCTAACTGGAATACCAGAAACATAAAGACATTTGTTTATTATTTTAAGTATGGATATGCAGTGATAGGTTCTCCTTGAGATTATACATTTATTAAGTACTTCAATTTTCTGAATATTATATGTGTATAATTGTCATTCTATATTTTACATATTTCTATTGTTATATATAATTTAATACATTTTAGATTGCATTGGTATCTGCAACTTGACTTGCAAACTGTAAGACAGATATGTACAATCGCTTGCCCTACATGGCACAACTTCAATGGGCTTTATGATTTAAGTACCACACAGATGCAAGGGTGTGCAGTGAGCTAAATGGCTCAGGAAGCCCTGGCTAGCACCAGAGACAGATTTACACACAATATAAAAGCCAAAGGCAGGGTTGGACAGGCCCACAGGGGTACAGGGGAAACCCCTGGTGGGCCCTACTGCCTGGGGCCCCTCCTCCTCTAGGGATCAGGTTCCAGACTGTGCAGTTGAATTATACATTATACATATGTTTCCTTATACTGCACAGGACTATGGTGTATTTTCTACATTGCATTTCTGGTAATAATCTGATACATTAATATGCATGTGCTAGCAGTATTTACAATATAAATTTATCAAGGGGCTCAGACCATGCACTCTCTACTGGTTAGGCAAACCAATATGGCGGCTGGCCACAGCCCTCTGGAGACTGGCCACAGCCCTAAATATGGGCCACTGCCACTGCATTTCCCCGGTGGGCCTTTCATGTCCCATTCCTACACTGGCCAAAGGGTACATGTGGGCATTATACACAGGTGCAGCAGTATAAACTCTTTGAAATTTGTTGAGTTTTGATCAAAGATGTGCGGAAAAGATAGGCGCTGCCATAGACTTTTTACTCCAGAGTTTTGGCTATAAAAAATATTAGAATAATACAAAGAAGATATTTCAAACATATTCTTTGTATTTTTCATATACTTTATACAGTCAAAACTCTGGCACAAACATTATTATGACAGGAATGTCTCTGCCTCACCTGCCTCACCCTGCCACATGTCACTGCACAGATGTAAGTAAACTCAAATTAATTTAATACAATTGTTTTTTAAGTCACATTTATATACATTACGCTAAGGAATTCTGTTATCACCCTAGTATGGGTGTGGTTCATAGGGTCGACCACACTTAGGTCGACAGTGTCTTGGGTGACCACTATTGGTTGACAGTAACTAAGTTGACACCCAAAATAGGTTGACACAAGCATTAGGTCAACATGAGCAAGGTCGACATGACAAAAGGTCGACATGAGGTTTTTAATTTTTTTAGTGTTGTTTTCTTCGTAGAGTGACCGGGAACCCCAATTAGTGCACCATGTCCCCTTGCATGGCTCGCTTTGCTCACCATGCTTCAGTCAAGCTGCCTTGCTCCGCTACCGCAGCACTCGGCACAGGTTACCGCTCCCAATTGTAGTCCATGTGAATCGTAAAGTATGAAAAAGTTAAAAAAATGTGAAAAAACTTATGTTGACCTTTTGTCATGTCGACCTAGAACATGTCAACCTAGTGACCATGGCGACCTAGAAACCCTGTCAACCTAATGCATGTTGACCAATAGTGGTCGACCTAGTGACTGTCGACTGAAGTGTGGTCAACCTAGAGACTGGATACCCCCTAGTATATAACTTGTTGAGATATCTCCAGTGAATTAAGAAAGATACCTATATTTCAGTAGCAGCACAACAACCCCTTAGCCTCCACCTCCCCTTTTTCTTCCAAAACATACTTATCACAATAGAGTGTAGATCAAAACATTTTCAAAGATACCAAAAAACAGGGGCACACATTCTTCAACCACTAGCTAGCCAACAGAGTATTCCTAATGTTATTCCATTGTCCCACTGGCAAGATGGAACGCCCAGGTAGGAATCAGGAGTTATGCATAAGAAAAGCGAGGGGTGGAGACTAAGGATGTAACATGTATAGTTATAAGCTTCTTGCAACACAAGTGAGGGAGCTATTACTGGGTGCACAATGTAATGAAGATCCACAGTCCACAGAAGAGCCTGATCTGGGGGATTGATAAATGGTTTTCTTGGCAATCCAAGTGTTATTTTTGACCCCTAATAAATAATTATTTACTAGTGAGCCCAGAAATAAATGTATGATATAAAAATATGCCCTCCATAAATGAAAATTTAGAGTCTTGACCATTTAAAATAGAAAAAGAACCCACTATTAAAATAAATGATATAATTGGGCCCCTTATAAAAAATTTTTAAATAAAAGTGCTACCAAAATGATAAAAAAAATAGTGCCCTAATAAAAAATGTCCTTATATGACCTGACTGAAACTTACTCTGAAGATTCTAGGCAACACAATGAATTACAATTAGGTAGTCCAGATAGTTTATAGCTGGGCAGTCAATCAGGGGCTTTATCCTATCTCCTAGATCAGGGGTGTCAAACTCAAATTCATCGGGGGCCGCATCAGCAGTTTGGTCCCCATCAAAGGGCCGGTTGTATCTGTAGGTCTATCCAAAATTTACCGCTCCACCTGCCTTATATGTGCCCAGCCATCTGCCCCCTTTTAAAGTGCCCAGCCATGTGCCCCCTTTTATAGTGCCCAGCCATGTGCCCCCTTTTATAGTGCACAGGTCCCCATTTTACACATTGCGGCAGGCACAGGTCCCCATTTTACACATTGCGGCAGGCACAGGTCCCCATTTTACACATAGCGGCAGGTACAGGTCCCCATTTTACACATTGTGGCAGGCACAGGTCCCCATTTTACACATAGCGGCAGGTACAGGTCCCCATTTTACACATTGTGGCAGGCACAGGTCCCCATTTTACACATTGTGGCAGGCACAGGTCCCCATTTTACACATTGTGGCAGGCACAGGTCCCCATTTTACACATAGCGGCAGGTACAGGTCCCCATTTTACACATTGTGGCAGGCACAGGTCCCCATTTTACACATTGTGGCAGGCACAGGTCCCCATTTTACACATAGCGGCAGGTACAGGTCCCCATTTTACACATTGTGGCAGGCACAGGTCCCCATTTTACACATTGTGGCAGGCACAGGTCCCCATTTTACACATAGCGGCAGGTACAGGTCCCCATTTTACACATTGTGGCAGGCACAGGTCCCCATTTTACACATTGTGGCAGGCACAGGTCCCCATTTTACACATAGCGGCAGGTACAGGTCCCCATTTTACACATTGTGGCAGGCACAGGTCCCCATTTTACACATTGTGGCAGGCACAGGTCCCCATTTTACACATAGCGGCAGGTACAGGTCCCCATTTTACACATTGTGGCAGGCACAGGTCCCCATTTTACACATTGTGGCAGGCACAGGTCCCCATTTTACACATAGCGGCAGGTACAGGTCCCCATTTTACACATTGTGGCAGGCACAGGTCCCCATTTTACACATTGTGGCAGGCACAGGTCCCCATTTTACACATAGCGGCAGGTACAGGTCCCCATTTTACACATTGTGGCAGGCACAGGTCCCCATTTTACACATAGCGGCAGGCACAGGTCCCCATTTTACACATTGCGGCAGGTGGTGGAAGGAGGGAGAGAGAGAGAAAGAGAGGAAGGGAGAGGGGCTGACTTACATTTGAAGCGGTTCTCGCCGCTCTTCAGCCGCCTCTCCCTCCTCGTCTGCGCGGCTCCCTTCTCCCTCCTCCGACGGGGTTTCGTTGAATGACGCGTTTGCGCCGTGACGTCACGACGCAATCGCGTCATTCCGCGAAACCCCGCCTCCCCCCCCGAGCTGGGCACTCGGGAGAAGGGGGTTTCATGGCGGCGGCACCGCGGGCCATCAGACGAGGTCTGGCGGGCCGGATTTGGCCCGCGGGCCTTGTCTTTGACACCCCTGTCCTAGATAAAATGCAGCCAATCAGTCGCTTGGGAGACACTGATTGGCTGTGCTTTTTTGTAGAGTGTTTTCTGATATCCAAACTCCTGCTCAAATTGGGGCTTGTTTCGAGTTAGCTGTACACTTATTGATCCTTGTTCATATGCAAATTTTGTATCAATGACTACTTACACTTGAAGGTGAATATTTTATTTATATTTTTAAATCAGTTAGAGGTGAAAATACATTTGGCATGAAAAACTAAAATTTTTCGCTATTTTTTTACAGGCTATCCAATTTGGGGCAGTATGTTAGTAGCTAGAGGTCTCACCTGGGGCTATCCTATTAGGGATTTTGCTTAAGACAAGCGAAACCAAATCCCTGGAAACAGCCCCGTTTCAAGCGAAAATGGGTCTGTTTCTTACGAAAACACACAGGTTTCTATACCTGTGTTTTTTTGTGAGAAAGTGCATTTTTTACGGACAATCTTATAGGATAGCCTGTAAAAAAGAAAAAAAAACATGAAACATCGGAAAAATCGAGAAAAGTGTCCACTTTTCGTGTCCTATGTCTTACCCGCGGCTCATAGGATACCGATCTTGGTCAACTGTAAAAGATACATTATCTCAGTGAAACTTGTGTTTTTTCTGTAGAAATGAGCTATGGTTTTGCAGGGCTAATTGGATACCGCCTCCAAATCTCAAAGTGAATTCACTTTGAAAACAAATGTTACATTTTTTCCTGCTAAAAAATAGATGGGGGTAAAAGTTTCTAGTAGAGATGAGCGGGTTCGGGCAACCGAACCCTCATGAACGTCACGCTCAGAGTCCGGATCTGAGTCCGGCTCGGGTTTTCCCACCAGACACGGAAAACATAACGTGGCAAAACGTCATCATCCCGCTGTTGGATTCTTGCAGGTTTTGGATTCCATATAAGGAGCCATGCATCACCGCCAATTTCACTCCAGTCCTGGAGAGTGTAGCGAGAGGACATGTCTCCTCAGTGTCTGTGCAGGAAAGTAGCGTAGTGTGTGGGGTAGCAACCTGCTCTTTTGTATCATTCCTGTGATACTGTCTTGTGCTGCATCAGTCCAGTGGTGGTGTCTTGTCTTGCATCAGTCCAGTCACAGTGGTGGTGTCCTGTGCTGCCATAAGTCCAGTGCTGCTGTATAAGTCCAGTCCAGTGGTGCTGTGTTGTGCTGCATCAGTGCAGTGGTGGTGTCCTGTGCTGCCATAAGTCCAGTGGTGCTGCTATATAAGTCCAGTGCAGTGGTGCTATGTTGTGCTGCATCAGTTCAGTGGTGGTGTCCTGTGCTGCCATAAGTCCAGTGGTTGTGTCCTGTGCTGCCATAAGTCCAGTGGTGCTGCCATATTAGTCCAGTGGAGTTGTGCTGCTGTATAAGTCCAGGCCAGTGGTGCTGACATACAAGTCCAGTCCAGTGGTGCTGCCATATAGGTCCAGTCCAGTGGTCCTGCCGTATAAGTCTAGGGCAGAGGTGCTGCCACATAAGTCCAGCAGTAATGCCGAATAAGTCTAGGGGTTCTGCCATATAAGTCCTGGGGTACTGCCCTATAATTCCAGCGGTACTGCCGTATAAGTCAAGGGGTACTGCCATATAAGTCCAGGGGTACTGCTGTGTGAGGATATTGGGTTCAAAATCACTCAGTCACGGTGGTAGATGAAAAACCAACAGTGGTTTATTGACAGAATAGGTTATAACACAGTTCAGCACACTTCTGTGATCCAATTCTACACGACAATTCCCTCCTGGAACTCCTGACAGAACATTACTTCTTAGTCAGTCTCCTGCCACTCTCTCACCCTCTGTCTCACGTCCCCTCTTTGCTATTATCAAACCTTTGTCTTTCCTACAATAAGGCGACACCCCCAGACAGTTTCAGAGCAAACCTAGTTTCACATGTACAGGCATGTCCCCTAGGCCACAATAGATGTTAATTAAAGTAACCTTACTTAATCTGATTGTGTGGCCTGGAATCCATTGTGTGGGGAAGAATGAGGGGGGTGTATGGCCTGACATCTGAGACTGGCTGTATCTACACAACAGCAAACACACAGGTTATCTGCGCAGTCATATGGGGGGAAACATTATTTTACAAACTATAACACAATAACCAATACATTCATATATATACATCGAAAACATAACTGTACCCTTGTAACAATAACATCATACAATATAATACAATATTGCCTAATACATAGCCAAATACAGATCAACAATCAGTGTAGTCCATGGGTCAGACCAGGGCTAGGGAAGTAGCTGCGTGTCTTTTACCACTGTGACACAACGCGCCGGCTGTGTTGTCACATTTCCTCCCTCTACTTCCAAGCCCGGTGTCCTGGGTGGCTTAAGCTTGCTGAGAGTAATGGTATTCTCCTGTACCCTGGGTATTTGTACCGAGGGATTTCCTGGGCTTGCTCGGCGCTTGGTCAGGTTCCTGCTGGCGGGACAGGCCATCTGCGTTCCCGTGATCTCTGCCCTTTTTATGAGAGATAGAGAAATTGTATAGTTGTAGGGCTAAGCTCCATCTCAGCAGTCGTCCATTGTCTCCGGCAGTGCGCTGTAACCAACTAAGGGGACTGTGGTCTGTTACCACTGAGAACTCGCGCCCGTACACATATGCCTGCAATTTCTTGAGTGCCCAGACTATGGCCAGGCACTCCTTTTCAATAGTGGCATAGGCTATCTCACGGTCCAGAAGTTTTCGGGAGAGAAAGGCAACTGGGTGTTCACAACCATCCTCCCCTACTTGGCTCAACACAGCTCCTATTCCACAACCCGAGGCATCTGTTTGCACAATGAACCGCCGGCGGAAGTCGGGGGCTGCTAACACTGGGGATTGGGACAAAATGTCCTTCAGCTGGGAAAAAGCCTGCTCACACTCTGGGCTCCAGTCAATTTGTCGGGTGTATTTTTTTGTTGTTAGGTCAGTCAGGGGTTTGGCAATGGTGCTGTACTGGGGCACAAATTTACGGTAGTACCCTGCTGTTCCAAGGAAGGCCCGCACCTGCTTTTGGTTAGTGGGCAGAGGCCATTTCAGGATGGCCTCAATTTTAGCTGGCTCTGGACGAATATGGCCTCCGCCAACCCTATGCCCGAGGTACAACACCTCTGCCATCCCCATCTGACATTTGTCAGGTCTGATTGTTAACCCTGCCTTGCTGATCCGTGCCAACACCTGGGCCACATGCTGCAGATGCTCCTCCCATGTCTGACTAAAAATGGCTATGTCATCAAGGTATGCCTGGGCAAAGTCCTGACACCCTGTCAGTAGGTGATCTATGGTACGCTGAAAGGTGGCTGGGGCATTCTTCATCCCAAAGGGCATGGCAGTAAATTTAAAGAGCCCAAATGGGGTGCTGAATGCAGACCTCTCCTGTGCCTCCCTGGTAAGGGGTATCTGCCAGTATCCTTTGCTAAGATCCAGAGTGGATACATAGCGTGCCATTCCCAACCTGTCTAACAGCTCATCTACCCGGGGCATGGGGTATGCGTCTGTCACTGTCACCTCGTTCAGCCTCCTATAGTCCACGCAGAAGCGGGTACTGCCATCTTTATTGGGCACTAGGACTACGCTGGCGGCCCAGGGACTATGGGACGGTACAATAACACCAAGCGCCAGCATTTCATCGACCTCCCTTTTGATCATATCAATCACCCTGGGGTTCACCCGATAAGCGGGTTGTCTAGTGGGCCGAGCCTCCCCGGTGTTGACATGATGGGACACTACATGAGTGCGCCCTGGCCTGCTTGTGAATTGTGGCCTCTCTACCTCCAATACCTCCCTCATCTGTAGGGCCTGGGTTTCTATTAATTGCGAGCCTATGGGAACCGCCTCCACTCCTAGGTCCCTCTTGGTGGCTGCTAGAATGTCAGGGATGGGGTCAGTCTCTGGGTCATCCATAGGTGGGCAACAGATTGCCACCGCCCCTATCTCCCTGGTGACATATTTCTTTAACCTATTTATGTGGTAGGTACCCACCCGCTTCCCTGTTTGGTCTAGGGCAATAATGTAATCTACCCGTCCCTGCAGATCCACTACAGTATAAGGCCCTGCCCAGGTCGCCTGTAACTTATGCTTTCGGGCAGGTACTAGCACCATCACTTTCTGTCCAACCTTTAGTTCCCAGTCCTGCGCTCGTTGGTTATAGTACCGGCACTGTCTTTCCTGCGCGCCCAGGGTGTGGTCATGCGCAAGCTGCATCAGCCTGTGCAGTTTCTCCTTCATTTGGACTACATATTCCAAGATGGGAACCTCAGGTTCCTGAAATGACCCTTCCCAGCTTTCCCTGACTAGGTCAAGTGGTCACCTTACCCTTCGGGCATATAGTAACTCAAAAGGAGAGAATCCGGTTGAATCCTGCGGCACTTCGCGGTACGCGAATAATAGCTGTTGCAAGGACTTCTCCCAGTCTCCCCCCTCCGATTCAGCAAATGCCCAGCAACTGCTTTAGGGTCGAATTGAATCTCTCACAGAGACCATTAGTCTGGGGGTGATAAGGGGTGGTGCGTAAGGGATGGACCCCAAAGTTGTCCCATACTGTCTGCAGCAATTCCCCTTGAAATTGCGTACCCTGATCAGTAACTACTTCTTGGGGAAATCCTACGCGACTAAAAATATCCATAAGAGCCTGGGCGATATGTTCAGCATCTATGGATGCCAGTGCCACTGCCTCAGGGTATCTAGTCGCGTAATCAACTACAGTCAGTATGTATCTCTTTCCTGTTCGGCTCGGTTTCTTAAAAGGCCCCACAATGTCCATGGCCACTCTCTTAAATGGCTCACTTATGACAGGCATGGGTTGTAGGGGAACCCGGCATGGGGGTCCCCCGAGGCGTTGGCAGACCTCACATGACTCTCTATACTGTTTTACCTCCTGGTTAACTCCAGACCAGAAGAAATGTCGCAGCAGCCGGGCACGGGTTTTCCGAACCCCTAAGTGGGCTGCTAAGGGAATGTCATGGGCAAGGGCCAGCAACCGGGCACGGTACTACTGTGGAACAATCAACTGTTTTCTTAGGACCCCAGGCTCTAATGGGTCTGCTTTTGCTGGCACCCGGTACAGTCTCCCCTCCTCCCACATAATGCGATCCTCCTGAGGCCCCCAATCTGTTCGTCCCGCTGCCCTGCGGAGGCTAGCTAGGGAGGGGTCGGTCCGTTGGGCTTCCCTAAAGGCTACCCTATCTACTTCCCCCAGATTCTCATCACAGTCAGGCAAGTCTGGTACAGGGTTACTTACCGCCAACGGTTCACGGTTTGTGGCTGTCACTTCCACAGGGACTCCTGGTGCTGGCATGAGAGGGTCCTCATGCACTGTCTCCAATGCCTGTGCTTGGCTTCGGGTGATAGCTCCCACAAAGTAACTAGCCAATCCAGCACTCAGATCATTGCCCAGAATGACGTGGGTGGGTAATCCATCCAAAAGTCCCACATTTACTTCTCCAGAGTCCAGGCCCCAGTCCAGGGGTACCCTTGCCATAGGTATTACAGTGATCTGCCCTCCTGCCATGGAAATTTTAACTTTCCTTTTCTTCAGTATCTGGCAGGGGGGAATTAATTCTGGCCGTATAAGGGTGATAGAAGCTCCAGAGTCTCTCAACCCTTGCAGCTCCTTCCCATTAACTTTTACAGGTTGTAGGTGGGTCTTCATATTATCCGGGGTGGATTTCCCAATAGCTGCTACCACCTCTACTTGGTATGCTACCTCCTCCGCCTCTGGCGCATCAGAAAAGTAGTCCACCTCGCCCGTTCCAAATGATTCGTGGCACACAGCCACCCGCGACATGGCAGATTGGGTACCTGGGAATGGCCGTATTACCCGTGTACAGTCACGAAGTAAATGCCCCACCTGGTCACAGTTGTAGCAGCGTCGGCTTGCAGGTGACGCTGGTCCCCGAGACCTTGAATTTCTGGCTAGGGAAGCTGGGGTATGTATTGGGGCCGGCCGGTGGGGGAGCAATGGTAGATCACGATCCTGTTGGGGCCGTCGGAGGGTTGTCCTCTCCTCTGTATTGGCACCTCTCCACCGAGGCCTGTTAGCTGTGAACTCATCTGCTAGGTGTGCTGCTTTTTCCGGAGTGGTAGGGTTCCGGTCTGCCACCCACTCCCTGATCTCTGGAGGCATCTTGTTTAGCAGCTGCTCCAAAATAAAAGCATTTTTAATGTCTGCTACAGTAAGGGCCTTCTTCACAGCCAGCCACTTATCACAGTTCCTCCGCAGCAAGTTATTGAACTCTATAAATGAGACATCTCCTTTCCGCGCCATAGACCGGAACTTTATGCGATACGATTCAGCGGTCACCGCATATCTGGCAAGCAGCACACTCCGTACCTCCACATATACCAGGATCTGCTCTGGACTCAGGGCATGGAATGCCTCCAGTGCCCGCCCTCTCAGACTGGGTACCAAATATCGAGGCCACTCTGTTGTCTCAATTCCATGCATTATCATAACAGATTCAAACATCTGCAAATGAGTACCAATATCCGAACTGACCTCATCAAAAGGTGGGACCTCATTATACCTCAGCCGGGATGTCTGCCTTACCGCTACTGCCGGGGCGGTTATACCGGTTTGCGCCCCCAATGCGGCTCCCAGTACTGATGCTCCTTGTCCTAGGGCTGCCAGCAACTCCCGCAACTGGTCTGTACTTCCAACGGCCAGTGCAGGGCTCGTTGTAGCAGTTCCAGTGGTTCCTTGACCCTCGGCCTGCTCTGGGATGCAGTCCTCATCATCCTCCTGCCCAGGGTGTTCTTGGTCCCATTCAGCTAGCTTTGCCATTAAGACTGCTCTGGTGTCCGATGCATTAAACTCAATCCGTCTTGTTCGACAGAGGTCCTGTAGTTGATCCTTCTTGCTGTATCGGTAGCATAGCGGGGCAGAATCCATTGCCTGCTGTGGTTTATACCTTTCTTCTGGTGTCTTGAGTGATCCCACCGCTGCCGCCAAATGTGAGGATATTGGGTTCAAAATCACTCAGTCACGGTGGTAGATGAAAAACCAACAGTGGTTTATTGACAGAATAGGTTATAACACAGTTCAGCACACTTCTGTGATCCAATTCTACACGACAATTCCCTCCTGGAACTCCTGACAGAACATTACTTCTTAGTCAGTCTCCTGCCACTCTCTCACCCTCTGTCTCACGTCCCCTCTTTGCTATTATCAAACCTTTGTCTTTCCAACAATAAGGCGACACCCCCAGACAGTTTCAGAGCAAACCTAGTTTCACATGTACAGGCATGTCCCCTAGGCCACAATAGATGTTAATTAAAGTAACCTTACTTAATCTGATTGTGTGGCCTGGAATCCATTGTGTGGGGAAGAATGAGGGGGGTGTATGGCCTGACATCTGAGACTGGCTGTATCTACACAACAGCAAACACACAGGTTATCTGCGCAGTCATATGGGGGGAAACATTATTTTACAAACTATAACACAATAACCAATACATTCATATATATACATCGAAAACATAACTGTACCCTTGTAACAATAACATCATACAATATAATACAATATTGCCTAATACAGGGGTGTCAAACTCAAATTCATCGGGGGCCGCATCAGCAGTTTGGTCCCCATCAAAGGGCCGGTTGTATCTGTAGGTCTATCCAAAATTTACCGCTCCACCTGCCTTATATGTGCCCAGCCATCTGACCCCTTTTAAAGTGCCCAGCCATGTGCCCCCTTTTATAGTGCCCAGCCATGTGCCCCCTTTTATAGTGCACAGGTCCCCATTTTACACATTGCGGCAGGCACAGGTCCCCATTTTACACATTGCGGCAGGCACAGGTCCCCATTTTACACATAGCGGCAGGTACAGGTCCCCATTTTACACATTGTGGCAGGCACAGGTCCCCATTTTACACATAGCGGCAGGTACAGGTCCCCATTTTACACATTGTGGCAGGCACAGGTCCCCATTTTACACATTGTGGCAGGCACAGGTCCCCATTTTACACATTGTGGCAGGCACAGGTCCCCATTTTACACATAGCGGCAGGTACAGGTCCCCATTTTACACATTGTGGCAGGCACAGGTCCCCATTTTACACATTGTGGCAGGCACAGGTCCCCATTTTACACATAGCGGCAGGTACAGGTCCCCATTTTACACATTGTGGCAGGCAAAGGTCCCCATTTTACACATTGTGGCAGGCACAGGTCCCCATTTTACACATAGCGGCAGGCACAGGTCCCCATTTTACACATTGTGGCAGGCACAGGTCCCCATTTTACACATTGTGGCAGGCACAGGTCCCCATTTTACACATAGCGGCAGGTACAGGTCCCCATTTTACACATTGTGGCAGGCACAGGTCCCCATTTTACACATTGTGGCAGGCACAGGTCCCCATTTTACACATAGCGGCAGGTACAGGTCCCCATTTTACACATTGTGGCAGGCACAGGTCCCCATTTTACACATTGTGGCAGGCACAGGTCCCCATTTTACACATAGCGGCAGGTACAGGTCCCCATTTTACACATTGTGGCAGGCACAGGTCCCAATTTTACACATAGCGGCAGGCACAGGTCCCCATTTTACACATTGCGGCAGGTGGTGGAAGGAGGGAGAGAGAGAGAAAGAGAGGAAGGGAGAGGGGCTGACTTACATTTGAAGCGGTTCTCGCCGCTCTTCAGCCGCCTCTCCCTCCTCGTCTGCGCGGCTCCCTTCTCCATCCTCCGACGGGGTTTCGTTGAATGACGCGTTTGCGCCGTGACGTCACGACGCAATCGCGTCATTCCGCGAAACCCCGCCCCCCCCCCCCGAGCTGGGCACTCGGGAGAAGGGGGTTTCATGGCGGCGGCACCGCGGGCCATCAGACGAGGTCTGGCGGGCCGGATTTGGCCCGCGGGCCTTGTCTTTGACACCCCTGGCCTAATACATAGCCAAATACAGATCAACAATCAGTGTAGTCCATGGGTCAGACCAGGGCTAGGGAAGTAGCTGCGTGTCTTTTACCACTGTGACACAACGCGCCGGCTGTGTTGTCACATGCTGTATAAGTCCAGGGGTACTGCCATATAAGTCCAGTCCAGTGGTGCTGCCATATGAGTCCAGTCCAGTGGTGCTGCCATATAAGTCCAGGGGTACTGCCGTATAAGTCCAGTGGTGCTGCCGTGTAAGTCCAGTCCAGTGGTGCTGCCATATAAGTCCAGTCCAGTGGTGCTGCCATATAAGTCCAGGCCAGTGGTGATGCCGTATAAGTCCAGTGGTGCTGCCGTTTAAGTCCAGGGGTACTGCTGTATAAGTCATGGGGCACTGCTGTATAAGTCCAGGGGTACTGCCGTATAAGTCCAGTCAAGTGGTGCTGCCATATAAGTCCAGTCCAGTGGTGCTGCCGTATAAGTCCAGTGGTGCTGCCATATAAGTCCAGGGGTACTGCTGTATAAGTCCATGGGTACTGCCATATAAGTCCAGTCCAGTGTAGCTGCCATATAAGTCCAGTCCAGGGGTCCTGCCGTATAAGTCTAGTCCAGTGGTGCTTCCATATTAGTCCAGTGGTGCTGCTGTATAAGTTAAAGGGTACTGCTGCCATATAAGTCCAGGGGTTCTGCCGTATTATTCCAGCGGTACTGCTGTATAAGTCATGGGGTACTGCCATATAAGTCCAAGGGTACTGCCGCATAAGTCCAGTGGTGCTGTCCTGTGCTGTATATTATTTACTCCAAATAAAGGGTTTTTTAATATTTAATCCAAATAAGTTTTCCAGGGTTTGCCTTGTGTGGTGTAAGGGTACGCTCTCCTGTGTCGCATACTGATATATAACTCCAGAAAAATAATGGAGAACAAAAATTTAGAGGATAAAATAGGGAAAGATAAAGAACCACTTCCTCCTAGTGCTGAAGCTGCTGCCACTAGTCATGATGACATAAAGTAGACGATGAAATGCCATCAACGTCGTCTGCCAAGGCCGATGCCTAGTGTCATAGTAGAGGGCATGTAAAATCCAAAAAGCCAAAGTTCAGAAATATTACCCCAAAAAATCAATTTAAATCGTCTAAAGAGAAATGTAAACTTGCCAAAATGGCATTTACAACACAGAGTGGCAAGGAACGGCTAAGACCCTAGCCTATCTTCATGACTAGTGTTTCAGCTACACACGACGATGGAAGCCCTCATCCTCCCGCTAGAAAAAATAACAAAGTTAAGCTGGCAAAAGCACAGCAGAGAACTGTGCGTTCTAAGATGGTATCACAAATCCCCAAGGAGAATCCCAGTATGTCGATGGTTGCGATCCCTGACCTTCCCAACACTGGACAGGAAGAGGTGGCTC
The DNA here is from genome assembly GCF_028390025.1 of Pseudophryne corroboree. Classification (NCBI taxonomy): domain Eukaryota; kingdom Metazoa; phylum Chordata; class Amphibia; order Anura; family Myobatrachidae; genus Pseudophryne; species Pseudophryne corroboree. The sequence goes on from NC_086451.1 coordinate 283,459,897, forward strand.
CTTCCACCATTTGCACACCCTCTACACGTGCTGGATGGAGCACCCATAGTCCAGTTTCTGATATTTAAATTGAAGATTTCACTGTTGAAGTACACCAGGATGAGCATATGGGTATAGCTGGCGCTGCAGAGGAAGTTGATGATGAGGATTCTGATGGTGATGTGGTTTGTTTGAATAAAGCACCAGTGGAGACAGTTGTTGGCAATGGGATAAAAAAGCTTATTGTCATGCATGGGCAAAATACCCAAAAATCCACCTCTTTGGTGTGGAATTATTTCTCCACAAATCCGGACAACAGGTGTCAAGCCATCTGTTTCCTTTGTCAATCCATAATAAGTAGGGGTAAGGACGTTAACCACCTTGGAACATCCTCCCTTATACGTCCCCTGCAGCGCATTCATCAGAAGTCATTGTCAAGTGTCAATTAAATTAAATGAAATTAAAGTGTCGTACATTGTCAAGTATGTGCTGTTTGGAGCCTAGTTTTTAAAACAGCAATCCTGTCTGCCACTGCAGAGCCACTCCTAGATGATCTAGGTGTTTGTGCCGCACACTTGTGTCGCTTATCTTAGTCATCCAGCTACCTCATTGCACCTCTTTTTTTTCTTTGCATGATGTTCTGTTTGAGGCCTAGTTTTTAAAAGTGCCATCCTGTCTGACACTGTAGTGCCACTCCTAGATGGGCCAGGTGTTTGTGCCACTAACTTGTGTCGCTTAGCTTAGTCATTCAGCTACCTCGGTGCAACCTTTTGGCCTAAAAACAATATTGTGAGGTGTGAAGTGTTCAGAATAGACTGGAATTGAGTGGAAATGAATGTAATTGAGGTTAATAATACTGTAGGATCAAAATTACCCCCAAATTCTGTGGTTTTAGCTGTTTTTATGTTGGTTTTTTCAAAAATCATCCAGATCCAAAACCAAAACCCGAAAGGGTGGTTTTGGCAAAACCAATCCAGATCCAAAACACGAGTGGGGAGCCAGATCCAAAACACAAAACACGAAAAGTTCCTGCTGCACATCTCTAGTTTCTAGGTATAAGTATGCCTAAATCTCTTCTAGTACATATACCACTGAGCTCCTATGTCTCTGCAAGTGCGCATGAATGTTGTTTTTTACATGCAGCTTTGCGGAGCTTTTTTGTTTATGCATATGGGTCGAAGAATCAGCAGCACTTGGTCTTCTTACACCACACTTTACTCTTGTGATACTTTTATCAACGCTGTTTATATATGTAGCTTTTGCCAGTCAGTTGCACGAAACAGATGTTTAGTTCAGGGTGGCAACCAATAATACCTCTATTCATAGTTGTTTTTTTGTGTTTTATGTTATTTATGTCCTTTAGTTTGATTTTGGACAGAGTTGATACTACTTTATACAGTGTATAGTGTAATGTCTTATAACAATGCATTTGATGTTACCGGTTTCTGAAGTTTATCATTCGGTTTGTGATTTTATTTTGAAACATAAAACATAGATTATGTGTTACTATGTGTGGTGTTTTCAAGGGTACAGCAGGGGGTGTGGTATGGAAGCTTGACCACATTTAGGTCAGTAGTATCTAGGTTGACCACTATTGGTCGACAGTACATAGGTCGACAGGGATTCTTGGTCGATAGGGTTTCCAGATTGACATGTTCTAGGTTGACAGGTCAAAAGGTCGACATGAGTTTAAAAACAATAATTGGTGTAGTTTTCTCTGTACAGTGACTGGGTACCAAAATTAGTGCACCGTGTCCCGTCGCATGGCTTGCTATGCTTTGGGCAAATTGCCTTGCTCTGCTACCGCTGCGCTCAGCACAGGTTACTATTCCAAATTGTAGTCCACGTGGATCGTTTATTATGAAAAAGTAAAAAAAAAGGTGTTTTTTTAAAAACTCATGTCGACCTTTTGACCTGTCTATCTAGAACATGTCGAACTAGAAATCATGTCGACCTAGAAACCCTGTCGACCTAGTTACTGTCGACTAATAGTGGTCGACCTAGACATTGTCGACCTAAGTGTGGTAGACCTAGAGAACTGATACCAACAGCAGGATGTACTCTAGTGATTCTTTGTTTCAAGAAATCATTTCCAAAAATCCTGCTGAAAATCTTGTCTCTGCCCCCTTGTATTTTGCCTTTGTAAAATAAGGGGCTGAAACAGAGTTGGTCACAATCACACCTCAAAATGTGTTCATTAAAAATGTCATACTGAACATAGAAAAAAAAGCTGCATTTAGAGCAAAATGCATGTAGGTCTGCAGTAGTAGTATATGCACAAGCTTTACGTTCGGTATACAGACATACATGCTTTTAGCCATATTTTTTTGATGATGAGGTGTAGGTTTCTAACTCTCCATTATGTGTATGAAACTAACACAAGACAAAAACATATTTTTAGGAGCAATAAAAAAGTGACCTATTAACAACATTGGTACATTTGCAATCAGGCAATTACGCAGTTTGCTGTTGCTGGTGTCAGCCATCATTATGTATTTGCACCTGCCATAGGCAAACACAGGGGAGGTTTCTGGTTGCCAGGAAACCCCCCTCCTCTTGGCAAGTGGCTCAAATTATGACAACAATAACAATGGTGTATAATAGGATTACTAGAACTGCAAGCAAATCATGCAGTTTAAGGGACAGATCGGAGCTGCTGCGTATGCCCAGTGGTAACATAGTAACATAGTAACATAGTATCTGAGGTTGAAAAAAGACAATTGTCCATCGAGTTCAACCTATTTGTGGTCTCCTATGCATGATGATTTGACTAAAATTTCTGACTGATGCTGCTGTCAGCCGTTGCATTTTATCCCTATTTATAGTAACTATAATGCATGACTATGCACCATACCCCTGGATATCCTTATCCATTAGGAATTTATCTAACCCATTCTTAAAGGTGTCGACAGATTCCGCCATTACAACTCCCTCGGGCAGAGAATTCCAAACACGTATTGTCCTTACCGTGAAAAAGCCTTTACGCCGTTTTGTGCGGAATCTCCTCTCCTCTAACCTGAGCGAGTGTCCACGAGTCCTCTGTGTTGATCTAACCAAAAACAGGTCCCGCGCAAGCTCAGTGTATTGTCCTCTTATATATTTGTAGATGTTGATCATATCCCCTCTTAGTCTCCGCTTTTCCAATGTAAACATGCCTAGTCTTTCAAGCCTTTCCTTGTATTCCATCGTCTCCATGCCCTTAATTAGTTTGGTCGCCCTCCTCTGAACCTTTTCTAGCTCCAGGATATCCTTTTTGTAGTACGGTGCCCAGAATTGTACACAGTATTCAAGGTGTGGCCTCACTAGTGATTTATATAATGGGAGTATAATACTCTCGTCCCTAGCATCAATACCCCGTTTTATGCATGCTAATATCTTATTAGCCTTCTTTGCTGCAGTCCTACTTTGGGTACTACTGCTTAGTTTGCTATCTATGAGGACACCTAAGTCCTTTTCCAGTACAGAATCCCCTAATTTTACCCCATTTAGTAGGTAGGTGTAATTTTTGTTCTTGTTACCACAGTGCATTACCTTACACTTGTCTGTGTTGAAGCACATTCTCCATTTGGCTGCCCATGCTACTAATTTAACTTAGTCGTTCTGAAGAGACTCGGCATCCTCCTCTGTATTTATAGCCTTACACAATTTGGTATCATCTGCAAAAATTGACACCATGCTCTCTAGACCTTCTCTTAGGTCGTTAATGAAAATATTGAACAATAGCGGTCCTAATACTGAGCCTTGCGGCACACCACTTAGCACTTCAGTCCAAGTTGAAAAAGATCCATTAACCACAACGCGCTGCTCCCTATTATCTAACCAGTTTTTGACCCAAGTGCATATTGTGCTTCCTAGCCCTGATTCTTGTAGCTTGTACATAAGTCTCATGTGTGGTACAGTATCGAACGCTTTGGCAAAGTCTAAAAAGATTACATCCATATCTTTACCCTGATCTAGGTTTGCGCTTACTGTTTCATAAAAGCCAAGTAAGTTGGTTTGACAGGATTTGTCCTTCATAAACCCATGTTGATTCCTTTTATTGACCTTATTGACTTCAAGGAACTTCTGAATACTATCTCTTAGAATACCTTCCAATACTTTCCCCACTATAGATGTAAGACTAACTGGTCTATAATTACCTGGTTCAGCTTTACTTCCCTTTTTGAATATAGGCACTACTTCCGCTATACGCCAGTCTTTGGGAACCATACCTGATATAACTGAATCCTTAAAGATCAAAGATAGCGGTTTTGCCAGTTCAGAGTGAAGCTCCATTAGAACCCTTGGGTGAATACCATCGGGCCCTGGTGATTTATTAATCTTTAAATGTTTTAATCGGTCACAGACTACTTCCTCGCTTAAATAAGTACCTATCAGTGGGATATTCTCATTATTGAGATTGTGTGTCAGTCCCTGAATTGGGTCCTCTCTAGTGAATACTGTTGAAAAAAACTCATTTAGTGTATCCGCTATGTCATTATCATTTTTGCTTAAGTCTCCCAACTTGTCTTTTAAAGGGCCTATACTCTCCTTCTTTAATCTCTTGCTATTAATGTATTTAAATAATTTTTTGGGATTCGCTTAGCTTTCCTTTGCTACTAGTTTTTCAGTTTCTACTTTAGCCACTCTTATTTCCTTTTTGCAAATTTTGTTACATTCCTTATAGTGCTGAAATGACTCTGCTTCCCCGACAGATTTGTATTTTTTAAATGCTCGCCTTTTCTTGCCCATAAGTTCCTTAATCTTTTTGTTAAGCCACATCGGTTTATGATTTTTATTCCTTTTTTTGCTGCTCATAGGAATAAATTTGAGTGTATTTTTAGCTAGCAGGAATTTTAGTACCTCCCATTTCTCCGTAGTATTTTTTCCTAAAAACAAACCTTCCCATTCAATATCCCTGAATAATACCCTCATCTATTCAAAATTTGCTTTGCTAAAGTTTAGAGTCCTAGTTGAGCCAGTATAGGGCTGTTTATGGAAACTGATATTGAATGTGACCATATTTGACCATATTAGTAGCGTCTTCTACCAAGTTTGCTGTGTGCATGGATCTGAGTTCTCAAACAGTGCACTGGACCAGAGAGTAGATACCAGGAAGAAGAGACAGGAGCCTTACCATGAGGTGGGAGAATCAGTGGTTAGAAAATGTAGTACTGGTTCTATTATTTTTGTGTATTTATTTATTATGGTATGTTTAACCTTTTCCTGACCACTTATGTTATTTACTGTCTATGATTTAAATATGTTTGATACAGCCTATACTATAGACAATCTATAGTGTTAAATATTAATACTGTATTCTATACAATTTTCAGTGTATAAAAAGACCAATTTGTACATTAATGTCCAGGGTTGTTACTGGGTTCTTCTACCACTCCCTCAGACTCCCACACTTGCCACAATGTTCCGCAAAGTGGAAGATTTTGGATTTCATTTGGAAACCCCCCTCTATAAATCCGGCGTTTGCCACTGGCACCTGCCATCATCCAACCGCAAATATTACTTTCATACATGTACAGTACGTGTCTCTGTATGTTGGTCTGCATGTGTTTATAGTAAAGATATGCGGGTTCTCGGAGAACTGAACCCACCTAAACATTGAGCTCCAAGCCGGGTTCCAAATCCGGCTTGGGTTTCCCCACCAGACTTGGATCTCAAAGAGAGGCTGAACATAATCTTCCTGCTGTCGGATTCTCGTGGGTTTTGGATTATATATAAGTCCCTGTGCATTGGCGCTATCTTCACTCTGGCTGTTGAGAGTGTACTGGATGGATGTGTGTGTCTCAGTACTGTGTTGTCTGGCGTGGGACGGGTACTCTGTCTGCTGTATCTGAAAGGGATGCTCTCTCTGTCTGCTGTATTTGAAAAGGGTGCTCTGTCTGCTGTATCTGGAAGGGGTGCTCTGTCTGCTGTATCAATCCAAGCAGGGTGCTCTGTCTGCTGTATTAGTCCAGGGGTGCTCTGTCTGCTATATCAATCCAGGGGTGCCCTGTCTGCTGTATAAGTCAAGGGGTACCCTGTCTGCTGTATAAGTCCAGGGATGCTAAGTCTGCTGTATCAGTCCAGGGGTGCTCTGCCTGCTGTGTCTGAAAAGGGGTGCTCTATCTGCTGTATCAGTCCAGGGGTGCTAAGTCTGCAGTATTAGTCCAGGTGGGGTGCTCTGTCTGCTGTATCAGTCCAAGGGTGCACTGTTTGCTGTCTCAGTCCAGGCATGCTATGTCTGCTGTATCAGTCCAGGGGTGCTCTGCTTGCTGTATCTTAAAAAGGGGTGTTCTGCCTACTCCGCCCGGTGTAAAATGAAAATAATAAAAGCTAAAAACAAAAAGCCTGAAATTCTAATTATAAAAAATATATATTTTTGATTGTGCTATACCCCAGTGTGCTATACAATTTTTATTTTGTTTTATTTTCATAAGTATTGTGACACTGCCGATCAGACCACAGTATATTTCCTACTCATACATGCATTGTGCGATGCTGTCGGTGAAGGTCAACCACAGTGTTCTACCTCCAATTCTGACTCATACACATATAATTTAATGCTGCTGGTAAAGCTAAACTACAGTGTGTAATGATATATATTTCAGACTTAATTGTGCAACACTGTCGGTGAAGCTAAACCACAGTGTGTAAAAATATATATTTCTAGCTCATTTGTGTAGCACTGTAACTGCCAGTGTGTGATATAAAAAATAATTAAAAATATTTTTGACTCTTTTGTGCGACATTGTTGGTGAAGCTAAACCGCAGTGTGTAATAATATATATTTCTGACTCATTTGTGTGACACTGTAACCGCAGTGTGTGATATAAAAAATAATATATATATATTTTATTTATTTATTATTTATTACCAGTTATTTATATAGTGCACATATTCCACAGCACTTTACAGAGAATATTTAGCCGTTCACAACAGTCCCTGCCCCAGTGGAGCTTACAATCTATGGCCTTCGTTCTGAGTTGTTCGCTCGCTAGCTGCTATTAGCAGCAGTGCAAACGCTAGGCCGCCGCCCTCAGGGAGTGTATCTTAGCTTAGCAGAAGTGCGAACGAAAGGATCGCTGCGCTGCTACAAAAAAAGATTGTGCAGTTTCAGAATAGCTCGATTCTTACTCCTAGCTAGCAATCACTTAAGACTGTTTAGTTCCTGTTTTGACATCACGAACATGCCCTGCGTTCAGCCAACCACGCCTCCATTTCCCCCGCCACGCCTGCGTTTTTATCTGGCACACCTGCATTTTTCGGGACACTCCCTGAAAACGGTCAGTTGACACCCAGAAACACCCACTTCCTGTCAATCACTCTGCGGCGAGCAGTGCGACTGATAAGCGTCGCTAGACCTTGTGTGAAACTACGTCAGCTTTTGGGAAAGTACGACGCGCGTGCGCATTGCGCCCCATACGCATGCATAGAATTGTCATTTTTTGACCTAAGCGCTGCACTGCGAACAACGGCAGCTAGCAATCAACTTGGAATGACCCCCATATATTCCCTGCCATATGTACACACACACACACACACACACACACACACACACACACACACACATTCACACTAGGGTTGATTTTGTTAGGATCCAATTAACCTACCAGTATATTTTTGGATTGTAGGAATAAACCGGAGTACCCGGAGGAAACCCACGCAAGTACGGGGAGAATATATAAACTCCACACAGTAATAGCCATGGTGGAAATTGAACGCATGACCTCAGTGCTGTGAGGCAGTAATGCTAACCACTACACCTTCCGTACTGCCAATTTTGCAGCTAATTTTGATTTAAATTAATATTTTGTGCTGTATCCTGCCAGTATATATCCAGGCATGCTTTTTTTGCCTAATTCATCTTTGTGTGACCTGAAATCTTGAGCCTTGCCTAATACGTCATTTTTTTTAAATGCATTATTTGTAAAATATTTTTTGCTGTGTCATCCCAGTATACATCCAAGGACTGCAGCTGCTCCATCCATCTAGGGGTGTTCTGTTATTTCATCCAAAATAAAAGACATCTTTTTTCAGGGTGCTGTGTCCGTAGCTCATATTCTTATGTTATAACTTTCTGTTCTATTTTCAAAATTCTTATTATTACAGCACCGTGATTCATTAAAATTTATATTATTAATAATAATAATAATAATGATAAATTAACTAAATTTTAATTAAATTAATATACAGTAACTAAACTCTCCACACTTGAATAGCGAACCTTCTGCATGTCGAATATACAGTATCTTTGAGACACAGAAGAACGTAATTCTAATTTGAAAATGATTTTTAACGGATGATTAGTGAACCTTCTCCATATTGTGATATCTTGGAGGAACAGAAGAACTTGATCCTAATTTTAACAGATGATCACAGCAATTAAAAATATATTGTCAACTGCCACGTGTTTGCTTCCCACTGGTGTCACTTAGTTTAGTCATCCAGCTACCTTGGTGCAATTTTTTATTTAGCCTAAACTAGATAAAACAATATTGTGAGCTCTGAAGTGTGGACTGGAACTGATTGGAAATTAATGTTATTGAGGTTAATAATACTGTAGGAACAAAAACCAATACAGTTCCAAAACATGAAAGAGATCCAGATTCAAAGCCTAAAAAATTGCCCGGCGCACACCCCTAGTTTATAGTTACTCAAACATGACTTTATTGTTCTGCGAGCAAGATAGAACCCCCCTTACTTCTGCAACCTACCTATACAGCAGGGACCGTAGTTAAAGAGTGGCCACCAACACACCTAATGTGTGCCCAGCATGTTCAAGCGCAACCATGACTGATTCAGGGAACCTTCCCTCAGCCCCTACGCTTACTTACTTGTAAGTGGAATCATCAACAGGCTGGATGCTGCCTCACAGACCAGCACATGACTTTTCACAGACTCTTGTTAAATACTCTGGGGACTATAGAAGAAGTTGCAGTCTGGAAATGTTGTAGTAGAAGAAAAATATTATTTTGTAATTACATGGAGTATTTGTACTGTACATGGAGTTAAAAGTGAAATGTGTGAAATGTTAAAGTTACTGTTGGTTTGAATATCCTCAGTCATATAATCTCTGCTTCTGTTTTTTCTTGCTGTATAAGAAAATAAGATTTTGGAGTCTATTCATGAAGCAGTGAAAAGAGTGTAGAAGTGAGCCAGTGGAGAAGTTCCTCTTGGCAACCAATCAGCACTGAAGTAACATTTATAATTAACTTACTATAAAATTATACAGAGTAACTGATTGGTTGCCATGGGCAACTTCTCCACTGGCTCACTACTCCACTCTTTTAACTGCTTAATACATCTCCACAATTCAGCCTGTAACCATACCTCCCAACTGTCCCGATTTCAGCGGGACAGTCCTGCTATTCGGACACTGTCCCGCTGTCAATCCCGCGGGTCGCCACGGGCAGGGGGGGAACATTTGGGAGAACCAGTGATCACTGACTAGATGCATCTGCATAGTGAGTGGAGGAAAGGGGCTGCCCAGCTGCTCGGGGAGCGCTGGATACCCCCCCAAAATAACAAAAATGAGGTAATAGTGCACTGCCCGCCCCTTCTCTCAAGGCTTCGCCCATTTTAACAAGACCTCAACCCCTTTCCGCCCGCACTTTCGACACAGCATGTCCCGCACTAATGAGAGCACAAGTTGGGAGATACTGTATGCTGTAACACAAAGCTGCTAACATAAGAGGATTACAGTTTAAACTGGCACCTGCTCCAAGGAGGGGTTCCCTGATTGTCAACTAACCACCTATTAACCCACACATACAGTACAAATAGGGTAACTTTGTTTGGATCAATTGGACTGGAAGCATTGTGACTTCATTGTTAAAGATCTCCAATAAATACTACTGTCACAACATTATTGTCTAGGGTTCAATAAACACTCTAGCAGGTTTTAACACATTCACTGTTCGTTAACAAACACAGGCTAACAAAAACCAGGGTTGATCCATCCACCCTATTCCAATACCCCCATCCCTGCAGCGCTGTTCCATATTTTCTTCACCTCTACAGGTGTAAAAGTTCTCACTCTGCATCATCACTAAAACTATTATGAATAAAGGCACAAGATTGTGTCATGATAAATATCCTACCAACCACAGTTTTAATATTTACAGAAGTAATGAACGATCAACAAGCTGACACTATCTAAAAGGGAAATGGAGAATAAAAGCGATAAAGTATATATATATATATATATATACACACATACACACAATGGAAGGCGGCACTCGGAGACTTTCATCAATTGAAAAAAGTGTGCTTTAATCGACGTTTCGGGAGATGTACTCCCTTCCTCAAGACACAGCAAACAAGTGTGCAAACAGTGCAAAACAACATTTAAATAACTTACCAGCCCCTGGCTCGCCCGTTCCCGCCGCAGGCAGCAGCGTCCTGCTCCACGGCGCCCGCACTTCCAGGTTCAGATGACTCCGCCCCTCGGCAGTGACGTCCTTCCGTGGACGGGTGATGCCGCTGCTGCAGAGGAAGACACAGGAAGTTACAGCACGTTGCCATGGGGATGTACCTAAACAATCACAACACATACCAAAACATGTAAACATGACATATGAAATCTGACCACATATTGTGTAAACAAATGATTTAAACATTACAACCCCCCAGAGTGCACCTTAAGACACACACTGCATACTGCAAGGGTGTGATGACAACAGTGACGAACGTGTCTAAAATCCATTATTTAAAAGAATCCATTCTTTTTTTTTAAAATGTGAGAAATACATCATATGCGTTAAGGCAAATCCCCTATTCTCAAGACTATATCACTTGGGTCAATTAAATAGTTTCTTACTTTAATAATAATCCATAATATGCAAATTGGCAGCACACACAGCGTAGATGACACATGACGCCTATACCTCCACCGCATCTATGTGCCAATATTTTTATCAGATTTTTACATGGACAGTGCAGCTTGAGCAGTCCTGCACATAAACTGGACACGATCCACCCACGGGGTTTAAATGAATACTTGAGCCTCAATTGCTTCCTTTAAAGTCAGGAGGTCGGGCCAACATACCATCGATAGTTATTGGCCCCTTTGGAGTTAGGTGACATGCAGCTTTAGTGCAGGACTGCTCAAGCTGCACTGTCCATGTAAAAATCTGATAAAAATATTGGCACATAGATGCGGTGGAGGTATAGGCGTCATGTGTCATCTACGCTGTGTGTGCTGCCAATTTGCATATTATGGATTATTATTAAAGTAAGAAACTATTTAATTGACCCAAGTGATATAGTCTTGAGAATAGGGGATTTGCCTTAACACATATGATGTATTTCTCACATTTAAAAAAAAAAGAATGGATTCTTTTAAATAATGGATTTTAGACACGTTCGTCACTGTTGTCATCACACCCTTGCAGTATGCAGTGTGTGTCTAATGGTGCACTTTGGTTTTTTTTTAATGTTTAAATCATTTGTTTCCACAATATGTGGTCAGATTTCATATGTCATGTTTACATGTTTTGGCATGTGTTGTGATTGTTTAGGTACATCCCCATGGCAACGTGCTGTCACTTCCTGTGTCCTCCTCTGCAGCAGCGGCATCACCCGTCCACGGAAGGACCTCACTGTCGAGGGGCGGAGTCATCTGAACCCGGAAGTGCGGGCGCCGTGGAGCAGGACGCCGCTGCCTGCGGCGGGAACGGGCGAGCCAGGGGCTGGTAAGTTATTTAAATGTTGTTTTGCACTGTTTGCACACTTGTTTGCTGTGTCTTGAGGAAGGGAGTACGTCTCCCGAAACGTCGATTAAAGCACACTTTTTTCAATTGATGAAAGTCTCCGAGTGCCGCCTTCCATTGTGTATATACTGAGCTATCATTGCCTAAGGAGGGCACCGGAGCAGGTACCCAGCAGGGACGAGGAGTGCCGGATCCTACAGTGCAGTATATATATATATATATATATATATATATATAATCCATAATCCACTTTTTAAAGAAAAAGATACAAACATATAGTTTAATGTAAAAAAACTGCAGACTACCTAGCTGCAGTAACTCACATACACACTCCATACAGGCTCCATACAGGCCCTGATCCCTCTAAGAACGCCCACTGAATTTACATTCCTTGGATCCAAATTCATTCTGTGTCTCTCCATGTGGTAAACACTGGGTAACCATGAATGTACAGTGCTTAAAAATGTGGCCAATAATTGTATGATGTGCTGGAACTTTCATACAATTTCTAATTTATTGTACTGATGTATAACTTGTTCCATTTATTGAATTTAAGATATGTCATGTGTTTGGAACTGTACCAGTGCTAAAAGTAGGGTGGTACGGAGTACCATTAAGAAAGTTGGTGGTGGTACGCAGTACCATCAGCCCTCCACTGGGGCATAATTTATAAGGGGCATTTTTGTGTGTAGAACATAAAATGGTGTCAGTAACAGTGATGGATTTCCCACTAGGCACGTGTCTTGGGGTGGCACTTTCTGGAGGGCGGCACTTGCTGGAGGGCGGCACATCAGGCTGATAAGGGCCAGGTGATTCTTTTTTTCATCATTCTGACTTTATATTTTATTTAGCAAATGATTGGGGTGGAACAATGTGCCACAAATTGTGGTCCAGGAGCTGGTAGTAGGGTGAGGCTGGGGCTGCTTTGGTGGTCTTGAGGCATCCGGACTAGCACCTGAAATGAAGGGGGCAATTACGTGATTGGGGATGGGAGGGGCAGTGGGCAATAATTTGCCAAGGGGTGGCCTGACCCCTAAATCCGCCCCAGGTCAGTGGCATATCGTGTGTGGCATAATATGTAATAGGCATTACGGTGTGTGGCATAATATGTAAGGCATTACGTTGTGTGGCATAATGTGTAATGGACATTACGGTGTGTGTGGTATAATGTGTAATAAGCATTACGTTGTGTGGCATAATGTGTAATGATCTTTATGGTGTTTGGCATAATGTGTAAAGGGCCTTACAGTGTGGTATAATGTGGCCATGCCCCTACTGTCAAGTAGCAACTCCCCTAGTTTTGATGACCATGCCACCTCATGACCACACCCATTTTAACTATCAGTACCACTAAGAAAAAATGTCTACTTGCACTACTGAACTCTACACATGTAATGCTTTAATTAAAATATTGTTAAATAAAATGTGGCCAACTGCAGTTAGCGTGTGACTCTTATTCAGGCTCTTAATGTGATTTGTTAGATTTAATAAAGTAATTAGCAGGACGTTTGTAGAAAAGTGTCAGCCTACATTGTGATTGGTTATAGTATATTCTGTAAATAAGATGTGTAAGAGGCTGTGCTCTCAGAACTGTATATCCCGGAGACTGTCTCTGTCCAGACAATAAAAGTTCTGTCTTTATTCAGATTTACAGTTTGAACTAAAATTATTTCTTCTTTTAAGATAAATCAATAACACAATACAAACAAAATTATATTCTTTGTGTGACATTGTGAGCTCATTTGTGTACAGTCAGTAACAATCTCATAGAAACTAAAACAAGCAAATGGCTTTTCTTACATGTGTTGTAGTTCAGGATTCGCATATACGACTGGGAATTCTAAGAAAATCAATGTAATAAGTTCTGTTGTTTCAAGGATAATTTTTATATGCTAAATTAAGTGATGATTAACAGAGTTTAATCTGTGTATTGAGAGATACATAAATTGACCTGTGTTAGTTGCAAAGAACTGATCTGAGCTGTATTTAATCTTCTATTGCTTTCTCTGCCTACCTCAATTTATGTCAGTGACTCTAAGCATTATGGTCCGGATTTAGAGTTGAATGAAAATATGCCCTAATTTGCAGATGAGTTAAGATGGTTTTTCACATCTGTATTTGGAGCTGTGTGCATATCAAGATACCTGCAACCTTAAATCTAGCACATTAATACAGATGTGTCCTTTTGTATCGCTGCTGCGATGTGTATGCATGGACGCACTCATCGTGGTAAAGTAATGCCACGCTGGGCTGAGTATAGTCACACCCACGGGCATACAATGCAATGCATATGGATTGCAGGTGTGAGCATACCACAACTGGCATACCATACAAGAGGACACATCTGTACATCCAGAACAAATATACAGCAATCATCAATACCTTCATCAACTCCTAATCCTGCATCCAACTGGTGTTCATGTATATTGTCACCTCAAATTAATGGGAGTGCTTTACTGGCACCTGCATGCACCAAACTTGCACTTATTACCCCTGATCTACCACTGCAAGTGCACAGTAATACCCCTGTTAGTCCGCATTGCCGGGTCACACCCAGGATTTGTACGGTGGTCCTTCCCAGGTGCGACCCTGCTGAGATCCCTTTCACACTGGCGGCCCAACCCGGTTTATTTCCAGATTGGGGATGTCATAGGCGAGGAGGCACTTGGAGATGAAATGATCTCCAAGTGCTGCCTCTTCATATGTAGTAAACAGGTGTCTCATTGGGATCAGTATGAGATACCTGCGGTCGGGATCCCGGCAGTCAGGAGGCAGATGCGGGATCCTGGCAGCGAGTACAGTGTGTCTTTTCGCAGGCTCACTGCGCTCACCATGCTTTGGGCCCAGTGGCGACCTAAGGTCACCACAGGGTTCTATTCCCCCTCGGGTGGTGGCGTGGACCACCACTCAAGTGGGGGAACCAGCTGGCAGTTGGGACTCCGACCGCCGGTATTGTAGTTGGTGTCGGGATTTCGACGTCAGTATATTGACGCCGGGATCCCATCCGGCGGTCAATTGACTGCCTTCCGCCTCATCGCATTGACCCTGCTTGCCCGTTCACACTGCAGAGCGAGCTGGGGTGAACCGTGTTATTTCAACTGGCCCCTTTCAGACTGTGCAGCAACCCAGGTTCCTGCGCGTTTACATGCAATAACCCGGGTTATCACTGCAGTCTGAAATGCCACAGTTTTGTACAACCATATGCATATATGCGAGTGCATTTTGCTGATGCACTTTAATTAAATGATATTACTAAGGCACAGTTACACTTGATGTTCCTTAGTGCTGTCTCTAGTACAGAAGAAAATTGATTGGATGTATCCTTTTAGGTATATTGTCTCATTACATAAAAATGCTGTCTATATTATGTCTATATTATGTCTATATTATGGCACATTTACAGCTTAACAGGTGCTTGTTTTATTGTGTAAGATACCAATTACTTGGTTGTAAGAAAGTTAATGTCATGTATACAGGCAGTGCCATAACTAGACATTTTAGCGCTGTGTGCAAGAAGCAGCATCGCATCCCCCCATATTTAGTACATGCTGTAGGCGTGTCAAAAATATAGGGGGGACGTAGCTTCATGGGAAAGGGGCATGACCACATAATAATACCAATTCATAATATGCCGCACAGTAGTCTCCATTATTCAAATTACGTGACACAGTCCCTTTTACACAGTACGTGTTAGGGTCTCCTGCCCTGTGCTGCCACGTCGTCATGGCAACCGGGAGACAAGTGCTAGTGGAGTAACCTGAGCGCAGCTGATACTCCGGTTCGGGTCTTTTGCTGTGCAGTGGTTATAGGCTCTGTGCACGGCAGGGGATCCGGTGCTGGTTTTTGTGCTCACAGTCTGTGAGGTCTGAGTGGGGCGTGGACAGCACCTGCTTTATAAGGCCTCTTTTCAGGGTAAGCAGATGCTGCTGAATCTCTGTTGGTTAGTCAGTTCATGAAAGTTAGCCAGTACTGTGTTGCTTTGTATTTGTTTGTTGCTTACTGCAAATAGGCCTGGGGATTTGGTATTACACTCTGCCAATCCAGACCTAGCAGTAAGACTGGAGTCAGTCGTTTAGCTTGCTGGGGTTCTGTTTTTACTCTGTGAACTTAGCAAGTTTGCGGCTGTATTCTAACACTTGCCTGTCTAATCCTGTCTCACTGTGCTAGGTGTCAGGGGTCAGTTTAGTGGCAGTAAGCTTAAACCTGTGCACTGCAAGTGAGAATCAGGATTGTGGAGGCTCTCCTTGTGTCTATCATTCCATCTCTGACCAAGGAGTTTACTGCCACACCCGTTGGTAACCCTTTAGGGTTTTGCTGTTGCCCTTAGCAACAGCATTTCGGGTTCTCTACGTATTAAAACACAACATCTTGCTTTTTACATCTGAGCAGTTCTAATACAAGGGAGATACCCAGTTCCTTAGCCTCTGGGCTTCTCTGTTCACTGTGTGTGTATTTTGTTACCCTATCACCTTCTGTGTACGTTATGTCATATTCCCCAGTTTGTCTGTGAGTCCATTTGTTTTGCATATTCCCCAGTTTGTCTGTGAGTCCATTTGTTTATGTCATATTCCCCAGTTTGTCTGTGAGTCCATTTGTTCAAACACCAGTACATTCCTGCAGACACTGGAGTGCATAACAGTTCTGACACTAGTACTTTCCTGCAGGCACTGGTGTGCATAACATATTCAGCAGCCTAATACTCCTGTTGAAATTTTGTGGGAATATGGAGCATACCCCTCAAAATACGTTGCAACAGGTGGTCGATCAGGTGCAGGTCCTGACTCGACAATTTAATGATTTGTCCATTAAAATGCACACCTCCCAGGCTGCTGGCGGAGCTCCCGCAGCAGCAGCACCTGCAGGGGTTAAGGAGCCGAAAGTAAATCTCCAGGATCGTTTTTCTGGAGATCGCTCGCAGTTCTTTTGTTTCAAGGAGAGCTGCAAGCTATACTTCCGGCTTAGGCCTCAGTCTTCTGGGTCGGAGATTCAGCGGGTGGGCATAGTGATTTCCTTGCTACAAGGAGACCCACAGGTCTGGGCATATGGGTTGCAGCCTGACTGTCCGTCGCTTAAAAGTGTTGATGCTTTTTTTATGGCACTGGGCATGTTGTATGATGACCATGACAAGACGGCCTCAGCCGAGGCTCAGATTTCGATCCTTAAGCAAGGGCGAAGGCCAGTTGAGGTTTACTGTACGGAGTTTCGGAGGTTGGCCCATGATACCCAGTGGAATGACCCAGCCCTGAGACACCAGTACTGAAGAGGTCTTTCTAACCAGATAAAGGACCAACTGGTACAATATCCCTTGCCTGATAGCTTTGATCAGCTCATGCAGTTATCCATCCGGGTGGATAGACGGCTGAGAGAGCGTAGGCTTGAAAGGGAGACTGAGATTTCCTTCCTTCCCAAGGGCAGGGCCGTCTTTTCATATGGGCTCAATGGGCTCTTGCCCAAGGGCCCCAGGAGTAAAAGGGCCCTAGGCTGATAGCTGAGGGTCCCCTCTTTCCAGGGGTACCAGATTTTTGAAAATCGGCTCTGGGGAACCGGAGATATCCGACTTCAAAGCAGTGGTCCCCATCCAAGCCTGTTAATTGCTCTTACCAGACAGATATCTCTGGTTCTGTCTGACTTAGAGTTTTTTATGAGGGTATACTCCAAAAGCTGTGACTCTCCCCTTTCATTGGACACTGGCAGCTTGTCTCTACTATGCCCAGAACCAGAGATATCAGCCTTCCAGCAGCTGATCCCTGCACCAGCTCCACACGCCTAATATGCAGTTTTATATTTTTGTTGGTGGATTGCTCTGGCTCCTGAAGTCTGATCCCAAAGTACCCAGTACCCGCTGAAAGGGGGGGCTCTCTAGTTTTTTTTATCCCATTAAAGCTAAGAAATCTATTTCCAGGAACTGGAGATATCTGCAGTAAAGCAAGTTGCCCTCCCACCAGAAAATGATGAATATTAAGCCCACTCTACTATCCACCCCTCCCCTGTGTATTAAACACCCCCGACCACCATGGAAGTCATGTACCAGGGCCCATTCATTCAGCACAATGTCCCCTTCTACAGTTTAGTGTTCTCCCTCCCACCCCATCTGTGCAGTAAAGGAGTAATTAATTAGCAGAAATAATTTCTCCAGGTCCTTAATGCTGTGCGGAAGATAGAATACCCCCTACCACCCGCGGGACATCAAAGCTGCCACTGATAGCACCCCCCACCACTACCGCTGATGGGTGGGTAGGGGCCCCAGTGCATTGCTGTGCCCAGGGGCCTATACTGCTGTTAAGACGGCTCTGCCCAAGGGAACCTCAGACTCTGAGGAATTTTCTGAGGAGCCTATGCAGATTGGGGCTACCCGCCTCTCCTCGCGTGAGAAGACGCGGAGGAGACAGCAGGGGTTGTGTTTAGAGATGAGCGGGTTCGGTTCCTCGGAATCCGAACCCGCCCGAACTTCATGTTTTTTTTCACGGGTCCGAGCGACTCGGATCTTCCCGCCTTGCTCGGTTAACCCGAGCGCGCCCGAACGTCATCATGACGCTGTCGGATTCTCGCGAGGCTCGGATTCTATCGCGAGACTCGGATTCTATATAAGGAGCCGCGCGTCGCCGCCATTTTCACTCGTGCATTGAGATTGATAGGGAGAGGACGTGTCTGGCGTCCTCTCCATTAGAATAGAGATAGATTAGATAGAGAGAGAGAGATTGTGCAGAGTCGCAGACAGAGTTAGTTTACCACAGTCAGTGACCAGTGCAGTTGCTAGTTAACTTTTATTTAATATAATATATCCGTTCACTTCTCTCTGCTATATCCGTTCTCTGCCTGAAAAAAAAAACGATACACAGCACAGTCAGTCACACAGTGTGACTCAGTCTGTGTGCACTCAGCTCAGCCCAGTGTGCTGCACAGTCATCAATGTATAAATTAAAAGCTTATAATTAATTGTGGGGGAGACTGGGGAGCACTGCAGGTTGTTAGCAGGAGCCAGGAGTACAATTATATTAATTAACAGTGCACACTTTTGCTGCAGGAGTGGTGACCAGTGCCTGACCACCAGTATAGTATTGTTGTATACTACTAATATCTCTTTAAATATCAACCAGTCTATATTAGCAGCAGACACAGTACAGTGCGGTAGTTCACGGCTGTGACTACCTCTGTGTCGGCACACGGCAGGCAGTCCGTCCGACCAGAATTGTATTATTTATTATTATATACCTACCACCTAACCGTGGTTTTTTTTTTCATTCTTTATACCGTCATAGTGTCATCCTAATTGTTACGAGTATACTACTATCTCTTTATCAACCAGTGTACAGTGCGGTAGTTCACGGCTGTGGCTACCTCTGTGTCGGCACACGGCAGGCAGTCCGTCCGACCAGAATTGTATTATTTATTATTATATACCTACCACCTAACCGTGGTTTTTTTTTTCATTCTTTATACCGTCATAGTGTCATCCTAATTGTTACGAGTATACTACTATCTCTTTATCAACCAGTGTACAGTGCGGTAGTTCACGGCTGTGGCTACCTCTGTGTCGGCACACGGCAGGCAGTCCGTCCGACCAGAATTGTATTATTAATTATTATATACCTACCACCTAACCGTGGTTTTTTTTTTCATTCTTTATACCGTCATAGTGTCATCCTAATTGTTACGAGTATACTACTATCTCTTTATCAACCAGTGTACAGTGCGGTAGTTCACGGCTGTGGCTACCTCTGTGTCGGCACACGGCAGGCAGTCCATCCGACCAGAATTGTATTATTTATTATTATATACCTACCACCTAACCGTGGTTTTTTTTTCATTCTTTATACCGTCATAGTGTCATCCTAATTGTTACGAGTATACTACTATCTCTTTATCAACCAGTGTACAGTGCGGTAGTTCACGGCTGTGGCTACCTCTGTGTCGGCACACGGCAGGCAGTCCGTCCGACCAGAATTGTATTATTTATTATTATATACCTACCACCTAACCGTGGTTTTTTTTTCATTCTTTATACCGTCATAGTGTCATCCTAAT
Source organism: Pseudophryne corroboree (assembly GCF_028390025.1). NCBI lineage: Eukaryota > Metazoa > Chordata > Amphibia > Anura > Myobatrachidae > Pseudophryne > Pseudophryne corroboree. The sequence continues at coordinate 283,479,591 of NC_086451.1, forward strand.
TGTTACGAGTATACTACTATCTCTTTATCAACCAGTGTACAGTGCGGTAGTTCACGGCTGTGGCTACCTCTGTGTCGGCACACGGCAGGCAGTCCGTCCGACCAGAATTGTATTATTTATTATTATATACCTACCACCTAACCGTGGTTTTTTTTTTCATTCTTTATACCGTCATAGTGTCATCCTAATTGTTACGAGTATACTACTATCTCTTTATCAACCAGTGTACAGTGCGGTAGTTCACGGCTGTGGCTACCTCTGTGTCGGCACACGGCAGGCAGTCCGTCCGACCAGAATTGTATTATTTATTATTATATACCTACCACCTAACCGTGGTTTTTTTTTTCATTCTTTATACCGTCATAGTGTCATCCTAATTGTTACGAGTATACTACTATCTCTTTATCAACCAGTGTACAGTGCGGTAGTTCACGGCTGTGGCTACCTCTGTGTCGGCACACGGCAGGCAGTCCGTCCGACCAGAATTGTATTATTTATTATTATATACCTACCACCTAACCGTGGTTTTTTTTTTCATTCTTTATACCGTCATAGTGTCATCCTAATTGTTACGAGTATACTACTATCTCTTTATCAACCAGTGTACAGTGCGGTAGTTCACGGCTGTGGCTACCTCTGTGTCGGCACACGGCAGGCAGTCCGTCCGACCAGAATTGTATTATTTATTATTATATACCTACCACCTAACCGTGGTTTTTTTTTTCATTCTTTATACCGTCATAGTGTCATCCTAATTGTTACGAGTATACTACTATCTCTTTATCAACCAGTGTACAGTGCGGTAGTTCACGGCTGTGGCTACCTCTGTGTCGGCACACGGCAGGCAGTCCGTCCGACCAGAATTGTATTATTTATTATTATATACCTACCACCTAACCGTGGTTTTTTTTTTCATTCTTTATACCGTCATAGTGTCATCCTAATTGTTACGAGTATACTACTATCTCTTTATCAACCAGTGTACAGTGCGGTAGTTCACGGCTGTGGCTACCTCTGTGTCGGCACACGGCAGGCAGTCCGTCCGACCAGAATTGTATTATTTATTATTATATACCTACCACCTAACCGTGGTTTTTTTTTTCATTCTTTATACCGTCATAGTGTCATCCTAATTGTTACAAGTATACTACTATCTCTTTATCAACCAGTGTACAGTGCGGTAGTTCACGGCTGTGGCTACCTCTGTGTCGGCAGTCGGCAGGCAGTCCGTCCATCCATAATTGTATTATTATTATAATATATACCACCTAACCGTGGTTTTTTTTTCATTCTTTATACCGTCGTCATAGTGTCATACTAGTTGTTACGAGTATACTACTATCTCTTTATCAACCAGTGTACAGTGCGGTAGTTCACGGCTGTGGCTACCTCTGTGTCGGCAGGCAGTCCGTCCATCCATAATTGTATTATTATTATAATATATACCACCTAACCGTGGTTTTTTTTTCATTCTTTATACCGTCGTCATAGTGTCATACTAGTTGTTACGAGTATACTACTATCTCTTTATCAACCAGTGTACAGTGCGGTAGTTCACGGCTGTGGCTACCTCTGTGTCGGCAGTCGGCAGGCAGTCCGTCCATCCATAATTGTATTATTATTATAATATATACCACCTAACCGTGGTTTTTTTTCCATTCTTTATACCGTCGTCATAGTGTCATACTAGTTGTTACGAGTATACTACTATCTCTTTATCAACCAGTGTACAGTGCGGTAGTTCACGGCTGTGGCTACCTCTGTGTCGGCAGTCGGCAGGCAGTCCGTCCATCCATAATTGTATTATTATTATAATATATACCACCTAACCGTGGTTTTTTTATACCACCTAACCGTGGCAGTCCGTCCATAATTGTATACTAGTATCCAATCCATCCATCTCCATTGTTTACCTGAGGTGCCTTTTAGTTCTGCCTATAAAATATGGAGAACAAAAAAGTTGAGGTTCCAAAATTAGGGAAAGATCAAGATCCACTTCCACCTCGTGCTGAAGCTGCTGCCACTAGTCATGGCCGAGACGATGAAATGCCAGCAACGTCGTCTGCCAAGGCCGATGCCCAATGTCATAGTACAGAGCATGTCAAATCCAAAACACCAAATATCAGAAAAAAAAGGACTCCAAAACCTAAAATAAAATTGTCGGAGGAGAAGCGTAAACTTGCCAATATGCCATTTACCACACGGAGTGGCAAGGAACGGCTGAGGCCCTGGCCTATGTTCATGGCTAGTGGTTCAGCTTCACATGAGGATGGAAGCACTCAGCCTCTCGCTAGAAAACTGAAAAGACTCAAGCTGGCAAAAGCACCGCAAAGAACTGTGCGTTCTTTGAAATCCCAAATCCACAAGGAGAGTCCAATTGTGTCGTTTGCGATGCCTGACCTTCCCAACACTGGACGTGAAGAGCATGCGCCTTCCACTATTTGCATGCCCCCTGCAAGTGCTGGAAGGAGCACCCGCAGTCCAGTTCCTGATAGTCAGATTGAAGATGTCAGTGTTGAAGTACACCAGGATGAGGAGGATATGGGTGTTGCTGGCGCTGGGGAGGAAATTGACCAGGAGGATTCTGATGGTGAGGTGGTTTGTTTAAGTCAGGCACCCGGGGAGACACCTGTTGTCCGTGGGAGGAATATGGCCGTTGACATGCCAGGTGAAAATACCAAAAAAATCAGCTCTTCGGTGTGGAGGTATTTCACCAGAAATGCGGACAACAGGTGTCAAGCCGTGTGTTCCCTTTGTCAAGCTGTAATAAGTAGGGGTAAGGACGTTAACCACCTCGGAACATCCTCCCTTATACGTCACCTGCAGCGCATTCATAATAAGTCAGTGACAAGTTCAAAAACTTTGGGTGACAGCGGAAGCAGTCCACTGACCAGTAAATCCCTTCCTCTTGTAACCAAGCTCACGCAAACCACCCCACCAACTCCCTCAGTGTCAATTTCCTCCTTCCCCAGGAATGCCAATAGTCCTGCAGGCCATGTCACTGGCAAGTCTGACGAGTCCTTTCCTGCCTGGGATTCCTCCGATGCATCCTTGCGTGTAACGCCTACTGCTGCTGGCGCTGCTGTTGTTGCCGCTGGGAGTCGATGGTCATCCCAGAGGGGAAGTCGTAAGCCCACTTGTACTACTTCCAGTAAGCAATTGACTGTTCAACAGTCCTTTGCGAGGAAGATGAAATATCACAGCAGTCATCCTACTGCAAAGCGGATAACTGAGTCCTTGACAACTATGTTGGTGTTAGACGTGCGTCCGGTATCCGCCGTTAGTTCACAGGGAACTAGACAATTTATTGAGGCAGTGTGCCCCCGTTACCAAATACCATCTAGGTTCCACTTCTCTAGGCAGGCGATACCGAGAATGTACACGGACGTCAGAAAAAGACTCACCAGTGTCCTAAAAAATGCAGTTGTACCCAATGTCCACTTAACCACGGACATGTGGACAAGTGGAGCAGGGCAGGGTCAGGACTATATGACTGTGACAGCCCACTGGGTAGATGTATGGACTCCCGCCGCAAGAACAGCAGCGGCGGCACCAGTAGCAGCATCTCGCAAACGCCAACTCTTTCCTAGGCAGGCTACGCTTTGTATCACCGCTTTCCAGAATACGCACACAGCTGAAAACCTCTTACGGCAACTGAGGAAGATCATCGCGGAATGGCTTACCCCAATTGGACTCTCCTGTGGATTTGTGGCATCGGACAACGCCAGCAATATTGTGTGTGCATTAAATATGGGCAAATTCCAGCACGTCCCATGTTTTGCACATACCTTGAATTTGGTGGTGCAGAATTTTTTAAAAAACGACAGGGGCGTGCAAGAGATGCTGTCGGTGGCCAGAAAAATTGCGGGACACTTTCGGCGTACAGGCACCACGTACAGAAGACTGGAGCACCACCAAAAACTACTGAACCTGCCCTGCCATCATCTGAAGCAAGAAGTGGTAACGAGGTGGAATTCAACCCTCTATATGCTTCAGAGGTTGGAGGAGCAGCAAAAGGCCATTCAAGCCTATACAATTGAGCACGATATAGGAGATGGAATGCACCTGTCTCAAGTGCAGTGGAGAATGATTTCAACGTTGTGCAAGGTTCTGATGCCCTTTGAACTTGCCACACGTGAAGTCAGTTCAGACACTGCCAGCCTGAGTCAGGTCATTCCCCTCATCAGGCTTTTGCAGAAGAAGCTGGAGGCATTGAAGAAGGAGCTAACACGGAGCGATTCCGCTAGGCATGTGGGACTTGTGGATGCAGCCCTTAATTCGCTTAACAAGGATTCACGGGTGGTCAATCTGTTGAAATCAGAGCACTACATTTTGGCCACCGTGCTCGATCCTAGATTTAAAGCCTACCTTGGATCTCTCTTTCCGGCAGACACAGGTCTGCTGGGGTTGAAAGACCTGCTGGTGACAAAATTGTCAAGTCAAGCGGAACGCGACCTGTCAACATCTCCTCCTTCACATTCTCCCGCAACTGGGGGTGCGAGGAAAAGGCTCAGAATTCCGAGCCCACCCGCTGGCGGTGATGCAGGGCAGTCTGGAGCGACTGCTGATGCTGACATCTGGTCCGGACTGAAGGACCTGACAACGATTACGGACATGTCGTCTACTGTCACTGCATATGATTCTCTCAACATTGATAGAATGGTGGAGGATTATATGAGTGACCGCATCCAAGTAGGCACGTCACACAGTCCGTACTTATACTGGCAGGAAAAAGAGGCAATTTGGAGGCCCTTGCACAAACTGGCTTTATTCTACCTAAGTTGCCCTCCCACAAGTGTGTACTCCGAAAGAGTGTTTAGTGCCGCCGCTCACCTTGTCAGCAATCGGCGTACGAGGTTACATCCAGAAAATGTGGAGAAGATGATGTTCATTAAAATGAATTATAATCAATTCCTCCGCGGAGACATTGACCAGCAGCAATTGCCTCCACAAAGTACACAGGGAGCTGAGATGGTGGATTCCAGTGGGGACGAATTGATAATCTGTGAGGAGGGGGATGTACACGGTGATATATCGGAGGGTGAAGATGAGGTGGACATCTTGCCTCTGTAGAGCCAGTTTGTGCAAGGAGAGATTAATTGCTTCTTTTTTGGGGGGGGTCCAAACCAACCCGTCATATCAGTCACAGTCGTGTGGCAGACCCTGTCACTGAAATGATGGGTTGGTTAAAGTGTGCATGTCCTGTTTTGTTTATACAACATAAGGGTGGGTGGGAGGGCCCAAGGATAATTCCATCTTGCACCTCTTTTTTCTTTTCTTTTTCTTTGCATCATGTGCTGATTGGGGATGGTTTTTTGGAAGGGACATCCTGCGTGACACTGCAGTGCCACTCCTAGATGGGCCCGGTGTTTGTGTCGGCCACTAGGGTCGCTAATCTTACTCACACAGTCAGCTACCTCATTGCGCCTCTTTTTTTCTTTGCGTCATGTGCTGTTTGGGGAGGGTTTTTTGGAAGGGACATCCTGCGTGACACTGCAGTGCCACTCCTAGATGGGCCCGGTGTTTGTGTCGGCCACTAGGGTCGCTAATCTTACTCACACAGTCAGCTACCTCATTGCGCCTCTTTTTTTCTTTGCGTCATGTGCTGTTTGGGGAGGGTTTTTTGGAAGGGACATCCTGCGTGACACTGCAGTGCCACTCCTAGATGTGCCCGGTGTTTGTGTCGGCCACTAGGGTCGCTAATCTTACTCACACAGTCAGCTACCTCATTGCGCCTCTTTTTTTCTTTGCGTCATGTGCTGTTTGGGGAGGGTTTTTTGGAAGGGCCATCCTGCGTGACACTGCAGTGCCACTCCTAGATGGGCCCGGTGTTTGTGTCGGCCACTAGGGTCGCTTATCTTACTCACACAGCGACCTCGGTGCAAATTTTAGGACTAAAAATAATATTGTGAGGTGTGATGTGTTCAGAATAGGCTGAAAATGAGTGTAAATTATGTTTTTTGAGGTTAATAATACTTTGGGATCAAAATTACCCCCAAATTCTATGATTTAAGCTGTTTTTTAGGGTTTTTTGAAAAAAACACCCGAATCCAGAACACACCCGAATCCGACAAAAAAAATTCGGTGAGGTTTTGCCAAAACGCGGTCGAACCCAAAACACGGCCGCGGAACCGAACCCAAAACCAAAACACAAAACCCGAAAAATTTCCGGCGCTCATCTCTAGTTGTGTTTGTACTGTGGGAATAAAGGTCATGTGGTAGTATCATGCCCAGAAAAGCCGGAAAACTTCAGGGCCTGAGGGTGATGGGAAATATCCTGTCAGGCCAGAAGTCAGAATTTCCCAAGAAGACTTTTATCATTCCGGTGACCTTGAAGATCCTCGGTCAAACTGTCAAGACTGAGGCCTTTGTGGACAGTGGGGCCGACGGGGTTTTTATGGACCGCCAATTCGCCCTAAAACACTCTGTTCCCTTAGTACCCTTGGCATCGGAAATTGAGATTTGTGGGTTAAACGGGGAACCATTATCCCAAGGTAAAATTACCTCTTGCACTAGCCAGATTTCTTTGTTTATTGGAGCCACACACTCTGAAAAATTGTCCTTTTATGTGACTGTATGTACTTTTGCCCCATTGGTGTTGGGGTTACCCTGGTTAAGGGCCCACAATCCTCAATTTGACTGGGTCTCTGGGGAGATTCTTAGTTGGGGTACTGATTGTTTCAGGAGTTGCTTGAGCCTTCCAGTCAGGCTCTCGCAGCTAAGTTTGCCAGGATTGCCAGGGTGTTATGCAGATTTTGCGGACGTGTTCTCCAAAAAAGTTGCAGAGGTACTACCTCCCCATCGCCCCTATGACTGTGCCATTGATTTGTTGCCAAATGCTAAGCTTCCCAAGAGCAGGTTGTACTCCCTGTCACGTCCTGAGACTCAGGCTATGGCAGAGTACATTCAGGAGAACTTGGCTAAGGGATTTATCAGACCTTCACAGTCTCCAGTTGGGTCGGGGTTCTTCTTCGTGGGTAAAAAGGACGGTTCGTTGCGACCCTGCATCGACTTCAGGGAATTGAACCGTATCACGATTAAAAACTCATACCCACTGCCTCTCATTTCGGTCTTGTTTGACCAGCTTCGTACTGCCACCATTTTTTCTAAGATTGACCTACGCGGTGCGTACAATCTAATCCGAATAAGAGAGGGGGATGAATGGAAGACTGCCTTTAATACCCACTCAGGGCATTATGAATATTTGGTGATGCCTTTTGGGCTCTGTAATGCCCCGGCAGTCTTCCAGGATTTCATGAATGATGTGCTCAGGGAATATTTGGATAGATTCTTAGTTGTATACTTAGATGACATCCTAATCTTCTCCCATTCCCTGGAGGAACATCGGAAGCATGTACGCTTAGTCCTCCAGAAACTCAGAGACCACCGGCTTGGGGCGAAGCTGGAGAAGTGCGAATTTGAAGTTCAGCAAATCGCATTTCTAGGATATATTATCTCCCCAGAAGGTTTCCAAATGGAGGGTTCCAAGGTACAGGCAGTCCTGGATTGGGTGCAGCCCACTAGTTTGAAGGCGCTTCAGCGTTTCCTGGGCTTTGCGAATTTTTATAGACGATTTATCGCTGGATTTTCGTCTATAGTGGCGCCCTTGGTGGCACTCACTAAGAAAGGGGCGGTTGTTGCTCACTGGTCTTGTGAGGCTAAAGCGGCTTTTGCCCGTCTCAAAAGGGCATTTGTTTCGGCTAAGGTGCTGCGACACCCAGATCCAGAGCGTCCTTTTGTGGTGGAGGTGGATGCCTCTGAGATGGGTATTGGGGCAGTGCTTTCTCAGATGGGAGTGTCTGATAATCGCCTTCATCCCTGTACTTACTTTTCCCGTAAATTTTCGCCTGCCGAGATGAATTATGACGTGGGTAACCGGGAATTGTTGGCTATTAAGGATGCACTCGAGGAGTGGAGACACTGGCTTGAGGGGGCTAAGTTTGTGGTCTCAATTCTCACTGACCATAAGAATCTGGCATATTTAGAGTCAGCGAAGTATCTCAATGCCAGGCAGGCACGATGGGCTTTGTTTTTTGCTCGCTTTAATTTTTTGATAACATATCGCCCTGGGTCAAAAAACATCAAGGCTGATGCGCTCTCGCGGAGTTTTGCTCCAATCCAGGAGACCACCGAGGAGCCGTTGCCCATTGTTTCCCCATCATGTATTAAAGTGGGCATTACCCAGGACCTCTTATCATTAGTCCTTAGAGCACAGGAGCAGGCTCCTCCAGACCTTCCGGTAGGTCTTTTGTTTGTGCCTCCTAGGTTAAGACAGCGAGTGTTCCTGGAATTCCATGCCAAGAAGTCGGCAGGTCACCCGGGTATTGCCAGAACTCGGGAGTTGCTATCTAGGGCGGTGTGGTGGCCCTCGGTGGCTAAGGATGTGGATCAGTGGGTTCGGGCATGTGACATCTGTGCCCGAAATTAGACTCCTAGAGGGGTTCCTGTTGGCCCATTACATCCACTCTCTATCCCATCTAAGCCATGGACCCACATTTCAATGGATTTTGTGGTGGACTTGCCCAAATCCTCGGGGATGACAGCCATCTGGGTTGTCGTTGACAGGTTTTCGAAGATGGCGCACTTCGTTCCACTGGTTGGGCTGCCATCAGCCAGACGCCTGTCTGAATTATTTATGCTGCATGTTGTGCGTCTCCACGGGTTGCCACTTGATGTGGTCTCTGACCGCGGATCCCAGTTTGTGGCCAAATTCTGGAGGGCATTTTGTTCCGTTCTCCAGATTTCTGTCAGCTTGTCGTCAGGCTACCATCCGCAGTCTAATGGGCAGACTGAAAGGGTGAACCAGTCCTTGGAGCAGTTCCTCAGGTGTTATGTCTCCAAGTGTCAGACTGACTGGGTTGCTCATCTGTCCATGGCGGAGTTTGCCTATAACAACGCGGCTCACTCTGCTACAGGGATCTCTCCCTTCCTTTGTGTGTATGGGCATCATCCTAAGGCCAATTCTTTTGACCCCCTGGACTCCACGTCTGGTGGTTCCTCTGTGGTTTCGGTCCTTAGAGGTATTTGGCGGAAAGTGAAGAAAGCCCTTGTGTCTGTGTCATTAGTGACCAAAAGGGTTTTTGATAAGCGGAAAAGACCCTGCAGCTTCAAATTAGGAGACTTCGTCTGGTTGTCTACCAAGAATTTGAAGTTGAGACAGCCATCTCATAAGTTAGGGCCCCGGTTCATCGGCCCTTATAAGATCACCAGGGTTATCAATCCGGTGGCATTTCAGTTAGATCTGCCCCGTTCTTTGGGTATCAATAAAACATTTCATTGTTCCCTTTTAAAACGGGCGATTAGTAATCCTTCTTCCAGTGGAAGACCTTCCCCTCTTCTGATACGTGGCCAGAGGGAGTTTGTTGTTGAAAGGATTCTTGACTCCAAGGTGGTTCGGGGTCGGCTGTCATTTTTGGTGCACTGGAAGGGGTATGGCCCGGAGGAGCGGTCGTGGGTGCGCAGTTGTGATCTTCATGCCCCCAGACTGATACGCTCTTTCTTCTCGCAGTTCCCCGATAAACCCGGTGGTAGGGGTTCTTTGACCCCTCGTCAGAGGGGGGGTACTGTTAGGGTCTCCTGCCCTGTGCTGCCACGTCGTCATGGCAACCGGGAGACAAGTGCTAGTGGAGTAACCTGAGCGCAGCTGATACTCCGGTTCGGGTCTTTTGCTGTGCAGTGGTTATAGGCTCTGTGCACGGCAGGGGATCCGGTGCTGGTTTTTGTGCTCACAGTCTGTGAGGTCTGAGTGGGGCGTGGACAGCACCTGCTTTATAAGGCCTCTTTTCAGGGTAAGCAGATGCTGCTGAATCTCTGTTGGTTAGTCAGTTCATGAAAGTTAGCCAGTACTGTGTTGCTTTGTATTTGTTTGTTGCTTACTGCAAATAGGCCTGGGGATTTGGTATTACACTCTGCCAATCCAGACCTAGCAGTAAGACTGGAGTCAGTCGTTTAGCTTGCTGGGGTTCTGTTTTTACTCTGTGAACTTAGCAAGTTTGCGGCTGTATTCTAACACTTGCCTGTCTAATCCTGTCTCACTGTGCTAGGTGTCAGGGGTCAGTTTAGTGGCCGTAAGCTTAAACCTGTGCACTGCAAGTGAGAATCAGGATTGTGGAGGCTCTCCTTGTGTCTATCATTCCATCTCTGACCAAGGAGTTTACTGCCACACCCGTTGGTAACCCTTTAGGGTTTTGCTGTTGCCTTTAGCAACAGCATTTCGGGTTCTCTACGTATTAAAACACAACATCTTGCTTTTTACATCTGAGCAGTTCTAATACAAGGGAGATACCCAGTTCCTTAGCCTCTGGGCTTCTCTGTTCACTGTGTGTGTATTTTGTTACCCTATCACCTTCTGTGTACGTTATGTCATATTCCCCAGTTTGTCTGTGAGTCCATTTGTTTTGCATATTCCCCAGTTTGTCTGTGAGTCCATTTGTTTATGTCATATTCCCCAGTTTGTCTGTGAGTCCATTTGTTCAAACACCAGTACATTCCTGCAGACACTGGAGTGCATAACAGTTCTGACACTAGTACTTTCCTGCAGGCACTGGTGTGCATAACAGTACGGCAGGTAGAGCCCCCTTTAACACAGTATGGCAAGCACTCGATGGCCACCAGTGAAAGATGCTGGCTGGGCCGCCGGCCACTCAAAAATTGTGGACGGACTTATCGGGTGTCAGGGGCAGAGCTATGCTCCATGTCCTGGAACCTTGAAAAAAAAAAATATATATATATTTGTTTAAGCTGTGCCCTCGATGGAGGGAAACCATCTGGTTCTCTCCTATCGATGGCAAAAGCATTCAACATCGGTCATAAACCATCGATGATTTGGAATCATCAATGGTCAATGGCCATCCCTACCGTGTGCCCAGCCCCTTCCTGCAGGCAAAGGACTGAACATGACAGCAGCAGCAGCTCACCAGGTCTGCAGATTCTGGGATCTGGGTCTCAGAGTCTCCCCTTCCTTCAGACTGGGCAGCCAAATGAAGCTCCCCATGGGGTTGCAGCATGTACTGGGCGGAGGAGGGAAGAGGAAGTTGCTGGGTATCCTCCCCGATCCAGCGCTGAGCCTGAGGCTATACAGAGTGTTGTGTCCACGCTCCCAACCCCACCTCTATACCACGCTGATCTCATTGATGGGGCACAGCAGGATACAAGCAGATGAAGGGACAAAGAGATGGGGGCAGTGGAGAGCACAAGGGGGAGAGACTGCTCAGCACTGCCCTCTGCACTGTATATTAACAGTGGTGCATCCAGCCAAGAAGGAGCCGGAGTCACTACTAATATTACACATTACACTGGGCAGCGCATACATACAGGCAGATGATCGCAGGTGGCTGTGGATGGTGCGCCGACAGGGCAATTGTGCTGTGTGCTAAGCACCATCCGCCCACACTTAGTTACAGCCCTGTGTACAGGACAACATTCAACATTCTAGTGGCCATCACAGCCACCAAACTGACTAATCCCCATTTTTAAATAAAATAGCTACAAGTATTAAATATTAAAAGAACCTTATTGACGTGAAGATGATGGATACCTGGGTAAGCCCAGACCTAGGTACTGTCCTTTCTTCTCACACAGGCTACAGTCTAGGGGGCCACAGGGGAGACTGAATCCTTCCTTCCTACAATATCTCACTGCACCTCTGTGGTGCTCAGAGTGCTCATGCTTCCAGATGTAGTGCCCAGGTGATATTTCCATAATCTTCAAGAATTTCATAATACATGGGAACTATTAACACTGAACTAGATAAAATAATACAACAATAATGTATGGGAAAGGTGACATAACACAAAGTGGGCTAAAAACCATGCCGAGCACATTTCTAGACTACTGTGCCACCAGTAGAGAAAGAAATGAGAAGCACACCTCCATTGCTTCTATACAACAATGATCCTGATTTCAGAGTTGCAAGTAATGTGAAAGCAAGTCTGGGCGCCGGCTGCTGCTGGAATGCTAAATCACATATATACATGCTCAGAGTCGCACCCATCTGTGTGATGGCACTGCCCTCCTCTTCCATGCGTAATAGTAGTCATCTTCATTACCATCTGCTCTTACTCCTACTCCCTGCTGGGTGCATACATACCACAATGCATACACATGACTCAGAGTAGCAGGTAACTCTGGTCGGGCACCATGGGAACAGTCCCCTTACCTGCTTCCACATTGTTCCTGCCCATTTGCCACCCAGAAATGAAGCCATAGAGAAATGGCTAAGTTGCATATGACCAAATAGTGAGTATATGTGCCAGGATACGTATATGTATGGGAAGCATTGTTAGATGCAAGTGCAGCCTGCATCGCATGTACAGTATTAGAAGCATTGGGGTAGATGTATTATGAGCTGATATGTGTGAAAAATGGTATCAGCACACGTTATGGGTGTAATGGGATTCCGCTTCTCCCCATGTATTACTGTGGTGTTCTGTGCACCCCTGTGGATAAAGTGGGATTGTATCTGCACACACACAATTGTATTATATCAAATTTGGAACTGTATACAGCTCCAAAATAACCCCTATTATATTCAAGTAATCACAATTGTTTGTGGGGGTGCTATCGACTACAGCTAAGGTTAGTCAGCAGAAGAAAAAGAGAAAAGGACTGTATTTGTCGATGCACAAGGAGAAGGGTGACCTGATTGTCACAACTTTCTGAAAAATTGCTAAGATTTAACTTTTATTCGTGTCAAATTAAAATAGTGTGACAATAACTAACACACAAACTACGAGTATGGACGAAACATAGAGGTTAAAATCAAGACATATACAACATATACCACAAGTGCAATGAAATAATAAATGTGATTAAAGATTAAAATATGTATCCGCGTGTCTGTTATTCTATCCAGTTATGTGATATTGCTCACAATTTTTACTCAGTCTGATGATCGTTGTCAGCAATTGGTCTTCATATATTCATATGACTATTTATCAGTATTTATAATGTCTGGAGTGTCCCACTCCTATGTTTATAATTGTAGCTGACACTATGATTCCAATGGTGTCTATAATATTCACACTGTGTACATCTTATATTCTAGGCTTGATGGTCTATCTTATTCCCCACTTCCAATAAAGTGCTTTTAATCACACTTAAGTGGGTCACACTCAGTCTGTATACTTTTATATACTGATGTGCAGCTTTGTCAGGATGGACTATTATTTATGTATATATCATTTATTCAATATTAAATGCATCTTTCCTGAGCCTTCTCAAGGGCATTCATTAAGAATACAGGTTGACTTCTTCTGCTTAAGAGTTGACACAATCAATATATTAGTTGGTACTTGTGTGTAGATTATTATTATTATAGGCAGTACAAATAGGTTACAATGTACCAATATCTCTATGTAGTTATGTTACGTGCACTCTTAATTTAAGTAAGACTCTCTGTAGTCATGTAGGATAATTATATCAGGAGACATGCCATTCCTATAGTGAGAGTGAATATTTACCTCACACTTCAATATCGATATTATGAATGTGCAGCAGTATACCGTGCTACAATATCCCTCTTAAAGGTGACACCTCCTATATTAACAGATTTGGATAGGGCTAATTGTGTCAGTTATAGAGGGCCAGCTGGTTATTGATAGTAAGTTATATAATGGTGGTTTATATTCCCACCACACAAGATGTATCAATATTGAATTAGATAGGTTAATTGTTAAATAAACAGTGCTGGCTCTGAGGTATTTGTTATAGTATCAATATACCTACTACATAAATTGATATTGCTGCACTTTATTCATTGGCATTGATTAAATTGTATCGTATGTGTTTCCACATGCCTTTTAAATTATAGATGACCAAACAGTTATAATTGGAACCTTGCTGGCTTAATTATTCCTTCTAAAGACAAAAATATGCTGTATTGTATGTGCTGATAATTCTCAAACAGCACAGATTTGGGGGATGTTTCTTATAATGTTTCTGTATCTGCTGCACAGATTGAAACTGTAGTGTTTATTCTATTGGCATTGGTTAGATTGTATCATGCATATCTCCTCCTGACTAACAGTTTCTATATCTGCTACACAGATTGAAACTGTAACGTTTGTACTATTGGCATTGGTTAAATTGTATCATGCATGTCTCCTCCTGACTCACAGGTGGCTTAAAGAGTCAGCTGTGAAACATTGTTGCCTTTCTATCTGTATAAGCCACAACACTGTCAATTACTGCTTTCTCACTGACATCGATAGACTGACTGTGTCTGCTAGCTTAGCACCATTTATCCATCTGCCTGCTATTCAATGCTGTGGATACCATTGGAATCTAACTAATCACATAATCAGAACTGGTTATACATTGAATTGATTTATGAGTAAGGACATAAACTGACACGCGGACACACGCTGCCCACACGCGTGTTCCGCCGTTACTCTGACAGCTTCGTCAGGGCTGAACCAGAATGCCTCTCCTGGCATGATATTTGAGCTATTGCCGTCTGCCAATCAGTGTGATCTGACTGGTCACGTGTGGTAACTGGCCAATCACTGTGCCCCGTTTGTGGTCACATGCTCCATGTAGCCAATCACAGTATACTTTGGTCTCCATGGTGACGGCTGATAGCTGCATCGCGTTCCCGAACACTACTGATTACTCCTGCCCCTTCCTCTGTATAATGATAATTCGGCTGGGGTGTACATATGCTGTATTTTAGTAGAACTGTCCATCTTTTGGTATCATTAATTCTATTTATTAAGTCTAGTTTGGGACACTCAGAATAGATTCGTTTCACATGATGTATATATGCTTTTGCTTAAGGTACTATTACTGCTATCCATGTCCGGCGTCAGTATTACCCTGTACTCTGTATAATAAACGCATTCTCTGGATTCTTACTGCATACTGTATATACTGAATATGGATCATTCCCTATATCAGGTAAGTGAATGTGAGGGAAGTCTATCACATAATTTCATACTGGTCATTTGCTGAATACAGTATATCAAATCAGTATATTGAATAAAGAGTCATCAAGTTAATTGGATGTCCTGTTATATGTATTCATCACATATGTCCCATTAATTTTAGAGAATAGAGGCTATTACCTTCTACTTTATATTTTTGGTTATATACATAGGAACCACGTTAATATTATTTATGATGAGGAGATATATAGTTTTAGAGTGCTTCTAAGTGAGATTTTTATAATATGCATTTATTATTAATTATGAATATTCAGTCCAAGAGAATCAGATCAGTGTCTCAATTGTAGTGTCATATAATCTGCAAATATTATAATTAGATTCTGCAAACCTTATAAGTAAAGGTGAAATTATTATGGTGTCAAAAAAAGCTTGGAGTGAAAAGAATAAAGGTGATGGGGATACGGAGGGGTGTGAAGTGAATTAGGACCCCCTAATGGTAGATTCTGAAAGAAAGAGGAGGGGGAGAAAGCAAACAACAAATAGTGTAAGTGTGAGTGAACGTAACTATAACAAAAGGTGTAAGTGCATACGTGTTAGGGACTAATAAGGAAGAGAGGTGGCGGAAAAAGCATTTTTAATAATTCAATCTACACTTTGGGTATCCACTGGGGGTGAAGATGTATTTATTATTTATTATGTTGTGATAAATATTTCTTTGTCTGGCTTTGGACCTACTAAAAGTAGTCATACATGGAGCCAGACATTATAGTGTTGAGATACGTCAAAAGATGAAATTTGGTGTATTATGTATCCAAGATGTGGGGATCATGTTGCTATTTCACTCTTTCAAGTGATCATGATATCCTATTAGAGCTTAACAAGGTAACGTGGATGATCAGAATCAAATATTAGGATAATAATGAGGGAAATAGAAGCATACTCACTCATAAATGCCTATCACTGGTGTGGTATATACCAGAAATTGAGAATCATATGCAGTAAATATTTCCAGGGGCAGAGGGTGATACTAATAACAGATAATGAATTGGCTTTAGCATCAATATATGTGTCCTGGTTGGATGCTGTAGACTTGTTATAGAGATAGATCTACTGTAAGGCAGATTAACTACTGTCGGAGAAGTTCTTCAAGCTATAAAGGGTATATAGCTGTTGGATTCATTGAGTCCATTAGGATATAGACTATCCAGCAGGAAAATCATTTTGGTCTCAAAGCGGAGTAATTCTTGATCCAAGTCTCCACCGCGTATCCCCAGCTGTATATGTCTCAGACCAAAGGCTTTGAGACCATTTGGGTCACTATTGTGGTAACTGAGGAGGTGTCTCGCTACGGGTTGTAGGGTTCTAAAGTTGGAGGTATCTCTTTTGGCGTTACGTATACTTCCAATGTGCTCTAAAATCCTGACCTTTAGAGGTCTAATGGTCTTCCCTATGTACTTTTTGTGACATGGGCATTCTAACTGATAGACGGTTCCTACAGTTGTGCACGTGATCTTTGGGGAGATTGGCCATTTTTTGCCAAATTTGTCGAAAAAGTAATCTGTGGGAACCATATGCACACAGGCTTTGCAGTTACCGCAGGGCATCGAACCCATTGATTTAGATTTTTTATCTGTGACTTTGGTCAGATGACTATGGACAAGTCGGTCTTTTATATTCCTGGACCTTCTCCAACTCGCTTGAGGTTTTATAGGTAAAGCTAGAGATAAATCTCTGTCTGTCTGGAGTATGGGCCAGTGCTTTTGCAAGCTATTCATGATCCCTTTCCACTGAGCGTTAAAGGTGCCCACAAATCTTATGGGTTCTTCTCGGTGGATTTTTTGTTTGGGTTTAAGTAGGGTGTCTCGTTCATACGTACTCACTTCTCTGATCGTTCGTTTTAGGAGTCTCTTACTATAACCTCTTGTTTGGAGACGTTCACTGAGTTCATTCTGTCTGACATGGAAAGCTTCATCACTGGAGCAGTTCCTTTTTGTCCTCAGTAGTTCTCCCTTGGGTATTGCTCGAATAGTAGCTGGAAGGTGGGAGCTCTCTGAGTGTAGGATACTGTTTGTCGCTGTCGGTTTCCTATACAGGTCAGTTGAGATATTTCCCTCATCATTGATATGTATAGAAATATCAAGGAAATGAATGGAATTCTGACTAGCCTCTAGGGTTAGTTTGAGGTTGAGATCATTGACATTCAAGATTTCAATGAATTCTTTCAATGTTCTCAGTGGTCCTTCCCACAGTATCAATATATCGTCGATATATCTAAGGTATATCAGTATATTGTCTGTATATTTTTCAAAAACTTCCTGGAATACTACCTCCCTTTCCCACCACCCCAGGTAGAGGTTGGCATACGTAGGGGCACAGGCTGTCCCCATAGCGGTGCCCCTCACCTGGAGGTAGTGGTACTCGTTACAGGTGAAGTAGTTCTTGAGGAGAATAAACTCCAATAATTCAATGATGAAATCACTTAATTCATTGTGGGTCTCCATACTCAAAAAATATCTGGTAGCTGCGATCCCCTTATCATGAATAATGCTGGTGTAGAGACTTTCTACATCGCATGTGGCAAGCCACACTCCCGGATTGACACTAAGATTGTTTAATCGATTTAGAACGTCCATTGTGTCACGGATATAAGAAGGTAGTGCGATAACATGTTTGCGGAGATGATAATCTGCGAAGGTACTCGCTTTTTCGGTTAGGCTACCAACTCCTGATAGGATGGGTCTGCCGGGTGGTTTCCTTTCATCTTTGTGTACCTTAGGTAATAGGTACATGGTGGGAGTCTTGGGTTTAGTCACTGTCAGAAACTCCAAGTCCTTTTTATTAATGACTCCATTGTCAAAAGCACTCTGAATCATGCTGTTGTATTGACCCAGGTTTGCAGAATCTAATTATAATATTTGCAGATTATATGACACTACAATTGAGACACTGATCTGATTCTCTTGGACTGAATATTCATAATTAATAATAAATGCATATTATAAAAATCTCACTTAGAAGCACTCTAAAACTATATATCTCCTCATCATAAATAATATTAACGTGGTTCCTATGTATATAACCAAAAATATAAAGTAGAAGGTAATAGCCTCTATTCTCTAAAATTAATGGGACATATGTGATGAATACATATAACAGGACATCCAATTAACTTGATGACTCTTTATTCAATATACTGATTTGATATACTGTATTCAGCAAATGACCAGTATGAAATTATGTGATAGACTTCCCCCACATTCACTTACCTGATATAGGGAATGATCCATATTCAGTATATACAGTATGCAGTAAGAATCCAGAGAATGCGTTTATTATACAGAGTACAGGGTAATACTAACGCCGGACATGGATAGCAGTAATAGTACCTTAAGCAAAAGCATATATACATCATGTGAAACGAATCTATTCTGAGTGTCCCAAACTAGACTTAATAAATAGAATTAATGATACCAAAAGATGGACAGTTCTACTAAAATACAGCATATGTACACCCCAGCCGAATTATCATTATACAGAGGAAGGGGCAGGAGTAATCAGTAGTGTTCGGGAACGCGATGCAGCTATCAGCCGTCACCATGGAGACCAAAGTATACTGTGATTGGCTACATGGAGCATGTGACCACAAACGGGGCACAGTGATTGGCCAGTTACCACACGTGACCAGTCAGATCACACTGATTGGCAGACGGCAATAGCTCAAATATCATGCCAGGAGAGGCATTCTGGTTCAGCCCTGACGAAGCTGTCAGAGTAACGGCGGAACACGCGTGTGGGCAGCGTGTGTCCGCGTGTCAGTTTATGTCCTTACTCATAAATCAATTCAATGTATAACCAGTTCTGATTATGTGATTAGTTAGATTCCAATGGTATCCACAGCATTGAATAGCAGGCAGATGGATAAATGGTGCTAAGCTAGCAGACACAGTCAGTCTATCGATGTCAGTGAGAAAGCAGTAATTGACAGTGTTGTGGCTTATACAGATAGAAAGGCAACAATGTTTCACAGCTGACTCTTTAAGCCACCTGTGAGTCAGGAGGAGACATGCATGATACAATTTAACCAATGCCAATAGTACAAACGTTACAGTTTCAATCTGTGTAGCAGATATAGAAACTGTTAGTCAGGAGGAGATATGCATGATACAATCTAACCAATGCCAATAGAATAAACACTACAGTTTCAATCTGTGCAGCAGATACAGAAACATTATAAGAAACATCCCCCAAATCTGTGCTGTTTGAGAATTATCAGCACATACAATACAGCATATTTTTGTCTTTAGAAGGAATAATTAAGCCAGCAAGGTTCCAATTATAACTGTTTGGTCATCTATAATTTAAAAGGCATGTGGAAACACATACGATACAATTTAATCAATGCCAATGAATAAAGTGCAGCAATATCAATTTATGTAGTAGGTATATTGATACTATAACAAATACCTCAGAGCCAGCACTGTTTATTTAACAATTAACCTATCTAATTCAATATTGATACATCTTGTGTGGTGGGAATATAAACCACCATTATATAACTTACTATCAATAACCAGCTGGCCCTCTATAACTGACACAATTAGCCCTATCCAAATCTGTTAATATAGGAGGTGTCACCTTTAAGAGGGATATTGTAGCACGGTATACTGCTGCACATTCATAATATCGATATTGAAGTGTGAGGTAAATATTCACTCTCACTATAGGAATGGCATGTCTCCTGATATAATTATCCTACATGACTACAGAGAGTCTTACTTAAATTAAGAGTGCACGTAACATAACTACATAGAGATATTGGTACATTGTAACCTATTTGTACTGCCTATAATAATAATAATCTACACACAAGTACCAACTAATATATTGATTGTGTCAACTCTTAAGCAGAAGAAGTCAACCTGTATTCTTAATGAATGCCCTTGAGAAGGCTCAGGAAAGATGCATTTAATATTGAATAAATGATATATACATAAATAATAGTCCATCCTGACAAAGCTGCATATCAGTATATAAAAGTATACAGACTGAGTGTGACCCACTTAAGTGTGATTAAAAGCACTTTATTGGAAGTGGGGAATAAGATAGACCATCAAGCCTAGAATATAAGATGTACACAGTGTGAATATTATAGACACCATTGGAATCATAGTGTCAGCTACAATTATAAACATAGGAGTGGGACACTCCAGACATTATAAATACTGATAAATAGTCATATGAATATATGAAGACCAATTGCTGACAACGATCATCAGACTGAGTAAAAATTGTGAGCAATATCACATAACTGGATAGAATAACAGACACGCGGATACATATTTTAATCTTTAATCACATTTATTATTTCATTGCACTTGTGGTATATGTTGTATATGTCTTGATTTTAACCTCTATGTTTCGTCCATACTCGTAGTTTGTGTGTTAGTTATTGTCACACTATTTTAATTTGACACGAATAAAAGTTAAATCTTAGCAATTTTTCAGAAAGTTGTGACAATCAGGTCACCCTTCTCCTTGTGCATCGACAAATACAGTCCTTTTCTCTTTTTCTTCTGCTGACACCCCTGTGGATATCAATGTTGCTATCTTTAAGATAGCATGCCAATATGCCAGGCAATGAATGTACGGTCAGTTGCAATGACTGTTCCAACACATGCAGCTATAGATTTCAACAGCTGCATGTGTCATTGCCCATAAATCACAGCAGGGACAGTGCTATCCATGGCTGTGGCAGCTGCCGGGCTCTGGCCTGCATCTGAGATCTCGCGAGGCTTAGGAGATCTCATGCATACCCAGTGACCCATCTGGGAGGAGAGATACAGTACATCAGCACTAGGCTGATGCACTGTGGGGGGTCTTGCGGTGATCGCTGGAAGGGGTAGTTTTCATTCACCCTGCTCCAGCATCAGAGATGTTAATACAGTTTGTCAATACCTCTTTATGCTTCACCTCAGTAAAGTGTTATACTTGCACAATATGTATGGGTATAATACATCTACTCCTTTGTTACATATGGCCACATTGTCACTTGGATGTGACTCAGAATCAGGCCCAATATGGATTAGTTACAAAGAGAGGTCTGGGGATTGGAAGGCTGGAACTACAATTTCTTCATTAAGATGGTACCTGGATACCACCATGGGGAGTTAGCTGGCCCAGGTATGGAGAACATATCTGTCCGGATAAAAGATTAGAAAGGGGGAGCAACAGTAGAGCATCCCTAAATCTGATACCCTCCAGGCAGAGGCAATGGCCAGAAGAAAAAGCATTTTTGCCGTCAGCCACATGAGGTCCAATGAGTCCAGAGGTTCAAATGAGAGCATCTGTAGAGACTGGAGAACTAAAGACATGTCCCATGTAGCAACTGGAGGGACAAAAGGAGGTTTAATGCAAAGGACTCCCTGAATGAAAGTTCAATCATCCGGTAGGAGAGTGATTCTTCGCTGGAACCTGACAGAGCAGAGACATGCACATTAAGGGATACCAGGGAGAGTCCGAGCTCACAAGAACTATGTGTTTGTGTTGTGAGGCCATGAGGTCCACGTCATGTATGCCCCATTTGTCCAGCAAGAGCTGGAAGACTTCTGGGTGTAGAGCCCACTCTCCAGCATGTACAACGTGATGGCTGAGGAAGTCCACTCCCAGTTGAAGACTGCCAGTATGAACACCGCCGAGATGGCCAGACTATGATGTTCAGTAGAGAATGTGTGCCACTTCCCACATCATCAACAAACTGTGAGTGCCCCACTGATGATTGAGGTAGGCTACTGCAGTGGCATTGTCAGATTGGACTTGGACTGACATGTCCTGGAGAAGGTCACATGTCCAAATAAACACTCTGAAAATAGTTTGAAGCTCCAGGATGTTGATTGGAAGGCAACGCTCATTGTGAATCCAACAGCCCTGAAAGGAGTAGTGACTAGTTACTGCACCCCACCCACAGAGCCTGGCATGCGTGGTGAAGAGCTCTCAAGTCTGGAATACAGAAAGGGTGACCCTTGTCCAAGTGGAATGTCTGTAGCCACCAGAAGAGGGATAGGTGAACTTCTGGAGAGAGCGCTATTGTCTGGGACCTGATCAGATGATGTTGTCCATTCCTCCTGGAGAGGATCGGATGTTAAAGGGGCCTGGAGTGGAATTGTGTGAATTCTACAATGTTGAAGGTGGAGACCATGGAATCCAGAACCTGCATTGCTGAGTGAATGGACACTTGACTACTGTGAAGTAAATTTTATACTTACGTTTGCAGTGTGGAAATATTGGCTGCTGGCAGGAAAATCCTCTGTACTCTGAAAATCCAGGAGAGCTCCCAGATGCAACATCCTTTCAGAAGGATCCAGGGAGGACTTCTTCCAGTCGATGAGCCAGCCATGTGTTTGCAGGAAGGCATTGGTCATCTGAAGATGGTGGTGAAGGACCTCAGGAGAGTGTGCCAGAATCAGCAGGTTGTCTAAGTATGGGAGTATTCTGACTCCCTGATGATGGAGCTGGGCCGCCATAACTGCCATGATTTTGGCAAGGACCAGAGGAGCTGTAGAAAGACCAAAAGGCAGTGCCTGAAACTGGTAATGTTGCTGAAGGACAGCAAACTGGAGAAACTGTTGATGGGTGGGCATAATATGCACATGCAGGAAGGCATCCTGAATGTCCATAGACACCATAAAGTACCCGGGCTCCAATGCCAGGACAATGGAATGGAAGTTTTCCATACAAAACCTGGGCACTCAGATAAACTTGTTCAATGAGTTGAGATTGAGGATAGGTCGATGAGATCCATTGGGTTTCTGAACCAAGAAGAGGGTAGTGTAAAAAACCCTCCCTCACTGTAACAAAGGGACAGCTATTACTACCCCTGAATGACGTAGAGACTGAATGGCTTTATGAAGAGCTAAGACTTTTGTACAGGTCCTCCAACAGACCCGATTAAAGAACTGAATGTGAGAGCATACCCATGAGAGACCACTTCTCACACCCAGGCATCTGTGGTGGTTTGATGCCTGGACTCTGCAAACCGAATAAGTTGGTCTCCCACGCTGGGATTCCCCAGGAGGAATCCTGCCCCATCAGGCAGATGTTTTATCATCTGCCTGGATGGCTGGACATCTGGTAGCCTAAGCCTGTTTAGCACAGGGCTTGGAGGCCTTTGTGGAGGTAGACTGCCAAGGAAAGGATTGACCTTTATCTCGGGCGTCCCCCTGCATGTCGGGGTAATGGATAATAGATGTGATCCATGATGAATTAGGCCCTTAGTCGCTTACTTAAAATTGTAGTTTATAGTCACATTTTAATCTTGTTCTTTTGCTTTGTTTAGTCAAGATTTTGGGCCATTATTCATAGATGGATGCAGATCTTGCTTCCACAGCAATATCTGCATCCATCTACTCACATGCTGGGGCCGCCCAGCATGTGTGTTGTGCCACTCTGCAATGCGTTTGTAATTTAATTGTGAACACATCGATTTGATGACGACCATAATTTTCCTTGGAGCGGCTGCATGTGACGTCACGCAGCTGCCCCACAAATGGTCCATACACACCTGCATTGTCCAGTCCATGCCCACCAAACACTGCGTAGACACCCCCCGACTGCCGCCGCTTTCAATCACTATGCGATCACATCCTTCCATGACTCCATACATTAACGCCTGATAACCGCTATTAACGCCCATTGACACACAAAGTTAATGCCCATTAACCTGCCTTTCAGGAGAAGTTGGGAAGCTAATTGAATAAGCCCAAGGCAACCTCCATTAATTAGTAAATTACTGCGGGTAATTGAATCTCAATTTCATACTGAGTCTGACTTAACCGCACAGCAATTTTAAACATGTGTTGTAATAAAGTATTTGTTTAAGCTTAAATTATGAATATATTAATTTGATATTGTGAATGTTTATACAAACTTGTGAAGTGATATATAGTAAGTGCAGTTTTGCTTACAGTGGAGCGGAAGGGATGCAGTACAGTATTTCTGTGTTCGATTTCTATTATACATCAGGAAAATTAACCCCTGATAGTCAGTCCAATATATAGCAAATAAGGGTAAGTGCAGGTGTCTGTACATAAATATAAAATTAAGTCTCTGTGTATACAACCACTGCGGCAACATGCGCACTACACTCTCATAACATGCACATAAGTCTGACTGTCTCCATGCATCTGAATATCCAACTCCCAGTTACTGCCCAAAAACGGCCAGCACATTTCCAATACAATTCTGAAATTGAATCTCAATCACCTACAGTACCTATCTTTTCCACACATCTATGATCAAAACGCACCAAAGTTCCAGCAGTTTTTTTTTTTTGTATAATCAGTTTTTTATTAAGAATTTTAAAACACATGAACAAAGAAAGAAACAAACACACCTATGCAGTTACAAATACAGAAACACTGACACAAGTAAAGCTAATATACACAAATATAATTGTACAAATGTCAGATGAAGAGGTAGAAAACTTGCAGAAGAGAGTGAAACCGTCAAAGGTAATATATACTAAATAGGCAGGCAGTTAGAGTTTAACATCCGAGGAGCAGGGTATACTCCAAAGAAATATCGCAGGGAAAACTAGCTATGTCTGCGAAAGGGCTGCGGTGTACAGCAGCAGTTAAAGGTATTCTCAAACACAAAGAACATGAAGACCAATAGAGGAACAGGATAGAAGCACCGGTAGGCAACAAGGGTAGAAGCAAGGAGAAGTAGGAAGGAAGAAAAGGAGAGAGAAAGAAGAGGGGGGTAAGAGAAGTAAGAGGTAACACTTGGCAAGCTATGGGAGACAGAGAAATAGGGATATTAGTTACTATCCAAGGTAGTGGTTAAGTAGGCCTGGGAAGCCTTGTATTCCAGCCAAGGGGACCATGTGGAATCAAATTCACGAGATTTGCCTATCGATGAGAGGAATAGATCCTCCATTCGCATGAAATAATCTAGTTTAGTGAACCACGCACGACTAGTAGGAGGGAGGTGGGACCTCCATATGGACGGGATTACAGCACGCGCTGCGTTACTTAAATGTCGCAATAGGGAGTGTTTGTGTTGGGACACTGGAATATCGGAGTGATTAATAAGACAGAATGCTGGGTCATGTGGGATTTGAGTTTTAAGAATGGCCTGAGAGATGCGCATAACCTCCCGCCAGAAGGGTTGGATCAGTGGACATATCCACCAAATATGTAGAAGGGTGCCAGATGGGGAGGAGCAACGCCAACAGAGGGCTGATGAGGAGGGATACATAGCATGGAGAAGAGAGGGGTGCCTGTACAACCTTGTCACAACTTTATATTGAGTCTCTCTAATCTGGACACAAACAGAGCTCGTGTGGGTTTTTAAGAAGAAAAAAATCCCAGTCTCTAGGTGACAAGGAAATGCCCAGGTCCCTCTCCCAAGCCTCTGCAAAGGATGGAGTAATGATAGGTTGGGAATGGCAAACAATCTTGTAAAGTTGGAAATAGTGTCGGTCGGGTCAAGGACAGCAACACAGAGTTTCTCAAATAGGGTCAATTCTCTAGCGGCGCTCCGGAGTCTAGAGCCAGTCATCAAAAAGTGTCTTATTTGTAGGAACTTCCAAAAGTCCTGCTGGGGGATGTCCCACTTCGCCCTCAGGTCTGAGAACTGTTTGACTCCAGTCAGTGACACCATCTGACCGACCCTGTACAGACCTGTTAGCGCCCATTGCGAGAAGTGGGCAGGGTTGACACCCAGAGCAAAGTCATGGTTGGCCAGAAAGGATGTCAAGGGGCCGAATTTAGAAGAGATATAAGGTAGTTCCTGCAGTGACTTCCAGGCGGCAAGTGTAGGAGTTATAGAAGGATGGGGAAGGAGCAATTTAGGGGAGGAGGGGAGCCAAGGGAATATTTCCGGGAATTGCTGTATGTACAGGCCCTCCAGTTCCACCCATTGTTTAAGCTCACGGTGTCTCGTCCAGTCTATAATTCTACTCAAAAGAATGGCAAGGTAGTAATATTTTATATCAGGAAGCTGGAGGCCGCCACTCTCAATCGATTTGGTCAACTGGGAGTGTTTAAGCCTAGGTCTCCTCCTCTGCCAAACAAACTGCTGGATCAAAAGTGAAACAGATCTGAACCAGGACTCCGGGATGCGGATCGGGAGGGTCTGCATTACATATAATAATTTAGGGAGGGTATTCATCTTAACTATGTTTATCCTCCCAAACCAGGATAGATATTTCATATTCCATCTAGAGTAGTCATTCTGAATCGTTTGCAAAAGAGGCAAATAATTCAGTGGGAACAACTGGGACTCGTTAGCGGACAACTTAACACCGAGAAAGAAGAGGAGCCATCTACACTGGATTATGTGAGTATAAGTTTTTCCACAGGTACACCATGGATTCTACATGGAGAAGAGGACCGACCCTCGTGTGAACATAGGTAAGTATGTGTATATGGAGGTGTGGATGTATGTACTAAAGTTTTACTTTCAAGGTGTGTGTCTTCTGTTTTTATTGGGGTATTTTTTTAGTAGTAGTACTACAGGTACCAGCGGGCCCGGTTTTCCACCGCATGCTGGTACTTGTGGTTCTCCAAGTACCAGCTTGCGTGGGAGGCTTGCTGGGACTTGTAGTACTGCTACTAAAAACAATATTCATTTTTTGACAAAAAGGCTATCAGCCTCCCATCCGCAGCCCTTGGATGGGGGGGACAGCCTCGGGCTTCACCCCTGGCCCTTGGGTGGCTGGAGGGGGGGGACCCCTTGATTGAAGGGGTCCCCACTCCTCCAGGGTACCCTGGCCAGGGGTGACTAGTGGGTTATGTAATGCCAGGGCCGCAGGGACCTAGCTAAAAGTGTCCCCCGGCTGTGGCATTATGTATCTAGCTAGTGGAGCCCGGTGCTGGTTTCAGAAATACGGGGGACCCCTACGCTTTTTGTCCCCCGTATTTTTGGAACCAGGACCAGGCGCAGAGCCCGGTGCTGGTTGCTTAAATATGGGGGAACCCCTATCATTTTTTCCCCCATATTTTTTCAACCAGGGCCGGCTCAAAGAGCCCGAGGATGGTTTGGCTTAGGAGGGGGGACCCCACGCAATTTTTTTTTTATTTTAACACTGATTTCTATTTTTTAAAAGGTGCACAATGAAGCCCAGCACGGATCTCTCAGATCCGGCCGAGATTCATTGTATTAAAGTCGGCAGTGTTTTACAAGTCACTCACGTAAAACACTGCCAAAAAAAACGAATGACATCGACATCGGTAAATCCGAAAATGCAGAATACGACAGGTTAGTAAATTAGTCGTAATAAATTAAAAAATTTGCAACTTTACACTTTTGATGTCATTCGTGATTGAACTTTGACCTCAGACGGGAAAATACGAATTTTAGTAAATATACCCCTAAGAGGGAATATGATCAACATCTACAAATATATAAGGGGACAATACACAGAGCTTGCGCGGGACCTATTTTTGGTTAGATCAACACAGAGGACTCGTGGACACTCGCTCAGGTTAGAGGAGAGGAGATTCCGCACAATACGTCGTAAAGGCTTTTTCACGGTAAGGACAATACGTGTTTGGAATTCCCTGCCCGAGGGAGTTGTAATGGCGGAATCTGTCAACACCTTTAAGAATGGGTTCGATAAATTCCTAATGGATTAGGATATCCAGGGGTATGGTGCATAGTCATGCATTATAGTTACTATAAATAGGGATAAAATGCAATGGCTAACAGCAGCATCAGTCAGAAATTTTAGTCAAATGCATCATGCATAGGAGACCACAAATAGGTTGAACTCGATGGACAATTGTCTTTTTTCAACCTCAGATACTATGTTACTATGTTACTATCTCTTCTCCGGCATGTTAAGACCATGCGCATTGAGGGACAGGACTTTAATCTTCCCCGAGATACTGATGGTGGAATGAAGTAGAGCGAATTCCCATAAATCTGAAAATGGAGGGAAAGAAAAGGGGGAGAAGGAAGAACAAGCATGGAAAAAGAGACAAAGAAAAAAGAAATACAAAAACAATGTAATAACATCAGCGAAAGACCCGCAGGAGAGAGACTGAACCGTATCACTGTCAGCCTCTCTACCGGCATAGAGCCAAAGGCGGGTTTAATGGGGGGAGCGGGAGTGAACCGCAACAGGAACGATGGTGAAAAAACATGTTTAAAACTGATACAAAAAGAGAGGAAAAAATCCTGCAATAAGAGAAGTGGCCAGTGGGGGACAAGGGCAGCAGAAAAGTCCACAGCCCTCACCCCCCACCAGCCAGCATGAGCAAACAAATTAACTAGCTATCAATAACCTCCGTAAACAGCTAGGAGTTAACACTAAACATATGTGAGGACTCTTCGAAAAAGAAAAAATACCCTCCAATATTGCGTTATCAGCATGAGTCTCTATAGGAGGAAAAAAGAGCAGGAACAACAATGTCATTCAGAAGGTCCTTTACAGCAAGTCGGTCTTGAAGGGAGACGCATTCGACTGGGTTCTTTTCTTGGCGCCCCGAACCTCATGCCATGATTCTGAGCTAGGAGCCCGCTTAGGGAGAGGAACATCAGGGAGAGGAAACTACCAATCCGGAATGGACAATGGAGGTAGACCTAGTGAGGAGCAGAATGGGGAGAGGTCTGCGTGGGAAGATAGGGTGTACCATTTTTCGGAGGAACAGGCTTGGAGGTTAAAAGGGAAACCCCAACTGTAACGTAGCTGATGTTTTTGTAATTCGTCCGTTAGGGGCTTCAAGGATTTCTGTTGCTGGAGTGTATACCAGGAAAGGTCTTGATAGAGACTTATATAAGAGCCATTGAAGTCGATACCGTCCAATTGCCGGGCTTTGGACATCATTTCCTCTTTCTGGGCAAAGTAATGGAGCCGGCATATGATGTCACGAGGCCGGTCGGTGGAGAGGCCTCTCAGTCTGAGGGCTCTGTGGGCTCTTTCAAAAGTGATAACGTTGTCCGAATCCTTATTCAAGAGTTCATTAAATATCTTGGTCAGAGCGTCCACCAGCCCAGATTGGGGAACTTCCTGCCCCTGTTGTCGATAGCCGTCATTCTGGACTGCAAGGCACAGATTTCCTTGGATTGAGCAAGGACAGAGTCCCTCAACAAGGACATACAGGAAGCGCCAGCCTCTTGGTCTTCTTCCAGAGTCACCAAGCGGTCAGACAGGTGTGAGATATCGCTTTTAATGGAGGCAAGCTCATTCCTGATAGTGTCTTGAAGGTCTTGCTTAGTAGGAAGGGACCTCATGAAGGTCAGGATTTCCCAGAGATCACGACCGCCTGCTGACGCAGGGTCAGCCATATCGTCAGCCGGATTCAAGATCAAGGAAGCAGAAGGAGAAGTCGGGGGACGGGGGGAGGAGCGGTTCTCCATCTGTAGGGAGGTCATAGGGTGAAGGAAAGACCTCAGGTCCGCTTGAGACCTCGTGACTTTTTGAGGTTGGTTGTTGATGCTCCATCTAGAGGATTTCGAGGTACGACCCATATTCCGTGGGGGACAGCAAGGAGGATGTTTGCAATTAGCTCAGGATGTGTCAGGATCAGCAAGATACATACAACAGCATAGCTCCTTGGGAGTGGTCACTCCCCGTGGCCTGGTCTCAGACGGCCATCAGGTGGCCCCAGGTAGAGTAGTAGAGAACAAAAGCTCAGGGCGGTGCATTACAGTGTGGAACAGTAACGTTGGCAGCTAATGACAGAGCCTCAGGAAGCACTGCGAGGGGACGGGGCGCCAATCAGTAAAGGGGAGAAATGAGGAAGGCAGGAGGCCCCTATAAACGGGAAGGGGTCCGGCAAGTGGGAGCAAGAATAAGCTGCCTAAGTATGACTCACCCGGGGGGGTCTGTAGTGTGACCCTGGGAGGTTGTCCGGCCTAGCACGGGGCAGGGCAAAAGGCCCCCGCAAATCCGGCATGTGCAGACCCAGGTGGGGTCTTATCAGTGACCGGAGGAGCAGGACAATGCGTTATAAATGGGCCGAGGGCCGTAGCTAAAAGGCCCCCGGCCTGACGATATTCGCCACAGGGGGTAGGGAGAGGCTATGTGGGGTGCGGTGGGAGCAGCGAGGTGACACGGAGAACCCCCAGGAGCACGGGAGTGCAACCCCAGAGAACTGCTGAACCCAGCCAGGGGGGGCCGCTGCCGAGCCGGCGGTCCGCCCGCAGCAGCAGGGAGTGTACGCCCGCAATTAGATCATGAGGGGGGAAGAGGGGGAGGGTGGTCACCTCAGGCAGGTTGGGGAGGCGGGATAGATACTCCCAGATGCCGCAGGTCACCTCCGCCGGGCTTCCGTTGTCTCTCCCTCCGCCTTCCACTAATAAAGATGACCGCCGCTGGGACTCCGGAGCTCCTGGCTCGGCTCCGGTTGGGTCCCGAGTCGCTTCCTTTGCTCGTTAGACTCTGCAGTGCAGGCTGGAGTAAGCCCAAGGCAGGGACAAGGTCCAGGAGTCTCGGTGAGGCGTCCCGTGGGAGCTCTCACACGCGGCGGGGGGGCGATGGCAAATTGAGGCCCCGGCTTCAGGGCAGTGAATAGGCTGCAATCCGCGGGAGCCAGGAAACCGGCTCCCCGACTCCGCAGCACCAACTCACTGCTATCTCCACTGGTAGGTGATGCAGGACAGGGCCTTTAAATCAGAAAACAAGCGTGGGGAGGCTGGATTAAGCTGTAAAAACTCCCAGGTCCCTGGGAGCTCATGGAAAGTACAGCCTGCCTGATCAGCCTCCAGGCCACGCCCCCAGTTCCAGCAGTTTATATTGTTGCACCTGTGTATAATGCCCACATGAACCCTTTGGCTCATATACTCTATTGTGTGTAAATCTGGTTCTGGTACTAGCCAGTGCCTCTTCAGCCATTTACCTCAGGGCACGTCCCTGCATTACAGTACATTCACCTTTTCCCTTCCAGACATCACACGTAGCAACACCTAATCTATGTTTTATGTTTCAAAATAAAATCACAAACTGAATTCTAAACTTCAGAAACCAGTAAGATCAAATGCATTGTTATAAAACTTTACACTATACACTGTATAAAGTAGTAACAACTAAAATAAAAATAAATAATACAAAATACAAAATCAAACTAAATTACATAAATAGCATAAAACACAAAAAATAAAAAATAAAACTGAATAGAGCTATTGTTGGTTACCATTATGATGTGATCTGACTGGCAAAAGCTATATACTGTAGGGGCAAATTTAATAATCAAAATCATGGAACTTTACCGCAATTGCTGTTTTCAATGGATTTGCTACTTTTTTAACCACAAAATTACCGCATGCTCATTCCCGTGATGTGTGTATTCAATTAAAAATCTCAAAAATGGGATTACCACAAAAATTTATGCCAAAAGTGAAATATGGGTAAATCTGCCTGTACCCCCGAAAAAAAAGTACTTAAATTGGGTCAAATGGCTGTTATATACATTTTTATTTAAAATGTGGAAAAATTATAGAAAGCAAAATTTTTCAGCAAAATAAGTGCTGTCATTAGATTTGGGGTACATAAAAATGGGAATAAGTATAAATTTGGGTCATTTTAGAGGACTTTTAAAATAAAAGGGGAAACACACCAGTTACTCCCACCTGCAAGTCTAAAAACACTTGTCCCACTCATAATGCACACCAATATAACTGTTCCATTCCTTGTACCCAAATATCCTTAATTTTGAAATTATTATCCCAAAAATGAAATGTCATTATTGGCCAAAAAATAATAATTAAACATTTCTAAGTGCCTAATTAGTCATTCAGGTGGGTGCCCCAGGGGTTCTGAACCAAATCCTGACATTTTTAACTTAAACTTGGTGAAAATCCTTATTTTAAGACCTGCTCAGTGTCACAAACCGATCACTCACGACTGTGGGTTCTGGGGTCCGTCCGTTGCCGGCGCGGTTGCTCGCAGTGCTGTGCGGCCATGTGGGGACGCTGTGTGTTCAGCGGCAGAGGTGATGCAGGTTCTGGGAGCCGGGAGTGCAGGGACTGAATGGCCGAAGGCGCCGCTGTGTGTCTTCAGTATAGGAGGTGGCCATGTTGGAGACCAAATGAGCACCTGTGAGCACTTATGAAACAACTGTGGGTAAGTGTTAGCCAATCCCATGCTTGTTCTGCCTTTAAGTAGGCTGGGATTATGTTACTCTGAGCCAGTGCTTTGTTGTATCTACTCTATGCCCTAGATCTGTGCTCTCTCCATGATATCCTGTGTGGTTCCAGTGGTCCTGATATCGCCTCTGCTCCCAGGGGTCTGCCAGGGGTCTGCCTGCAGCCTTCACCACAAGAAATCCACCAGCTCCCTGCTGTGCTGTCAGTCAATCACTCTCCAAGTGGCAACAAGTGGATTCCTGGAGTTCTGTGAGAGGTTACCCTGTTCAGTGACTGCCTGCCATAATTACACAGTCTGTGGAAGTCCTACCTAATCCTGATCCTCGTTCTCTCATCATCCAGTTTAACTCATTCTTCACCATTGTCGTCTGCTGCAGCTTCACAGTGTTTCAAGTATTATCTTCCGTCTGCAAGAATTCTATTCAGTATTGTATCTTCACTGTTGCTTTATTCAAGGACAATTCTTCACAGCCTTCCAGTTTAACCTTTAAGCTTCAGTACAAGTCTCTACAGTTATTAATTTATGTCTACAATATCCAGTTAACACTCCTCACAGTTTGACACCAATCATTGCTTAATATGGACAATTCTTCATTCATTCTCAAGCCTGTTTAAACTCAGTTGTATGAACATTTCTTCAATGCATCTATAATACTGTTCCAGCTTATCATTATGCCATTTATTGCAGTACGTCAGTTTACATACGGTGACTATTGATTGTCATTTAACTCATTATTGGAATCGTCTTTTAATAAATATATGAAATGGAACTTTCTTCATCCTCCCTATTTTCCCCATACTCCAGCACCTATACCTTCGGTTGGTCCAGGGTTAACGGATTCACAAAAACAGTCGGCCCTGACACTCAGAGTTGAATTTAAATTTGTGGTAATATTACCGCAAAAAAAGTTTTCGCAGACAATTGAATAGGCACATTTCACCATTCGTGGGTAAATCCGCATTTTTTTTTACAGTGAAACGACTAATTGAATTTGCCCCTTAGTCAGCAATGAAACAAGCATCACAAGAGTAAAGTCAGGTGTAAAAAAAAAAAGAATAAAGTCTGCAAAGCTGTATGTCAAAACAACACTCACACCAACTTGCGGGAAGCAGCAAGCTCTCCATCAGTGGTATTTGTCTAGGTTTAGGCATACTTACCGGACACCTAGAAACACTTACACTCATCTATTTTGTGAGAGTGAAAAAAAAAAAATATTTGTCTATAAAACAAATTCCCTTTTAGGCTTGTTTTAATAAAAAAAACTACTATGTTCACTTTCTTCAAGTGTAAGTACTGTAGTCACAAGGACATAGCTGTACATTTTTTTCTGTGAGAATGCGCTGCACAACTTTGCATATTTCATAATAAATAAATGTAGAGCTACTGTAACTCAGAACAAGTCTGGGGACCTGGCTGGCTGGCTGTAGTGAGGACCTGGCTGGAACTAGCTATGCTTGATGTTGGACTGTGACTGGCTGAACTTGATGTCAGGCTTGGACAGGACCAGGCTAGAACCGGCTATGTTTGATGCCGGCCTGGGACCACCTGAGATTGATACCGGGCTGGGACCAGCTGAACTTAATGCCAGGCTGGGACTGGCTGAATTTGATGCTTGGCTTGGACTGGCTGTGCTGAGGACCTGGCTGAAACCGCCTATGCTTGATGCTGGATTGGGACCAACTGAGCTTGATGCCATGCTGCGACTGGCTGTGCTGAAGACCAGGCTGTAACCTGCTATGCTTGATGCCAGGCTGGGAATGGCTGAGCTTGAAGCAGACCTGGAATCGGTTGAGCTTGATACCGGGGCCGGGACCAGCTAAGATTGATGCCGGACTGATACTGGCTGTGCTGAGGACCGGGCTGGAACCAGTTATGCCGGAGGCCTGGCTGAGCTGGAGACCGGCTGGGAACGGTTATATCAGAGACCGGGGTGAATAATCCCCTATGTGGACAAAAATATCAGGGGTTCCTTTTCCTGCAATATAATACAAATAAAACACAACAATACTGTGGAGTAAATTTATTAAAGCTTCTAAAACAGAGAATTGGTTGATGTTGCCCATCGCAACCAATCAGATGCTGTCTATCATTTTCTAAAAGGAGAGAAGAGAAATGATAGACAGCATCTGATTGGTTGCTATGAGCAACATCCCCAATTCTCGGTTTTAGAAGCTTTAGTAATGTTACCCCTACATACCTGGGACTATAAGCAAAAATGCAGTTACTGTACGTCACTTCACAAATTTGTATAAACATTCACAATATCATATCAATGAATTGATAAATTAAGATCAAAAACTTTATTACAACACATTTAAAATTACTGTGCAAAGCTAAAACACTCATAAATGTTCTCTAAAATTGGACAGTTTGTCTAAAATAATAATAATATTCTAAAATATACTGCTAATCCGGTAATTCAACTAGCAAAATTTCAGATTACTACTATAAAAAGTTCAGTTTTTGTGCAGAAATAGGATGAGAAAGCAATCTATACTTAGAGGTGAAACTCAGAAAATTAGAATATCGTGCAAAAGTTCATTTATTTCAGTAATTCAACTTAAAAGGTGAAACCAATATATTTTATAGGCTCATTACATGCAAAGTGAGATATTTCAAGCCTTTATTTGTTATAATTTTGATGATTGTGGCTTAAATGTTAAGATAACCCCAAATCCCAAATCTCTGAAAATTAGAATATTACATAAAATCAATACAAAAATGATTTTAAATACAGAAATGTCGGCCCTCTGAAAAGTATAATCATGCATATGTACCTCAGTACTTAGTTTGGGCCCCTTTTGCATGAATTACACCCTCAATGCGGCGTGACATTGATTCCATCAGCCTGTGCCACTGCTGAGGTGCTATGGAAGACCAGGAGGATTCAATAGCGGCCTTCAGCTCTTCTGCACTGTTCGGTCTCATGTCTTTCATCTTTCTCTTGGCAATACCTCATAAATTCTCTATGGGGTTCAAGTTAGGCGAGTTTGCTGGTCAATCCAGTACATTAATCCCATGGTCATTAAACAAGGTTTTGGTACTTTTGGCAGGTGCACAGGTGCCAAGTCCTGCTGGAAAATGAAGTCATCATCTCCATAAAGCTTGTCTTCTAAAGAAAGTATGAAGTGCTCTAAAATATTCTGGTAGATGGCTGCGTTGACTCTGGCCTTAATAAAGCACAGTGGACCAACACCAGTAGATGACATGGCTCCCCAAATTAACACAGACTGTGGAAACTTCACACTGGACTTCAAGCATCTTGGATTGTGTGCCTCTCCATTCTTCCTCCATACTCTGGGAACTTGTTTCCAAATGAGATACAAAATTTGCTCTTATCAGAAAAGAGGAGTTTGGACCACTGAGAAACAGACCAGTTCTTTTTTTCTTGTTAGGAAAGGGCCATTCAAAAGTGTGGGGGAGCTTCACAAGGGGTGGACTGAGGCTGGAGTTAGTGCATCAAGAGCTACCACTCACAGACGGATCCTGGACATGGGCTTCAAATGTCATATTCCTCTTGCCAAACAACATCAGAAGCGTCTTACCTGGGCTAAAGAAATATCAGGGCCACAGCTCCCCTTTATTTTTACAGCACACAGGACAGCTCTTCTTTATTTTTACAGCACGCAGGACAGGGATATAATAGTGATATACTACAAGCTGCCTGATATTAATGTGTCTGATGAGGAATTGTTATTGAAGCAAATGAAAAAAGTGTCAGGATTAGGAGATGTAATAGTGATGGGAGATTTAAACTATCTGGAGATTAATTGGACAAATGATTCATGTGATACTGCTTGGGGTAACAGGTTTTTAAACACACGAAATGATCACTACTTACTTCAACTACTCGAGGAACCAACTAGGTACAATGCAATGTTAGATCTATTAACAAACAATGGGGTTTTGCTATCAAATATTATAGTAGGGAAGCCCATGGGAAACAACAACCACAATATAGTCACATTCAACATCAGTTTTCACAAGCAGCTCTATATAGGCTCAATTAAGACTCTCAACTTTAGCAAAGCCAACTGTGACATGATGAGGGAAGCTCTAAGGGACATTGACTGGGAATTTTTGTTTCAAGTCAAGAATACTGCAGAGAAATGGGGATGTACTAAAAATGTTGCTCGATAGTATTACTGGTAAATTCATTCACATGGGCAGCAAGTAAAGGAGTAATAATTCCAAACCAATGTGGCTTAACAAAAAGATTAAGGAACTAATGGCCAAAAAGAAGCGAGCTTTCAAAAAGTATAATTCAGACGGGAAGGGGAAGTCATTCCAGTTCCATAAGGAATGTAACAAAATATGCAAAAAAGAAACCAGAGCATCTAAAAGAGAAACCAAAAAGCTAATAGCAAAGAAAAATAAATCAAACACCAAAAATTTTTTTTTAAATACATCAACAGCAAAAGATTAAAGAAGTAGAGTATAGGCCCCTTAAAAGGCAAGTTGGCAGTCCTAATCAGAGATAAGACGACACTGACATAGCAGAAAAATTAAACAAGTTTTTCTCATCTGTATTCACAAGAGAGGACCAGATGGAGGGCATAACGTATAACCTCAGCAACGATAATGTCCCACTGCTAAATGCTCATTTAAGTGAGGAAGTAGTCTGTGACCGATTACAAAAAATTAAGATTAATAAATCACCTGGTACCGACAGAATTCATCCAAGGGTTCTCATGTAGCTACAATTAGCAAGACCCCTATATTTGGTTTTCAACGACTTACTTACTTCATGCATGGTTCCCAAAGACTGGCGCATAGCAGAAGTAGTGCTGATATTTAAAAAGGGAAGTAAATCTGAACGGGGTAATAATAGATCAGTATACAGGAGATCCTTGAAGCCAATAAAATTACTAATAGAAACCAACATGGATTTGTGAAGGATAGATCATGCTGACCTGACTTAATAGGCTTTTATGAAAAAGTTAGTGTGAACCTAGATCAGGGTAAAGAGGTGGATGTAAACTTCTTAGACTTTGCTAAATCTTTCGATACAGTATCTCACATGAGGCTTAACTACAAATTAAGAGAACTTGGGCTAGGGAGCACAATATGCACTTGGGTTAGAAATTGGTTGGATAAAA
Source organism: Pseudophryne corroboree (assembly GCF_028390025.1). Classification (NCBI taxonomy): domain Eukaryota; kingdom Metazoa; phylum Chordata; class Amphibia; order Anura; family Myobatrachidae; genus Pseudophryne; species Pseudophryne corroboree. Next base: position 283,516,661 of record NC_086451.1, read on the forward strand.
GGGAGCAGCGAGTGGTGATAAATGGAACTTTTTCGTAATGGACTGAAGTACTAAGTGGTGTGCCACAAGGATCTATACTTGGACCACTACTGTTCAACATTTTCATAAATGATTTAGGGGTAGGTCTAGAGAGCATGGTGTCACTTTTTGCAGATGATACCAAAGTGTGTAAGGTTATAAATACGGAGGGGGATGCCGAGTCTCTTCAGAACTACTTATTTAAATTGGAAGCATGGGCAGCAAAATGGATAATGAAGTTCCATATAGACAAATGCAAGGTAAAGCACTTTGGTAGCAAGAACAAATATACTACCTACACACTAAATGGGGAAAAACTAGGGGTTTCGGTATTGGAAAAAGATTTAGGAGTTAACATAAATAATAAACTCAGCAGTAGTACCCAAAATAGGAATGCAGCAAAAAAAAAAAAAAAAAGCAAACTAGGTCCAGTGCATCCGAAAAGTATTTGCAGCGCTTCACTTTTTCCACATTTTGTTATTTTACAGCCTTATTCCAAACTGGAATAAATTCATTTTTTCCATCAAAATTCTACACACAATACCCCATAATGCCAATGTGAAAAAAAGTTTTTTGGGGGTTCTTTGCAAATTTATTAAAAATAAAAAACTAAGAAATCACATGTACATAAGTATTCACAGCTTTTGCTCAATACTTTGTTGATGCACCTTTGGCAGCAATTACAGTCTCAATTCTTTTTGAATTTGATGCCACAAGCTTGGCACACCTATCTTTGGTCAGTTTTGCACATTCCTCTTTGCAGCTCCTCTCAAACTCCATCAGGTTGGATGGGAAGCAACGGTGCACAGCCATTTTCAGATCTCTCCAGAGATGTTCAATTGGGTTCAAGTCTGGGCTCTGGCTGAGCCACTCAAGGACATTCACAGAGTTGTCCTGAAGCCACTCCTTTGATATCTTGGCTGTGTGCTTAGGGTTGTTGTCTTGCTGAAAGATGACCCATCACTCCAGTCTGAGGTCAAGAGCACTCTAGAGCATGTCTTCATCCAGGATGTATCTGTACATTGCTGCATTCATCTTTCCTTCTATCCTGACTAGTATCATAGTTCCTGCTGTTGAAAAACATTCCCACAGCATGATGCTGCCACCACCATGCTTCACTGTAGGGATGGTTTTGGCCTGGTGATGAGCGGCGCCTAGTTTCCTCCAAACATGATGCCTGGTATTCACGCCAAAGCGTTCAATCTTTGACTCATCAGACCAGAAAATTTTGTTTCTCACGGTCTGAAAGTCCTTCAGGTGCATTTTAGCAAACTCCAGGCAGGCTGCCATGTGCTTTTTACTAAGGAATGGCTTCCGTCTGGCCACTCTACCGTATAGGCCTGATTAGTGGATTGCTGCAGAGATGTTTGTCCTTCTAGATGGTTCTCTTCTCTCCACAGAGAAATGTTGTAGCTCTGACAGAGTGACCACTGGGTTCTTGGTCACTTCCCTGACTAGGGCCCTTCTCCCCCGATCGCTCAGTTACGACTGCTGGCTAGCTCTAGGAAGAGTCCTGGTTGTTCCAAACTTTTTCCATTTACGGATGATGGAGGCCACTGTGTTCATTTGGGACCTTCAAAGCAGCAGATATTTTACTGTACCCTTCCCCAGATTTATGCCTTGAGACAATCCTGTCTCTGAGGACTACAGACAATTCCTTTAACTTCATGCTTGGTTTGTGCTCAGCATGCACTGTCAAGTATGGGACCTTATATAGACAGGTGTGTGCCTTTCCAAATCATGTCCAATCAACTGAATTTACCACAAGTGGACTCCAATTAAGCTGTAGGAACATCAGTGGAAACAGGATGCACCTGAGCTCAATTTTGAGCTTCATGGCATAGGCTGTGAATACTTATGTACATGTGATTTCTTATGTTTTTATTCTTAATAAATTTGTAAAAAAGACAAAAAAAATGTTTTTCATGTTGTCATTATGGGGTATTGTGTGTAGTATTTTGAGGGGAAAAATGAATTTATTCCATTTTGGAATAAGGCTGTAACATAACAAAAAGTGGAAAAAGTGAAGCGCTGTGAATACTTTCCGGATTCACTGTATTAGCATGCATAAAGCGGGGAATTGATGCAAGGTATAAGAGTGTTATAATCCCATTATATAAATCACTAGGAAGGCCACATCTCAAATACTGTGCACAATTATGGGCACCATACTATATTAAAGATATCCTGGAACTAGAAAATGTTCAGAGACGGGCAACCAAAAAGATTAAGGGGTTGGAGATGCTACAAAAAGAGGAAAGGCTTGCTAGGCTAGACTTGTTTACACTGGAAAAAAGAAGATTAAGAGGGGACATGATTAACATTTACAAATACATAAGGGGACAATACACAGAGCTAGCAGAGGATTTGTTTTTAGCAAGCTCAACACAAAGGACACGCGGAAACCCACTTAGGTTAAAGGAGAGGAGGTTTTGCACCCAGAGACGGAAAGGTTTCTTCACAGTAAGGACAATACGTATTTGAAATTCCCTGCCTAAGAAAGTAGTAATGGCGGACTTGATCATTACTTTTAAGAATGGGCTAGATAAATTTCTAACAGATAAGGATATACAGGGTTATGGTGTTTAAATCATGCACTATATTAAAAAAAAAAAAAAGATGAGTGGACATAACGTCTAACCATTCACCACAGTTAAAATTAGTTTTAAAATATTACAGTGTAGGAGGTCACTAAGAGGTTTAACACAATGGACAAATTGTATTTTTTCAACCTCAGAAACTGTGTTACTATATTACTATGACAGGGCCACAGTGACAGGACTACAGCTCACCTGTATTTTTGTATTTTTACAACACACAGAACAGTGTTGTTGTTTTTTACAGTACACAGGACAGGGCCACGGCATTCCTTTATTTTTACAGCACACAGGACAGTACCCCTTTATTTTTACAGCACACAGGACAGGACCAAAGCTCCCCTTTATTTTTACAGCACACAGGACAGCATCCCTGTACAGCACAGGACTGCAGCACCCCTGTACAGCACTCCTAACAGCTCAGGACACCACAGGACAGCACCGTCCCCAAACAACACACAAACCCCACCCGACGCAATCACCCACGGAGAGACAGAGGTCTGTCTCCCTCACTCTCCAAGTCCAGAGTGAAAATGGCGGCGGCACACGGCTCCTTATAAGGAATCCAAAACCCACTAGATCCGACAGCGGGATGATTAAATTTTGCCTCGATTTGAGATTTGAGGAAGGTGGGAAGTCCCAAGCCGGACTCGGACCCCGGCTCGGATTGTGAAGTTCGTGGGCTCGCTCATCCCTAATATAAGCGTAAGGTACCTTAGCATGTCTTATGTCCTATCAACAGTTCCAGCTTTATACTGGGAGTCCCACATTGTGGTGCTTTCTATCTTTTAGTCGAAGGTGTGACTACGATAATTGTGTGACTCAGAATCGGCCCTTAATGCTCATAAGTTTAATATTTATTTGTCTATTTTATTCAAAACTCTACTGTATCATTTCATTCAATATAGAATCTATTAGATGTAGTTGTCTATAGACAGCCCACGACATGCCTGTCTGCCTAGCTCCACCCCCCCCCCTCACCCGAATCCCTCCAGGAACGCCCACTGAGATCCAGATTCCTTGCATCCAAATTCATTCTGTGTCTCCATGCAGTAACTATCAGAACACTGTGGTGGCATGTAAATATATGCTCTTGCACTCCCTGACATGCATATATATTGGTAGATGCACTCCCTGACATGCACCTGCTATATTTGGGCAGCTTTTGTCTTATTGTATTACTGTAATTGCAGGAGACCACCATATTGCTTACGTTTAGTTTTACATTTGTGGCTATTGAATTTTTATTTGTTTTTAAATAAACTATCTTTGCAATATACTTTTATATATTGTTAAGTGCATTGGATATGTATATAGATATATTGTTTTTTTGCGTTGTCTGTTCATTTTCTTAAAGTTGTTGCTTTTAAGCTGGAAGCATTATAAGATGCATTCAACTCAACATATGCATGTATTACATTTATTTTTCACCAATAAATTTGTTCTTCCTAAAGCAGTATATTTATAAATAGCGCATGTCTCAAGGGCTGCCATCAGAAATTGTGGGGCCAGGAATGACAAAGTAGGCAATCCTCCCCTCCTCCTTTCTCAAACCTGTAAAAAACATTTTCCCTTAGTCATATATATTAATGGAGTTATAGCTCACGATTACAATGCTGGGGAAACCTACTTAAGTCTTAATGTGAACCTCCTGGTTCTGGTAATATAATTCTCTAGCGTTGTCAGAACAGAATCATTAAGATATTGTATGGTATACTCTTGAAATTAAGCACTTGTGTGATACAATACTGGTTAAATTATGTTTTACGTAAAGGAATATGGTACTTAATTATACATAGCTGTAGCTCACCAGTTCTGCCCTGTTTCACCCTCTTGTACCACTGCCTGGCTCATGTCAGTCAAGAAGCAAATATTTAAAAACAGCAGCTCAGAGAACGTGCCGGCACGTTGTTGGTTTCAGTGGTGTCTACATAACTTAGAAGTAATAAGGGGAAAAAAACTTTGTCTGAAAAATTAAATTTTAAGTTATGTATTTTGTATGTACATTGGGGAGAGTAGAAAGAAATCTACAGCCACACAGACAAGGATACACTTAAAAACACAAAAGGGGCAGAAGTGCAAATGGGTAGGGGCAAAGACACACAAGAGTAAAGACAGAGTCACACATGGGTATAGACAGAGACACACACAGGTGCAGACAGAGGCACACATGGGTACAGGCAGTGACACACATGGGTATGAGCAGAAGCACATATGGGTAGGGGCAGGAGCCCATGTGGGTAGCGACAGAAGCCTATGTGGGTAGGAATGAGACAATATGGGTAGTGTCAGTGGTACCCATGAGTAGGGGCAGAGACACACATGGATATGGGCAGGGGCACCCATAGTTAAGGAAAAATGTACTGATGGGTAGGGACAGAGGCACACATGTGTAGGGGCAGAGGAACACCTGGGTAGGGGCATAGTCACAAACAGGTAAGGGCAGTAGCATAAAGAGGAAAAACTAAGGCAGAGACAAGCAGTGAGTGACAGCTAGAGGCACCCTGGGGTCTGGGAGAAGCATACACAGACTTTTATGCTGGGTAAGCACCTACAGATATATCTGCAGATCAATTGATCTACAGAAATAGCTAAAGCTGGATCGGGCAGTTTGCTGTGCATACACACTGCCCGATCCATCAAGGACTGACGTCTTGAACTTGGCGGGCATTTACACATGTCCGCCCAGTTCAGCTGTCAGTCACCACCGGCTGCTGCACTTTGCGTGCGGGCGGTCGGCTAACCGCCCGTACACACACGACATGCTAACGATATATTGGCCATCGGCTGTGCATCAGGGCAGACACGATATGTCTGTTAATGACAGAGTTCACAGACATTTCACTCGTAGACACTGGCCGACGGACCCGCGATATATCGGGCGTTCAAGAGAATGGCCAATATATCGGCCAGTGTGTACGCACCTTTAGTTATACAGACATGGAGAGGGGTGGGTTTAGATGGGGACTGATGGCGGCTCTGCATGTTTGGGTGCAGGAAGACAGTTATAAATCAGCCATCAGAGTCCAATATGCAGACCTCTGAATTTGACAGCTTCACCTACAGTATGTTGTTACTGGGTTTAATTGCAGAGCTTCTCCCTATGGTTCCAGTGTTTCCAATGCTATCATATGTAAATCTTATATAAAAAGTAACAAGTAGCTCAATCAATGAAGTGTTCAATATATTGTGAGCTCTGCCTCTTTCTCAGGTAACAGGGGTTTGGTATGATTTGTTTACATGCATTATGTTGACAGGTACTGCATATTGACAAATTACATGTCAACATTTTCATTATATCAATACGTGCAATGTCGACATGCAGCAGGCCGATTTTTACATAAAGTCGACATGTTCTCAATGTAGACACCTATTTTTAACGGGTGGTCTTCAGGTTGCCGGTGGCCGGGCTCCCGACGACCACCTTACTGGCGCCGGAATCCCAACCGCCGGCATACTGACAGATTTTCTACCTCTTGGTGGTCCACAACCCCCCTAGAGGGAGAATAGCGTGTGCCACGGTGCCCACAGCGTGGCGAGTGCAGCTAGCCCACAAGGGGCTCATTTGCACTCACCCAGCTGTCGGTATGCCGGCAGTCGGGATTCCGACGCTGGTATGCTAGTTGCCGGAAGCCCGACAACCGGCAACACATACTACACCCATTTTTAACATTGTCCCTAATGCTATTCTTAGTGCTAATGCTAACCTTAACCTAACCCTTAGTTTTGCATTGTAGACATTATGGGGAATATTTACTAAGGGGTCTAATCAATTGATCCAACAAGTTGGAAAAATTAAATTTTTCTACTTTTGTAGGCCAAATCTGGATTTGACCTATTCAAGTCCATTGCCGTTTTTCTGACTTGTCGGAAATTCTGAATTGTTGGAAATTATGTGGATTGGCTGATTACCCGCTGATCCCCGTATTTTGTCGAATTTGCAGGCATTTTCAACAGGTTTTTGGCCCGTTTTCGACAATGCCGATTCGACTTTAAAAAAAATTGGATCGGCATTGTCGAAAATAGGCTAAACCTGTCGAAAACTCCCGCAAATTGAATACTGAAGTGTCGGATCCTCTTTGTCAGAGAGGATCCGACACTTATTGAATACTGCCCCATAGCTTCTAAAAATGAAAAGTGGTGATGTTACAAATAGCAACCAATCAGACAGACTCTCATTGCAATGTTATTAACTCATACAAACATTCTAGATATGAATTTAAATATAAATTAATATTAAACATTTAGAAAAAATAATAAATTCATATACAGTATGTAAGCAGCACCGCACAGTATCTCTCACATTATTTCATTCCATTACACTTACTGCTCATAGGGGGTAATTCCAAGTTGATCACAGCAGGAATTTAGTTAGAAATTGGGCAAAACCATGTGCACTGCAGGGGAGGCAGATTTAACACGTGCAGAGAGAGTTAGATTTGGGTGGGTTATTTTATTTCTGTGCAGGGTAAATACTGGCTGCTTTATTTTTACACTGCAAATTAGATTGCAGATTGAACACACCCCACCCAAATCTAACTCTCTCTGCACATGTTATATCTGCCTCCCCTGCAGTGCACATGGTTTTGCCCAATTGCTTACTAAATTCCTGCTGCGATCAACTTGGAATTACCCCCATAGTAAAGTACTGTATACAATGATCCACATTTAATCATTTAAACCTGACATCAGATTTCTTTATTTACAGTATGTTGTTAACTAATCACATTGAATATGTCCCATGTAGTGGCTTCTTCAAATACTCATAAACACTTCAAAATTAAGGCAAGGTAATCAACTATCCCATGATGGTCAGGTCATAAACATAATTAGTGCATGAATGCTTGAATATGAAAGCAAGCTGATAAGCTATAACCTAATGTTCAGGTCAATATCTTAATTTAGAGATAAAAAAGGATTAGATATGCACATGTTAGAGCCATAAATAGATTTGCAATTAATGATATATACTAGCAGTATATCTGTGGATTGTGTAAAGCAGGTGCTTCTCCAGGGGTGATTTAGCTACCAAGTTGTTGCCCTCATGGGTCTGTCTTAGACGTGCAGTGTCAGGATGACTATCTTTGAGGCTTGTCGGCTTAGCTGAATGTTCAGTAGGATAAATCTCCTCCTCTAGTTTCTTTTCAAAGGAATAAAAATAAGTGAGCTTATCTGTAGCAGCCAGGTGCTGGTGGTTGCTGAGATAAAGAATCCAACCAGATTCCAGACTAAACTTTCAATAACTCCTTTAATTCCAAGATATGGTAAATACCAAGATGTGTTGTTATCCTTACAGCACAATGGGGGTATTTCAGACCTGATCGTAGCAGCAAATTTGTTAGCAGTTGGGCAAAACCATGTGCACTGCAGGGTGGACAGATATAACATGTGCAGAGAGAGTTAGATTTGGGTGGGATGTGTTCAAATTGAAATCTAAATTGCAGTGTAAAAATAAAGCAGCCAGTATTTACTCTTCACAGAAACAAAATAACCCACCCAAATCTAACTCATTTATTGCTACAATCAGGTCTGAATTACCCCCAATGTGTCAACACATTTCATCCCTCTCCTAGGACTTCCTAAGGGGATTTTAAGTATCATCATTTACTTATGAAAACTTAAAACATGAGAGCACTATAATCAATTATACCAAAATGTTATAACATAAACTCCCTTGGTTACAAACACAAGATAACCTACCAGACAAATAACATGCATATCTATAGCACACTATCGTAAATCACATTGTAGAAAACAACCACTATGGGGGAATTCAATTGTCAGTAAAGGGGATGAATTGCCATTGCTGTGGCAATGGCATCCTGATTTGCACCTTTCACCGAACCCAATTCACATCCCTTTCGTTCAAAAGTACTTGGTACTCTATTGGATAGCAAAAACATTTTTGAGAGATCCTACTGCCGTAAAATGTGGTGAGTGTTGTTGGAATTCAGCTCAGTGAATAAGTCGCCGCCAATTGAAGTCCCCCCTATGTGCAAATTTTCCCATGTTAAATTAAAACCATTAGAGATATCCCAAACACAGTTTCTTTATGAAAAACACATTGCATCCTATTCCAAGATGGTCTTATCGAGGACTCAGTATGATATCCCAGCTGTCGGGATCCCAGCGGTCAGCAGACCAATGCCGGAATCCCGACAGCCGGAATACTGGTGGTGAGCACAGTGTGTCCCCTTGTGGGCTTGCTGCAGTAGCCATGCTTCGGACCGAGATACACTAATATATTCCCCCTCGGGTGGTGGAGTGGACCACTACTCAAGTGGGGGATCCAGGCGGCGGTCGGAATCATTTCACCTGGTGGTGGATTTCGGCATCGGAATCCTGACCAGAATCAAATGAACCTGAAAAATCACAAGTAGATAAATACATTGAATATTTAATTATATATTGTCAAATATAATTATACATTGCACGCTGCTATAAAAATAATTATTTTCCTAAAAAGTAAACTCTCCCCTGGTAAGTTTTGCCTTGGGTAGACCTTTAGCCCTCACTGCCACACTATTGGGATACATTAATTTTAATCCATGTATAAAATCATATAAAATATTTTCACTTTAGTATTTCTAATGAATAAATTAATCTTATCACCTCTTATCTACAGTATCAATCAGATACTGTCAAAAGATCTTTGAGTATCCACTAATAGCAACAACCCTACAGCAAATGAAACTAATCCTATTATTGTAATATATTCATAAGAAGTCAGTATATCTATTCAGTCCGTTAGGGTACAGAACAGTGTATTCACTTTTTCAATCCATGGAGTTGAAACCAGTAACATTATTCTATTATTATCATCCCATCTTTCCAATAAACTAATTTCCTGTAATATCTGCCATCTAACTGTAACTGTGATATATTTTCTGACTTCACATAGATCTCTGCATTACCATGATTAAAGCTTCTAATCTTACCTTTATGTTCAGCAAGCCTCAATTTTATATTTTGCTGTGTCTTGCCTATGAATCCATAGCTACTGTACCTTTTATAACAAACAAGTTACAGTTTACAAGTAAAGTAATATTCACTTAGAAGTTCCCTTACTTGGATTGTTTCTCTTAATTGGAGATGCTGAAAAAGTTTGAACCAAATTGAAATTCATTCAGACGTCACTGCTTTCAAGGTTCCAAACCTGTTTGCAGTACAATTGTCAGTAGACCCCAATTCATATAGTAGGTTCATAATTTGAGCTTCCTATTTAAATTTAAATATTTGCATCTGAAGTTTATAATTTCCAATAAAAAAATTACTTTTCTTCAGAAAAAAAACTTCGAACACTACTGTATTCTAAGTTCACTGTTTTTAACGTTCATCAATCCCATTAAAAAAAGACCCAAAATATTTAAAATTTACAAAATATGCTCAAACCAACCAGTTCATTCGCAAACTCTTTCAGTATGTGTTAACTGATTGAACACTAGTTTAAGAATTGTCAAACAGGCTCCATTCCAACATGGTCATGCTGTACGAGGGGTTGATATTTTATATACTTTCATTAAGGTGTTAATTAAAGTATATAAAAAATACTTTAAAAACCCACCAGCAAAATCCAATTCTGCAATTGTAATTCTCTTAGGGATACCAGCAGTTATGATACCGACAGTTGAAATATAGTCGCCGGAATCCCAACATCCATCAGAATGCCGACGGCGGAATCCCGACAGGGTCAGAAGGCCGATGCCAGAATCCCAGCAGCCGGAATCCCGACTGTAAGTACAGTAGGTAGGTTAGGGCCAGGGAAGGGGAGGTTAGGTTTAGGTGCCATCTGGGGGGGTTAGGACTAGGCTGTGGGAGAGATTAGGATTAGGCTGCATGGAGAGGGGGTTAGGGTTAGACACCACCAGGGGGTGGTTAGGTTTAGGCACTAAGGGAGAGGGTTAGGGTTAGGCTGCAGGGAGGGGGAGGTTAGGTTTAGGCACCACCGGGGAGAGGTTAGGGTTAGGCTGCGAGAAGAGAGGGTTAGGGGTAAGGGACAGGAGATAGCATACTTACCTTGCCCCTGTCTGGATTTTAAACATGGTATTGTGACCACTGGCATCCCGTCAACTGGTCAAACATACTGAACCCTTCTCTCATTATTTATCTAGTTACGTGATTGTAATAAACAATATGTAGGACAAACCAGAGGCATCACCGGTGACACCCAGTGCACACCTTTGATCACCCAGCGTGCCGAGGGCGCGTTCGCTGAAAAAAGGGACCATGGCCATAAATAAAGGTGGTCTCGTTGGGATCGTCACTCCGGGGGCACGCCTCACATCTCCGCAGATGCTGGGCTTTACTGGGCTGCCCCCCGGAGACTGTCTCCCAGCGTTGTTGGTTACTCTTCTATGGCAGGAGCCGACAACAGCAGACTTTCACACTGCAGAACCCGGCTTCTGTCACTGCGGAGGAGCCAGCGCTTTGGTGTCACCCCCTCCAGGTGTCACACTTGGGTGCGGGCTGCAGCGCCCCTGCACGCGCCATTGGGATGAACTACTGGAATCTCAATACGATTTTTCACAAACATAGAAAGAATGTATTGAAGATGTATTGTAACCACAGTTTGTCAAGACTTGTTTCTGCTATCTTTGATGATTATATATCAGTATTAAAGGTTCAAGGGATTATAAGGGAACTACTGCACCCATAGAGAGGGGGGGGGGGTGATAAGTATGTACAGCTAATCAGGAGAGGGGCATATTGGATTGTTTCTATTGGTACACTTACAGTACACCTAATGGCATAAATGAAAATATTGAATTAAATAGTTTTTAAGAATGCCGAATTACTGTTTATATGAGCAGGGCTGAAACTAGGATTTTTGGGGGTGTGGGATGATAGATAGACAGTGTCTAGTTAGACAGTCAATAGATAGACACCACATGTTAGACAGACATTAGGTAGACAGGGCCAAAAGGTCAACATGGTCAAAAGGTCATCATGAAAAAGGTAGATGGTACAAAAGGTATACAGGGTCAAAAGGTCGACATGAAAATGGTTGACACAAAAAAGGTAGACACCATTTTTTTTGCATTTTTGCGGTTTGTGTGTATAGTTTTGTCATCTGGGACCCCCAATTGTAGAAAGGCATCCCCCCGCGCGGCTTGCTTCACTCACCACACTTTGAGCTCAGTGGCTCGCTGCGCTCTCCACAAGGTTTATAACCAACTCTATGCCGACATGGCTAGAGAAAATATAAAATAGTCCAAAAACGTGAAATTTTAAAAACCTGTGGCATACCTTTTTATGTCGACCATTTTCATGTCGACCTTTTGAACTTGTCGACCTTTTGAACTTGTCGACCTTTTGTACTGTCTATCTTTTTCATGTAGACCTTTTGACCCTGTCGACCTAATGTCTGTCTAACATGTGACTGTCTAACTAGACACTATCATCCGGATACCGATTTTTGGCAACTGGAACAAGGCAAAAAAACGCTGAGAAATAAATCAAAATTAAAGGTTAAAAATAAATAAATAAAACTACGCAATGCAGTAGTGCAACCTTATTCTCATTACACTGCTCAGTAGTACCCCTCATTACCAGTACACTGTCCCACAGGGGAGAGAGGGAGAGAGAGAGAGAGAGAGAGAGTGGAGAGAGAGAGGAAAGAGAGAGGTGTGAAGGAAAGAGATAGAGGAGATGGGAGAGTCCCTGTCACCAAAAAGCAAAAAGAACTAGGAAAGTGGTTATTGAGTTGGGTGCACAGGTGAGAATTCATCGAGTTAATTTACATAGTAAAACTTAGCTTTTATTGCACAAATTTATATTTAATTTAATTTTTGGGATACATACAGCAAAATATAGAGGTTAACATTACACATGCAGACATAAAAGTGAAAAGACTGAAATATGTGAATGAAAAGAAGTTTTAAACAGCAGAGCCACCACTATAACTCCCGCATGAATGTATTAATTGAAATAATGTGTTAGAGCCGATGAGAATTCTTCCATATATAACCTTCAGTGCACACTGCAATCTGAGAGTACAAGTGTGGGGATGTACAGTATGATCACGATCTGACCATTGTTGTGTTCAATAAAGGTGTGCCAACTTATTCATGTGTTGTAATCATTTATTTGTAGGCAATATTGATTACAAAGTTACTTCCTCTGATTGGCTACACTGTCTATTGTGTTGCCACCATATATAGCTGTATCCCCTACAAAGGTCCCTTGTTGGCACTATGCCATGTAAGTCTGGGTTGAGGTAATTCCTCCTATGATGTTATTATTAGAGAGGAACATTTTGTGGGCAAAATGACTCCTTAAGCTGATTGCATCTGATAGTGTAACTCAGCTGTGTCCAGACTATGGTTAGTGTAGAGATTTGTGCTATCTGGAAAGTGTACTAGTTAGAGGAAGGTGATAATTCATTCATATCATGTTATATATTCATAGGCAACAATTGTTCCAAACTTGACTCCTCTGACTAACCACACATTTTATTATGTCACAACCACACATAAATGTATCTCATACCAATATCCCTTTATAATACTGTGCTAAATGTGTTAATATTGAGGCAGATCCTCCCTGCATTTAGAATATTGTAGGAAAATGTGTATTAACAGGGTGATTCCTCTTGCTGATTGTATCTCTCAATAACTAGATACTGTGTATTGTATAAACAATGTGGTAATAGCCAGGGCCGTAACTACCTGTGTGCCAGGTGTGCCTGGCACACAGCGCAGTTGCCCTGAGGGCGCAACGGCCAGCGGCATGTAATGAGTCAAATTGACTCATTACATGCCGCCTCTGCTGTGTGCTGGGGAGAAGAGAGCAGCGCCGGGCAGCGGAGAAGGAGGAGGAGGGAGGGGGACTGGAGCCGCAACAGCGCTATGTCATTGGTAGTAGCGCCACTGCAGCTGTCCCCTTCTCGTCCGCAGGGCTCAGGCCGGCCGCGGAGAGCGACACAGCAGAGAGGGAGCACCTGCATGAGCACTGGGAGGGAGACCAACCTGCCCCTTCCAGGAGCGCACACTTGTCTTCAGCCGGGGGGCTGCATGAGCAGTGCAACCCGTACGTCCTCCAGTGGCAGCCACAGGAATCCCCGCACAGCACACACACAGCCCGGACAAGCAGCGCTCCATAGGTATCGGCTGAAGAGAGAGAGAGCCATGATCGGCGCCACCCTCCTATCCGGAGACCAGAACAAGGTGCGCTCTTTCCCAGTATAACACTGGGGCACTCAGCGGGCAGCTGCACGCATGTGCTGGGCAAGCCATGGTCGCGCGAGTAGAATGCTCATGCGAAGCTCTTCCTCATCCGTTGGTTCTGAGCTTGCGCTGTGAGTGGTGCAGTAGAGGAGAGTGTGTACCGTGCGGCTATTACGGCAGGTATCTGGACAAAGCCCCCCCCCCGCTCCTTCTTCTCATCTTCCTCTCCCATTCACTGCCATCCCCTCTGGATAATAATGTGCAAAAAGGGGGCGCTGTCTGCCATAATGTGTAAAAAGGGGGACGCAGTCTGCCTTAATGTGCAAAAATAGGGACTGTCTGCCATAATGTGTAAAAAGGGGATGCTGTCTGCCGTAATGTGTAAAAAGGGGACGCTGTCTGCCGTAATGTGTGAAAAGGGGACGCTGTCTGCCGTAATGTGTAAAAAGGGGACGCTGTCTGCCGTTATGTGTAAAAAGGGGACGCTGTCTGCCGTTATGTGTAAAAAGGAGGACTGTCTGCCGTAATGTGTTAAAAAGGGGACGCTGTCTGCCGTAATGTGTAAAAAGGACGCGCTGTCTGTCGTAATGTGTAAAAAGGGGGACGCTGTCTGCTGTAATATGTAAAAAGGGGACGCTGTCTGCCGTAATGTGTAAAAAGGGGGACGCTGTCTGCTGTAATGTGTAAAAAGGAGGCGCTGTCTGCAGTAATGTGTGAAAAGGGGGCACTGTCTGCCGTAATGTGTAAAAATAGGGACTGTCTGCCATAATGTGTAAAAAGGGGATGCTGTCTGCCGTAATGTGTAAAAAGGGGGCGCTGTCTGCCGTAATGTGTAAAAAGGGGACGCTGTCTGCCGTAATGTGTAAAAAGGGGAACGCTGTCTGCCGTAATGTGTAAAAAGGGGGACGCTGTCTGCCGTACTGTGTAAAAAGGGGGACGCTGTCTGCTGTAATGTGTAAAAAGGGGCTCTACCTGGTGTAGTGGCGCTACTGTGCGGCGTAATTTGAATAATGGAGACTACTGTGCACCATTATATGAATTGGTATTATTTTGTGGCCACACCCCTTTCACGTGAAGCCACGTCCCTATATTTTTTGCACGCGCCTACGGCACGCACTGCCACCGGTTTCTGTTAAGCGGGAAGCGCCGATGCCGTTTCTGGCACACAGCACTAAAATGTCTAGTTACAGCACTGGTAATAGCACACAGAGCCAATTGATGGACAGTATATAGCGATACTGTATAGGATGTAGGCTCAATTGGCCACAGATTCTTAATATTCCTGGTGATTGAATAGGCTATCACTAGTCACACTTGGTAACAATGGTGGATTCCACTCTGTAAACCAAGTTAACCGTAGATTCTGAATATTAAGAGCAATTCATTGAAATATCACTGGTTATATTCATTGATATTGGTGAGTTCCACCCTGCAGCATGGAACCATTCCCCCTATGAATCTCAGGCTCATTCATGTAATCCACTAATGCATCTTAATCATTATATAGCATCAATGCTGACAGGTGCTGTTTGCGGAGTTACAGAAATATTGACTTATTTAAATAACATACAACATGCATTAAACATATCAGGAGCGTGGTGGGCCGCTGAAATGCCAATGTGCAAGTTTTGCCGTATGAACAGCTTTAACGAGGCAGAGGAGAGTCCCTGTCACCCCTGCCTTAATCCAGCTCTGCCGTCTGCACACAGTGGCCAGCCAGCGTCCCGACCCTGGATGGAGAAGTGTCTAGTGGGTGCTTCTGGCAGCACACTTGTAATAGAAAGCTCCATATGGATCTTCTTCCGGTGCCTGGGGCATATGACTCCTTAGCACCCCCCCTAGTTGCGGCCATGATATGAGAGTTAGTGTATTACTGTTTTAAAATAACATGCACTCCTAGCAGTGAGTTAAATCACTCTTCTGTTTCATTTTGCTAACTGGTTAACCTGGTATAAACCAGGCAGAGCTGCTGAACTCATTCTCAGATTGTTTCATATTAATTGCACCCATTTTTCTTTCATTAAGAGGTGTAAGTGCCTGGGTGCTACAGAGGCCTGGTCTAGAAGATGGGGAGACCAAGGTGGTGGTGAGAACAGGACACAGCAGCGATGCTTTTGTAATGGAAGAGTAGCACCCAGCCAGCGCAGCTCATGTGCGCTGGCAGGGAGCAACTCATCACTGCCTGATCGCAGCAGCTGCATGTGACGTCGTGCCACAGTCCACCTTCCCAACGTTTCCGGCATGCCTGCGCTGCCTGGACCGCGCCCCCTAAACAGCGGCCAAATGCCGCCGGCCAAATGCCGCTGGCCCGCCCCCTCCCGCCCAGAAACCACCTCTGCCTGTCAATAAGGCAGAGGAGATCGCAGGGCTAAGACAGCCTTCGTCTGTCCGGCATGCACCGGCGCACTGGGGCGCTAGTGCATGTGCAGTTCAGACTAGAGATGAGCGGGTTCGGTTTCTCTGAAACCGAACCCGCACGAACTTCATGTTTTTTTTTACGGGTCCGAGCAGACTCGGATCCTCCCGCCTTGCTCGGTTAACCCGAGCGCGCCCGAACGTCATCATGACGCTGTCGGATTCTCGCGAGACTCGGATTCTATATAAGGAGCCGCGCGTCGCCGCCATTTTCACACGTGCATTGAGATTGATAGGGAGAGGACGTGGCTGGCGTCCTCTCCATTAGAAATTAGATTAGAAGAGAGAGAGAGATTGTGCAGAGTCAGACAGAGTTTACCACAGTGACCAGTGCAGTTGTTGTTAGTTAACTTTTATTTATTTTAATATAATATATCCGTTCTCTGCTATATCCGTTCTCTGCCTGAAAAAAAACGATACACAGCAGCAGCCAGTCACACAGTGTGACTCAGTCTGTGTGCACTCAGCTCAGCCCAGTGTGCTGCACATCAATGTATAAAAGGCAAAGCTTATAATAATTGTGGGGGAGACTGGGGAGCACTGCAGGTTGTTATAGCAGGAGCCCCCAGGAGTACATAATATTATATTAATTTAAAATTAAACAGTGCACACTTTTGCTGCAGGAGTGCCACTGCCAGTGTGACTAGTGGTGACCAGTGCCTGACCACCAGTATAGTAGTATATTGTTGTATGTATTGTATACTATCTCTTTATCAACCAGTCTATATTAGCAGCAGACACAGTACAGTGCGGTAGTTCACGGCTGTGGCTACCTCTGTGTCGGCAGTCGGAACTCGGCAGGCAGTCCGTCCATCCATAATTGTATTACAATATATACCACCTAACCGTGGTATTTTTTTTTCTTTCTTTATACCGTCGTCATAGTGTCATACTAGTTGTTACGAGTATACTACTATCTCTTTATCAACCAGTGTACAGTGCGGTAGTTCACGGCTGTGGCTACCTCTGTGTCGGCAGTCGGCAGGCAGTCCGTCCATCCATAATTGTATTATTATTATAATATATACCACCTAACCGTGGTTTTTTTTTCATTCTTTATACCGTCATAGTGTCATACTAGTTGTTACGAGTATACTACTATCTCTTTATCAACCAGTGTACAGTGCGGTAGTTCACGGCTGTGGCTACCTCTGTGTCGGCAGTCGGCAGGCAGTCCGTCCATCCATAATTGTATTATTATTATAATATATACCACCTAACCGTGGTTTTTTTTTCATTCTTTATACCGTCGTCATAGTGTCATACTAGTTGTTACGAGTATACTACTATCTCTTTATCAACCAGTGTACAGTGCGGTAGTTCACGGCTGTGGCTACCTCTGTGTCGGCAGTCGGCAGGCAGTCCGTCCATCCATAATTGTATTATTATTATAATATATACCACCTAACCGTGGTTTTTTTTTCATTCTTTATACCGTCGTCATAGTGTCATACTAGTTGTTACGAGTATACTACTATCTCTTTATCAACCAGTGTACAGTGCGGTAGTTCACGGCTGTGGCTACCTCTGTGTCGGCAGTCGGCAGGCAGTCCGTCCATCCATAATTGTATTATTATTATAATATATACCACCTAACTGTGGTATTTTTTTTTCTTTCTTTATACCGTCGTCATAGTGTCATACTAGTTGTTACGAGTATACTACTATCTCTTTATCAACCAGTGTACAGTGCGGTAGTTCACGGCTGTGGCTACCTCTGTGTCGGCAGTCGGCAGGCAGTCCGTCCATCCATAATTGTATTATTATTATAATATATACCACCTAACCGTGGTTTTTTTTTCATTCTTTATACCGTCGTCATAGTGTCATACTAGTTGTTACGAGTATACTACTATCTCTTTATCAACCAGTGTACAGTGCGGTAGTTCACGGCTGTGGCTACCTCTGTGTCGGCAGTCGGCAGGCAGTCCGTCCATCCATAATTGTATTATTATTATAATATATACCACCTAACCGTGGTATTTTTTTTTCTTTCTTTATACCGTCGTCATAGTGTCATACTAGTTGTTACGAGTATACTACTATCTCTTTATCAACCAGTGTACAGTGCGGTAGTTCACGGCTGTGGCTACCTCTGTGTCGGCAGTCGGCAGGCAGTCCGTCCATCCATAATTGTATTATTATTATAATATATACCACCTAACTGTGGTATTTTTTTTTCTTTCTTTATACCGTCGTCATAGTGTCATACTAGTTGTTACGAGTATACTACTATCTCTTTATCAACCAGTGTACAGTGCGGTAGTTCACGGCTGTGGCTACCTCTGTGTCGGCAGTCGGCAGGCAGTCCGTCCATCCATAATTGTATTATTATTATAATATATACCACCTAACCGTGGTTTTTTTATACCACCTAACCGTGGCAGTCCGTCCATAATTGTATACTAGTATCCAATCCATCCATCTCCATTGTTTACCTGAGGTGCCTTTTAGTTCTGCCTATAAAATATGGAGAACAAAAAAGTTGAGGTTCCAAAATTAGGGAAAGATCAAGATCCACTTCCACCTCGTGCTGAAGCTGCTGCCACTAGTCATGGCCGAGACGATGAAATGCCAGCAACGTCATCTGCCAAGGCCGATGCCCAATGTCATAGTACAGAGCATGTCAAATCCAAAACACCAAATATCAGAAAAAAAAGGACTCCAAAACCTAAAATAAAATTGTCGGAGGAGAAGCGTAAACTTGCCAATATGCCATTTACCACACGGAGTGGCAAGGAACGGCTGAGGCCCTGGCCTATGTTCATGGCTAGTGGTTCAGCTTCACATGAGGATGGAAGCACTCAGCCTCTCGCTAGAAAACTGAAAAGACTCAAGCTGGCAAAAGCACCGCAAAGAACTGTGCGTTCTTTGAAATCCCAAATCCACAAGGAGAGTCCAATTGTGTCGTTTGCGATGCCTGACCTTCCCAACACTGGACGTGAAGAGCATGCGCCTTCCACTATTTGCATGCCCCCTGCAAGTGCTGGAAGGAGCACCCGCAGTCCAGTTCCTGATAGTCAGATTGAAGATGTCAGTGTTGAAGTACACCAGGATGAGGAGGATATGGGTGTTGCTGGCGCTGGGGAGGAAATTGACCAGGAGGATTCTGATGGTGAGGTGGTTTGTTTAAGTCAGGCACCCGGGGAGACACCTGTTGTCCGTGGGAGGAATATGGCCGTTGACATGCCAGGTGAAAATACCAAAAAAATCAGCTCTTCGGTGTGGAGGTATTTCACCAGAAATGCGGACAACAGGTGTCAAGCCGTGTGTTCCCTTTGTCAAGCTGTAATAAGTAGGGGTAAGGACGTTAACCACCTCGGAACATCCTCCCTTATACGTCACCTGCAGCGCATTCATAATAAGTCAGTGACAAGTTCAAAAACTTTGGGTGACAGCGGAAGCAGTCCACTGACCAGTAAATCCCTTCCTCTTGTAACCAAGCTCACGCAAACCACCCCACCAACTCCCTCAGTGTCAATTTCCTCCTTCCCCAGGAATGCCAATAGTCCTGCAGGCCATGTCACTGGCAAGTCTGACGAGTCCTCTCCTGCCTGGGATTCCTCCGATGCATCCTTGCGTGTAACGCCTACTGCTGCTGGCGCTGCTGTTGTTGCCGCTGGGAGTCGATGGTCATCCCAGAGGGGAAGTCGTAAGCCCACTTGTACTACTTCCAGTAAGCAATTGACTGTTCAACAGTCCTTTGCGAGGAAGATGAAATATCACAGCAGTCATCCTACTGCAAAGCGGATAACTGAGTCCTTGACAACTATGTTGGTGTTAGACGTGCGTCCGGTATCCGCCGTTAGTTCACAGGGAACTAGACAATTTATTGAGGCAGTGTGCCCCCGTTACCAAATACCATCTAGGTTCCACTTCTCTAGGCAGGCGATACCGAGAATGTACACGGACGTCAGAAAAAGACTCACCAGTGTCCTAAAAAATGCAGTTGTACCCAATGTCCACTTAACCACGGACATGTGGACAAGTGGAGCAGGGCAGGGTCAGGACTATATGACTGTGACAGCCCACTGGGTAGATGTATGGACTCCCGCCGCAAGAACAGCAGCGGCGGCACCAGTAGCAGCATCTCGCAAACGCCAACTCTTTCCTAGGCAGGCTACGCTTTGTATCACCGCTTTCCAGAATACGCACACAGCTGAAAACCTCTTACTGCAACTGAGGAAGATCATCGCGGAATGGCTTACCCCAATTGGACTCTCCTGTGGATTTGTGGCATCGGACAACGCCAGCAATATTGTGTGTGCATTAAATATGGGCAAATTCCAGCACGTCCCATGTTTTGCACATACCTTGAATTTGGTGGTGCAGAATTTTTTAAAAAACGACAGGGGCGTGCAAGAGATGCTGTCGGTGGCCAGAAAAATTGCGGGACACTTTCGGCGTACAGGCACCACGTACAGAAGACTGGAGCACCACCAAAAACTACTGAACCTGCCCTGCCATCATCTGAAGCAAGAAGTGGTAACGAGGTGGAATTCAACCCTCTATATGCTTCAGAGGTTGGAGGAGCAGCAAAAGGCCATTCAAGCCTATACAATTGAGCACGATATAGGAGATGGAATGCACCTGTCTCAAGTGCAGTGGAGAATGATTTCAACGTTGTGCAAGGTTCTGATGCCCTTTGAACTTGCCACACGTGAAGTCAGTTCAGACACTGCCAGCCTGAGTCAGGTCATTCCCCTCATCAGGCTTTTGCAGAAGAAGCTGGAGGCATTGAAGAAGGAGCTAACACGGAGCGATTCCGCTAGGCATGTGGGACTTGTGGATGCAGCCCTTAATTCGCTTAACAAGGATTCACGGGTGGTCAATCTGTTGAAATCAGAGCACTACATTTTGGCCACCGTGCTCGATCCTAGATTTAAAGCCTACCTTGGATCTCTCTTTCCGGCAGACACAGGTCAGCTGGGGTTGAAAGACCTGCTGGTGACAAAATTGTCAAGTCAAGCGGAACGCGACCTGTCAACATCTCCTCCTTCACATTCTCCCGCAACTGGGGGTGCGAGGAAAAGGCTCAGAATTCCGAGCCCACCCGCTGGCGGTGATGCAGGGCAGTCTGGAGCGACTGCTGATGCTGACATCTGGTCCGGACTGAAGGACCTGACAACGATTACGGACATGTCGTCTACTGTCACTGCATATGATTCTCTCAACATTGATAGAATGGTGGAGGATTATATGAGTGACCGCATCCAAGTAGGCACGTCACACAGTCCGTACTTATACTGGCAGGAAAAAGAGGCAATTTGGAGGCCCTTGCACAAACTGGCTTTATTCTACCTAAGTTGCCCTCCCACAAGTGTGTACTCCGAAAGAGTGTTTAGTGCCGCCGCTCACCTTGTCAGCAATCGGCGTACGAGGTTACATCCAGAAAATGTGGAGAAGATGATGTTCATTAAAATGAATTATAATCAATTCCTCCGCGGAGACATTGACCAGCAGCAATTGCCTCCACAAAGTACACAGGGAGCTGAGATGGTGGATTCCAGTGGGGACGAATTGATAATCTGTGAGGAGGGGGATGTACACGGTGATATATCGGAGGGTGAAGATGAGGTGGACATCTTGCCTCTGTAGAGCCAGTTTGTGCAAGGAGAGATTAATTGCTTCTTTTTTGGGGGGGGTCCAAACCAACCCGTCATATCAGTCACAGTCGTGTGGCAGACCCTGTCACTGAAATGATGGGTTGGTTAAAGTGTGCATGTCCTGTTTTGTTTATACAACATAAGGGTGGGTGGGAGGGCCCAAGGATAATTCCATCTTGCACCTCTTTTTTCTTTTCTTTTTCTTTGCATCATGTGCTGATTGGGGAGGGTTTTTTGGAAGGGACATCCTGCGTGACACTGCAGTGCCACTCCTAGATGGGCCCGGTGTTTGTGTCGGCCACTAGGGTCGCTTATCTTTCTCACACAGTCAGCTACCTCATTGCGCCTCTTTTTTTCTTTGCGTCATGTGCTGTTTGGGGAGGGTTTTTTGGAAGGGACATCCTGCGTGACACTGCAGTGCCACTCCTAGATGTGCCCGGTGTTTGTGTCGGCCACTAGGGTCGCTAATCTTACTCACACAGTCAGCTACCTCATTGCGCCTCTTTTTTTCTTTGCGTCATGTGCTGTTTGGGGAGGGTTTTTTGGAAGGGCCATCCTGCGTGACACTGCAGTGCCACTCCTAGATGGGCCCGGTGTTTGTGTCGGCCACTAGGGTCGCTAATCTTACTCACACAGCTACCTCATTGCGCCTCTTTTTTTCTTTGCGTCATGTGCTGTTTGGGGAGGGTTTTTTGGAAGGGACATCCTGCGTGACACTGCAGTGCCACTCCTAGATGGGCCCGGTGTTTGTGTCGGCCACTAGGGTCGCTTATCTTTCTCACACAGCTACCTCATTGCGCCTCTTTTTTTCTTTGCGTTCTGTGCTGTTTGGGGAGGGTTTTTTGGAAGGGACATCCTGCGTGACACTGCAGTGCCACTCCTAGATGGGCCCGGTGTTTGTGTCGGCCACTAGGGTCGCTTATCTTTCTCACACAGTCAGCTACCTCATTGCGCCTCTTTTTTTCTTTGCGTCATGTGCTGTTTGGGGAGGGTTTTTTGGAAGGGACATCCTGCGTGACACTGCAGTGCCACTCCTAGATGGGCCCGGTGTTTGTGTCGGCCACTAGGGTCGCTTATCTTACTCACACAGCGACCTCGGTGCAAATTTTAGGACTAAAAATAATATTGTGAGGTGTGATGTGTTCAGAATAGGCTGAAAATGAGTGTAAATTATGTTTTTTGAGGTTAATAATACTTTGGGATCAAAATTACCCCCAAATTCTATGATTTAAGCTGTTTTTTAGGGTTTTTTGAAAAAAACACCCGAATCCAAAACACACCCGAATCCGACAAAAAAAATTCGGTGAGGTTTTGCCAAAACGCGGTCGAACCCAAAACACGGCCGCGGAACCGAACCCAAAACCAAAACACAAAACCCGAAAAATTTCCGGCGCTCATCTCTAGTTCAGACCTGATCGCTGCTGTGTGAAAACGCACAGCAGCGATCAGGTCTGAATTAGCCCACTAGTCCCACAGCTCCCAAAGGTTCAAAGCACAAACAATATTTAGCTCTAAGAAAGAATAGCCCCATCTCTGAGTGGCGTCATGTTTGCTTGCACAGGGGTAAAGCAGGGAAAAGACAGTTTTCTGAGTGCAGCATGTGTGTGCGCATGCTCATTCTGCTAAACGTATATGCTGTCATGTTTCGTATTCATGAAAATGGGCAAATGCAAGGCAGTTTTATCTTCATCAGGACTGGTCCTATTTGTATGGCCTGTCCCGTCAGGTGGTATAAGAATATGGTGAAAAACACTGATCATTTTTGGATTACTTTACTACATGTCTCCTTCATCACGTATATAGTAAGAAAAGAAAAAATAAGATTTGTTCATTTTTTAAAAAAGTTGTAGTAAAGTAAATAATAGTTTCTGGACATCCTAAAGTTAAGCTATTGTCTTCCTTGTCAAGGCAGGTATTTTATTTATATCGGAGCACTGCAAGACAATGTCATCACTATTTATTGCTACAAATGCACTATTTAATGAACACTCAGACAAGTGATGCATTTAACTAAGATCAGCTCTCTAAACCACAGCAACACAATGTTAATGACTAAGGACTGGTGCTGATGAGATTACTTAATCAAGAATAAGCTTTTATACCCACTTCAGACCACAATCACACTCTCCTTTCAACTACTGCCATGGAACATTGTTCTCTTAAAGTGTGCTTGATTATTGGTTTATAGTCACATACTGTTTGCTAATTGCGCTTCATGCAAGTACAGCAGAGGGAAGTAAAGGAGAAGCATAACTTCACCAACTGGCTGTCAGGAACTGGTGCAGAATCCGGAATTCGGGATCAGGTACCAAGTGGTTGACAGTACCCAGAACAGAGGCGCGGAGTCTAACACGCCGGAAGGTTTTCACCAGGGAACCCCGCAAGGGGATATGGGCTTCGCGGCTTCCGACGTGCAGGTCGCGGCCCCCTGTCTGGGTCACTTGATACCTGAACTGGACTAGAGTTATGGTAGAGGTGTTGTATATGATCAGCCGCAGGGATATACAGGAACAAACAGGAACTGGAGAAGGTGGCAGGGTGCACACGGCCAGATGGTACGCTGGGGCTGTGGAGATGGAACAGCAGCAGGCACTCCAGGGGTGACACAGGAGGTAGCGGCACATGGACGGACTGGGGTGCAGACACTTGGAGACAGGGCAACGGCAGTCGGCAGACTAAAGTCGTCAGCAAGATGTTGAAGCTGGAATTCAATATTGGAACAAGGCAATACCCACTGGACAGATGAACTGAGACCAGAGAGGAACCAGAGAGCAGAACACCACATGGAGTAGCTATAACTGGCAAAGCTTCTTGGGATTGAGAGGCTTAAAAGAACAGGCTGGACCAATCAGTTGTGAGCACCAGACAGGCCCCCAGTAATTGATATTACATGCAGCTGCAGTGCAGACTGAGCAGGCTGACAAGCTGAATAGTAGTTTTCAGGTAACGAGCTGTAATTACAGAATCCAGACACCTGTTAAGTCAGTTGCTGAGTGCAGGAGCAAAGGCACTGGGAGACAACTATGCAGGAGCTAGCTGTGACCTGTAGTTCCACAAACTGAAGCAAAGGTAATTATAACAATAACAAAACATGAGTGCTCAGGATTGTAACAGTACCCCCCCCCCCCTTGAAGAGGGGTTAAGAACCCCTAGAACCAGGCTTATCCGGAAATTCACAGAAGAAAGACCTCTTAAGTCTGGGTGCATGAAGAAATCGCTCTGGTACCCAGGTTCTCTCTTCCGGACCGTAACCCTTCCAATGCACGAGGAAATGAACTTGTCCCCTCCTGAACTTGGAATCCAGAATCTTTTCCACAACAAACTCCTTGTGACCTTGGACTAACACAGTGGCAGGCCTTCTGGAAGGAGATCTTCTAAATCTCTGGGACACAAATGCTGGTTTCAACAAGGAACAAGTGGAAAGTGTTATTGATCTTAAGTGATTTTGGTAAAATGAGTCGAAAGGCTACTGGATTAATCTGTCTAATAATCTGGAATGGACCAATGAACCTAGGCCCAAATTTTTGAGAGGGCTGGCGTAACTTGATATTTCGAGTGGACAGCCACACCATGTCACCCACTTTAAAAGTACAAGGTCTTCGTCGTCTGTCAGCAAATTGTTTGGAACGAACAGAGACTTGGTTGAGTGCCAGACGTACTCTCCTCCAAATTTTCCTCAGATGAGCTACAGGATCAAGGTAAGAAGTCTGTTGCTGCAGGATGTCATAAGCGTTAGACCTAGGATGGAACCCAGAGAGACAAAAGAAGGGTGACATGGATGAAGAAGAGTGACTGGAATAATTATATGCAAATTCAGCAAATGCCAGATGGTCCACCCAATCGTTATGGTACTTGGAAACATAACAACGGAGATACTGTTCAAGAGACTGGTTCACTCGCTCAGTCTGTCCATTGGATTGCGGATGATAACCAGAGGACAGACTAAGATTAATATCCAAGGCTGAACAGTACGCTCGCCAGAATTGAGCAATAAACTGAGTTCCTCTGTCGGAGACGATGTCCTGTGGTAATCCATGTAATTTAAAGATATGTTGGATAAACAAGGTTGCCAATTCCCTGGCACTGGGGAGCTTGCGAAGAGGAACAAAGTGAGCCATCTTACTGAACCGGTCTACCACAACCCAAATGGTATTGTACCCCGATGACTTGGGAAGATCAACCACAAAGTCCATAGAAATATGGGACCAAGGTCTTGAGGGAACCGTAAGAGGCGTAAGATGTCCCATGGGAGCTTTACAAAGGAGTTTTATGTTGAGCACAGATCTCACAAGCAAGAATGAACTCTCTAACATCTTGATACATAGAAGGCCACCAAACTGAGCGAGACAATAAATCCAGAGTCTTAGAAATCCCTGGATGCCCAGAGATTCTTTTTACATGAAATTCAGATAAAACTGCTTTCCTGTACTCTTTAGGGACAAAGAGGAGTCCTGAGGGAGTCCCCACGGGTGCAAGAGATTGTTTGGCTTGAATCTAGGAGACTAAATCTTGAGCAAGACCAGCATGGATATTGGAAACAGGAATAATTGGTTCAGAAGAGCAGGATGAATTTTGAATTGGAAGGAAGCTTCGTGACAAGGCATCTGCTTTAAGATTCTTCGATCCTGGCCGATAGGAGATCACATAGTTGAATCTAGTGAAGAATAATGCCCATCGTGCCTGTCTTGGATTCAGTCTCTTGGCTGACTCAATATAGGATAAGTTTTTATGGTCAGTGAGGATTGTAATCACGTGTCTCGCCCCTTCCAACTAGTGCCTCCATTCTTCTAGAGCCCACTTGATAGCAAGCAGTTCACGATTTCCAACATCATAGTTGGCTTCGGCAGGAGAGAACTTTCTGGACATAAAAGAGCACGGGTGAAGTTTAGAATCCACTGGATCTTTCTGTGATAGGACTGCTCCAGCTCCCACTTCAGAAGCATCAACTTCCATAACAAAAGGCAGGTCAGGATTTGGATGACTAAGAACAGGTGCAGATATAAAGGCTTTTTTTAACTTGAGAAAAGCTTGTAGAGCTGAAGGTGACCAATGTGACGAATCCGCACCTTTCTTGGTCAAAGCAACAATAGGTGCAACAATGTCTGAAAATGAACGAATAAATCTCCTGTAATAATTAGCGAACCCAAGAAAGCGTTGTATAGCTTTAAGGTTAGTAGGTTGTGCCCAATCTTGAATTGCTTGAAGCTTACTGGGATCCATGGAGAACCCCTTGGGAGAGATGATGTATCCTAAGAAAGCGACTTCCTTCACTTCGAATTCACATTTTTCTAACTTGGCGTATAGATGGTGCTCCCGGAGCTTTTGCATCACCATCTGGACATGGACTCGATGCTGCTCCAATGACCGTGAATATATCAGGATGTCATCCAAGTAGACCACAACAAATTTTCCCAGGAATTCTCGGAGCACATCATTGATAAAATCTTGGAAGACGGCAGGAGCATTTGACAATCCAAGTGGCATAACAAGGTATTCATAATGCCCAGAATGAGTGTTGAAGGCCGTCTTCCACTCGTCACCGGCCTTAATTCGTATGAGGTTATATGCCCCCCGAAGATCAATTTTAGAGAAGATTTCCGCCATCCGGAGTTGATCAAACAACACGGAAATCAAAGGCAAAGGATAAGAATTCTTAACAGTGATTTTGTTGAGTCCTCTATAATCAATGCATGGACGTAAGGAGCCGTCCTTTTTTGCCACAAAGAAGAATCCTGCTCCTACTGGTTATTTTGAGGGACGAATAAACCCTTTGCTTAGGTTCTCCTGAATAAAGTCTTCCATGGCTTTAGTTTCTGGCAAAGAAAGAGCATATAATCTACCCTTAGGTAATTTATCTTCGGATACCAGACTGATGGCACAGTCGTAAGGTCAATGGGGGGGTAGAGTATCCGCCTCTTTCTTGGAGAAGACATCCGCAAATGAATGATATGGAGTCGGTAGCCCCTCTGGTATAACTTGAGAGCATCGCACTGGCAAGGACAGACATCTTCCTGTACATTCTGTTCCCCACTGTAAGAGTTCTCCTGTCTTCCAGCAGATGGATGGATTATGGGATTTCAACCATGGAAGCCCTAGGACTATGGAGGCCATGGGGCAATTGACAAGGAGGAAAATAATCTTCTCCGAATGCAGAAGACCAGTAGTTAAAGGAACAGGAGGAGTTTACTGAGACACTTGCCCACTGAGGAGGGGGTTACCATCAAGGCCACAAATAGTCACAGAAGGCTTCATCTTTAGTATAGGAATGTTCCAGGACCGGGCGAAAGAGATATCCATAAAGTTGGCAGCTGCGCCACAATCAACAAAAGCCTTGACTGCAACTTGCTGAGTAGGTAGACTCATTTGAACTGGAAGCAAGACTGAATTTTTTGGAGAGATTCCAGCCAGACCCAGGAGTAACTCCCCTTTTACCCCTGGGTCTTGTCTTTTCCTGACTTCAGGGTGCAAACATTAGCAAAATGACCCTTTGCTCCACAATATAAGCATAGGCCCATCGATCGCCTACAAGATTTTTCCTGAGCAGAAAGACGAAAGGCCCCAATCTGCATGGGTTCACTGGAATCTTCGGCTTCTTCCAAGGCTACTGCTGAGGGAGATGGTGACCCTCCACCTTTCTCCATCCTCCGTTCCCTGATTCGACGATCTACTCGAATTGCTAACTGCATGAGCTTGTCCAGGGTTTCAGGAGTAGGATACTGGACAGGGTAGTCTTTAATTTGCCCAGTGAGGCCTAAGCGGAACTGACTTCAGAGGGCTGGGTCATTCCAACCACTATCACCTGCCCATCTGCGAAACTCAGTGCAGTATACCCCGGCCGTGTTTTTCCCTTGTCTCAGGGCTCGTAAGTGAGCCGCTGCAGAAGCTGCTCGGTCCGGGTCATCATAAAGAATTCCTAGGGCGCTAAAAAAGGCATCCACTGTGTGCAAGGCGGGATTCTCCGTTTTCAATCCGAACGCCCAGGACTGGGGTTCCCCCTGCAGGAGGGAGATGATGATACCTACTCGCTGAGCCTCAGAACCAGACGATAATGGCCGGAGTCTGAAATATAGCTTGCAGCTATCACGGAAATTCTGGAACTGTTTCCGGTCACCTGTAAACCGATCTGGAAGATGCAGCTTTGGTTCAGGCCCAGGAGCTCTGGTTACAACCAATGACCTGCTAGTTTCTTCCTGGGTGGAAACGCGGAGCTTTAGATCTTGCAGTTGCTGCGTCAAATTTTGTATTTGACCAGCCAAGATTTGAGCCGGATTTTGCTGTGACGGGTCCATGCCCAGGAAGTAGTGGGCTAGTTATAATGTCAGGAACTGGTGCAGAATCCGGAATTCGGGATCAGGTACCAAGTGGTTGACGTTACCCAGAACAGAGGCGCGGAGTCTAACACGCCGGAAGGTTTTCACCAGCGAACCCCACAAGGGATATGGGCTTCGCGGCTTCCGACGTGCAGGTCGCGGCCCCCTGTCTGGGTCACTTGATACCTGAACTGGACTAGAGTTATGGTAGAGGTGTTGTATATGATCAGCCGCAGGGATACACAGGAAAAAACAGGAACTGGAGAAGGTGGCAGGGTGCACACGGCCAGATGGTACGCTGGGGCTGTGGAGATGGAACAGCAGCAGGCACTCCAGGGGTGACACAGGAGGTAGCGGCACACGGACGGACTGGGGTGCAGACACTAGGAGACAGGGCAACGGCAGTCGGCAGACTAAAGTCGTCAGCAAGATGTTGAAGCTGGAATTCAATACTGGAACAAGGCAATACCCACTGGACAGATGAACTGAGACCAGAGAGGAACCAGAGAGCAGAACACCACATGGAGTAGCTATAACTGGCAAAGCTTCTTGGGATTGAGAGGCTTAAAAGAACAGGCTGGACCAATCAGTTGTGAGCACCAGACAGGCCCCCAGTAATTGATATAACATGCAGCTGCAGTGCAGACTGAGCAGGCTGACAAGCTTAATAGTAGTTTGATCATTACCTACATATGGTGACTTTTATTGATAGTTAACTATTTACCTACATATGGTGATTTATCTTGACAATCTAAAAAACAAGCGCTATTGAAACTATGTGTCAGAAATGCAAAAAGGAATAAATGAACATGAGACATATAAAATAATAAAACAATCAAACAATATGTTTGCAGCTCTTTTCAGCTTTTTTGTGTGGATATAACTTGGTTGAGGCAAATGAACAAGTTGTAGAACGGGGAGCGTTGGTAGCACAGTGGATACTGTGTTTCCTGTTGACCCTAATCTTACCCTAGTCTGCTTCACAGGCGATCGTTCTTCTGCCACTGCTGCATGAAGCTGTTGCAGGTTTTTGGCGGTGCTTGGAGCCCCCACGGTGATCAGTTTCTCCTTCGGCCGGGCGCTGTATGGATGACGTCACTGGCCGATGTAGCGTGACGGGCGGAAAAGTTCAAAATTCTTAGCCATAGTCTCTCCCGATGTGCCTTGTAATCCAACACGTTTCACACCACAGCGGGGTGCTTTTTCAAGGTCCTTGCAGCCGATCTCCGAACGTCCGATCTCGGAAGCTAAGCGGGTAAGGCCTGGTCAGTACCTGAATGGGAGACCACCAGGGAATACTAGGTGTTGTAGGCAATTTTTCAAGAAACAAACATCCCATATATACTACCATAAGATCCATCTTTAGATCCTGTTACTGTCAACAGAGATTGTCAGTTAAAGATATCACATACAGTAGTTACAAACCACTCAGTGGTCAATCAGATTCCTTTTCATTAATATAGGGATCCACAATACATTCCACAGATTTTCACCTGCAGTTAATTCTGCAACTTGAACTTTATGTGTTAAAAAGGCAATCAAGTTTTTATATGCTTGTTCTAAGACAATAATGTCATATTTTATTGGGGAATCAATTAAAGGTTAAGTTTTATATTATTGGCACATTTAGAATTTTTTCATTAATTTCACTTACTTTATTATTACAAAAGAGTGCTCCCAAAAAGAGTTTTTTTTTGTCTGTCTTTCTCACTTTAAATTGTAGTTGTCTACAAAATAATTGGGATGCACCACCAGTCGGATACTGTTCTTTATTGAAGCTAACAGTTTGGATATTGGTCATTATATAATTATACAATTATTGACATAAATTATTGCGCTCGGCTGGTGCGGATCCACAATCCCTTGTTGCATAATATATTATGTACCTGCTAGTGCCAGACATGATGTAAAAGAATGTGTTTCCTGTTTCAAGACCACTACAAGTAGTGCAGCCAGTGCGTTTATAATTCCCAGGCTTACGGGAAAGGAAAAGTATTGATCTGGATCCAAAAGCCGAAATTTCATTATGCACTACTACATTCCTAATATTTTTAACCCATCTATATAAGGGTAAAATGGCAGTTCCCTTTAATGCAGACATATATTTATCCTCAGAAACAATGGGCCAGGTTCTTCTGTCCAAAGTCAATAGTTGGTCACTGATAGTTGTACACTGTATATTCCTGGGGCCATTTATTATTAATGGTCTTTTTACTAGCTGTTGTCTGAGTTTCCAGTCAGTTCATGGAAAGAACCCGTTCTTTTGCTCTTTTTAAGGATGATAAATGGTACCCTCTAAGGAGTTATTTCTTAAGCATGTTGTTTATTTGGATAATGGCCTCCTCTGGTTTGCTGCAGATTTGAAGAATTCTCAAAAATTGAGAGAAGGGTAGTCCTCTCTTAGATGGCTGAGGATTATGGTTATTTCTTTGTAAGATTGTATTTCTGTCAGTCTCTTTGAAATAAATCGAAATTATGAACCGATTGTCCGTTACTAGTTTGATCCATACATCAAGGTAATGAATTTATTCAGTGCTATATGTGTAAGTAAATGTAACAGAGAAATTCATAGAATTTATAAGTGTCATGGTATGTTCAAAATTAGCCTGGGTGCCAGTCCAAATGAGAAAAATATTGTCGATGTAGCGATCAATTAGTGGCCCAGCTTATCTGAATCAAGAAACGGGAGGTGGATTATTATCTACATGGCGTCACTCTATCTGACTACTATAGAGACAAAAAGATACCGCCAGGATTCCGTATAAGGGATACTCCTACAATAGAAAGTTACAATCCTGATTTTTGTTGAAAGTGGACGGCAGTCCTCAACAAATGTTTATATGATTTATTTTTGCTAATTATTGAGGAGTCCAAATGAAAAATAATCCTCACTAAAGAAAAAAATTACGGGTTTTTAAACAGCACATACTGACAACATAAAAAACGATAAATCGCAGGACTGGTCTCTAAACCTGTCCAGCCAGATCAATAAATATTGAGCGGATTTCATACAGTTTAAAAAGAACAAACTAATCATGGTTAACTGTGATTATGCAGCGTATAAGATCTACAGTTGGACCTATAATAGAGATTTCAGATCCCAAGAGAGACCCAAATATAGAAGAAAAGGAAAGTATCAGCTTGATACAGACAACTCAAGTAGTGCTTTATCATCCAGTGAAGGAGAATGTGCAGAGAATCAGGGCATGTCAAACTCACAGAAGCCCCCTTTAGGGGTAACTACAATGGCCAAAAAGACCCAGACAAAGGACAAAGGTGTATAACCAAACGTGGTGGCCAGTTGGTGAGGAAATACAAGAAAGAAGAACTACAGGAAGACTTTAGTCTAAATGTAATAGGGTGCAATTTTCAAAAATGTGCAAATTTTCCTGCAAATTTGCACGTTTTCCGAAAATCGCAAAAGTAATATCAAAAAGTTTTGAATATATACCAAAAATCACAAGTGAAAACTCGCAGCCAGATGTTTCCCCATTGAAAACAATGAGAATCGCAAATGTAATAGGATGCAATTTTTTCACTTGCACACAAAATTTTACCAACAATCGCCAGAATAATAGACCAGGTTTAGACTATAAAATTTTGGAGAATCATGCACAGATCAGTGAGATCCGTGCATGCTTCTGTCTGTAAAAGTAAAGAAGGTGTTAAAATATAAAAAACCAATGAAGTGCAGGTCCCCCCAAAAGCATAACATGTTTTCACGTGGATCCCCTTT
This sequence comes from Pseudophryne corroboree, assembly GCF_028390025.1. Taxonomy (NCBI): domain Eukaryota; kingdom Metazoa; phylum Chordata; class Amphibia; order Anura; family Myobatrachidae; genus Pseudophryne; species Pseudophryne corroboree. The sequence continues at coordinate 283,549,508 of NC_086451.1, forward strand.
CCCTGAATGCCGGGACCCCCCGTGACTCCTGTCACTAGAGGACCTGGCAGCCAATCAGGGAGCACCACACCATAGCGCTCTCCTGATTGGCTGTGCGCTCCTGGCCTGTCAATCAGGCAGAGTGCACTGGCTATAATGGAGGATCGCGGTCCTCCATTATAGTCAATGGTGGGAAAATTGCGGTCTGCGGCTAACCGCGAGGTTAATTGAGGTAGATCTATCATCGCGGCCAGGAATTCTCTATTTTACACCATTTCGAAGTATTTGGACTGGTTCTTACAGCCATTAGTACAATATCAATTCACTTACCTTAAAGATACAACTGCCTTCATATTGAAATTACAAACAATGAGGACTCCACCTAAGGCATGCCTCATGTGTACTATAGATGTGGTGAGTCTTTACACCAACATCCCTCACACACGTGGCCTGGAAGCCATCAGAAGGGCATTGACCAGTAATCAAACCTATGTGGGACCTGACATTAATTTCTTTATGCAATTATTAGATATGACATTAATGCATAATTACTTCCTTTTTGATAAAAAGTTTTATCTACAATGCTTGGGAGTAACTATGGGATCATGCATAGCCCCAAGTCTAGCCAACATCTTTATGCATGAAGTGGAAAAGGACTTGTTCTTCACCAATCAGGAGGTATCTGATTGTATCCACAGTTATTGTCGCTACATCGACAATATTTTTCTCATTTGGACTGGCACCCAGGCTAGTTTTGAATATACCATAGGACTTATAAATTCTATGGATTTCTCTATTAAATTTACTTACAGATGTAGTACTGAAGAAATTCATTATCTTGATGTACGGATCAAACTAGTAATGGACAATCGGTTCATAATTTCGATTTATTTCAAAGAAACTGACAGAAATACAATCTTATAAGGAAATAGCCATCATCCTCAGCCATTTAAGAGAGGACTGCCCTTCTCTAAATTTTTGAGAATTCTTCAAATCTGCAGTGAAGCAGAGGAGGCCATCATTCAAATTGACAACATGCTTAAGAAATTCCTCCACAGAGGGTACCATTTATCATCCTTAAAAAGAGCAAGAGAATGGCTTCTTTCCATTAACCGACAGGAAACTCTGAAAACAGCTACCAAAAAGACCATTAATAATAAAGTAATTTTATCTCATGAATATACAATTATTAATGACCAACTATTGACTTTGGCCAGAAGAGCATGGCCCATTGTTTCTGAAAAGAAACATCTGCCGGCATTGAAGGGAACTTCCATTTTACCCTTATATAGATGGGGTAAAAATATTAGGGAAGTAGTAGTTCATAATGACATTTTGGTTTCTGAATCCAGATCAACACATTTCCTTATTCATAAGCCTGGCATTTATAATATGCACTAGCTGCACTACTTGTGGTGGTCTTGAAACAGGAAACACATTCATTCACGTCATGTCTGGCAAAAAGTTCTTAATTAAATACCGTTTAACCTGCACTAGCAGGTACGTAATATATTATATAAGATGCCCTTGCGGAAAATTGTATGTGGGGAAAACCATGGGCGGTACTAAGGGGGGGGGGGGCTAAGGGGCACACGCCCTGGGCGATGGATTTGAGGGGATGCAAGCTGTTCACCCTCCCCACCCCCAACGCTGCTGCATCATCTCCTCTCCTGGTTGCCGGCATAATTACAGCAGCTTTCTCAGTGTTCCTTGCTCCCAGCGTCGCTACTGCAGCCTGTGTGGGTGTCGGTACTCAGTCTCTCCCGGGATGGGGAAGCCTTAGGAAAGTTTTGCAGTGTCCCAGCCATTCAGCGGGCTGAAACTCCTATATCGGGCAGTGCATAGTCCCACCCACCATGGCTCTCCTCCAATCACATGCCAGGACATGAGCTATGAGTGTACACAGACACACAGACACCGGAGGCAGCAGCTGCTAACTGAGTTCCAGCATTGACCACACATCTTGCTCCTCTGAGGATCATTCGAGCAGCAGCCCCCTGCCCTCACACACCAGCCTCAGGCAGCCACTTCTGTGTATGGGAGAACACAGCCACTACAGTGAATGAAAGCATCTACTGTATAGTGAGCACATCCACAGGGATTGCATTTATAGGAAATGTAGAAGAAGTACATCTTTGCATGGTACCTTTAAAGAGTGCATCTATTGGGAGCATATATATACGGAAAGCATCTATAGGGGGTACAACTATAGGGAGTGTATGCTGGGGGAGCACATAACTGCCTTGACAAGGTGACAAGAATCCAAGTTTCGGCCCTGGGAAAACTATCAGACAACTGAAGGAACACATAGCCATGCACCATTCTATTATACTGGCAGTGCCTGGAGGGCAAAGGATCCAAGCAGGCAGTTGCATGTCACTTTAGGGAACAGCAACACTCTCTAGTATCGATGAGATAAAAAATGATTGTGTACCCCCCAACTTGAGAGGGGGAGACAGAGGTCGGGTCTTGCTCCAACAGGAAACTAAATGGATATCCACAATGCAAACAGTGCAACCATTGGGTCTCAATGAGATGATAACTTTTATATCATTTTTATGACTAATCTGATAGTTTTAGATTGTTCTACTTCTTTAGGGTAGACCTATATCTTATTATACTGTATGTACTGCGGTATATCCAATGCTACCTTAATATTAGTAACCATACAAGTATTTTCTTATAGTAATGATCTAGGCATGCATGGATCCTATATTTAAAATTCTTGGGACCAGAATTATTTTGGATATCGGATTTTTCCGTATTTTGGAATAATTGCATCCATAATGAGATATCATGGCGATGGGACCTAAGTCTAAGCACAGAATGCATTTATGTTTCACATACACCTTATACACACAGCCTGAAGGTAAAATTATAGCCAATATTTTTAACAACTTTGTGCATTAAATAAAGTTTGTGTACATACACACAATACATTTGTGTTTCATATACACCTATATATACATATTTGGATATGGGATACTCAAACTGTACTATTACCAGTCACTTTCTCTATTGTAATTTTATGTATTGTTTATGTTTTCCAGTATTGTGTTAGTAATCACCATGGTGACGGGCACATCAGTAAGTCGCGCTCACTGGCGATCCCTGGGACGTAGGTGCTGTGTAGCACCGATGATGTCATCAGGCCTCCTACGGGCAATGCAACATGCCACTGGACCATGCCCCCTGGAAATTGCCAGGCCGTCTACGCTAGTATGCACCTGTGACATCATCAGGACTCCATCGGGAGCAGGTGCCGGAAATGAGCTGCACGAGGGGGTAGGCACTGCTATTTTTATGTTTCTTTTTCATTGTACTTATTGATCTTGATAAAGGAGAAACTCTCCGAAATGTTGATTGCATCAAAGGGACCAGTGTCTGTTTATGTATGAAACAGACTCCATGAGTGCCATCTGGATTTATGGGTTGTATTATCATTGATAGCGGAGGAACACCAGAGCAAGCTGTTTGGATCTTTAACACGAGTGCCAGGCAAACACGTTGATGTATATATATATATATATATATATATATATTTCAAAAAAAGAGCCAGCACACCATTGATATTGAATAGTCCAAAAGGTCAGTTTACTTAATCATATTAGAAGAAAGTCAAAGTCACAAAGTGCAAGGCATTTCAAGCTTTGACAGTCCATAAAGTGCAAATGCAAGTGAAAATAATACTTAGCAGCCAGGATGGTCTAGTTGAACACCAGTTGCTAGGGTAACAACATGCTGAAAAAATGCCAATTCTGCGGTCCAACAGTCTGTTTCGGCGTGCGTCTCATGCCTTCATCATGGCCAGAATTAATAATTAAAATGTTAATTAATTATAAAAATATTGATAATAATGACTGATAAAAGATAAACAAATAAAATAACACATTTTAATTGTAGAAAATATGTAACTACTATAAAATTTGGAAATATTCAGTGTCGAATGATTTGGTGGCACCTGGCAAGATCAATGTACATACAGAGCTTATAGGTAAATCGGTTGGTTTAGGCTTGTTGGTATTGTTTGCTATCTGTAACCAAATAAATAAACAATATGATCCTTCCATTATAAAATATTGAGGCCTAAAGGTCCCTACACATTAGATGATGTCGCTCTGTGAGCGACGTCGTCTAATATTTCCCCTCCCGGGCCGGCTGGTCGGCGGCCGACTGTACACACTGAGCGATATGACCACTCAAATCGCTCAGTGACGTCACACCCCTGCCAGCCCTGCAGTCCAGATCCTGCATGCATGCACTGGTGACAGCGACGATCGTTGCCAACCCGTGGGGCCGTTCATCGGTCGTCGCTGGCGGCATACACACTTGCCGATAAAATGATCAACGTCGCTCAGGGAGGGGGAAAATGAGCGACGTCGCTCATTTTATCGGCACATGTGTATGGGCCTTTAGTTTAAGTTTAGAACTTACATATTGCTCCTAGTTAGTAAATCTTCAGAGCCTTCGTAGTGCCATCCTCAACACATTCTCTCTCACTCTTTCTCTCTCTCTGTCTCTCTCTCTCCCTTTCTCTTACACTCTCATACTCTCTCGTATTCCACCAGCTAATATTTTCTGCACACTTTGCTGCTTTCCCTCTTTCATCACAATCAGCTGCTCACCACTCTAGATATCCTCGACTAAGTGGGCTTCTTGTGTCTCTCCACAGCCTGTCAGCTCTATTTTCTCCAGTTGGCCAGTGTTCTCCGTGGCTCTGAATGTTTATGGAAAGGCTGGTCTAGTAAAATCTGCATCAAGGAGGCTCCTCAAACTACCTGGTCAAAAAGAGGGTGATGCTCAGTCCACCACTCCACTGCACTTGTCAATGTCTATTTCAAGCTGTTTTAAGGTGTATAAACTCATAATTTGCTGCTTTGTGGCTGTAACACATATTTGTTTATATACAATTTGATGTGGGTACCTTTTTACAAATGCATACTGTACTGTAATTGTATGTGGGAAGGAAAACTATGAACCATTGCTTGATGAACTTGTCAGTCTGCCACATCTCTTTTCCCTTACTGCTCTTTACCTCAGTGCTTATTAATCGTTCTTACTGATAGCGGAGGTTTCCATCCTCTTCACTTTGCAATAGAGAGGAGCGGGTTCGGTTCCCTGAGAACCGAATCCCTCCGAACTTCACTACCCGAGCCCAGATCCGAGTCAGTCTCGAGTTTTCCCACCTGACTCAGACACTAGAATGAGGCAAAACTTCATCATCCCACTGTTGGATTCTCGCATGGGTTTGGATTCCATATAAGGAGCTGCGCGTCACCGCCAATTTCACTCCGGCATTGGAGAGTGTAGAGAGAGGACGTGTCTCCTTCCTCAGTGTCCTGCATTAGTTCAGTGGTAGTGTCTTGTGCTGCATCAGTCCAGTCACAGTGGTGGTGTCCTCTGCTGCCATATGTCCAGTGCTGCTGTATAAGTCCAGTCCAGTGGTACTGTGTTGTGCTGCATCAGTCTAGTGGTGGTGTCTTGTGCTGCATAAGTCCAGTCACAGGGGTTGTGTCCTCTGCTGCCATATGTCCAGTGCTGCTGTATATGTCCAGTCCAGTGGTGCTGTGTTGCACTGCATCAGTTCAGTGGTGGTATATTGTGCTGCATCAGTCCAGTCAGTGGTGGGGTTCTCTGCTGCCATATGTCCAGTGCTGCTGCATAAGTCCAGTCCATTGCAGTGGTGCTGTGTTATCCTGCATCAGTCCAGTGGTGGTGTCCCTGTGCTGCTGTATATGTCCAGTGGTACTGCCGTTTATGTCCAGTGAAACTGCTGTATATGTCCAGTTATACTGCTGTATAAGTCCAGTGGTACAGCCATATAAATTCAGTGATACTGCCGTATATGTCCACTGGTACTTCCATATAATTCCAGTGGTACTGGCGTATAAATCCAGTCCAGTAATCCTGCCATATAAGTCCAGTGATACCGCTGTATATGTCCAATGGTACTGCCGTATAATTCCAGTGATACTGCCGTATAATTCCAGTGGTACTGGCGTATAAGTCCAGTGGTACTGGCATATAAATCTACTCCAGTGATATGTCCAGCAGTACTGCTGTATAAATCCAGCAATACTGCTGTATATGTCTAGCGATACTGCCATATATGTCCAGTGATACTGCCCTATATGTCCACTAGGTTCTTCCATATAAATCCAGTGGTACTGGCGTATAAATCCAGTCCAGTGGTACTGCCGTATAAGTCCAATGGTACTGCCATATAATTCCAGTGATACTGCCATATTATTCCAGTGATACTGCCATATAATTCCAGTCGTACCGGAGTATAAGTCCAGTGATACTGCCATATAAATCCAGTCCAGTGGTACTGCCGTATAAATCCAGTGGTACTGCCATATAATTCCAGTGGTACCGGCGTATAAGTCCAGTGATACTGACATATAATTCCAGTGCAGTGGTACTGCCGTATAAGTCCAGTGATACTGCCGTATAATTCCGGTGATACTGCCGTATAATTCCAGTGTTACTGGCGTATAAGTCCAGTGATACTGCCGTATAAATCCAGTCCAGTGGTACTGCCGTATAAGTCCAGTGGTACTGCCGTATAAATCCAGTGGTACTGCCGTATAATTGCAGTGATACTGCCATATAATTCCAGTGATACTGCCATATAATTCTAGTGGTACTGCCATATAAGTCCAGTCCAGTGGTGCTGCCATATAAATTCAGTGGTGCTCTCCTGCGCTGTATATTATTTACTCCAAATAAAGGGGTTATTAATATTTAATCCAAATCATTTTCACAGGGTTTGCCCTGTGTGGTGTAGAGGTATGCTCTCCTTTACCGCATATTGCTATATAATGCCAGAAAAATTATGTAGAATAAAAATTTGGAGTATAAATTAGAAATAAATCAAGAACCACTTCCTCCTAGTGCTGAAACTGCTGCCACTAGTCATGACATAGATGATGAAATCCCATCAACGTCGTCTGCCGAGGCCAATACCGAATGTGATAGTAGAGGGCATGTAAAATCCAAAAATCCAAAGTTCAGCAAAAAGACATAAAAAAATGAATATATGGGGTGAAGTCAAACCAGACGAAACGCGTTGGGTGATTCCTGTTATCACTGAAAATCCTCAAGATAAGCTATTCATTCTATTCATTACCTCTTTTCTAAATACTTTTTAGATACATTTATGCCTCACATGGTACTTTTTTTATGTCTATAAGGACCTGTTTTTAGTACACATCTGGGTCTTTTCATGCCTTTTTCTGAATTTTTTATGGTTTATTTTTAACCTAAAAACTTTTTTAGGAAAACACGCATTTTATATATTGCCATGTATGTCTAAAAAATTTTTTACTGACTACGTTCGTTATAAATAAATCCCGTCTTTTATTTAAATATACATCTCTAGTTTTATACTGTTTTTACCACCGGTGGTCGCTCTGATCTTATCTGTTTTTTCTATAAAAAAATGAATGTTAATGGTCTGAGGAGAAACGTAAACTTGCCAATATACCATTTATGACACAAAGTGGCAAGGAACGGCTAAGGCCCTGGCTTATGTTCATGACTAGTTGTTCACCTTCACATGACGATGGAAAAATGATAAGAGTTAAGCAGGCAAAAGCACAGCAAAGAACTGTGCATTCTAAAATGGTATCACAAATCCCCAAGGAGAGTCCAAATGTGTCAGCGGGTGCGATGCCTGACCTTCCCAACACTGAATGGGAAGAGGTGGCTCCTTCCACCATTTGCACACCCCCTGCAAGTGCTGGAAGGAGCACCCACAGTCCAGTTCCTGATATTCAAATTGTAGATGTCACTATTGAAGTACACCAGGATGAGGATATGGGTGTTGCTGGTGCTGAGGAGGAAATTGACGAGGAGAATTCTGATGGTGAGGTGGTTTGTTTAAGTCAGGCACTCGGGGAGACACCTGCTGTTCGTGGAATAAATAAGGCCATTGACATGCCTGGTCAAATTACAAAAAAAATCACCTCTTCGGTGTGGAATTATTTCAACAGAAATGCGGACAACTGGTGTCAAGCCGTGTGTTGCCTTTGTCAAGCTGTAATAAGTACGGGTAAGGACGTTAACCACCTAGGAACATCCTCCCTTATATGTCATCTGCTGCGCATTCATCAGAAGTCAGTGTCAAGTTTTGAAACTTTGGGCAAGAGCAAAAGCAGTCCACTGACACCTAAATCCCTTCTTTCTCTTGTACCCAAGCTCCTGCAAGCCACACCACCAACTCCCTCAACGTCAACTTCCTTCTCAGTCAGGAACGTCAGTAGTCCTGCAGGCCATGTCACTGGCAAGACTGAGGAGTCCTCTCCTAACTGGGATTTCTCCGGAGGATCCTTGAGTGATACACCTGCTTTTGCTGCCATTGCTGTTGTTGCTGCTGGGAGTCGATCATCATCCCAGAGGGGAAGTAGGAAGACCACTTGTACTACTTCCAGTAAGCAATTGGCTGTCCAACAGTCCTTTGTGGGAAAGATGAAATATGACAGCAGTCATCCTTTTGCAAAGCGGATAACTGAGGCCTTGACCACTATGTTGGTGTTAGACGTGCGTCCGGTATCTGCCATTAGTTCAGGGAGAATTGATGGAGGTAGTGTCCCCCTGGTACCAAATCCCATCTAGGTTCTACTTAACTAGGCAGGCGATACCGAGAATGTACAGAGACGTCAGAAAAAGTGTCATCAGTGTCCTAAAAATGCAGTTGTACCCACTGCCCACTTAAACACGGACATGTGGACAAGTTGAACAGGGCAGACTAGGACTACATGACTGTGACAGCCCAATGGGCAGATGTATTGCCTCCCGCAGCAACAACAGCAGCGGCACCAGTAGCAGCATCCCACAAACAGCAACTCGTTCCTAGGCAGGCTACGCTGTATGTGACCGCTTTCGTAAGAGGCACACCGCTGACAACCTCTTATGGAAAATGAGGGACATCATCGCACAATGGCTTACCCCAATTAGACTATCCGGGTGATTTGTGATATTGGACAATGCCACCAATATTGTTCGTGCATTACATCTGGGCAAATTCCAGCACATCCCATGTTTTGCACACACAATGAAATTGACGGTGCATAATTTTTTGAAAAATGACAGGTGCGTGCAGGAGATGCTGTTGGTGGCGCAAAAAAATTGCGTCCCACTTTCGATATTCAGCCCCCACGTGCCGAAGACTGGAGCACCATAAAACACTCCTGAACCTGCTCTGCTATCAGCTGAAGCAAGAGGTGGTAACGAGGTGGAATTCAACACTCTAAATGCTTCAGAGGATGGAGGAGCAGCAAAAGGCTATTCAAGCCTATACATCCACCTACGATATAGGCAAAGGAGGGGGAATGCACCTGACTCAAGTGCAGTGGAGAATGATTTCCGTCTTGTGCAAGTTTCTCAAACCCTTCAAACTTGCCACACGTGAAGTTAGTTCAGATGCTGCCAGCTTGAGTCAGGTCATTCCCCTCGTCAGGCTTTTGCAGAGGCAGCTGGAAAAATTGAAGGAGGAGCTAAGATGGAGCGATTCCACAAAGTATGTGGGACTTGTGGATGGAGCCCTTCATTCGCTTTGCCAGATTTCAAGGGTGGTCAATCTGTTCAAATCAGAGCACTACATTTTGGCCACCATGCTCGATCCTAGGTTTAAAGCCTACGTTGTATCTCTCTTTCTGGCAGGCACAAGTCTGCAGAGGTTCAAAGACCTGCTGGTGAGAAAATTGTCAACTCTTGCGGAACGTGACCCGTCAACAGCTCCTCCTTCATTTTCTCCCGCAACTGGGGCCGCGAGGAAAAGGGTAAGATTTCCTAGCCCACCCGCTGGCAGTGATGCAGGGCAGTCAGGAGCGAGTGTTGACATCTGGTCTGGACTGAAGGACCTGCAACGATTACTGACATGTCTACTGTCACTGCATATGATTCTGTCACCATTGAAAGAATGGTGGACGATTATATGAGTGACAGCATCCAAGTAGCTATGTCAGACAGTCTGTATGTATATTGGCAGGAAAAAGAGGCAATTTAGATGCCCTTGCACAAACTGGCTTTATTTTACCTAAGTTGCCCCCCCTCCAGTGTGTACTCCGAAAGAGTGTTTAGTGCAGCCGGTAACCTTGTCAGTGATCTGCGTTGGAGGTTACTTCCACAAAATGTGGAGAAGATGATGCTCATCAAAATGAATTATAAATTCCTCTGGGAAGACCTTTACCAGCAATTGCCTCCAGAAAGTACACAGGTACCTGTGATGGTGGATTCCAGTGGGGACGAATTATTACTCTGTGGGGATGAGGATGTACACACTGAAAGGGGTGAGGAATCGGAGGATGAGGATGAGGTCGACATCTTGCCTCTGTAGAGCCAGTTTGTGCAAGGAGAGATTGATTGCTTTCTTTTTTGGTGGGGTCCAAACAAACCGCTCATTTCAACCACAGTCGTGTGGCAGACCCTGTCACTGAAATGATTGGTTTGTTAAAGTGTCCATGTCCTGTTTATACAACATAAGGGTGGGTGGTAGGGCCCAAGGACAATTCCATCTTGCATCTCTTTATCTTCTTTGCATCATGTGCTGTTTGGGATCTAGTTTTTTAAAGTGCCATCCTGTCTGACACTGTCGTAGAACTCCAGGGGTAATGTCTTATAAGTCCAGGGGTACTGCCGTATAATTCATGCCCAGTTGTGCTGTCTTGTGCTGCATCAGTCCAGTGGTGGTGTCTTGTGCTGCCATAAGTCCAGTGGTGGTGTCCTGTGCTCTATATTATTTACTCCAAATAAAAGGGTTATATACATTACTTATATTATTATCCAAATCATTTTCACAGGGTTTGCCATGTGTGGTGTAAGGGTACGCTCGCCTGTGCTGCATATTATTATAATAGCTCCAAATAAAAGGGTTATTATTATATAAATTAATTTTACAGGCTATGCCGTGTGTGTGTGTGTGGTTTAGAAGCACGCTCTCCTGTGCCACCAATATTGTGCGTGTATTACATCTGGGTAAATTCCAACACGTCCCATGTTCTTTGTGCCGCACACTTGTGTCACTTAGCTTAGTCATACAGCTACCTCATTGCACCTCTTTTTCTTCTTTGCACGATGTGCTGTTTGGGGCCTAGTTTTTTAAGTGCCATCCTGTCTGCTATTGCAGTGCCACTCCTAGATGGGCCAGGTGTTTGTGCCACACACTTGTGTCACTTAGCTTAGCCATCCAGCTACAGTACCTGATTGCATCTCTTTTTCTTCTATGCATCATGTGCTGAGGTTTTCAGAATAGACTGGAAATGAGTGGAAATAAATGTTATTGAGGTTAGTAATACCGTAGGATCAAAATTTCCCCCAAATTCCGTGATTTTAGCTTTTTTATGTTTTTTTCAAAAATCATCTAGATCCAAAACCAAAACACGAAAGGGTAGTTTTGGCAAAACCAATCCTTATCCAAAACACGAGCATGGAACCAGAACCAAAACCAAAACACAAAACATGAAAAGTGCCCCCCACACATCTCTACTTTGCATATACATTGCTGTAGTTTCTGCTATCTGTGCCAGTACCGCCCCCAGCTATTAATGGCAAAACCATTAATGGTTTTTCTTCTGATGTGAAGCTATTGACCATCAAGGGTTCCATCCTTGATGGCCATCCCTTCTCCCTCTGGTCTCCTTTTTTACATTGGGCAGTACTGCTGTGTAGAAGTCCTGCACATTGATGAACTATCTGGAGAAACATGTTCCTGTATATTGAGTAGCAACACCATCGATTAGACACCTTCTCTACTTTGAATCTAAACATGCAGGTGCCTGCCTTATAATGTGTTCCTCCTGTATATGGTGAAAACATGGGGAATGGGGAAACAAGATCTTCCTTATGGAGCAAACCTGGGTAAGTGGCTTATATCTAACTTTGAATAGCAAAAAGCCATATATATGACTTTTTGGGTATTAATAATTAGACCTCTAATTCAATTGTTGATGCAGTATATCAGTAGGTAATAACTAGGAAGTCCATAAGATATAGTATAAATGTAAACAACAAAAAAGTTTTCATATGTACAGTATTTATGAATATGGACTGGTTCCTAAGTCAAAGTCTCTGCTGTACTAGAGATAATGTCAAACCTAGAGATAAGCAGTTTGGTTTTGCTGAAAAAGAAACACACATTAACTCTGGGGTTTCGAGTCGAACCAAGTCCTGACTCAGGTCACCCCTCCATGTCATTGATGTTAATAATACCATAGGAACAAAATGGACATTGTTTTAGCTGTTTTTATCAATTTTAAAGAAATCCAGATCCAAAACCAAAACAAAATGATGATTTAGAAACAAGTGGGTCTTCGCAAATCTCTATTCAAAACACTTACTAAAAAGTTATTTGATTGTTAAGAACAACAGTTTGTAAATCTGATACTATCTGGCTGCACTTCAATAGTATTATGCAGACTTAACATCACAACTTAAGCAATATAACTTTTTCTTTCAATGCTTCATAAGTAAATGCAATAGTAAACTATGTATTTTTGAAAGAGATGATTCAGCCAAAAACCTGAACATAATTTCTCTGCATGGCTGAAACATCTTTTTTTTTTTTTTATTGTAATAAAAATGGTACACAAAGGAATGCATAAAACGTCTGTAGATAAGAATCCAAATGTTAGTACAATGGGGAATTCATACAGTTTGCTGGGAATATACTTAGTAGTATAGCAAAAATAAAATATAAAGTACAAACCAGAGACTCTCTGAAGGAAATATGCAAACGAATACAATTTATGAGTCAAGCTGCTCTTTAAAGGTGATCTATCTAGAGCTCAGTTCATTATAATCAAATTCCCTTAACTAGCATTTATCCATCTCTAAATGCTAATTGCCATACACTATTGTCAAATGATTCCTAACAATATTGTTTGATGAAATGTCATTTTTTTACAAAACTGAGGTCAATGAATGTGACTAACCCAAATTAGGATGCAGGACATTGAATGAATCATATGTTAATTACTTATAGTAAAATGTGTATGCAAAAAATAGTAAAGTAAAAAATAGTAAAAAATATTCTAACATAGCAACTTGAAGTTACTTTTATTATCCTGTATCATCCAGTACCTCCCAACATTTTAAAATGCCAAATTGAGACAAAATAGGCAAATATCCCTGATCTGACCAAACCTGCCCTACAGTATTTCACCCATTTTATCAAATGACCACCCTTTTCACAGCTCTCCAATCAGGACTGTTTGGGATGTATGCTGTATTGTTTGAGGACATTTACTGTATAATACAGGACATCAGTAGAATCATAAATCTGTTTTTGAGTGGGTGACACAACACCTGAAGAGTAGTGATGAGCGGATTCGGTTAGATTTGTTTAAGCTAGATCTCAGAGTTCTGTTCTGTTACAGATGTAAAGTATATATTGTAGAAGCATTAAGCTCACATAATTAACAGTACTACAGCACCTTAGCAGCTAGCAGGGCCGGACTGGGACTAAAAATAGGCCCTGGCATTTTTGAAGCACACAGGCCCACCTTTGTGACTCCTCCCCTTACTATTCCTGACTCCTCCCACTTATTAGTCTATGCTCTTACAAATATAATTAATATTCTAACAACATACAAGCGTACATCATTTTCTATTAAAATACACACAACCTGTGGTTGAAGTGGAAATTTTTAAGTGGGGGTATGTAAATGTGAAGCTCCGGAAAAGGGGGCGTGACCACTCAAAAGGGGGCGTGTCCTTCAGTGTAGTTTATCACACCATACACCCCTTATACGCATTATGCACCACAATAGTAGGACCCCTTATAATATCTAGTACTGGTGCCTCTTTCACATTATACCACACAGTATGAGCCAAAATTCACATTATAGCACCCAGTATGAGCCGAAATTTACATTATAGCACCCAGTATGAGCTGAAATTTACATTATATGCCCCCAATAGTGCAGTGCCAGATCCACAATTGCCCCCACAGTGCCAGGTATACAAATGCCCCCACAGTGCCAGGTAAACAATTGCCCCCACAGTGCCAGGTATACAATTGCCCCCACAGTGCCAGGTATACAATTGCCCCCACAGTGCCAGGTAAACAATTGCCCCCACAGTGCCAGGTATACAATTGCCCCCACAGTGCCAGGTATACAATTGCCCCCACAGTGCCAGGTAAACAATTGCCCCCACAGTGCCAGGTATACAATTGCCCCCACAGTGCCAGGTATACAAATGCCCCCACAGTGCCAGGTATACAAATGCCCCCACAGTGCCAGGTAAACAATTGCCCCCACAGTGCCAGGTATACAAATGCCCCCACAGTGCCAGGTAAACAATTGCCCCCACAGTGCCAGGTATACAAATGCCCCCACAGTGCCAGGTATACAAATGCCCCCACAGTGCCAGGTAAACAATTGCCCCCACAGTGCCAGGTATACAAATGCCCCACAGTGCCAGCCAATTGCCCCCACAGTGCCAGATATACAATTGTCCCCACAGCAGCCAGTGCTGCAGCTACTTCCCGCTGCTGCACTGCTGCTGCTGCTCCTCCGGGCTGTGAGGGACGGGGGTAAATCAGGAGAGCAGAGCGCCCGCCAGCGGGGCTGTGTCTGGTGCTGCGGCGGCTTCGTTCAAACCAGCCGCCGGTTCGTGAGCCAATCAGAGCTCGCGGACCGGCGGCTTCTGATTGGCTGCCAGTCCGCGAGCTCTGATTGGCTCACGAACCGGCGGCTGGTTTGAATGAAGCCGCCGCAGCACCAGACACAGCCGCGCTGGCGGGAGCTCTGCTCTTCTCTCCTGACAGCTGAGACATGCTGGCATGCTGCCGCCGGACTGAGCGGCAGCGTGTCTCAGTGACCGCTGGACCGGCCCAAGTGGCCATCGGCCCTTCTGGCATGTGCCAGAAGTGCCAGATGGCCAGTCCGGCCCTGGCAGCTAGGTATAGTGCTTTCAAGAAAAGAAGAGAAGGGCATTGAAATAAAGGAAGGCAGCTCACTACAGAGGGATTATATAAACATTTTGGTAACATGATGCATATTGCTTCAGCTTTAAAAGGCAACTATTGCAAAATGTAAAAACTAAATGAACACTTGTTCACCTGTTTCTGTCTCTGGATGATAGGGTGACAATATACCAGTGATGGACTTTTCTTGGGGACTGTCTTCTTGGTGGTTCCATCACCTGACCCATCATCTGTCTTCTTCCAGGTCAGTTGAGGAATACTTAGTGTACGTGCAATGAACCTTGTAGCCTTCCCTACCCAATAAGATGACACACAATGACAGAGATTTAAAAAATGAATAACATAATAAGGGCAGTGGTGATCTTATTAAGAAATCAAAAAATAAGATTTTAAACCTACCGGTAAATATTTTTCTCCTAGTCCGTAGAGGATGCTGGGGACTCCGTAAGGACCATGGGGTATAGACAGGCTCCGCAGAAGACATAGGCACTATAAAGAACTTTAGAATGGGTGTGCACTGGCTCTTCCTTCTATGCCCCTCCTCCAGACCTCAGTTAGAGAAACTGTGCCCAGAGGAGACGGACAGTACGAGGAAAGGATTTTGGTATTCTAAGGGCAAGATTCATACTAGCCCACACCATCCACACCATATAACCTGGAATATACGCAACCGGTTAACAGTATGAACAAACAGTATCAGTCAACGACTGATCTTAAATGTAACATAACCCTTATGTAAGCAAGAACTATATACAAGTCATGCAGAAATATGTCCGCACTGGGACGGGCGCCCAGCATCCTCTACGGACTAGGAGAAAAAGATTTACCGGTAGGTTTAAAATCTTATTTTCTCTTACGTCCTAGAGGATGCTGGGGACTCCGTAAGGACCATGGGGATTATACCAAAGCTCCAAACCGGGCGGGAGAGTGCGGATGACTCTGCAGCACCGATTGAGCAGACATGAGGTCCTCATCAGCCAGGGTATCAAACTTGTAGAATTTAGCAAAAGTGTTTGAACCCGACCAAGTAGCTGCTCGGCAAAGCTGTAAAGCCAAGACGCCTCGGGCAGCCGCTCAAGAAAAGCCCACCTTCCTAGTGGAATGGGCCTCTTCCAAATTTGGTACCGGCAATCCAGCCGTAGAATGAGCCTGCTGAATCGTGTTGCAGATCCAGCGAGCAATAGTCTGCTTAGAGGCCCTCATTCCGAGTTGATCGCTCGCAAGGCGATTTTAGCAGAGTTACACACGCTAAGCCGCCGCCTACTGGGAGTGAATCTTAGCTTCTTAAAATTGCGACCGATGTATTCGCAATATTGCGATTACAAACTACTTAGCAGTTTCAGAGTAGCTTCAGACTTACTCGGCATCTGCGATCAGTTCAGTGCTTGTCGTTCCTGGTTTGACGTCACAAACACACCCAGCGTTCGCTCAGACACTCCCCCGTTTCTCCGGCCACTCCTGCGTTTTTTCCGGAAACGGTAGCGTTTTTATCCACACGCCCATAAAACGCCATGTTTCCGCCCAGTAACACCCATTTCCTGTCAATCACACTACGATCGCCGGAGCGAAGAAAAAGCCGTGAGTAAAAATACTATCTTCATTGTTAAATTACTTGGCGCAGTCGCAGTGCGAATATTGCGCATGCGTACTAAGCGGAATTTCACTGCGATGCGATGAAAATTACCGAGCGAACGACTCGGAATGAGGGCCAGAAGCAGGAGCGCCAACCTTGTTGGCTGCATACAGGACAAACAGAGCTTCTATTTTCATAATTCGAGCCGTCCTTGCTACGTAAATTTTTAAGGCCCTGACTACATCAAGGGATTTGGAATCCACCAAATCTCCCGTAGCCACAGGCATCACAATAGGTTGGTTCATATGAAACGATGACACCACCTTAGGCAAAAAATGAGGACGAGTCCTCAACTCTGCTCTATCCGCATGGAAAATGAGATAGGGGCTCTTATGAGACAAGGCCGCCAATTCGGACACCCGCCTTGCAGATGCCAAGGCCAACAACATGACCACCTTCCAAGTGAGAAATTTTAACTCAACAGTTTGAAGAGGCTCAAACCAGTGAGATTTTAGGAACAGTAACACCACGTTAATGTCCCATGGTGCCACTGGGGGCACAAAAGGAGGCTGAATGTGCAGCACTCCCTTTACAAAAGTCTGAAATTCTGGAAGAGAAGCCAATTCTTTCTGGAAGAATATAGAAAGGGTCGAAATCTGTACCTTAATGGAGCCTAACTTTAGGCCCATATCCACTCCAGTCTGTAGAAAGTGGAGAAACCGGCACAAGTGGAAGTCTTCCGTAGGAGCATTCTTGGCTTCACACAAAGAAACATACTTCCTCCAGATACGGTGATAATGTTTCACCGTCACCTCCTTCCTAGCCTTTATCAGAGTAGGGATGACTTCCTCCGGAATACCCTTCCCAGCTAGGATTTGGCGTGCAACCGCCATGCCGTCAAACGTAACCGCGGTAAGTCTTGGAATACGCAGGGCCCCTGCTGTAACAGGTCCTCCCTGAGAGGAAGAGGCCATGGATCTTCTGTGAGCAGCTCCGGAAGATCTCAATACCAGGCCCTTCGAGGCCAATCTGGAACAATGAGTATTGTCTGCACTCTTTTTCGCCTTATGATTCTCAGTATCTTTGAGATGAGAGGAAGAGGAGGGAACACATAGACCGACTGAAACACCCATGGTGTCACGAGAGCGTCCACCGCTACTGCCTGATGGTCCCTTGACCTGGCACAATACCTCTGAAGCTTCTTGTTGAGGTGTGACGCCATCATGTCTATTTGAGGAAGTCCCCAAAGACTTGTTATCTCTGCAAAAACTTCTTGATGAAGTCCCCACTCTCCTGGATGGAGATCATGTCTGCTGAGGAAGTCTGCTTCCCAGTTGTCCACTCCCGGAATGAATACCGCTGACAGAGCGCTTACATGATTTTCTGCCCAGCGCAGAATCCTGGTGGCTTCCGCCATTGCCACTCTGCTCCTTGTCCCGCCTTGGCGGTTTACATGAGCCACGGCTGTGACGTTGTCTGATTGAATCAGAACTGGTAGGTCGCAAAGAATATTCTCCGCTTGTCGTAGGCCATTGTATATGGCCCTCAATTCCAGTATGATGTTGTGTAGACAAGCCTCCTTGCTTGACCACAGTCCCTGAAAATTCCTTCCTTGTGTGACTGCTCCCCATCCTCGGAGTCCGTGGTCATCAGAACCCAGTCCTGAATGCCGAACCTGCGACCCTTTAGAAGGTGAGCCCTGGGGGACAGAGTTATTTTCTGATGTATTGGAAGGTGGGACCCGGACCACTTTATCCAGAAGGTCCCACTGAAACGTCCTCGCATGAAACCTGCCGAAGGGGATGGCCTCGTAGGTCGCCACCATTTTCCCCAGTACTCGAGTGCACTGATGGACTGACACTCTTTTCGGTTTCAACAGGTCTCTTACCATGTTCTGGAGTTCCTGGGCTTTTTCCCTCGGGAGAAAAACCCTCTTTTGTCCTGTGTCCAGAATCATGCCTAAGAAAGACAGCCGAGTCATTGGTACCAACTGCGACTTTGGTAGATTTAGAATCCATCCATGTTGCTGTAGCACTCCCAGGGAGAGCGACACGCTTTTCTGCAACTGTTCCTTTGATCTCGCTTTTATCAGGAGATCGTCCAAGTATGGGATAATTGTGACTCCTTGCCTGCGTAGGAGCACCATCATTTCCGCCATTACCTTGGTGAACACCCTCGGGGCCGCGATTCCATCGTGAACTTGAACCTTTTTAAAAACAGGTTCAGGGATTTTAGATTTAGAATGGGTCTGAACAAGCCATCTGGTTTCGGGACCACAAATAGGGTTGAATAGTACCCTTTCCCCTGTTGTGTTAGGGGAACCTTGATAATCACTTGCTGTTGACACAGCTTTTGAATTGCAGCTAAAATTATCTCCCTCTCTGGGGGAGAAACTGATAGAGCCGATTTGTAGAATCGACGAGGAGGCACGTCTTCGAATTCCAGCTTGTAGCCCTGGGATACAATTTCCATCGCCCAAGGATCCACGTCCGACTGAACCCAGACGTGGCTGAAGAGTCGAAGACGTGCCCCCACTGGTGCGACCTCCCTCAGTGGAGCCCCAGCGTCATGCGGTGGATTTAGTAGAAGCCGGGGAGGACTTCTGTTCCTGGGAACTGGCCGTAGCAGGTATTCTCTTCCCTCTACCCTTACCTCTGGCGAGGAAGGAAGAGCCCCGACCTCTTCTGGACTTATGCGACCGAAAGGACTGCATCTGATACTGAGGAGTCTTCTTTTGCTGTGGGGGAACATAAGGCAAAAAGGTAGATTTACCCGCGGTAGCTGTGGAAACTAGGTCCGCGAGACCTTCCCCAAATAAAATCTCACCCTTGTAAGGTAAAACTTCCATATGCCTCTTTGAGTCGGCATCACCCGTCCATTGGCGGGTCCACAGTGCTCGCCTAGCCAAGACCGCCTTCGCGTTTGCCCTTGAACCTAGTAGTCCGACATCTCTCTGAGCGTCTCTCATATATAAGACTGCGTCTTTGATGTGACCTAAGGTCAACAAAATGGTATCCCTATCTAGGGTATCAAGATCAGCTGACAAGGTATCTGTCCAAGCCGCTACCGCGCTACAGACCCAAGCCGATGCTATAGCCAGTCTGAGTAAAGCACCAGTATGTGTATAAATTGATTTTAAAGTCGTTTCCTGTCTGCGATCAGCAGGATATTTGTGAGCTGCCGTGTCTGGAGACGGTAGCGCCACCTTTTTGGATAAGCGTGTCAAAGTTTTGTCCACCCTGGGCGAGGATTCCCACCGTACCCTGTCCTGTGCCGGGAAATGATACGCCATAAGAACTCTTTTGGGAATCTGCAGTTTTTTGTCTGGAGTTTCCCAAGCTTTTTCAAATAACGCATTCAGCTCATGAGATGGGGGAAATGTTACCTCAGGTTTCTTTTCCTTAAACATGTGTACCCTCGTGTCAGGGACAGAGGGGTCATCTGTGATATGCAAAACATCTTTTATTGCAATAATCATATAATGAATACTTTTGGCCACCCTTGGGTGCAGCCTTGCATCATCGTAGTCGACACTGGAGTCAGAATCCGTGTCGGTATCAGTGTCTGCTATTTGGGATAGGGGACGTTTTTGAGACCCTGAAGGGCCCTGTGACACCATCAAAGTCATTGATTGGCTCCCCGTATTATCCCTGGACTCTGCTTTGTCCAATCTCTTTTGTAACAAGGTCACATTTGCATTTAAAACATTCCACATGTCCACCCAATCAGGTGTCGGCGTTGCCGACGGAGACACCACAATCATCTACTCCACCTCCTCTCTAGAAGAGCATTCCGCCTCATACATGCCGACACAGGCGTACCGACACCCCCCACACACACAGGGATTGTATATATATATATATATATATATGGAGACAGCTCCCCCAATAAAGCCCTTTGGAGAAACAGAGAGAGAGTATGCCAGCACACACCCAGCGCCAATAACACTGGAAACAAAATTCCCAGATAAACAGCGCTTTTATATAATCATATAGATAAATCTATACACTCACTGCGCCTTACAAGTGCCCCCCCCCTCTTTTTTGCCCACTGTCACCGTGTTCAGCAGGGGAGAGTCCGGGGAGCCAGCTTCTGCAGTGTGTTGTGGAGAAAATGGCGCTGGTTAGTGCTGTGAGATCAAGCTCCGCCCCCTCAGCGGCAGGCTTCGGTCCCGCTCAAATTTATTTATACTGGTGGGGGATTATAAAATATATTGCCTCCGCAGCCTATATATTCATATGAGCCAGTCCTAGAGGTTTATTGCTGCCCAGGGCGCCCCTCCTGCGCCCTGCACCCATCAGTGCCTGCAGTGTGTGTAGTGTGTGGGAGCAATGGCACGCAGCGTTACCGCTGCACGTTACCTCATAGAAGATCTGAAGTCTTCAGCCGCCTTTGAAGTCTTCTTTCTTCGTATATTCACTCGGCTTCTATCTTCCGGCTCTGCGAGGAGGACGGCGACGCTGCTCCGGGACGAACGGCGAGGGTGAGACCTGCGTTCCGACTCCCTCTGGAGCTAATGGTGTCCAGTAGCCTAAGAAGCAGAGCCTATCATTTAAGTAGGTCTGCTTCTCTCTCCTCAGTCCCACGATGCAGGGAGCCTGTTGCCAGCAGTGCTCCCTGAAAATAAAAAACCTAACAAAATTCTTTTTCAGAGAAACTCAGGAGAGCTCCCCTGTAATGCACCCAGTCTCCTCTGGGCACAGGATCTAACTGAGGTCTGGAGGAGGGGCATAGAGGGAGGAGCCAGTGCACACCCCTTCTAAAGTTCTTTATAGTGCCCATGTCTCCTGCGGAGCCCGTCTATACCCCATGGTCCTTACAGAGTCCCCAGCATCCTCTAGGAAGTAAGAGAAATCTTACTTTAATGCAATTTAATACCAAGACCTCAAAAATGTAAGTACTGTATATATCCCAGAAGGTGAGCAATTGAAATTCACTTGTTTCAAGTAACAGTGGCAAACGCAGGATTTCTAGAGAGGGGGTTTCTAAATGCCATCCACAATCTCCCACTCTGCGGAACATGGAATACAGTATTAATATTTAACACCATAGATGGTCTATTGTAAAGTCTGCATCAAACATATTTAAATAATATAAATAAGTGGTCAGAAAAAGGTTAAACATACTATAATAAATAAATACGCAAACATAATAGAACCAGCACTGCACTTTCTAAGCACACATTTTCCCGCCTCATGTTAAGGCTTCTGTCTCTTCTTTTTACAAGCTACTCTCTGGTCCAATGCACTGATTGAGGATTCAGAACCATACACACAAAGCATACTTGGTAGAAGAAGCTTCTACTACTTCTATGTTTAGCAGCTCTGCTCTGTCCCTTATACTGCATTTTGTTGTTGTAGCTCTAGTAGTCATATTACTGTATATTAGAGATGAGTGGGTTCGGTTCGTCGAGATCCGATTCCCCCTCCCCTCCCCCCGAACTTCACGTATTTTACACGGGTCCGAGGCAGCCTCGGATCTTCCCGCCTTTCTCGGTTAACCCGAACGAGGCCGAACATCATCATCCCGCTGTCGGATTCTCGTGAGATTCGTATTCCATATAAAGAGCCTCGCGTCGCCGCCATTTTCACTCGTGCATTGGAGATTGAGCGGAGAGGACGTGGCTATGTTCTCTGCCTGAAAAGCTCCATATCTGTGCTCTGTGTGCTGCAAATATCTGTGCTCAGTGTGCTGCATTGTGGGGACCACCAGTATATTATTATAGTGCAGTACAGTAGGCCATTGCTGTATCTTGCAGCTCCGTGTCAGACTCAGTTCTAGACAGTATCCTGATGATCAGTGCTCAATATCTGCTGCATTGTTGTGTGACCAGTATATATAGTATACTATATAGTAGTAAAGTGCAGCATTTTGGTGACCACCAGTATATACTTAGTATAGTACAGTAGGCCATTGCTGTATCTTGCAGCTCCGTGTCACTTCAAGTATCCATATCTGTGCTGCATTGTCGTGAGCAGTATATATATAGTAGTACAGTGCAGCATTTTGGTGACCAACAGTATATAGTTGTACAGTACAGTAGGCCATTGCTGTATCTTGCAGCTCTGTGTCACTTCAAGTATCCATATCTGTGCTGCATTAAAGCCTTAGCTCAAAGAGAGATTGAATGGATACACCGCTTGTCCGCACTGACGCCACATGGACTCAATGAACACGTAGCCTGGAGTGTATTCTTGTGATTAATATGAGTTTGTGTGCATGATCAGCTATTTGCAGTTCACACTTTCTTTTTCTCTAGGATCTGATATCTCTTCCTGTTACTTTATAATTTGACACCACCTTTAGTAGACAGGCTCGCTCTCTCCCTGTTCGTGTTTAATACCTTAACACACTTTATTTAGAATTAGACATCTTTCCCTCTACCTGCTGAATCTGGAACCACCTTTGGCACATAGGGTCTATCCCCATCTGGCTGGGTCTATGATGGCCCCAAACAGATTTACATTCATTTTTCATATAATTGCATATGTACATTTCAGAGCATACATATTCGGTATGCCAATAGTCCCTTTGTTTACACTGGATGTGCAGTAGTTAGACATACCCACATACGTAAATTGCCGTTGCCGTATGAGCTGTAGCCCATATCGTTTATTAACGAGTTTTTGATGTACTTTAAGGCTATATTTCTGCTGGTCATCAATACCATCATTGTTTTTAAATCAATCTTTTATTTTTTTAATCGGCACCTTGCACAGCTTTTAGTCACTCGCATTACATCATTCACCATTCTCTCATGTATTCACATTGGGTACAATGGATTCACATTTTGAGCGTAATATTCTTATTTGTGTAAGCCAACACAATTTCACGGTGCCCAGCACTTTTAGTTTGTGTACTTTTTTTCGTTCTACTTCCGCTAGGAACAGCGGGTTGACAGCGGCGGCTGGGACGCCCGGGGTTGCCTGGCTACCAGTGACGTCACTTCCTGGCAACGTGACGGGCACACCCACCGGAAACCCCGCCGGACGCCAGCTCCCGCAGCTCCGAGACGCGGTCCTCTCTCTATCACAAACAGATATAAGGTATTGTTTTACACTGTTTGGGTTTGTTTTGTGTCACTTGCATACAGCCTTGATAAAAGAGCCCTGTGTGGCGCTGAAACGTTGGCGCAGTTATGCCACCTGTTTGATTTTTTTGCATAATACACTCATTTGCATCAAGTCCTTGGAGTGCCGCCTGTTCTTTCAGAATTGAGAGTGGGTGGAGGAATACCCCTCTCTAGAAGAACATCATCTCTACACATTTCACAGTAGGAAGGCACCGGGGCAGTTGTTTAAAAAGAGGGAGTGCCGACCATACCAGTCTTGTATTATTTAGGCTGTGCATACAGTCCCCAGTGGTATTGCACCCCAGTCTTTTCATCTCCATCATCTTTAACTACGCAATATCTCAATCACTCACTCTATTGGACTGAGTGTTCATTCACTGTCTGGCTGACATGAATCACAAAGCACAACAGTGTGTTCGGTTAACCCTGAACATTCCAGCATGAATACAGCCGGCACCTTCAAAAAAGCCATGTCCACCAACAGCATGTCCATGGCTATAGATGACATGTTAGCTTTTACGGACTCTGAGGCAGCAGCCATCCTTTTACTGAAGATACTGTGACCAACGAAGAAAACACCACAACGGACGAAGTTTACCACACATTATTGCGTCTGAAGAAAAAAGAGGTCGACTTCTTACTACACGGCACTTCGTTATCCGATTATTTCCGTGCCAAACGCATCCCCAGGGGATTTAGAGTTAAAAACGTTCCGACCATCGGTAGGAATAACCCGGAGTTTTGTCACTGATGGATATCGGTACTTAATAAATGTAGCATGGACCTCATGCTGCTCGTGATAGAGGAAGCAGGAAAAGAACTTAAGAAATATAGAAACAACATCACACAGTACTCAGTTGATCATCAAGCAGTCCTAAACGACGTCCAGTATGCCAGCACATGGGAGAAGTTAAAATCCCAACTGGAGGGACTTCCGCTTCCGGTTGCATGCAGAGCACAGCGTGATCGTGCTCCTCCGCACAATACCCGGCATTATATAACTGTTAACGGCTCTTGCAGCCTCCACAGCCTCGCTACCCGACCTTCCTACATCGCTCTCCCCCCGATGGAGAAATTCCTGGCCTCACCGCCTGCCGCTAAGCACCCGCCGGGCCGTCAGGAGAAGCGCAGTGCGGACCCCACAATGGCGCCGGACGCTGAAACGGCTCACAGTGTCCCGGCCTCAAAGAAAGCTGCAGCTGAAGCAGCAGACGATGCAAACTTTCCACAGGTACGTCGCCCGCCAGACTCCCCAGCGACTTACCAGGACATAGTAGACGCTATTAAAAGCACTATGACCCCCCTGCTAACACAGGCTGTAGCGGACATCACACAACAGCTGCACCACTTGCAGGGAAGAGTCACTGACACAGAACACCGTGTAGCTTCGGTCTGTCACGATATGTCAGAGGCTCAGCGAGCTATTTTAAAACTACAGAAGGAATACCATCAACTGTGGAACAAAGTAGATGATATAGAGAATCGCTCCAGGAGATCAAATATAAGAGTGGTAGGAATACCGGAATCCATTAAAGGCCCAGCCCTGCTCTCCTTTATATCTGCCACACTTCCTCAAATACTAAAAATTGAGTCAGAATGCAAAGACTTAATAATTGAGAGGGTGCACAGAATCGGTCCTATTCCTAAGCCACATGAAAAGAGACCGCGTGTAGTTATCTTTAAATGCCTTAACTACCTTCACAAGGTAGCTATTTGGAAGGCCTCTCGTCAGATACAAAACCTCTCATGGGAAGGCAAACGCATACATCTATTCCAAGACTTCTCAGTAGAGCTCACGAGAGCTAGAAAAGCCTTTACTCCAGTATGCTCTGAATTGGCCTCAGCTAAACAGAAATTTGCCCTCATGTACCCGGCGCGTTTGCGCATATTCTTCTCAGACAAACATTATGATTTTAACACACCGGAAGATGCACGAGCATTCTTGAACGAGGATCAGCAGTCTCAAGCCGACGATATATCTGATATACCACCTGCTCCCAGTGATTCTCATTGATAGTCCACTTCACAGAATATATATATATACCGTTGTATAAACTGCTGCATAACCTCTTCTTCTAAAAGATTACTCCTCCCCCACCTCAGCTATGCAGTTCTCCACAGGATGCTCACCTAGTTATGTTATACCCCCCGATCTCTACCACAAAACTCACAACCCTCTCTGGCAGCTAATACCCCTTATGCCTGACTATTTATGCTAGTCCTATGGTAATATAGATATGGAAGGATCAGACAATACACTGCCCTAATGACATACGTAAGAGGTCTGACAATTTTGATGTCCATATAAGGGTATTGATGCACCTGTTATGCTCCGTTATGATGTTATGTTAAACTTAAACACTATGTTTAGTGTTTTGTCTTTATATTCTTTTTTCTCCTATTTGCGGAAGTATCACGCATTCACGCATGCGGATACAGCTGTAAATTAGTGATGAGCGGGTTCGGTTTTACTCGGTTTTACTCGGTTCTCAAAACAGAACCTTATGGGCTATCCAAAACATGTGACATCCGTGAGCCAATAAGATGCCGTTTTGAGAACCGAGTAAAACCGAGTAAAACCGAACCCGCTCATCACTACTGTAAATTAGAGATGAGCGGGTTCGGTTCCTCGGAATCCGAACCCGCCCGAACTTCATGTTTTTTTTCACGGGTCCGAGCGACTCGGATCTTCCCGCCTTGCTCGGTTAACCCGAGCGCGCCCGAACGTCATCATGACGCTGTCGGATTCTCGCGAGGCTCGGATTCTATCGCGAGACTCGGATTCTATATAAGGAGCCGCGCGTCGCCGCCATTTTCACTCGTGCATTGAGATTGATAGGGAGAGGACGTGTCTGGCGTCCTCTCCATTAGAATAGAGATAGATTAGATAGAGAGAGAGAGATTGTGCAGAGTCGCAGACAGAGTTAGTTTACCACAGTCAGTGACTAGTGCAGTTGCTAGTTAACTTTTATTTAATATAATATATCCGTTCACTTCTCTCTGCTATATCCGTTCTCTGCCTGAAAAAAAAAACGATACACAGCACAGTCAGTCACACAGTGTGACTCAGTCTGTGTGCACTCAGCTCAGCCCAGTGTGCTGCACAGTCATCAATGTATAAATTAAAAGCTTATAATTAATTGTGGGGGAGACTGGGGAGCACTGCAGGTTGTTAGCAGGAGCCAGGAGTACAATTATATTAATTAACAGTGCACACTTTTGCTGCAGGAGTGGTGACCAGTGCCTGACCACCAGTATAGTATTGTTGTATACTACTAATATCTCTTTAAATATCAACCAGTCTATATTAGCAGCAGACACAGTACAGTGCGGTAGTTCACGGCTGTGGCTACCTCTGTGTCGGCACACGGCAGGCAGTCCGTCCGACCAGAATTGTATTATTTATTATTATATACCTACCACCTAACCGTGGTTTTTTTTTCATTCTTTATACCGTCATAGTGTCATCCTAATTGTTACGAGTATACTACTATCTCTTTATCAACCAGTGTACAGTGCGGTAGTTCACGGCTGTGGCTACCTCTGTGTCGGCACACGGCAGGCAGTCCGTCCGACCAGAATTGTATTATTTATTATTATATACCTACCACCTAACCGTGTTTTTTTTTTTCATTCTTTATACCGTCATAGTGTCATCCTAATTGTTACGAGTATACTACTATCTCTTTATCAACCAGTGTACAGTGCGGTAGTTCACGGCTGTGGCTACCTCTGTGTCGGCACACGGCAGGCAGTCCGTCCGACCAGAATTGTATTATTTATTATTATATACCTACCACCTAACCGTGGTTTTTTTTTTCATTCTTTATACCGTCATAGTGTCATCCTAATTGTTACGAGTATACTACTATCTCTTTATCAACCAGTGTACAGTGCGGTAGTTCACGGCTGTGGCTACCTCTGTGTCGGCACACGGCAGGCAGTCCGTCCGACCAGAATTGTATTATTTATTATTATATACCTACCACCTAACCGTGGTTTTTTTTTCATTCTTTATACCGTCATAGTGTCATCCTAATTGTTACGAGTATACTACTATCTCTTTATCAACCAGTGTACAGTGCGGTAGTTCACGGCTGTGGCTACCTCTGTGTCGGCACACGGCAGGCAGTCCGTCCGACCAGAATTGTATTATTTATTATTATATACCTACCACCTAACCGTGGTTTTTTTTTCATTCTTTATACCGTCATAGTGTCATCCTAATTGTTACGAGTATACTACTATCTCTTTATCAACCAGTGTACAGTGCGGTAGTTCACGGCTGTGGCTACCTCTGTGTCGGCACACGGCAGGCAGTCCGTCCGACCAGAATTGTATTATTTATTATTATATACCTACCACCTAACCGTGGTTTTTTTTTTCATTCTTTATACCGTCATAGTGTCATCCTAATTGTTACGAGTATACTACTATCTCTTTATCAACCAGTGTACAGTGCGGTAGTTCACGGCTGTGGCTACCTCTGTGTCGGCACACGGCAGGCAGTCCGTCCGACCAGAATTGTATTATTTATTATTATATACCTACCACCTAACCGTGGTTTTTTTTTTCATTCTTTATACCGTCATAGTGTCATCCTAATTGTTACGAGTATACTACTATCTCTTTATCAACCAGTGTACAGTGCGGTAGTTCACGGCTGTGGCTACCTCTGTGTCGGCACACGGCAGGCAGTCCGTCCGACCAGAATTGTATTATTTATTATTATATACCTACCACCTAACCGTGGTTTTTTTTTTCATTCTTTATACCGTCATAGTGTCATCCTAATTGTTACGAGTATACTACTATCTCTTTATCAACCAGTGTACAGTGCGGTAGTTCACGGCTGTGGCTACCTCTGTGTCGGCACACGGCAGGCAGTCCGTCCGACCAGAATTGTATTATTTATTATTATATACCTACCACCTAACCGTGGTTTTTTTTTTCATTCTTTATACCGTCATAGTGTCATCCTAATTGTTACGAGTATACTACTATCTCTTTATCAACCAGTGTACAGTGCGGTAGTTCACGGCTGTGGCTACCTCTGTGTCGGCAGTCGGCAGGCAGTCCGTCCATCCATAATTGTATTATTATTATAATATATACCACCTAACCGTGGTTTTTTTTTCATTCTTTATACCGTCGTCATAGTGTCATACTAGTTGTTACGAGTATACTACTATCTCTTTATCAACCAGTGTACAGTGCGGTAGTTCACGGCTGTGGCTACCTCTGTGTCGGCAGTCGGCAGGCAGTCCGTCCATCCATAATTGTATTATTATTATAATATATACCACCTAACCGTGGTTTTTTTTTCATTCTTTATACCGTCGTCATAGTGTCATACTAGTTGTTACGAGTATACTACTATCTCTTTATCAACCAGTGTACAGTGCGGTAGTTCACGGCTGTGGCTACCTCTGTGTCGGCAGTCGGCAGGCAGTCCGTCCATCCATAATTGTATTATTATTATAATATATACCACCTAACCGTGGTTTTTTTTCCATTCTTTATACCGTCGTCATAGTGTCATACTAGTTGTTACGAGTATACTACTATCTCTTTATCAACCAGTGTACAGTGCGGTAGTTCACGGCTGTGGCTACCTCTGTGTCGGCAGTCGGCAGGCAGTCCGTCCATCCATAATTGTATTATTATTATAATATATACCACCTAACCGTGGTTTTTTTATACCACCTAACCGTGGCAGTCCGTCCATAATTGTATACTAGTATCCAATCCATCCATCTCCATTGTTTACCTGAGGTGCCTTTTAGTTCTGCCTATAAAATATGGAGAACAAAAAAGTTGAGGTTCCAAAATTAGGGAAAGATCAAGATCCACTTCCACCTCGTGCTGAAGCTGCTGCCACTAGTCATGGCCGAGACGATGAAATGCCAGCAACGTCGTCTGCCAAGGCCGATGCCCAATGTCATAGTACAGAGCATGTCAAATCCAAAACACCAAATATCAGAAAAAAAAGGACTCCAAAACCTAAAATAAAATTGTCGGAGGAGAAGCGTAAACTTGCCAATATGCCATTTACCACACGGAGTGGCAAGGAACGGCTGAGGCCCTGGCCTATGTTCATGGCTAGTGGTTCAGCTTCACATGAGGATGGAAGCACTCAGCCTCTCGCTAGAAAACTGAAAAGACTCAAGCTGGCAAAAGCACCGCAAAGAACTGTGCGTTCTTTGAAATCCCAAATCCACAAGGAGAGTCCAATTGTGTCGTTTGCGATGCCTGACCTTCCCAACACTGGACGTGAAGAGCATGCGCCTTCCACTATTTGCATGCCCCCTGCAAGTGCTGGAAGGAGCACCCGCAGTCCAGTTCCTGATAGTCAGATTGAAGATGTCAGTGTTGAAGTACACCAGGATGAGGAGGATATGGGTGTTGCTGGCGCTGGGGAGGAAATTGACCAGGAGGATTCTGATGGTGAGGTGGTTTGTTTAAGTCAGGCACCCGGGGAGACACCTGTTGTCCGTGGGAGGAATATGGCCGTTGACATGCCAGGTGAAAATACCAAAAAAATCAGCTCTTCGGTGTGGAGGTATTTCACCAGAAATGCGGACAACAGGTGTCAAGCCGTGTGTTCCCTTTGTCAAGCTGTAATAAGTAGGGGTAAGGACGTTAACCACCTCGGAACATCCTCCCTTATACGTCACCTGCAGCGCATTCATAATAAGTCAGTGACAAGTTCAAAAACTTTGGGTGACAGCGGAAGCAGTCCACTGACCAGTAAATCCCTTCCTCTTGTAACCAAGCTCACGCAAACCACCCCACCAACTCCCTCAGTGTCAATTTCCTCCTTCCCCAGGAATGCCAATAGTCCTGCAGGCCATGTCACTGGCAAGTCTGACGAGTCCTTTCCTGCCTGGGATTCCTCCGATGCATCCTTGCGTGTAACGCCTACTGCTGCTGGCGCTGCTGTTGTTGCCGCTGGGAGTCGATGGTCATCCCAGAGGGGAAGTCGTAAGCCCACTTGTACTACTTCCAGTAAGCAATTGACTGTTCAACAGTCCTTTGCGAGGAAGATGAAATATCACAGCAGTCATCCTACTGCAAAGCGGATAACTGAGTCCTTGACAACTATGTTGGTGTTAGACGTGCGTCCGGTATCCGCCGTTAGTTCACAGGGAACTAGACAATTTATTGAGGCAGTGTGCCCCCGTTACCAAATACCATCTAGGTTCCACTTCTCTAGGCAGGCGATACCGAGAATGTACACGGACGTCAGAAAAAGACTCACCAGTGTCCTAAAAAATGCAGTTGTACCCAATGTCCACTTAACCACGGACATGTGGACAAGTGGAGCAGGGCAGGGTCAGGACTATATGACTGTGACAGCCCACTGGGTAGATGTATGGACTCCCGCCGCAAGAACAGCAGCGGCGGCACCAGTAGCAGCATCTCGCAAACGCCAACTCTTTCCTAGGCAGGCTACGCTTTGTATCACCGCTTTCCAGAATACGCACACAGCTGAAAACCTCTTACGGCAACTGAGGAAGATCATCGCGGAATGGCTTACCCCAATTGGACTCTCCTGTGGATTTGTGGCATCGGACAACGCCAGCAATATTGTGTGTGCATTAAATATGGGCAAATTCCAGCACGTCCCATGTTTTGCACATACCTTGAATTTGGTGGTGCAGAATTTTTTAAAAAACGACAGGGGCGTGCAAGAGATGCTGTCGGTGGCCAGAAAAATTGCGGGACACTTTCGGCGTACAGGCACCACGTACAGAAGACTGGAGCACCACCAAAAACTACTGAACCTGCCCTGCCATCATCTGAAGCAAGAAGTGGTAACGAGGTGGAATTCAACCCTCTATATGCTTCAGAGGTTGGAGGAGCAGCAAAAGGCCATTCAAGCCTATACAATTGAGCACGATATAGGAGATGGAATGCACCTGTCTCAAGTGCAGTGGAGAATGATTTCAACGTTGTGCAAGGTTCTGATGCCCTTTGAACTTGCCACACGTGAAGTCAGTTCAGACACTGCCAGCCTGAGTCAGGTCATTCCCCTCATCAGGCTTTTGCAGAAGAAGCTGGAGGCATTGAAGAAGGAGCTAACACGGAGCGATTCCGCTAGGCATGTGGGACTTGTGGATGCAGCCCTTAAATCGCTTAACAAGGATTCACGGGTGGTCAATCTGTTGAAATCAGAGCACTACATTTTGGCCACCGTGCTCGATCCTAGATTTAAAGCCTACCTTGGATCTCTCTTTCCGGCAGACACAGGTCTGCTGGGGTTGAAAGACCTGCTGGTGACAAAATTGTCAAGTCAAGCGGAACGCGACCTGTCAACATCTCCTCCTTCACATTCTCCCGCAACTGGGGGTGCGAGGAAAAGGCTCAGAATTCCGAGCCCACCCGCTGGCGGTGATGCAGGGCAGTCTGGAGCGACTGCTGATGCTGACATCTGGTCCGGACTGAAGGACCTGACAACGATTACGGACATGTCGTCTACTGTCACTGCATATGATTCTCTCAACATTGATAGAATGGTGGAGGATTATATGAGTGACCGCATCCAAGTAGGCACGTCACACAGTCCGTACTTATACTGGCAGGAAAAAGAGGCAATTTGGAGGCCCTTGCACAAACTGGCTTTATTCTACCTAAGTTGCCCTCCCACAAGTGTGTACTCCGAAAGAGTGTTTAGTGCCGCCGCTCACCTTGTCAGCAATCGGCGTACGAGGTTACATCCAGAAAATGTGGAGAAGATGATGTTCATTAAAATGAATTATAATCAATTCCTCCGCGGAGACATTGACCAGCAGCAATTGCCTCCACAAAGTACACAGGGAGCTGAGATGGTGGATTCCAGTGGGGACGAATTGATAATCTGTGAGGAGGGGGATGTACACGGTGATATATCGGAGGGTGAAGATGAGGTGGACATCTTGCCTCTGTAGAGCCAGTTTGTGCAAGGAGAGATTAATTGCTTCTTTTTTGGGGGGGGTCCAAACCAACCCGTCATATCAGTCACAGTCGTGTGGCAGACCCTGTCACTGAAATGATGGGTTGGTTAAAGTGTGCATGTCCTGTTTTGTTTATACAACATAAGGGTGGGTGGGAGGGCCCAAGGATAATTCCATCTTGCACCTCTTTTTTCTTTTCTTTTTCTTTGCATCATGTGCTGATTGGGGAGGGTTTTTTGGAAGGGACATCCTGCGTGACACTGCAGTGCCACTCCTAGATGGGCCCGGTGTTTGTGTCGGCCACTAGGGTCGCTAATCTTACTCACACAGTCAGCTACCTCATTGCGCCTCTTTTTTTCTTTGCGTCATGTGCTGTTTGGGGAGGGTTTTTTGGAAGGGACATCCTGCGTGACACTGCAGTGCCACTCCTAGATGGGCCCGGTGTTTGTGTCGGCCACTAGGGTCGCTAATCTTACTCACACAGTCAGCTACCTCATTGCGCCTCTTTTTTTCTTTGCGTCATGTGCTGTTTGGGGAGGGTTTTTTGGAAGGGACATCCTGCGTGACACTGCAGTGCCACTCCTAGATGTGCCCGGTGTTTGTGTCGGCCACTAGGGTCGCTAATCTTACTCACACAGTCAGCTACCTCATTGCGCCTCTTTTTTTCTTTGCGTCATGTGCTGTTTGGGGAGGGTTTTTTGGAAGGGCCATCCTGCGTGACACTGCAGTGCCACTCCTAGATGGGCCCGGTGTTTGTGTCGGCCACTAGGGTCGCTTATCTTACTCACACAGCGACCTCGGTGCAAATTTTAGGACTAAAAATAATATTGTGAGGTGTGATGTGTTCAGAATAGGCTGAAAATGAGTGTAAATTATGTTTTTTGAGGTTAATAATACTTTGGGATCAAAATTACCCCCAAATTCTATGATTTAAGCTGTTTTTTAGGGTTTTTTGAAAAAAACACCCGAATCCAAAACACACCCGAATCCGACAAAAAAAATTCGGTGAGGTTTTGCCAAAACGCGGTCGAACCCAAAACACGGCCGCGGAACCGAACCCAAAACCAAAACACAAAACCCGAAAAATTTCCGGCGCTCATCTCTACTGTAAATATGAGGTATGTAACTCTGATATGCCTATGCTCCTTTCTATCTCTCTTGTCTTGTCCCCCCCACTCCTCTTGTTCTTCCCTTGTATGTTCCCCTTTCCACTACAGGATTTGTTGTGAGTTCCTTAGGATGTCCCCCTGCCCGGAATTAACTACATGCCACACGCTGACGTAACTTCATTGCGGGTTGGCTCTCTGAATGCTGGGGGTTTTGGCACTCCGGCCAAGCTACGCAAGGTATTAATATATTTAAATAGACAAAAATTGGATATTGCATTTATTCAGGAGACGCACCTTACACATCAGGAAACACTCAAACTACAAATGCTTAATTGGCGCCTGTTAGCCTCTTCTTCCTTTAACTCAAAATCCAGAGGAGTAGCAATTTTGGTTTCTAAATCACTCCCACTAGAGATTATATCATCTGATTGCGATCCAGAGGGCAGATATGCCATCGTCACCATAAAATTATACTCTAACACCTATACCTTATGCTCAATCTATGCCCCTAACTCCTATTCTAAAGCTTTCTTTCAACTGATACTACGTAAATTATTACCCTTTTCCTCTAACAATCTCATTATGGGCGGAGATCTCAATCTGATCTCACACCCACATTTGGACAGATCCCATGCTAGAAGATCCCACCACTCACTACCAAAATTAGGTATCCCCACGATACTGTCGACTCTACAACTAATTGATGTTTGGAGGGCCCTACACCCCACAGACAGAGGTTACACTTGTCTATCTTCCGCACACCACTCCTTATCAAGTCCTGGACTCAGGTATAGAACCAATCATCTTATCTGACCATGCATTGGTATGGCTTACAGTTAAAACTCAAAATGAGAGATCTACACATAAGACCTGGAGATTCCCGGCGCACCTTTCTAAAATTCCTAGATTCATTAACCATGTAGTGCACTCCTGGGATGAATATCACGAAAATAACAAACAACACCTAGCCACTAATCCACCGCTATACTGGATGTCTGCAAAGGCAGTTTTGAGGGGTTCGATCTTAAACTTTGAATTTAAGGAAAAAAAGAACTGTTCTAAATCTTACCTCCTACTCCAACAATCCCTCACAGAAGCCTATTCAAACTATAGCTTACAACCCACCCCTGCCAACAAGTACATATACCTAGCAGCTAAAATAAAATTTGAGGAAACCCTCCAAGCCTTATCAGACAAATCACAATTCTACTCTAATTACCGCTTTCATAGATATGGCAACAAAACTAGTAAGTTATTGACCAACATTCTTTACGGGACTAGACCCCCTATGACAGTACACCCCCTAATTCAATCAGATGGCACACATACTACATCCAACAAACAGATCTCCCAAAACATGCAACACTATTATACAGACATATATTCACATCCTCAGACACCCTCGAATATTGACCCTTCTAGAACTCCTCCAACTCTTAATTCCCCCCGATCCTTATGGGACACGCTTACATACCCCCAACCTCCTAAAGATTCTAATAATTTGTTAACACAACCGATCACTCTAACTGAAGTCACTCAGGCCATGAAAACTTTAAAATCAGCGAAAGCACCAGGACCAGATGGCTTCAGTGGAGATTTTTATAAATTATTTGACAAACGTATAGCCCCAATTTTAGTATCAGTCTTTAACTTTATCCTCTTCAATGCAGCCCTTCCCCCCTATTTTAATTCGGCAATTATCAAATTAATACTCAAACCCGGTAGAGACCCTGCACTATCTGCTTCATACAGACCCATCTCCTTATTAAATTCTGACTACAAACTTCTTACAAAAATTCTAGCCACCCGCCTCAACCCTATCCTCCCTTCAATAATACACCATGACCAAACAGGATTCATCAAGGGCAGACATTCACTTACAAATATTCGTAAGGTTTTGGCAGCAGTACACATGGGTAGTGGGGGAACAGGTGAGTCCAGTGGAAAAGCAATTCTATCAATTGATGCAGAAAAAGCATTTGACTTAGTACACTGGTCCAACTTGTTCCTCACTATGGAGAGATTTGGCATTCCACCCACTTTTATCTCCTTTATTAGAACACTATACACAATGTCATCCTCACAAATCTCATGCAATGGATTCCTGTCTTCCCCCTTTCCAATTCAGAAGGGTACTCGGCAGGGATGCCCCCTGTCACCACTCCTTTTTGATATAGCGATCGAACCTTTAGCTATCGCCCTTAGATCCGCATTAGACTTCACCGGCATTAACGTTTCCTCATTGGAATTGAAAGTGTCCCTCTTTGCAGACGACATGTTACTCTTCATATCTGACCCCGTTAAATCCCTCCCAGTGATATTAGAGATAATATCATCTTTCAGCTTGATAGCAGGTTATAAAATTAATGTTGCTAAGTCCGAAATTCTCCCCATATCTAAGCAATCTCCTGACTTCCAATCCTTACCGATACTGTCCCAATTTCGCATAAAAACCTCTCAGCTTAAATACTTAGGTGTACAGATCACAAACGAATCTCACTCCTTATATTCAGCTAACTTCCCCCCCCCCTTCTTACAAAAATCTATTCTCAACTAGATGGGTGGTCAAAACTCCCTCTATCGCTACTAGGCAGAGCAGCAATATTGAAAAGTGTAATTTTTCCTAAAATATACTACCCCTTACAATTATTACCGTGTGTCATATCCAAGCAAGACCTTAGCACCCTCGAGAAAATAATTTCACAGTTCTTATGGCAGGGCAAACGTCCTAGATTAGCCCTAAAAAAGCTATACAAACCAAAGTCAAACGGTGGTCTCAGCATTCCAAATTTTGCACTGTATTCTATCACGACTCAATTCAGGATAATAGCAGATTGGCTTATGGAAACCTCAAAGTTCACTGATAAGGCGCTTGAACAATGCTTATTTTATCCATTTTCCCCAGGAGCTTTACTACACACACCTGCCCATTTAATACCTCCACACATCACAAACCACTCTTTATTTAGAGCCACATACAACAGCTGGATCAAGTTGAGTAAAAACCTCAAATTCCCACACACATACTCACCTTTCTGTCCATTATGGGGCAACCCCAATTTCCAACCCTCCCTGACTAATCCAATCTTCCGCCAATGGTCCCAAAAAGGCCTTAATCTAGCATCGAAACTCTTTGATCCTGGAGGCCATATACTTACCTTCTCCACCCTAAAAGATACTTACGACCTTCCTAATTCCCACTTTTATTTATATCTACAAGCTAGACATTATACAATGTCACTGCCTTCACTAAGCTCCTCACTTAAAGTTACTCACCCTCTGGACGCTATCTTTAAATCTTACAATAGTCCTAAATCCTCAACCAAGGCGCTGTATGCTCTCCTAACAAGTTCAGTAAATGACTTTGGTCTAACTAACCTTGTGTCTGCTTGGAGTGCCGACATCCCTGGGATTACAGGTGCCGAGATTATTAATACCTTCCAGTTTCCGAAAATTATGAAAACACTCCACTCATCTTATCTTCAAGAAGTTCACTTTAAGTCTATACACAGGATTTATATCTCCCCAGCACAAAGAAGACATATGTCTACCTCAGATCCTGGCTCTTGCTACAAATGTTCTATGACCAACGCCAAATTCTTCCATTGTTTTTGGTCCTGCACTAAGGTGTTAAGGTTTTGGCGCAAGATTATAGCCTTTCTCAACTCTACATTACACCTAAATCTGGACCTCAACCCACTTGCCTGTATATGCCTAAATTTTAAAGATTTGAACTTTCCCAAGACAGAGAGCCCGCCCTCAGCATTTCTTATCACAGTATTTACTATGGCGAAGAAGCTCATCTTGATACATTGGACACAAAAAACCGCCCCGTCTATTAGAGAACTTCGGAATAGAATCCTCCAACTAATCTATTTCGACAAAAGATCACTCTCACTCAACACCGAATGCTCCTTTGACTCCTTTATTAAAAAATGGGGAAAGTATATATCTACTTTAGATGACTCTACTCAAATGGACATTTGGAGGAACTTGCTGTAACCCTAGTAACTTCATTTAGTAGATCTTAGATTTAATCATAGTCTCTATGTATAATTCTTTAAAGTATGATCTATGTTCAATTGCTAACCCCCCCCCCCTCTCCCTCGAGTATGTCGTGTCTCCAACTATCGTCTCCTCTCTCCTGTCTTCTTTCTATTACTCCTCTTATCATCATATATATGCTTTTATTCTTTCTTCCTATTCTCATTCTCCTTTGTTTATGGTTGCCTGTCAAAAGTGCTTCAGGGTCACTTTTTG
This sequence comes from Pseudophryne corroboree, assembly GCF_028390025.1. Classification (NCBI taxonomy): domain Eukaryota; kingdom Metazoa; phylum Chordata; class Amphibia; order Anura; family Myobatrachidae; genus Pseudophryne; species Pseudophryne corroboree. The sequence continues at coordinate 283,587,369 of NC_086451.1, forward strand.
TTTCAGCATTATCGGGATCCTAGAAAAATTACATTTGAAGGCAATTCATCATACAAACTTACTTATTTATTTATGATCAGACCACTATTCAGATATTATTATTTCTGTACAGGTAAATGGAGTGCAAAACCTCATGTTCCCACCTGAGGGCACTTGTTAAGCTTCATATTGTTTGATTCATATGTTACTTCTTTGTCAAAAAGCAATAAAAAAATCTTTAAAAACCAAAAAAAATCCCAACTGGACAATTATAAACGTGACCTCATAGCATTTAAGAGATCTAAACTCCAGACGGTCAACATGGACTACGAGGACACCGGGTCTACCGATGGTTACATGGCATTTCGGACTCCTCCTTTGCAGGTGGGAGAAAGCAACGCCAATCGTGGAGGGACAGAAGAGCACGCTCTACGAGACGCACACATTCCTCTAACTCCGACAGTGATTTTCGCTGTCACGACTCTGATGGATCCAAATCACCTAAACAGGCCCCTTTAGGGGTAGCCACAAAGGCACGATATGAACCAGGAGGCCAAGGCCAAGCAGACGGGGGGGACAAAACCATAGAATCTGAAAAACCTTCGCGCAGAGCCAGGAGCAGAAAGAGGAATTAGTGTTCAATCTATCATCTAGGGTGCTGACAGATACGGAGAATCAAGTACTTAGAAAAGGACTCTCTTTCATTCCCACCAATCCATATGATGATTTCCAATGGACAGTCGAACAGCATCGATATAGTAGGACACTGCGTCTTAAAGAGTTTTTTCAACACCAGCCTACATCACCTGAACTGGATCAATGCGTCAAGCTTCCGTCTAAATCCACGTTTGACCCTCAATCCAACAACGCAGCCATTAAATCGTTCTCCAGGTTACTGGACACTTCTATAAAGAAATATAATCAAGCAGCTCCTGTCCTTTACCGCAATATCACCACGCAAGAACAACAAGCCATTAAAGATCTAGCTTCCTACAGGGACATCACCATACGACCGGCGGACAAAGGGGGAGCAATCGTCATTCAGGACAGAAGTACCTATATTAGAGAAATTGACCGACAATTAGCAGATCCTGCCACTTCCAAAAAATTGCGAAACAACCCCACAGTACAATTTAAATTGGAAATTGACAATATTCTAAAACAGGCGGTATTGGATGGTCATTTGGACACCAAAACCGCATCCTCTTTGACACAAACTCATCCTATTGTTCCAGTGTTATACACTGTTCCCAAGGTCCATAAGGACCGGTTGCATCCCATGGGGCGTCCAATTACATCAGCCAGAGGATCGTTGATCCAACCGATTTCTATGTTCTTAGATTCGCTTATACAACCACTGGTGATCAAACAAGCCACGTATCTTAAAGACACCACTCATCTGTTACTCACACTACAGGAAATTTCTAGTGTACCTAAGAACACCATCATGTGCACAATGGATGTACAAAGTCTGTACACTGTCATCCCGCATGGGCAGGGGCTTCTGGCTATGCAACAATTCTTGGAAACTGAGGAATTCAGTGCATTACACATCCCTCTGTTTATGAAACTTCTGGAATACACTTTGACACATAACTACTTTCTGCACAATGGCGAATACTTTGTGCAACTCACCGGGTGTGCGATGGGTTCTAATGTGTGCCCTAGCTACGCCAACGTGTATATGTTCGCGTTTGAACGCCAGTTCCAGGGTTCTGAGACCATACAAGCGAAGACCCTTTTGTACAAACGCTACATAGATGATCTTCTACTCTTCTGGACGGGTAGTGCTTCGGAATTGGAAGACCTACATAGTAACATCAACAATAGCAACACTCCCATCAAACTAACCACAGAATTTAGTCATGAGTCAATTCATTTTTTGGATGTTCAAATTGACATCCGTGGAGACACCATTGTCACATCTGTATATCATAAACCGACGGACCGTAATACTTTATTAAGGAATAACAGTTTCCATCCTCCAGCATTGAAAAAGGGCCTCCCCAGATCTCAGATGCTACGGGTGGCCAGGATTACAAGCAACAGGGAACAACTAGATGGTGCTCTTGATCAAGTGGTCCTGAAATTTATGCAGAGGGGATATGACAGACGCCAGTTGGCACGCATTAAGCAAGAGGTTCTTCTCATCCCAAGAAGTCAGCACTTTGGCTCCATGAGGCAGCAAACTACCAAGAAGGTACCGTTCATCACACAGTACACTACTACCAGTTCGGTCACCACCAGGGCCACACGAGCATTGTGGCCCATAGTAAGTTTGGATCCATCGCTGCCATGCTTCCACAACACAGCCATTATGCCCTGTTTCAAGAGAGGGCGTAATCTACGTGATATGCTTGTGAAAACTGATGTCACTCAAAAGAAACTCACTTCGCTCAAAACAGGGTGCCAAAGGTGCCTGTCATGTACTACCTGTAAGCACATGGACACAGGTCCTATGTTCACTTACCCCAGAACCAAAAAGACGTTTAAAATTCGACATCACGTCACATGTATTTCACAATTTGTGTTTTATGTTATATCATGTCCATGTGGTTTACTTTATGTGGGCCAAACTATACGTACTTTCAGGGAGAGAATGGCCCTACACAGGTCTGCCGTTAAGGCAGCCCTTGAGGGCAAGCCCAACGAACAGCCGATGGCCCGACATTTCAAACAAGCTCAGCACCAATTGCATCATCTGAGGCATATGATAGTAGATCACATACCGGTAAACACGAGGGGAGGAGATCGAGCTAAAGCCTTAGCTCAAAGAGAGATTGAATGGATACACCGCTTGTCCACACTGACGCCACATGGACTCAATGAACATGTAGCCTGGAGTGTATTCTTGTGATTAATATGAGTTTGTGTGCATAATCAGCTATTTGCAGTTCACACTTTCTTTCTCTCTAGGATCTGGTATCTCTTCCTGTTACTGTATAATTTGACACCACCTTTAGTAGACAGGCTTGCTCTCTCCCTGTTCGTGTTTAATACCTTAACACACTTTATTTAGGATTAGACATCTTTCCCTCTACCTGCTGAATCTGGAACCACCTTTGGCACATAGGGTCTATCCCCATCTGGCTGGGTCTATGATGGCCCCAAACAGATTTACATTCATTTTTCATATAATTGCATATGTACATTTCAGAGCATACATATTCAGTATGCCAATAGTCCCTTTGTTTACACTGGGTGTGCAGTAGTTAGACATACCCACATACGTAAATTGCCGTTGCGTATGAGCTGTAGCCCATATCGTTTATTAACGAGTTTTTGATGTACCTTTAAGACTATATTTCTTCTGGTCATCAGTACCATCATTGTGTTTAAATCAATCTTTTATTTTTTAATCGGCACCTTGCACAGCTTTTAGTCACTCGCATTACATCATTCACCATTCTCTCATGTATTCACATTGGGTACAATGGATTCACATTTTGAGCGTAATATTCTTATTTGTGTAAGCTAACACAATTTCACGGTGCCCAGCACTTTTAGTTTGTTTACTTTTTTTCGTTCTACTTCCGCTAGGAACAGCGGGTTGACAGCGGCGGCTGGGACGCCCGGGGTTGCCTGGCTACCAGTGACGTCACTTCCTGGCAACGCGACGGGCACACCCACCGGAAACCCCGCCGGACACCAGCTCCCGCAGCTCCGAGACGCGGTCCTCTCTCTCTCACAAACAGATATAAGGTATGGTTTTACACTGTTTGGGTTTGTTTTGTGTCAAAATCACTGAAATTATATGTCCAAATCACTGGAATTATACGTCCAAATCACTGGAATTAAATGCCAGTACCACTGGACATATACGGAAGTGTCAGAAAGGATGCCACTTTAAAAAAATAGTCCTCAAACAGCACATGATGCAAAGAAGACAAAAAAGTGCACCGAGGTTGCTGTATGACTAAGCTAAGCGACACAACCACCTTGCCCATCTAGTAGTGTCACGCAGTGGCTGAATGCAGAGAGTGGGTCGCAATTGTTTGGTCCACTGACAGCATCTCCAGCATGCCCCTGTCATTTTTAAAAAATTCTGCAATTGGTGGATTTATACGGCAGTACCCCAGGACTAATACAGCAGTTCCCCTGGACTCATACGGCAGTGTCACACAGGATGGCACTTTTCAAAAACTAGGCCCCAAACAGCACCTCATGCAAAGATGTCGAAGAGGTGCAATGAGGTAAGTGTATGACTAAGCCAAGCAACACAAACAATTACCACTGGAATTATATGTCCAAATCACTGTAATTATACGTCCAAATCACTGGAATTAAATGGCAAAATCACTGGAATTATACTGCAAAATCACTGGACATGTGTATCCAAATCACTGGAATTATATGGCAAAATCACTAGAATTAAATGGCAAAATCACTGGAATTAAATGGCAAAATCACTGGAATTATACTGCAAAATCACTGGAATTATACATCCAAATCACTGGAATTATATGTCCAAATCACTGGAATTATATGTCCAAATCACTGGAATTAGATGGCAAAATCACTGGAATTAGATGGCAAAATCACTGGAACTATACGTCCAAATCACTGGAATTAAACAGCAAAATCTCAATATCGCCTGCCTAGTGAAGTGGAATTTAGATGGGATTTGGTATCAGGGACACAATACCTCCATCAATTGTCTAAATCCCACTGCACTAATGGCGGATACCGGATGCACGTTTAACACCAACATAAGTGTCAAGGCCTCAGTTATGAGGGCTTCCATCGTCATGTGAAGCTGAACCACTAGTCATGAACATAAGCCAGGGCCTCAGCCGTTCCTTGCCACTCTGTGTCGTAAATGGCATATTGGCAAGTTTACGTTTCTCCTCAGACCATTTAAATTTATTTTTTTGGGTCTTTTTACTGAACTTTGTCTTTTTGGATTTTACATGCCCTCTACTATCACATTGGGCATTGGCCTTGGCATCGTCTATGTCATGGCTAGTGACAGCAGCTTCAGCACTAGGAGGAAGTGGTTCTTGATCTTTCCCTATTTTATCCTCCAAATTTTTGTTCTCCATTATTTTTTTGGAGTTATATAACACAACATGCGGCACAGGAATAAGTGATGGCTGATGGCCAGGACACTACCACTGGTCTGATGCAGCACAACACAGCAACACTGTAAGGGACTTGTTTTTGTTGTTGTTATTATTATTATACAGCAGCAGTGGACATATAGCAGCAGCGTATACCACTGTGACTGCCTGGTCACTGGAATGACTGATGGCCAGGACACTACCACTGGTCTGATGCAGCACAACACAGCAACACTGTAAGGGACTTGTTTTTGTTGTTATTATTATTATACAGCAGCAGTGGACATATAGCAGCAGCGTATACCACTGTGACTGCCTGGTCACTGGAATGACTGATGGCCAGGACACTACCACTGGTCTGATGCAGCACAACACAGCAACACTGAACTGATGCAGCACAACACAGCAGCAATGGACATATGGCAGCAAGAGGACACAAACACTGTGACTGCCTGGTCACTGGAATGACTGATGGCTGATGCACAGGACACTACCACTGAACTGATGCATCACAATACACCACCACTGAACTGATGCAGCACAACACAGCAGCAATGGACATGTGACAGCAAGAGGACACAAACACTGTGACTGGACAAATACAGCACAAGACATCACCACAGAGGATACTGAGGACACTGAGGATGGAGACACGTCCTCTCTCTACACTCGCCAATGCTGGAGTTAAAATGGCGGAGACGCGCGGCTCATATGGAATCCAAACCCCGCGAGAACCCAACAGCGGGATGAGGAAGTTTTGCCTCATTCTGGTTTCCGAGTTAGGCGGTAAAACCCGAGCCTGGCTCGGAACCGGACTCGAATGGTGAAGTTCGGTACGGTTCATTCCCTGAGAACCGAACCCGCTCATCTCTTATATATAGGGTTAATCTTTGGTTAACTTTTATTAACTGTGGCCACAAGCTTTTTTCATGCACCCCTATGCAAACCCAATTATCTTAAGTTTGAGTCAGTTGTTCTTTAGTAATTTATCAGCCAGTGTCAGGTGACTAGTGTACCTTTAAAAGCCATGGAGTATTTGGCAGGTACACATTAAACCAAGTAGGCATATTTGCAGTTATATGATGTGTGATACAGTTGCCAGGTTTTAATTTTTGAGACTCTGTGATAGTGTAGGACCTGCATGAAGGTGGGGTACCTTGGCGAGCGGTTTGCAGGCTTCCTTGCATTGGCCAATTCACTAACTAAACCCCCATCATTTATTTATTGATGTTGTGAAGATAAGTGAGCTTGCTTTGGTGAGTGCTGAACTTTCTGTTTGTATATATATATATATATATATATATATGTATATATATATAAATGTATATATATATATATATATATATATATATATATATATATAGGAGTGTATTTATCCGGCACTCTGGATGAAAGCAAATGATTATGCCCGGGTGCCCTCCTCGTTCAGCATATAAACAAAGGAATCCTTCCCAAGTCCGGTATGGTACTTCGTGGAAGAAAAACAGGCGGCACTCCAAGGTCTTTTTAAATGAGCTTGTATTAGAAGATTACAGCATGGTGCAAAAGCAACGTTTCAAGACCATTACGGTCTTTTCGTCAGGCTGTGCATATTGAACAATGATACAATTGACTAAACAGTGCTAAGGTGCTTACCTACAATAAATACCTGTGTATGTCGCGTGCGGTGTCTCTCGGAGTCCCGGGCCGTCGGCTTCCGGGTGCGTCAGCTGGTCGCTCCGTTCGTGACGTCATGGTTGCTGGGCAACCCGATCAAGCCTCGGGACCCGTCACGCCGGGAGAACCTAAAGTGTGAGATTAAGATCAAGCTATGAGTGCTTACAAATTAGCTTGAATTTATGATGATTGGTGATATTACAGTAATATAGAGTGTGAAATTAAAGATTACAATTAAAAACTCGAGGTATAACTGCTCTACCATACTACCATTCTAAATACCTGGATACTGCAGGACACAACCTATATAGTGTCCATATGACAACAATTTGTTTCTATTCGTAATATTATGTACATTGTATTCAGGGAGCATACTTATTTTTTTAATTATTTTTTAAATATGGTGAGCTATTCAAGTTAAGAAAGTGTTCCAGGTGAATTTTTCATTTAATCCGTTGGGTGCTAGCGCTCCCAGCAAAAATATCCATTTAGATTCACATTTGGTCAGAAGTTTTTGACGGTCACCTCCTCTTGTCAAAGGTGGAATGTGGTCTATGATTTTACAACGAAGGTCTGATAGGCGATGTCCATGCAACCGGTAATGTCTTGCTACTGGTTGATCTATATTTTTTCCTTCCAGTGCTGCTTTAACAGCCGATCTATGAAGGGCCATGCGGTCACGTAGATTCCGTATGGTTTGTCCTACATAAATAAGGCCACAAGGACATGTAATCGTGTACACTATGAATGCTGTGGTGCATGTGACCACATGTTTTATTTTGTATTTATGTCCAGTTTGTTGGTTGACAAAGAAATTTCCTGATTCCATATATTTGCAAGTGGTGCATGAAATGCACCTATAGCATCCTGGTTTTTTGGTAGTAATGCCAAATGATGTTGCCTTCATTTGTGCAGTGATGTTAGTTTTTACTAAACGATCACGGATGCTTCTGCCCCTTTTATAACTGGGCATAATACGGGTATTTTTAAATATTGGTAAATCTTTGTCTCCTGTGACAATAGGCCAAAAAGCCTTGGTTGCTTGTTACTGCACTGGCTGTATTGAAAGTTGTCACGAACGGTATCTTGATCTTGTCATCTTGTCAAATTTAAAAATAAAAAACGTATTACTGTACAAACAGACTATGAAGAATTCAGAGTGTATAGATGGCTTAGCGGTACCGACTTCACTCCTGGCCGCTCCAGATCACGCTCGAAGGTATCATGGAGAGACAGACGAGACACCAGAAATACCAACTTTAGACATCGCTCTCAATCGAATAGTGATAGCGATTTCCACATCAACGACTCTGATGACCCCACCAAAACATCGGAGATCCCTTTAGATCGAGCTTCAAGAACCAGGGCAGATCATCGGTCCACAGAAGAACCAGGAGAAGTGGTCAAAACCAAAGAATCTACCAAACCGCCAATAAACACAAAAAAGAAGAAATAGTGTTCAATTTATCCTCTCATTCTTTAACTGCAGCACAATCAGCAGTCCTGAACAAAGGATTATCATTCATTCCCACCACATACCATAATCATCTCAATTGGAAAATCGATCTCTATGGACATTATCGTACGCTAAAAACGAAAGAATTTTTTCAACATCAAACGATAACATCTCAAGTGGAGTCAAAACATCAACTAATTCATAAAAGATCTTCCTTTGATCCGGCCTCTACGAACCCCTCCTTAAAAACTTACAACAGACTTTTGGATGAATCAGTGATGAAATATCAAGGAGCAAAACCTAAAACCTGCTCCAATCTCACCAAACAAGAATATCAGGCCCTTAATGAATTATCGGCCTTAAATAACATCATAATCCGCTCTGCGGACAAAGGAGGAGGCATAGTACTGCAGGACACAAACACATACATAAAAAACATAGACATGTTACTATCGGATACCGTTACTTATAGTAAATTGTCCATTAATCCAACTGAAAAGTATAAAACACAATTGGACAATACTCTAAAACATGCCTATGACACGCAACAAATTAACAATAGGATATTTAAAGCACTAAGCACAGAACACCCCATTACTCCTGTAATATATACTGTACCAAAGTTACACAAGGATGCTTGTAATCCACCCCCTCGCCCTATCATCTCAGCCAGAGGGTCATTGTTACAACCCGTGTCCAAATTTTTGGATGGTCTTATTCAACCACTTATCTCCAAACAGTCCACCTTTTTAAAAGACACCACACAACTTTTACTTAAGTTACAGTCTTTACCTCAACTCCCAGAAAATACCACACTGTGTACATTAGATGTAAAAAGTCTATACACAGTGATCCCCCATGAAGAAGGCCTTAAAGCCATGGAATTGTTCTTACATAAACACAATTTTTCAGACATCCCTATTCCATTATTTTTAGAGTTGTTGAAAAGCACTTTGGTCAATAATTACTTTATACATAATGGCCAATACTATGTCCAAACCAAGGGCTGTGCGATGGGGTCCAATGTGGCCCCTTCTTTCGCCAACGTATATATGTTTCAACAGGAACAAACCTTATTTTTGTCGGATCCAGAAATCACACAATTTATATCATTATACACAAGATACATTGACGACCTTCTGATAATATGGACGGGTCCTTCATCAATTTTAACCTCATTGATTTCTAACATTAACCAGATAGACCACCCCATAAAATTCACACATCAGTTTAGTACTTCCAGTATCAATTATTTAGACGTCACTATAAGCATTAATGAAGGTAAACTCAAAACATCTTTATACACTAAAAACACAGACCGGAACACCATGCTATTACATAGCAGTTGTCACCCACCGGCCTTGATTAAAGGGTTACCACGATCACAAATGATCAGGGCAGCACGGATTTCAAGTGATCCAGAAGATCTAGAACAAACTTTGTCACATATGGTGGATACATTTGTTTCTAGAGGATATCACCACAAAGAGCTAATAGAAACGAAGAACAGAGTATTACAAATGCCACGAGAACATCTGCTGCAACCCACATATAAAAAGAAAAAGGATGACAAGATCAAGATACCGTTCGTGACAACTTTCAATACAGCCAGTGCAGTGATCCCACAAGCAACCAAGGCTTTTTGGCCCATTGTCACAGGAGACAAAGATTTACCAATATTTAAAAATACCCGTATTATGCCCAGTTATAAAAGGGGCAGAAGCATCCGTGATCGTTTAGTAAAAACTAACATCACTGCACAAATGAAGGCAACATCATTTGGCATTACTACCAAAAAACCAGGATGCTATAGGTGCATTTCATGCACCACTTGCAAATATATGGAATCAGGAAATTTCTTTGTCAACCAACAAACTGGACATAAATACAAAATAAAACATGTGGTCACATGCACCACAGCATTCATAGTGTACACGATTAGATGTCCTTGTGGCCTTATTTATGTAGGACAAACCATACGGAATCTACGTGACCGCATGGCCCTTCATAGATCGGCTGTTAAAGCAGCACTGGAAGGAAAAAATATAGATCAACCAGTAGCAAGACATTACCGGTTGCATGGACATCGCCTATCAGACCTTCGTTGTAAAATCATAGACCACATTCCACCTTTGACAAGAGGAGGTGACCGTCAAAAACTTCTGACCAAATGTGAATCTAAATGGATATTTTTGCTGGGAGCGCTAGCACCCAACGGATTAAATGAAAAATTCACCTGGAACACTTTCTTAACTTGAATAGCTCACCATATTTAAAAAATAATTAAAAAAATAAGTATGCTCCCTGAATACAATGTACATAATATTACGAATAGAAACAAATTGTTGTCATATGGACACTATATTGGTTGTGTCCTGCAGTATCCAGGTATTTAGAATGGTAGTATGGTAGAGCAGTTATACCTCGAGTTTTTAATTGTAATCTTTAATTTCACACTCTATATTACTGTAATATCACCAATCATCATAAATTCAAGCTAATTTGTAAGCACTCATAGCTTGATCTTAATCTCACACTTTAGGTTCTCCCGGCGTGACGGGTCCCGAGGCTTGATCGGGTTGCCCAGCAACCATGACGTCACGAACGGAGCGACCAGCTGACGCACCCGGAAGCCGACGGCCCGGGACTCCGAGAGACACCGCACGCGACATACACAGGTATTTATTGTAGGTAAGCACCTTAGCACTGTTTAGTCAATTGTATCATTGTTCAATATGCACAGCCTGACGAAAAGACCGTAATGGTCTTGAAACGTTGCTTTTGCACCATGCTGTAATCTTCTAATACAAGCTCATTTAAAAAGACCTTGGAGTGCCGCCTGTTTTTCTTCCACGAAGTACCATACCGGACTTGGGAAGGATTCCTTTGTTTATATATATATATATATATATATTAGAGATGAGCGGGTTTGGTTCTCAGAGAACGAACCGTACCGAACTTCACCATTCGAGTCATTCGAGTCATCATCTGCGTTTATTACAGTTGCTATATTGTCTTTAGTTAGTAAGTTCCAGATTTCATTGTGCTGTGCACTTCAACCACCAAATACCCTGGACCTCTTGATAATTTTATCCAGTGCACTCCAGGACAATATCATACTCTGCTACAGCATTCAGGTTCTATACCCTTATTTGCATCCCTGCTCTCCTGGAAAATATCCCTATTTGCAGTCCCTGTTAACCTGCATTAACCATTCCCAGGTTACCTGCATTGAGTGCACAGACAGGTGGCATTTGGCTCCTCTGGTTCTAGATTCTAGTGGGAAAGGTACTCTTGCCTCCTACTGTTTGCTGGTTCTTTCTGAAAGGTGTCATTCTCTCCTTGTCCATTCTGCAGTAGTAGAACCTCTGTTCAGCAGATATCAATGCCAATACTCTTTAGACTGCTGCCGTTCTGCTTCTCCCTTGATGCTCTGAAGCAATACTAGTTGGCGACATTGACTGAATCAAAAGAACCCTGTGGTAGGCTTTCTTTTTATATCCTATCACCAGCATCTTTCCTTTCTCCACTCACAGCGCATGAGAGCAGGCAAGCATGGTTATCTGGTGGCATGTGCAATGCAGTGCATGAGCCCACACTGCCTCTGGGGAACTATAGCAGGCAGTGGGGTTTACACTAACAGCTTAACTACAACAACAAAAAAAGCCTTTAGTTAAAAACATATTGTTACCAAATTGTTCAATTCCCAAAATCTACTATCTGTGCCACATGCTTCACTGAAAGCACAGCTAGAGCAGAGGCTGAGAAGTTAGTGCATGCGGGAGAGTTGTTTGGTCAACTGAGTCAGTTTGGTTGGGTTACACTTGAGCTGTGGGAAAGATGTTGAGGTGGTTGGAGGAGATTTTAAATGTGGAAATGATGGAGGGTGAAGAGATATAGTAAGCAGTATGGAAAGTAACCAGGGCTGTAGGTCAAGGAAAATGAGGGAACATTGAAAGAAAAGAAGGGGCCTGATTATGAGTTGGGAATAAAGCAAGATAGAGAAAGTAACTCTGTACCTGGACAAACCATGGGCCTAATTCAGACCTGATCGCAGCAGCCAAATTATTATCTAATGGGCAAAGCCATGTGCAGACAGGTGGGGCAGATGCAACGTGCAAAGAGGTAGATTTGGGTGGGGTGTGTTCAAACTTAAATCTACATTGCAGTGTAAAAAAAAAGCAGCCAGTATTTACCCTGCATAGAAGCAAAATAACCTACCCAAATCTAACTTTCTCTGCACGTTATATCTGCCTCCCCCCCGCAGTGCCCAATAGAGGGGTGGTCTTCTGTTTGCCGGCGGTCGGGCTCCCGGCGCTCAGTATACCGGCGCCGGGAGCCCGACAGCCGGCACACCGACAATTATTTTCCCTCGTGGGGGTCCACGACCCCCATAGAGGGAGAATAAAATAGTGTGGCGCGCGTAGCGCGCCACCGTGCCCGTAGCGTGGCGAGCGCAGCGAGCAAGCAAGGGGCTCATTTGCGCTCGCCAAGCTGTCGGTAAGCCGGCGGTCGGGCTCCCGGCGCCGGGATGCTGGTCGCCGGGAGCCCGACCGCCGGCCACCCGTAGTGAACCCCAATAGAGAAAGATGTTGCTGCTGCAATAAGGTCTGAATTAGGCCCCATGTAGCAATATGAGGGATGTAAATTGAGGGTACATATTAGCTGCTTTTGCACGTAGTCCACAAATGCTGGACAGTTTATTTTGACACTGCAATTTAGATTTGAGTTTGGACACGGCCCTCATAAATCTAAGGGGTACATTTACTAAGCAGTGATAAGAGCGGAGAAGTGAGACAGTTGAGATATTTCCCCATCAACCAATCAGCAGCTCTGTATAATTTTATAGTATGCACATTATAGATGTTACTTCAGTGTTGATTGAGTTGATGGGGAAATATCTCCACTGGCTCACTTCTCTGCTCTTATCACTGCTTAGTAAATGTACCCCTTAATCTCTCTCCACATGTTACACCTGCAGTCCAACATATTTTTTTCCATTGTGCAGTTAAGTTCTCTTTCTTGCTTTATTCCCTATTCTGAATCAGGCCCAAGGTGTGTAACATTAAAAGTCATGGTAATTAAAGTAGAAGCCTTCCAATCACAATATATAAACTAGAATTAATGATGCTTGAAGAGAATTTTGATACAGCGAAAATTAATGAGAACGTGCTGGATGAAAGTCATAGCTGTATAATTAATATGGAAGAATATAATACTTGTATATATGGGATAATTCAGTTCTCAGAAATTCTGGGAAATATGGTATCCCAACATTGCACATTTTCCTGCACATCTCAATGTGGTTTTAGGGAAAATATGTGATGTTTGTGGTCATATGGGAAAATGGGCCTGACTCATGTTTGTAAGTTAAGAAAAAAAGCAAGCACCTGCGCAAAATCATGTTGCACTGCAGGTGGGATAGATGTTAAATGTAGAGATGAGCGGGTTCGGTTCCTCGTGATCCGAACCCCCCCGAACTTCACCTATTTTACACGGTTCCGAGGCAGCCTTGGATCTTCCCGCCTTGCTCGGTTAACGAGAACGCGTCCGAACGTCATCTTCCCGCTGTTGGATTCTCGCAAGATTCGTATTCTATATAAGGAGCCGCGCGTCGCCACCATTTTCACTCGTGCATTGGAGATTGAACGGAGAGGACGTGGCAGCGTTCTCTCCCTGAAAAGCTCCGTAATCTGTGCTCAGTGTGCTGCAAATATCTGTGCTCAGTGTGCTGCAAATAATCTGTGCTCAGTGTGCTGAAAATATCTACGTTCTCTGCCTGAAAATGCTCCATATCTGTTCTCAGTGTGCTGCAAATATCTGATCAGTGTGCTGCATTGTGGGGACTGGGGACCACCAGTATATAATAATTATAGTAGTACAGTACAGTAGGCTATTGCTGTATCTTGCAGCTCTGTGTCACTGCAAGTATCCATTTCATATCTGTGCAGCATTTTTGTGAGCAGTATATATAGTATTACAGTGCAGCATTTAGGTGACTAACAGTATATAGTTGTAAAATAGGCCATTGCTGTATCTTGCAGCTCTGTGTTACTGCAAGTATATATTCCATATCTGTGCAGCATTTTTGTGAGCAGTATATATAGTATTACAGTAGTGATGAGCGGGTTCGGTTCCTCGGAATCCGAACCCGCCCGAACTTCACCCTTTTTTGCACGGGTCCGAGCAGACTCGGATCCTCCCGCCTTGCTCGGTTAACCCGAGCGCGCCCGAACGTCATCATCCCGCTGTTGGATTCTCGCGAGACTCGGATTCTATATAAGGAGCCGCGCGTCGCCGCCATTTTCACACGTGCATTGAGATTGATAGGGAGAGGATGTGGCTGGCGTCCTCTCCGTTATAGTAGAACTTAGTTAGTTATAAATTGTGGGGAGGATTGGGGACGGGGAGCAGCTGTTAGGGAGTACAGTGCAGGGTTTTGAGTTTAATCCGTTGTTTCTCTGCCTGAAAAAAAACGCTCCACCAATCCATATCTGTGCTCACTCAGTGTGCTGCACTGCTGCATGATATATCTGTGCTGAGTGCACTGCTCACACTGCCTAATTGTGGGGACTGGGGAGCAGTTATAGCAGGAGTACAGTCAGTGCACACTGCACAGTTTTGCTGACAGTGACCACCAGTCCAGTATACGTTTGTCTGCCTGAAAAACACTGTGGTGTTTTTTTTTTCTTTCTTCATACTAGTTTACCAGTCTGCTGACACTGTCCACCAGGTCCGTTATACAGTATATTATATTTATATATAAGCACTAAGCAGCAGTACGGTAGGCCACGGCTGTACCTACCTCTGTGTCGACTCGTCACTCGTCGTCCATAAGTATAAGTAATACTATCCATCCATCTTTTATTGTATACCTGTGGTGTTTTTTTTTTCTTTCTTCATACAGGTTGAGTATCCCTTATCCAAAATGCTTGGGATCAGAGGTATTTTGGATATGGGATTTTTCCGTATTTTGGAATAATTGCATACTATAATGAGATATCATGGTGATGGGACCTAACTCTAAGCACAGAATGCATTTATGTTTCATATACACCCTATACACACAGCCTGAAGGTAATTTTAGACAATATTTTTTATAACTTTGTGCGTTAAACAAAGTGTGTGTACATTCACACAATTCATTTATGTTTCATATACACCTTATACACACAGCCTGAAGGTCATTTAATACAATATTTTTAATAACTTTGTGTATTAAACAACATTTGTGTACATTGAGCCATCAAAAAACAAAGGTTTCACTATCTCACTCTCACTCAAAAAAGTCCGTATTTCGGAATATTCCGTATTTCGGAATATTTGGATATCGGATACTCAACCTGTACTAGTTTAGCAGTCTGCTGCTGACACTGTCCACCAGGTCCGTTATATAGTATATTATATTTATATATAAGCACTTAAGCAGCAGTACGGTAGGCCACAGCTGTTCCTACCTCTGTGTCGACTCGTCACTCGTCGTCCATAAGTATAAGTAATACTATCCATCCATCTACATTGTATACCTGTGGTGTTTTTTTTTTTCTTTCTTCATACTAGTTTAGCAGTCTGCTGCTGACACTGTCCACCAGGTCTGTTATACAGTATATTATATTTATATATAAGCACTAAGCAGCAGTACGGTAGGCCACGGCTGTACCTACCTCTGTGTCGTCACTCGTCGTCCATAAGTATAAGTAATACTATACTATCCATCCATCTACATTGTATACCTGTGGTGGCTTTTAGTTGTGCGCAAAATATGGAGAACAAAAATGTGGAGGTTAAAAAAATAGGGAAAGATCAAGATCCATTTCCACCTCGTGCTGAAGCTGCTGCCACTAGTCATGGCCGAGACGATGAAATGCCATCAACGTCGTCTGCCAAGGCCGATGCCCAATGTCATAGTACAGAGCATGTAAAATCCAAAACACAAAAGATCAGTAAAAAAATGACCCAAAAATCAAAATTAAAAGCGTCTGAGGAGAAGCGTAAACTTGCCAATATGCCATTTACGACACGGAGTGGCAAGGAACGGCTGAGGCCCTGGCCTATGTTCATGGCTAGTGGTTCAGCTTCACATGAGGATGGAAGCACTCATCCTCTTGCTAGAAAAAAGAAAAGACTTGCGGCAAAAGCACAGCAAAGAACTGTGCGTTCTTCGAAATCACAAATCCCAAAGGAGAGTCCAATTGTGTCGGTTGTGATGCCTGACCTTCCCAACACTGGACGGGAAGAGCTTGCGCCTTCCACCATTTGCACGCCCCCTGCAAGTGTTGAATGGAGCACCCACAGTCCAGTTCCTGATAGTGAAATTGAAGATGTCAGTGTTGAAGTACACCAAGATGAGGATATGAGTGTTGCTTGGGCTGGGGAGGAAATTGACAAGGAGGATTCTGATGGTGAGGTGGTTTGTTTAAGTCAGGCACCCAGGGAGACACCTGTTGTCCGTGGGAGGAATATGGCCATTGACATGCCTGGTGAAAATACCAAAAAAATCAGCTCTTCAGTGTGGAAGTATTTCAACAGAAATGCAGACAACAGGTGTCAAGCCGTGTGTTGCCTTTGTCAAGCTGTAATAAGTAGGGGTAAGGATGTTAACCACCTCGGAACATCCTCCCTTATACGTCACCTGCAGCGCATTCATAATAAGTCAGTGACAAGTTCAAAAACTTTGGGCGACAGCGGAAGCAGTCCACTGACCAGTAAATCCCTTCCTCTTGTAACCAAGCTCGCGCAAACCACACCACCAACTCCCTCAGTGTCAATTTCCTCCTTCCCCAGGAAAGCCAATAGTCCTGCAGGCCATGTCACTGGTAAGTCTGACGAGTCCTCTCCTGCCTGGGATTCCTCCAATGCATCCTTGAGTGTAACGCCTACTGCTGCTGGCGCTGCTGTTGTTGCTGCTGGGAGTCGATCATCATCCCAGAGGGGAAGTCGGAAGACCACTTGTACTACTTCCAGTAAGCAATTGACTGTACAACAGTCCTTTGCGAGGAAGATGAAATATCACAGCAGTCATCCTGCTGCAAAGCGGATAACTGAGGCCTTGACAACTATGTTGGTGTTAGACGTGCGTCCGGTATCCGCCGTTAGTTCACAGGGAACTAGACAATTTATTGAGGCAGTGTACCCCCGTTACCAAATACCATCTAGGTTCCACTTCTCTAGGCAGGCGATACCGAGAATGTACACGGACGTCAGAAAAAGACTCACCAGTGTCCTAAAAAATGCAGTTGTACCCAATGTCCACTTAACCACGGACATGTGGACAAGTGGAGCAGGGCAGACTCAGGACTACATGACTGTGACAGCCCACTGGGTAGATGTATTGCCTCCCGCTGCAAGAACAGCAGCGGCGGCACCAGTAGCAGGATCTCGCAAACGCCAACTCGTTCCTAGGCAGGCTACGCTTTGTATCACCGCTTTCCAGAATACGCACACAGCTGAAAACCTCTTACGGCAACTGAGGAAGATCATCGCAGAATGGCTTACCCCAATTGGACTCTCCTGGGGATTTGTGGCATCGGACAACGCCAGCAATATTGCGCGCGCATTTAATCTGGGCAAATTCCAGCACGTCCCATGTTTTGCACATACCTTGAATTTGGTGGTGCAGAATTATTTAAAAAACGAAAGGGGCGTGCAAGAGATGCTGTCGGTGGCCAGAAGAATTGCGGGCCACTTTCGGTGTGCAGGCACCGCGTACAGAAGACTGGAGCACCACCAAAAAAACCTGAACCTGCCCTGCCATCATCTGAAGCAAGAGGTGGTAACGAGGTGGAATTCAACACTCTATATGCTTCAGAGGATGGAGGAGCAGCAAAAGGCCATTCAAGCCTATACATCTGCCCACGATATAGGCAAAGGAGGGGGAATGCACCTGACTCAAGCGCAGTGGAGAATGATTTCAACGTTGTGCAAGGTTCTGCTGCCATTTGAACTTGCCACACGTGAAGTCAGTTCAGACACTGCCAGCCTGAGTCAGGTCATTCCCCTCATCAGGCTTTTGCAGAAGAAGCTGGAGGCATTGAAGGAGGAGCTAAAACAGAGCGATTACGCTAGGCATGTGGGACTTGTGGATGGAGCCCTTCATTCGCTTAACCAGGATTCACGTGTGGTCAATCTGTTGAAATCAGAGCACTACATTTTGGCCACCGTGCTCGATCCTAGATTTAAAACCTACGTTGGATCTCTCTTTCCGGCAGACACAAGTCTGCAGGGGTTCAAAGAACTGCTGGTGAGAAAATTGTCAAGTCAAGCGGAACGCGACCTGTCAACATCTCCTTCTTCACATTCTCCCGCAACTGGGGGTGCGAGGAAAAGGCTATGAATTCCGAGCCCACCCGCTGGCGGTGATGCAGGGCAGTCTGGAGCGACTGCTGATGCTGACATGTGGTCCGGACTGAAGGACCTGCCAACGATTACTGACATGTCGTCTACTGTCACTGCATATGATTCTCTCACCATTGAAAGAATGGTGGAGGATTATATGAGTGACCGCATCCAAGTAGGCACGTCAGACAGTCCGTACGTATACTGGCAGGGAAAAGAGGCAATTTGGAGGCCCTTGCACAAACTGGCTTTATTCTACCTAAGTTGCCCTCCCTCCAGTGTGTACTCCGAAAGAGTGTTTAGTGCCGCCGCTCACCTTGTCAGCAATCGGCGTACGAGGTTACTTCCAGAAAATGTGGAGAAGATGATGTTCATTAAAATGAATTATAATCAATTACTCCATGGAGACATTGACCAGCAGCAATTGCCTCCAGAAAGTACACGGGGATCTGTGATGGTGGATTCCAGTGGGGACGAATTAATAATCTGTAAGGAGGGGGATGTACACAGTGAAAGGGTGATGAATCGGATGATGATGATGAGGTGGACATCTTACCTCTGTAGAGCCAGTTTGTGCAAGGAGAGATTGCTTCTTTTTTGGTGGGGGCCCAAACCAACCAGTCATTTCAGTCACAGTCGTGTGGCAGACCCTGTCGCTGAAATGATGGGTTGGTTAAAGTGTGCATGTCCTGTTTATACAACATAAGGGTGGGTGGGAGGGCCCAAGGACAATTCCATCTTGCACCTCTTTTTTCTTTTTTTCTTCTTTGCGTCATGTGCTGTTTGGGGAGTATTTTTTGGAAGGGCCATCCTGCCTGACACTGCAGTGCCACTCCTAGATGGGCCAGGTGTTTGTATCGGCCACTAGGGTCGCTTAGCTTACTCACACAGCTACCTCATTGCGCCTCTTTTTTTCTTTGCGTCATGTGCTGTTTGGGGAGTATTTTTTGGAAGGGCCATCCTGCCTGACACTGCAGTGCCACTCCTAGATGGGCCAGGTGTTTGTGTCGGCCACTAGGGTCGCTTAGCTTACTCACACAGCTACCTCATTGCGCCTCTTTTTTTCTTTGCGTCATGTGCTGTTTGGGGAGTATTTTTTGGAAGGGCCATCCTGCCTGACACTGCAGTGCCACTCCTAGATGGGCCAGGTGTTTGTGTCGGCCACTAGGGTCGCTTAGCTTACTCACACAGCTACCTCATTGCGCCTCTTTTTTTCTTTGCGTCATGTGCTGTTTGGGGAGTATTTTTTGGAAGGGCCATCCTGCCTGACACTGCAGTGCCACTCCTAGATGGGCCAGGTGTTTGTGTCGGCCACTAGGGTCGCTTAGCTTACTCACACAGCTACCTCATTGCGCCTCTTTTTTTCTTTGCGTCATGTGCTGTTTGGGGAGTATTTTTTGGAAGGGCCATCCTGCCTGACACTGCAGTGCCACTCCTAGATGGGCCAGGTGTTTGTGTCGGCCACTTGGGTCGCTTAGCTTAGCAATACAGCGACCTTGGTGCAAATTTTAGGACTAAAAATAATATTGTGAGGTGTGAGGTGTTCAGAATAGACTGAAAATGAGTGGAAATTATGGTTATTGAGGTTAATAATACTATGGGATCAAAATGACCCCCAAATTCTATGATTTAAGCTGTTTTTTAGGGTTTTTTGAAAAAAACACCCGAATCCAAAACACACCCGAATCCGACAAAAAAAATTCGGTGAGGTTTTGCCAAAACGCGTTCGAACCCAAAACACGGCCACGGAACCGAACCCAAAACCAAAACACAAAACCCGAAAAATTTCAAGTGCACATCCCTATATTACAGTGCAGCATTTTGGTGACTAACAGTATATAGTTGTACAGTAGGCCATTGCTGTATCTTGCAGCTCTGTGTCACTGCAAGTATCCATTCCATATCTGTGCGGCATTTTTGTGAGCAGTATATATAGTATTACAGTGCAGCATTTTGGTGACTAACAGTATATATTTGTACAGTAGGCCATTGCTGTATCTTGCAGCTCTGTGTCACTGCAAGTATCCATTCCATATCTGTGCGGCATTTTTGTGAGCAGTATATATAGTATTACAGTGCAGCATTTTGGTGACCAACAGTATATAAGCACATGAGGGAAGAGGGCCCTGCTTGTGACAGCATACAATCTAAAGGGGAGGGGGAGACAGACATGGGTGACACTGATGGGGTACATAGAGAACGTGGAATCAGGATAGGAATCAGGATGAGATTTCGCTGGGTTTGGTGAAGAAGTGGACCCCCAGAAGGCACAAGTCAATACTTAACATTGCAACATTTTACTGGGCTATGCAGGAGAAAATTAAAAATAGGGGAAAATAAAAATAAAAAAAAGAATCGATAACTTCTACCGCTTTCAAAAAGGTCAATGGAAGCTGAAATAATGGACAACTACCTCATGGAAGCCAGATACAGTATACCAAACAGTACTTAGCAGAGTTAGGAATGAGTGCTTATGAAATACAGTAACATTTTGTCATAATATTTCAGAAACTGCATAGCTGTTCTCTTGCACTCTTTTGCTCTAATACACCACCTGCTTTAGGATTTATATTCAAAAACATTATGTCTCCATAATCCCAAAAACGTCAGTCTTCTTCCAGTGATTTGGACCAATAATACCATTGATTAGAACGAATAATTCCTGTGATTTTGTCATTCTTCCAGTGTTTTGGACCAATAATACCATTGATTAGAACGAATAATTCCTGTGATTTTGTCATTGTCTTCCAGTGATTTGGACCAATAATACCATTGATTAGAAATAA
Organism: Pseudophryne corroboree; assembly: GCF_028390025.1. NCBI lineage: Eukaryota > Metazoa > Chordata > Amphibia > Anura > Myobatrachidae > Pseudophryne > Pseudophryne corroboree. Next base: position 283,608,641 of record NC_086451.1, read on the forward strand.
TAATTCCTGTGATTTTGTCATTTTCTTCCAGTGATTTGGACCAATAATACCATTGAAAGGAACGAATAATTCCAGTGATTTTGTCATTTTATTCTAGTGATTTGGACCAATAAAACTATTGATTAGAACGAATAATTCCAGTGATTTTGTCATTTTCTTACAGTGATTTGGACCAATAATACCATTGATTAGAATGAATAATTCCAGTGATTTTGTCATTTTCTTCCAGTGATTTGGACCAATAATACCATTGATTAGAATGAATAATTCAAGTGATTTTGTCATTTTCTTCCAGTGATTTGGACCAATAATAGCATTGATTAGAACGAATAATTCCAGCGATTTGGACCAATAATACCATTGATTAGAAGAACAAATAATTCCTGTGATATTGAGGTGTTTGTGTCGCTTAGCTTAGCTGTCCAGCAACCACAGTGCACCTCTTTTTCTCTTTTCTTTGCATCATGTGCTGTTTGGGGCAAATTTTTTTAAGTGCCATCCTGTCTGACACTGCAGTGCCACTCCTAGATGGGCCAGGTGTTTGTTCCGCCCTCTTGGGTTGCTTTGCTTAGTAATTCAGCGACCTTGGTGCAAATTTTAGGACTAAAAATAGTATTGTGAGGTGTGAGGTGTTCAGAATAGACTAGAAATGAGTGGAAATTGTGGTTATTGAGGTTAATAATACTATAGGATCAAAATTACCACCACATTCTATGATTTAAGCTGTTTTTGAGGGTTTTTTGAAAAAAAAACACCCGAATCCAAAACACACCTAAATCCGACAAAAAATTTTCAGGGAGGATTTGCCAAAACGCGTCCGAATCCAAAACATGGCTGCGGAACCGAATCCAAAACCAAAACCCGAAAAATGTCCGGTGCACATCTCTAGTTAAATGTGCAGAGAGCTTTAAATTTGGGTGGGGTGTGTTTTTACTGAAATCTAAATTTCAGTGTAAAAAAAAAAGAAGCTGTTTAACAATTGTGGAATACGTGCAAAAACAGCCAGTATTTTCCCTGCACAGAAATAAATATAAATGCATTTGCTCCCTTTGCATTGCAACATGGTTTGTTCCACAAACAAAGTTACAGTACTTGTTTTTTTGCTTTACTAACAAACCTGAATCAGGCCCAATTTGTGATGCTTGTGGTCATATGGGAAAATGTGCCATGTTTGGGGTCAAAAGGGAAAATGTGCCATGTTTGGGGTCAAAAGGGAAAATGTGCCATGTTTGGGGTCAAAAGGGAAAATGTGCCATGTTTTGGGTCAAAAGGGAAAAGTGTGCCATGTTTAGGGTCAAAAGGGAAACGTGTGCCATGTTTGTGGTCATATGGGAAAATTTGCAATGTTTATGATCAGGGGCAGATCCAGAAGAAAATGATAGGGGGGGCAACATGGAAGGGGCAAGTACATTTTCGTGCGGCTTCGGTGCATGTGAGGTGGCGCTTCTTATACAATGCCCACAGTTGTAGCGCTCATTATGCAATGTCCACTGTACTGGTAGTACCCCTTATATAGACCCCATAGTAGTGGTGCCCCTTATGCAATGCCCAGTAGTAATGTTGCCTGTAGTAATGTCCCCAGTCATTTAGTGCCCTAGTAGTTGTGCCCCCAGTGGTAATGCCCCTGCAGTTATGACCCCAGTAGTTTACCCCCGCTTCCTTTAGTTTAGCCTCCCAGTGGTAATGCGCCCAGTAGTTTGCCTGCTTGTAGTTTAGCCACCAGTAGTAATGCCCCACTGTAGTTTGCCCCATTGTTGATTAGCCCTGTAGTTATGCCCCCCTTGTAGTTTAGCCCCCAGTAGTAATGCCCCCTGTAGTATGGCCCCTGTACTTATCCCCCACTAGTTTGGCCCCTGTAGTTATGCCCCCAGTAGTTTGGCCCCCCTGTAGTTTAGCCCCCAAGTAGTAATGCCCCTGTAGTTAAGCCGCCAGTAGTAATGCCCTTGTTATTATGCTGCCAGTAGTAATGCCCTCCTGTAGTATGCCCCCAGTAGTTAGCCCTTTGTAGTTGTCCCCCAGTAATAATGTCCCCCAGTAGTTTGCCCCCAGTAGATGCCCCCCAGTAATAATGTCCCCCAGTAGTTTGCCCCCAGTAGATGCCCCCCAGTAATAATGTCCTCCAGTAGTTTGCCCCCAGTAGTAATGCCACCTTGGAGTTTGCCCCCAATAGATGACCCCCCGGTAGTAATGCCCACAGTAGATGCCCCCCAGTAATAATGCCCCAGTAAAAATGTCCCCCAGTAGCTGCCCCCAGTAGTAATGCCCCCAATAGATGACCCCCCAGTAGTAATGCCCCCAGTAGATGCCCCCCAGTAATAATGCCCCCAGTAGTTTGCCCCCAGTAGTAATGCCCCCCAGTAGTAATGCCCCTTGTTGATGCCCCCCCAGTAGTAATGTCCCACCGTAGTTTTCTCCCAGTAGATGCCCCCGCTGCACTAAGGAAGAAAAAAACATCATACTACCCGAGCCCCGTTCCCGCTTCCAGACCGCTGCAGTCCTCCTCTTGGCGTCCGCTCCTCAGCACTATGAGAGAGACGTCATGACTGACGTCTCTCCCATAGCGCACGCCGCACAGTGACAGCGCCAGGAAGCCGGAGCTCAGCACTGAGCTTCTGCCTCTGGCTGCCGCTGTGCAGGGAGACGGGCGCCCGCTGGTAACACAATCTCAGCGGGCGCCCGTGATCTCCCTGTACGGCACCGGTGCCAGGGGGGGATGGGATGAAACGGAGGCCACAAATGACAGGGGGGGCACGGGCCCGAGTGCCCCCACCCCTGGATCCGCCACTGTTTATGATCATAAGGGAAAATGTACGATTTTCCAACCATTACTCCATCACTTTATTGTCATTGCTTCTAATTGGACTGCCCCCTAGTGTTCTTATGAGTTGCAATAGATTTTATAATACAAAATAAAGGAGATCGGTATGGGATCCCAGCGTACGGTATGTCGGCTGGAACTATACTGACAGCGGCATCCCATCTGCCAGAATGCCGGCATCCGGGCAAGCCATAGCCAGATTAAGAGGTGGGCGAAGGGCATATTGTACCCTGGGCCCCCTTTGTCAGGGGGCCCCCTGGCCAGAGCACAGTGACATAACTAGCTTTCCCTCTCATACAACAGCAGAATCAGGCAGCCAGAATGCAATCAGGACAGTATGTAGCAGGCAAAGACACAGGAGTATCAGGTTTTATGAAATACCAACAGAGCTTTCTGACCAAAGGAGAGATGGAAGGGTGGAGTGAGCAGTAAGTGACACAGGGATCCCAGCTTCTCTTCCGACTCCCCACCTAGGTGTCTTGATCCTGTGTAACTTGTTCTGTAAGGAGGGTCTAGAGCAGTGATGGCCAACCTTGACACTCCAGCTGTTGTTGAACTACACATCCCAGCATGCCCTACTACAATTTTGCTATTTGGGATTGCTAAAACGGATGCAGGGCATGCTGGGATGTGTAGTTCAACAACAGCTGGAGTGTCAAAATTAGCCATCACTGGTCTAGAGAGAGAGAGAGAGAGAGAGAGAGACAAACACACAAAGTCCTCCTGAGTCCTGTCCCAGTGTATAAATAGTACAGAGGCTGCTGCTATTCTTGCATATGAGAAGAAAAATTATATATTTTATTTTTATATGTGTATTTTAAGGTTGTTTAAGTTGTCTTTGTTACACTACAATAAAACTTTATCAAATAGTTGTCTTTCAATTAGGTGGAGCTATAAACAGTAACCAGGCTTTATTAAACTATTACTTTAAATCTAATATACACCATTGGTTTAAATTTAATATACACTCCATACATCCCAACATGATGGATTCAAGGATGGACAAAATACTGTCTACCTGGACTTCCCTCTTAGGTTATGATTGCAATCAGCTGTATTGAAACACCTTTCTTATCAATTAGATAATTCAATAGAGATGACACCACTCTTATAATAAGAGGTAAGTCAATGTAGAAAGCATTCTGACCCTCTTGGAATGTGTCACGTTGGGAGGAATGCACATCTAATATACAACTCCCCCCCCCCCCGCGCGCCCTTCCGATGGGGCCCCCCTGTCTTATGTGCCCCGGTGTCTAATCCAGCCCTGGGGCAAGCGCAATGAGGCATCTCCATCTCTTGCCACAGGTTCTGTTCTCCCTCTATGGGTGCTGTGGACACCCACAGAGGGAGAATAACCTACCTCACCGGTATTCCGGCAGCGGCATTGTACCCATGTCGGGATTTAGGCGTCGGTATTGTGACCACCGGGTACCAACGCACCGCATACCAACGCATACCACATACAGTACTAATTGTGATGTGCTGTAACCACTAAACATAAACAAATATAATAAACGTAAATGTTTGCTACAAATTGAAAGGTAGGCAAAAGAATGTTGTTTTTATTAATAATTTGAGCTGTCCATTAATAAAGTGGGACAGTGAGTCTACTGATTCCAGCATTGAGCGTCTGTTTTAATCTATTTTAAAAAAATACCTACATTGTGTAGTAATTGAAGGCTCAATTACAAGGGAAGGGTTGCTAGACTTGGTTAAGAGCTAATAAAAAAAAGAGTTCTAATATGCAATACTTTGGGGGGGTCATTTAGGTAATAATGATCTAATCATGGTAACATTTGCATTTTAATAAATCATTTTGTTAAGCTACCATCTAGATATTTTTGAGAATGCCAATGTTTAATATGCTCAGAGTAGGGTTGGGAAAATGCACTCTTAAATAAGAGCTTAGAACCTGTAATATGACGTACATAGCGCTCTGAGGGGCAACTAGCAGATGTTGACGATATTGAACTTAAGTCAGCTGTAATTACACTCGCATTAATAGCATGGTGACAAAATGTCAATATTTGTCTGTATGTAGAGTTGTATCTGTCTATGCAACTGTACCAATCCCAACCATACGCTGGGCTTCATAGTTGTCATCATTATCAGTGTTCACGTGCACTATACTTGATGCAAGAGATCTGTCTGAAAACAGGTTTATCATTGCATATGCACAAATATGCTGTTCCGACATTTCCGCTGACATTCCCTTCGTATACTTAACATAGTTACCATCCAGTTACCATCAAGTTATGCCATGCTATCTGCAAGTGGAGATAAAACTGCACTGCATGCAACTGTCACTAAATTTACTCCTGCATTCAGCTATGGAGCATACGCAGTGTGAAAACACAGAAAATCTGTTCACAAAACTGACTTGTATTCCTCCCTGAAAAAAGAGAAAATGCAGGTGCACACTCTAAAAACTAAGGGCTATATTAACTAAAGTGCGAGTTTTTAGAAGTGGAGATGTTAACCATAGCAACTAATAAAATTAATTTGTCATCTATCTAGCAAGTTCTACAAGTTAATAGCTATTATTATCTGATTGGTTGCTACGGACAACATCTTCACTTCTAAAAAAAACACACTTTAGAAAATATATCCCTAAGAACACTGGTAATCAGAACAACTATAATAAACTCTGCAGTTTAACATGGAGTAAAATTGAAGTTCTTGGCGTAAGTTTCGGCCAAAAAATATATGACATCACCTATCACGAACAGTTGACCTCATCAGATCTGTCCCTAACATTCCTAAGGTTCAAGTACAGAGGACGGGACCTCCTGGGCAAGCATAACCAAAAATTGTAAAGGTAAGTCATTTGAGATTCCACTATGCTATGTTAACATTTGGAAGGTAATCAGGGCAGCATATATTAAAAGTAATATGGGGACAATGTAAACATTTTATATTGAAGGGGGAGCATTAACCTTTTTAAAAAAATATAATTATACATTAGAAGGCAACTATATTTATTAATGATATATGAGGAGCCACCAATATTTATTAATATATTTGGAGCAATGTACTTATCAATAAATTAGGAGTTGTAATATTAAATAACTATACATTAGGGGGCACAATGTAAATGAATAATATATAGAGGGCATTACTGTTACATTTAATAATTAAAAGGGGAACCATATTTAATAATTAGATATAAGGGGGCAGATTCTGAGTCAGGTGAAAGGTGGCTGTAGTGCAGGCAGCCAGATTTAACACCTTATGCTAATGGAAGAATCTGTTGAAATAATGTGGGGTTCACAATTGCCATCTTAACTGTCATCATTAGTATTTGCACTTGCACCATCCCATGCTACAGTAGGTGCAAGAGATGCGTCAGAACCAGGCTAACATTTTTGCATACACAGAGCTTGCACTCATAACATTCCCTTGACATGCCCCAAGTCAGTCCGTTTCAGGGAGGACAACTTTGCAGTGACGAATAGATTGAACTAATTCACGGAAAGACAGTTCTGGACAAGTTCTGTACAACTCAGAATAGGACAGACATATGAAAACATGTAAATTTGCATGTGAATATGAGCCGTATGCAAAATTTAACATCAGCGTCCATGCTAAGAGATCTGACTGACTCAGAATCAGGTCCAAGGAGTGCTATATTATGAAATGTTTTAATCCAGGACCAACACATTTTATTTTAATATAGTATAGTACAGTGACATTGTAAATACTGCTAGTGCATGCATGATAATGTACCAGATAAATAGTTGCAATACACTGTAGATAATACACCTTAGTTCTGTACTGTATAAGGCAAGGTATGTATTACTGTATGTATATTTCAAGTGCCCAGTCTGAAACCTGATCCCTAGAGTAAAAGGTGGGCCTGCAGGCAGTTGGGCTCACTGGTGGTTTCCCCTGTATACATGTGGGCCAGTCCAATGCCTGTATAGGGGCAAGGGGGGAGGTGAACAGTAGTAATCATGGTTTCCTCCAAACCACATGCGGTTTTGGCTAAACCGCTTATGATTTAGGAGATTCTAAGCTACTGTACATTGCTGGCAGTTTGAGGATTACCATAAAAACAAATGATTATTAAGTACACAGATTTGGGGGTGAAAAAAAAAGATTTTCTTTGTAAATTGCCCTCTTAATCTTTTTTCCCACCTCTGACGTTCTGTGAATTAGTTCTCGTATGATCCTTTTAGAAGGACATATTTTACACCTTCCAATTACATGTCTGCAGGAAAGAACATTTTTAGATGCCTTTCAATAAAATGTAATATATACAGTATACAGTTGGATATCCCCTTACTATGAGGGTTAGTTTAATACATGAATGATGCTAACCTAAACAGAATTTTGGGGACTAAAGTAACAGTTTACATTTATGAAGGAGTTTTCATTATAGTCATGTGAATAATCCCTATTGTCTTTCAAACAAATCAATGGCTTACATTTTAAACCTTTGGCACTTTTGTCAAGTTGATATGTAACAACATCCTGTTTTTAGTGCACTAGGAGATCATTTGGATTCTACACTAGGAGGTCATTTGGATTCTTGTCAGCCATAGGAAGCATTTAATACAGCATACAAAATGACAAGTGAATGTCAGTTTAAGATTCTCCTTTCACTGCACTAGGAGATAATTTGGATTCTTGGCAGCTATAGGAAACGCAGCATAAAAATTGACAAGTGAAAAGCAGTTTACTGCAGGAAACATGCCATTACCCTGCCAGGTACTGTATGTGATGATATAGAATAAATAGTTGTAATCGATGTGTACAGTAACATTAATGGTAACATGCTGTGTTAGTCACAAATGGGAATAATCTACTGTATGCTAAAAAAAAAAAAGCAAAATAATTTCTCTCCATGTGCTGATATACACATCTCAAGATTTGTAGCTTCTATAAAATATGTGCCCAGATTTCTCCATGCATAGGTCAGGATCCATTTAGCCATGATAATTTACCATGGCAAATTGTCTTGTCGGGGGCTATTCAATCAGCCCCAATGATGGCACGTATCAGGGAAATCTCCAATAAGTATGAATTTATTACCTGCTCACAGCCACGGAAATACATAGCGCTGCAGCTTCTCATGTATCTTATGTATTTTCGCTTGAAGATCAGAAATTCTTCATCCAGAAAAATAGGATAGACAGAATAAAATAATGTTAAAAGAATTGCAAAAAACCTCAGTTTTTTGTGGACATTTTTTTTCCGGGGCTATTTGTATACCCCTATAGTGTTTATTACATACATACAGTACAATTAGAGATGTGCAAATCCATTATTTATAGATCCGAATCCACCTGAATTTTGTTGATCCAAACCGAACTGAGTCGCTGTTTGGATCTCCTGAGGTGAACCAAACCAAACCGTCCTGGGTGCGGATCTTTACACGATTGGGAGTACAAAGCAAGAGGCACAAATAACACTTGAGAGTTCAGTGTCCATACAATATAATGCTGCCGTATGTCTCAATTGTCCATCACTCTTTCAAACTCATATACAGTTTTAGTAGTATTAGGTGCTACTCCTTGTTATGAAATGTGTTTCCACCATCAGGGCCGGATCTAGGCCTTGTGGTGCCCAGGGTGAAAAAAATAGGGGCGTGGCTTTGGATAATGGGTGTGGTCAGTTATGCCCCTTGTAGCTGTGCCCTCAGCAGTTGTGCCCCCTGTACTGTGTCCTCTGTACTGTGCCCCCAGTAGCACCGATCACCCCCCCCCCCGAAAAAAAAAAAATAGTCACCATTCCCTCTCCTGCTTCCCGACCGCTGCTGTCCTCTGTCTCCAGATGCTGGGAGAGATGTGATGACGTGTCTCCCATAGCATAGCATAGCCACTAGAGGTCAATTATGACCCCTAGCGTCTATGTGCCCGTCCCACAATGCCGTGCAGTACGCGATGCTGCCATCTCGCACCGCACAGCAGCGGGGGGCACCACCAGTAGTAGATCTTGCCACGGCAGCGGCGCCCTCCGGAAGGTGGCGCCCCAGGCAAAAATCCTGCGTGCCCGTAGCAAGATCTGCTACTGTCCACCATTAAGCATAACTAAATATGTTGGGCACACCAAAGAGATGCAAAATGCAATTTATAATTTATTAATTTTTATCATAACATCTTTTATATTATTACAAAGATAATGTCCATTCTAAGGGTACTATTTAAGAGGCAATAAAATGATGCAATAAGCACTGAAACATAGCAATGAGTCTAGATTTGGTGCCAGCTAATGTACAGCATGTATTTCTTATTCATAATCTCCATAATATATTGGATAAACATAAGAGCTTCATCTTCTAAGCTACCCCTTAAATGCCAGCATTTTACTCCCTCATTCATGTAACAAAAAAAGGAGGGCTACTTATTTCTTTTTTTTCTCTTTTGTAAACCTGCAAATAATTATAATGGCAAATCATAAATTATTAACAGAAAATGCTTTCTGTATTTTGAAGTGCTGATCAATGTTTTAATACTCTTGTTGCTACAGGGACAGATCTAGATTTTTCTTTAGGGGGGGCGGTTTACTGTTTAATCTTGACTCCTCCCTCTACAGTCCCAACTCCTCCCATCTGCAATCCTAACTCCTCCTCTCTCAATTCTGACTGAACTTTTTGAGTGAGACTGAGATAGAGCTTTGCGATTGTTCTATGTACATGTGACTGTGCTATGGTGTAATTGTATTTATTAGCCCTAGTACCCACACACCAGCAAGTGAGGGGCAAATGCTCTGTAACCCTTGCTCTCCTGGCTCCTCTGTGCTGCTGTGGTATAGGCTGCAGCACATCATTCTGCCTCAGGCTCTCCCAGGAGAGCTCTCTTCTGCTCAAAAGTGGGCGTGGCTATGACTGTTAGGTCTTCGCCCCCTCGCCCCCCCCCTAGATCCGGCCCTGTGTTGCTATGTAATAGCCTGCATGATTTGTGCTCTAGGGAGATTCCGGGGAGTCTACCAGTATTTTAAAAGGTTGGTTTTGCCTTTCAAATGATTGCCGCTTTAAAAATACAGGCAGATTCTTGCTAGTGCCTGCATTTCACTGGCTATTATATACTATCAACTCCCCTGCCTCAAAACTAGCCACATGTCACGGGTGATTCAACTATAGAGGTGCGGATCAAAAGTAGCAACGTTGAGCAAACCGAATATGGCAGATATGTGCAAAGATGAACATTATAGTGATGTCCGGCAGCAGTTCGCACTGAATTGAACGTGTCTGTACGGGGAATTCAATTGTTGGTGAATGGTGCGAGTTGCAGTTGCTGCGGTGTTGAAATGCTGGAAACAGAACCAAATCTTGCACTCCTTGTGGCCCTCTGTCATACTGAATTTGCACAATTTTGTTTAGTCTATGGGTCTTCACACAAAATTGTGCGAGTCTGAGCTACCGCAAAGTACGGCTACTGCCACATTAACTCGCGGGGGTGAGAACATTGTCCACAGTTTGTTTACCAGCTATGGGGGTGATTCTGAGTTGTTCGCTCGCTAGCTGCTTTTAGCAGCATTGCACACGCTAAGCCGCCGCCTACTGGGAGTGAATCTTAGCATAGTAAAATTGCGAACGAAAGATTAGCAAAATTGCGATTAGACACCTCTTAGCAGTTTCTGAGTAGCTCCACACTTACTCGGCATCTGCGATCAGTTCAGTGCTTGTCGTTCCTGGTTTGACGTCACAAACACACCCAGCGTTCGCCCAGACACTCCGTTTCTCCAGCCACTCCCGCTTTTTTCCCAGAAACGGTAGCGTTTTTTCGCACACACCAATAAAACGGCCAGTTTCCGCCCAGAAACACCCACTTCCTGTCAATCACATTACGATCACCAGAACGAAGAAAAAACCTCGTAATGCCGTGAGTAGAAAACCTAACTGCATAGCAAATTTACTTGGCGCAGTCGCACTGCGGACATTGCGCATGCGCATTAGCGACTAATCGCTCTGTTGCGAAAGAAAAATAATGAGCGAACAACTCGGAATGACCACCTATATGTCTAAACACCCATGCAACTTTAGAGTAGTGTTATATTTTTAAATGTGAATCTCCAGCAACAGTTTTTACCAATTAAAAAAATCTGCTTCAGCAATTTGTATTAGATGTTGCAAACTATCAAATAAAAATTATAACAGAAATGTGAAAATGAAGCAACAGGAATAAGTGAAAAGAAAGCAACTAGAAAACAAAAACTACATTTTGCAAAGGTGATAGATTGATTGATTGATTGATTGATTGATTGATTGTAATTGATTCCTATGATTCATATGGAAATGTGAAACTTTTGCAGAGTAATGATGTGTACACACGGTGAAATATTTTCTTACGATTTTGACTATATAGTCAAAATCGTAATAAAAGTCACCTTGCGATCCCGATTCGATGCAGATGCGTGATCCCGCGCGGTCGGCATTGCAAGCCTAGATAGACTGTGCAGGCAAGTCAATTTTGACTATCTCTATAGAAGAGATAGTCAAAATTGACACTCAGCCAAAATCGCACACAGTCATTATGTGCTTGCGATGCCGACCTAGCCCCTGTCGCATAGTGAGAATCGGGCATAGCCCGAATATCACCGTGTGTATGGGCCTTAACAGTGATACATGAGGCACAAACATGAATATCTGTGTAAACACAATTATATAGTTCAGAAATACTTTGTTTGCACAGAGAAAATAAATTGGATGTCACATTAAAGCAAAGCATTAATGTCAAAATAATGTAAATGAGTGGTTTACTGCTCAGCAATATGTATTTTCTACTTAAACAAATTGGGTCTATGAACTTTGTTTTACCCCACACTCATCCTGCATCACTTTGATAGAAGGCTTACATCACTACTGTGTGGTCTACTCAGGGCCGGTGCAAGGTTTCTCGGGACCCTAGGCAAAACTTCTGCCTTCTGCCCCTTCCCCCTACCCACCCTTCAGATGAAAGGCATGCTGCTCTCACCCCCTCCCCCCTACTCTGTTAAATGTCTGCTGTTCTATCCCCTCAAAATCTGTGTGCATGGTGCTGCTCATCCCCCCAGACTGTGTGCATGCCTGCTCCTTATCTCCCCCCCCCCCCACCCCCTCACCACACCGCTGCTCTCGCTCTCTTTCCTTATCAATGCAGAGAATGCACTGTGCAGCCACCTTACCTGCAGGCTGCAGTGCAGAGTTGGAACTGAGTAGTCTGTGAAAGAGCCTGGAATAAAGAGCAGTGCTGCATGTCACCCCCAGCCAGGACTCCAGGAGCTGTCAAAGTTACTGCCTGTGCCGGGTGGAGGTGGAGCTGGAGGCTGCAATACGGGAGCTTAGCAGCCACGGCTACTGTAAGATACGCATTCAGGGGGATTGCAGTTGCTGTGAAAGGTAGGACTATGCTACCTTTTTTAGGCAGCTGCAGCAGGCCGCCCCCTCAGGTCCCGGCGCCCCTAGGCAGCTGCCTAAAGCTGCCTAGTGGAAGCTCCGGCCCTGGGTCTACTGCACCATCTATCGCTCAGACTGTGGCTTCCTACATATATGTCTACATCTATTGCAAGCAGCCACCTACTCCTTACCCCAAATCTTAAAAGTGGACAAGGCGTTGCCTTCACAAGTATCGTACACCCATCCCCTTAAATTAGTGTTACCACCTCATCCTTTTACTTCTGGACACATATTAATTACACAGGTTCTGTGGATGATTAAAACCAGGTGAAATGGAGTCTTGAAGTTAGCTAGCCACAGAACCTGTGTATTAAATATGTGTCCAGAATTAAAGGGATGAGGTGGTAGCCCTACCTTAAATACACTGTGATGTTGTGAACATTATGGGGCATTATAGGGCTTATGTAGAGTTAAGAGTAAAATTAAAAAGGAGCTAATAAAGGAGTAACTTTGTTCTTGGACAAACCATATTGCACTGTTCAATTAGCATATTATCGTGCATCCTCTAAGTCATGGTTGTGAGGTAGTTTAGCCCATTTGGATCTAGCATCTACACGTAGCGTTGTGTACTCAGCCCGACATTGCCTAGACAGTGCATAGAAACTTGCCAATACCGGGTCCGATGGGGAGGGACGAGTGACATGCTGCATTCCTATCCTCCTGACCCCAGGCCAACGTTGCTGTGTGACCATATCATACAGCCCAGCAAGAAACTGCAATCTGATAACACCTCTCTTTGTGTATCAGTGCCTACCTCCCTGTAGATTGTAAGCTTGCGAGCAGGGCATTCCTACCTCTATGACTGTTATTACCCAGTCTTGTTTTTTCACTGTTGTTTTGTTTTATGTTATCATTGTTTCCAATTGTAAAGCACAACTGAAGTTGCTGCACTATATAAGAAACTGTAAAATAAATAAATAATAAATTCTGCAGAATGTAGTCGCTAGCGACATCCCACATCGGCCCTGCTGCAGGACCTGCTGCCAGTGACTCGCGGTAGCGCATATCATGGGTACACACTAGACGATGTACCCGATATGCCATTCCAATTTACGGGATCAGACGACACATTGCATAGTGTAGCCAGCTTTAGAATAACAGTTGGGTGAAACAGATGAGTAAGGGCAGCCTGTATGAGCAGTTGGGGTGGACTTATAGGTAAAGATAGAGGGTTTGCTAGACAGTTCTCCAACTCAGTCCTCAGGAGCCCACACAGTTCATGTTTTCCAGGTCACCTGTGGATTTTTAAACTTTTGACATTTGGTGATACACAATGCACCTGCTGGGTGACAAGGAAAACGTGAACTGAGTGGGGTCATAAGGACCGGGTTTGAGAACCACTGTAAGAGGAAAAGGTGCCTTGGAATGAACAGCAGTAGGGGCCCAGGGGGCTTTCAGGAGACTTAGAGAGAGTTACCTGGGCGGAGAAAGGGCAGCAACAGGAGGGTTAGAGCCAGAGAGTTAGGGGTCTATTCATGAAGCAGTGAAATGTGCAGAGAAGTGAGCCAGTGGAGAAGTTGCCCATGGCAACCAATCAGCATTGAAGTAACATTTCTAATTTGCATACTATACAATTGTATGGAGCAGCTGATTGGTTGCCATGGGCAACTTCTCCACAGGCTCACTTCTCCACACTTTTCACTGCTTCATGAATAGACCCCTTAGAGAGGTTTAGCTGGGGAGCTAAAGGACAGCAGAAAAGGTGTTACAGCCAGAACAGAGAAGTTAAGCTGGTTGGCGGGATAGTACGGTGAGCTGAGAGTAAACAGACAAATAGAAGGGAAGGAGGAGGACATAAAACATGGAGAGAGAGCACAGGTGAGAAAGAAGAGCTGAGGGAATAATGGTGTTTGGTTGGGGGATGTGAACTGAGAGTCCTGGATGGTGAAACCTACAGACCAAGGGCCTAATTCAGAGTTGATCGCACCAGCAAATTTGTTAGCAGTTGGGCAAAACCATGTGCACTGAAGGGGGGGGCAGATATAGTGTAACATGTGCAGAGAGAGTTAGATTTGGGTGGGGTGTGTTCAAACTGAAATCTAAATAAAGCAGCCAGTATTTACCCTACACAGAAACAAAATAACTAGTGATGTGCACCGGACATTTTTCGGGTTTTGTGTTTTGGTTTTGGATTCGGTTCCGCGGCCGTGTTTTGGATTCGGACGCGTTTTGGCAAAACCTCCCTGAAAATTTTTTGTCGGATTCGGGTGTGTTTTGGATTCGGGTGTTTTTTTACAAAAAACCCTCAAAAACAGCTTAAATCATAGAATTTGGGGGTCATTTTGATCCCATAGTATTATTAACCTCAATAACTATAATTTACACTCATTTTCAGTCTATTCTGAACACCTCACACTTCACAATATTATTTTTAGTCCTAAAATTTGCACCAAGGTCGCTGGATGGCTAAGCTAAGCGACCCAAGTGGCCGACACAAACACCTGGCCCATCTAGGAGTGGCACTGCAGTGTCAGACAGGATGGCACTTCAAAAAAATAGTCCCCAAACAGCACATGATGCAAAGAAAAAAAGAGGCGCACCAAGGTCGCTGTGTGACTAAGCTAAGCGACACAAGTGGCCGACACAAACACCTGGCCCATCTAGAAGTGGCACTGCAGTGTCAGGCAGGATGGCACTTCAAAAAAATTGTCCCCAAACAGCACATGATGCAAAGAAAAAAAGAGGCGCACCAAGGTCGCTGTGTGACTAAGCTAAGCGACACAAGTGGCCGACACAAACACCTGGCCCATCAAAGAGTGGCACTGCAGTGGCAGGCAGGATGGCACTTCAAAAAAATTGTCCCCAAACAGCACATGATGCAAAGAAAAAAAGAGGCGCACCAAGGTCGCTGTGTGACTAAGCTAAGCGACCCAAGTGGCCGACACAAACACCTGGCCCATCTAGGAGTGGCACTGCAGTGTCAGACAGGATGGCACTTCAAAAAAATAGTCCCCAAACAGCACATGATGCAAAGAAAAAAAGAGGCGCACCAAGGTCGCTGTGTGACTAAGCTAAGCGACACAAGTGGCCGACACAAACACCTGGCCCATCTAGAAGTGGCACTGCAGTGTCAGGCAGGATGGCACTTCAAAAAAATTGTCCCCAAACAGCACATGATGCAAAGAAAAAAAGAGGCGCACCAAGGTCGCTGTGTCACTAAGCTAAGCGACACAAGTGGACAACACAAACACCTGGCCCATCAAGGAGTGGCACTGCAGTGTCAGGCAGGATGGCACTTCAAAAAAATTGCCCCCAAACAGCACATGATGCAAACAAAAATGAAAGAAAAAAGAGGTGCAAGATGGAATTGTCCTTGGGCCCTCCCACCCACCCTTATGTTGTATAAACAGGACATGCACACTTTAACCAACCCATCATTTCAGCGACAGGGTCTGCCACACGACTGTGACTGAAATGACTGGTTGGTTTGGGCCCCCACCAAAAAAGAAGCAATCAATCTCTCCTTGCACAAACTGGCTCTACAGAGGCAAGATGTCCACCTCATCATCATCCTCTGATTCCTCACCCCTTTCACTGTGTACATCCCCCTCCTCACAGATTATTAATTCATCCCCACTGGAATCCACCATCTCAGGTCCCTGTGTACTTTCTGGAGGCAATTGCTACTGGTGAATGTCTCCACGGAGGAATTGATTATAATTAATTTTGATGAACATCATCTTCTCCACATTTTCTGGAAGTAACCTCGTACGCCGATTGCTGACAAGGTGAGCGGCGGCACTAAACACTCTTTCGGAGTACACACTGGAGGGAGGGCAACTTAGGTAGAATAAAGCCAGTTTGTGCAAGGGCCTCCAAATTGCCTCTTTTTCCTGCCAGTATACGTACGGACTGTCTGACGTGCCTACTTGGATGCAGTCACTCATATAATCCTCCACCAATCTTTCAATGGTGACAGAATCATATGCAGTGACAGTAGACGACATGTCAGTAATCGTTGGCAGGTCCTTCAGTCAGGACCAGATGTCAGCACTCGCTCCAGACTGCCCTGCATCACCGCCAGCGGGTGGGCTCAGAATTCTTAGCCTTTTCCTCGCACCCCCAGTTGCGGGAGAATGTGAAGGAGGAGATGTTGACGGTCACGTTCCGCTTGACTTGACAACTTTCTCACCAGCAGGTCTTTGAACCTCTGCAGACTTGTGTCTGACGAAAAGAGAGATACAACGTAGGTTTTAAATCTCGGATCGAGCACGGTGGCCAAAATGTAGTGCTCTGATTTCAACAGATTGACCACCCGTGAATCCTGGTTAAGCGAATTAAGGGCTCCATCCACAAGTCCCACATGCCTAGCGGAATCGCTCTGTTTTAGCTCCTCCTTCAATGTCTCCAGCTTCTTCTGCAAAAGCCTGATGAGGGGAATGACCTGACTCAGGCTGGCAGTGTCTGAACTGACTTCACGTGTGGCAAGTTCAAAGGGTTGCAGAACCTTGCACAACGTTGAAATCATTCTCCACTGCGCTTGAGTCAGGTGCATTCCCCCTACTTTGCCTATATCGTGGGCAGATGTATAGGCTTGAATGGCCTTTTGCTGCTCCTCCATCCTCTGAAGCATATAGAGTGTTGAATTCCACCTCGTTACCACCTCTTGCTTCAGATGATGGCAGGGCAGGTTCAGGAATGCTTGGTGGTGCTCCAGTCTTCGGCACGCGGTGGCTGAATGCCGAAAGTGGCCCGCAATTCTTCGGGCCACCGACAGCATCTCTTGCACGCCCCTGTCGTTTTTTAAATAATTCTGCACCACCAAATTCAATGTACGTGCAAAACATGGGACGTGCTGGAATTTGCCCACATGTAATGCACACACAATATTGGTGGCGTTGTCCGATGTCACAAATCCCCAGGAGAGTCCAATTGGGGTAAGCCATTCTGCGATGATGTTCCTCAGTTTCCGTAAGAGGTTGTCAGCTGTGTGCCTCTTATGGAAAGCGGTGATACAAAGCGTTGCCTGCCTAGGAACGAGTTGGCGTTTGCGAGATGCTGCTACTGGTGCCGCCGCTGCTTTTTTTGCTGCGGGAGGCAATACATCTACCCAGTGGGCTGTCACAGTCATATAGTCCTGAGTCTGCCCTGCTCCACTTGTCCACATGTCCGTGGTTAAGTGGACATTGGGTACAACTGCATTTTTTAGGACACTGGTGACTCTTTTTCGGAGGTCTGTGTACATTTTCGGTATCGCCTGCCTAGAGAAATGGAACCTAGATGGTATTTGGTACCGGGGGCACAGTACCTCAATCAAGTCTCTAGTTGCCTCTGAATTAACGGTGGATACCGGAACCACATTTCTCACCGCCCAGGCAGCCAAGGCCTGAGTTATCCGCTTTGCAGCAGGATGACTGCTGTGATATTTCATCTTCCTCGCAAAGGACTGTTGGACAGTCAATTGCTTACTGGAAGTAGTACAAGTGGTCTTCCGACTTCCCCTCTGGGATGACGATCGACTACCAGCAGCAACAACAGCAGCGCCAGCAGCAGTAGGCGTTACACTCAAGGATGCATCGGAGGAATCCCAGGCAGGAGAGGACTCGTCAGACTTGCCAGTGACATGGCCTGCAGGACTATTGGCTTTCCTGTGTAAGGTGGAAATTGACACTGAGGGAGTTGGTGGTGTGGTTTGCAGGAGCTTGGTTACAAGAGGAAGGGATTTAGTGGTCAGTGGACTGCTTCCGCTGTCATCCAAAGTTTTGGAACTTGTCACTGACTTATGATGAATGCGCTGCAGGTGACGTATAAGGGAGGATGTTCCGAGGTGGTTAACGTCCTTACCCCTACTTATTACAGCTTGACAAAGGCAACACACGGCTTGACACCTGTTGTCCGTATTTGTGTTAAAATAATTCCACACCGAAGAGCTGATTTTTTTTGTATTTTGACCAGGCATGTCAATGGCCATATTCGTGCCACGGACAACAGGTGTCTCCCCGGGTGCCTGACTTAAACAAACCACCTCACCATCAGAATCCTCCTTGTCAATTTCCTCCCCAGCGCCAGCAACACCCATATCCTCATCCTGGTGTACTTCAACAGTGACATCTTCAATTTGACTATCAGGAACTAGACTGAGGGTGCTCCTTCCAGCACTTGCAGGGGGCGTGCAAATGGTGGAAGGCGCAAGCTCTTCCCGTCCACTGTTGGGAAGGTCAGGCATCGCAACCAACACAATTGGACTCTCCTTGGGGATTTGTGATTTAGAAGAAAGCACAGTTCTTTGCTGTGCTTTTACCAGCTTAAGTCTTTTCATTTTTCTAGCGAGAGGCTGAGTGCTTCCATCCTCATGTGAATCTGAACCACTAGCCATGAACATAGGCCAAGGCCTCAGCCGTTCCTTGCCACTCCGTGTCGTAAATGGCATATTGGCAAGTTTACGCTTCTCATCAGACGCTTTAAATTTTGATTTTTGGGTATTTTTACTGAACTTTTGTTTTTTGGATTTTACATGCTCTCTACTATGACATTGGGCATCGGCCTTGGCAGACGACGTTGATGGCATTTCATCGTCTCGGCCATGACTAGTGGCAGCAGCTTCAGCACGAGGTGGAAGTGGATCTTGATCTTTCCCTATTTTAACCTCCACATTTTTGTTCTCCATTTTTTAATGTGTGGAATTATATGCCAGTATCAATAGCAATGGCCTACTACTATATATACTGCGCACAACTGAAATGCACCACAGGTATGGATGGATAGTATACTTGACGACACAGAGGTAGGTACAGCAGTGGCCTACTGTACCGTAATGCTATATATTATATACTGGTGGTCAGCAAACTGTGCAAAACTGAAATGCACCACAGGTATGGATAGATAGTATACTTGACGACACAGAGGTAGGTACAGCAGTGGCCTACTGTACCGTCATGCTATATATTATATACTGGTGGTCAGCAAACTGTGCAAAACTGAAATGCACCACAGGTATGGATGGATAGTATACTTGACGACACAGAAGTAGGTACAGCAGTGGCCTACTATACCGTAATGCTATATATTATATACTGGTGGTCAGCAAACTGTGCAAAACTGAAATGCACCACAGGTATGGATGGATAGTATACTTGACGACACAGAGGTAGGTACAGCAGTGGCCTTCTGTACCGTACTCCTATATATTATATACTGGTGGTCAGCAAAATTATGCACTGTACTCCTACTATATACTACAATGATGCACAGATATGGAGTGTTTTTCAGGCAGACAACGTATACTGGTGGTCACTGGTCAGCAAAACTCTGCACTGTACTCCTCCTATATAATACTGCTGGTCCCCAGTCCCCACAATAAAGCAGTGTGAGCACAAATATATGCAGCACACTGAGCACAGATATGGAGTGTTTTTCAGGCAGACAATGTTTTTCAGGCAGACAACGTATACTGGTGGTCACTGTCAGCAAAACTCTGCACTGTACTCCTCCTATATAATACAGCTGCTCCCCAGTCCCAATAATTAAGCAGTGTGAGCACAGATATATGCAGCACACTGAGCACAGATACAATTCTGCACTGTCCTACTATATAATACTGCGCACAACTAAAATGCACCACAGGTATGGATGGATAGTATACTTGACGACACAGAGGTAGGTAGAGCAGTGGCCCACTGTACCGTACTGCTATATATTATATACTGGTGGTCAGCAAAATTCTGCACTGTCCTCCTACTATATATACTGCGCACAACTAAAATGCACCACAGGTATGGATGGATAGTATTCTTGACGACACAGAGGTAGGTAGAGCAGTGTACCATACTGCTATATATTATATACTGGTGGTCAGCAAAATTCTGCACTGTCCTCCTACTATATAATACTGCGCACAACTAAAATGCACCACAGGTATGGATGTATAGTATACTTGATGACACAGAGGTAGGTAGAGCAGTGGACTACTGTACCGTACTGCTATATATTATATACTGGTGGTCAGCAAAATTCTGCACTGTCCTCCTACGATATAATACTGCGCACAACTAAAATGCACCACAGGTATGGATGGATAGTATACTTGACGACACAGAGGTAGGTAGAGCAGTGGACTACTGTACCATACTCCTATATATTATATACTGGTGGTCAGCAAAATTCTGCACTGTCCTCCTACTATATAATACTGTGCACAACTAAAATGCACCACATGTATGGATGGATAGTATACTTGACGACACAGAGGTAGGTAGAGCAGTGGACTACTGTACCGTACTGCTATATATTATATACTGGTGGTCAGCAAAATTCTGCACTGTCCTCCTACTATAATACTGCGCACAACTAAAATGCACCACAGGTATGGATGGATAGTATACTTGACGACACATAGGTAGGTAGAGCATGGACTACTGTACCGTACTGCAATATATTATATACTGGTGGTCAGCAAAATTCTGCACTGTCCTACTATATAATACTGGACACAACTAAAATGCACCACAGGTATGGATGGATAGTATACTTGACGACACAGAGGTAGGTAGAGCAGTGGACTACTGTACCGTACTGCTACATATTATATACTGGTGGTCAGCAAAATTCTGCACTGTCCTACTATATAATACTGGACACAACTAAAATGCACCACAGGTATGGATGGATAGTATACTTGACGACACAGAGGTAGGTAGAGCAGTGGACTACTGTACCGTACTGCTATATATTATATACTGGTGGTCAGCAAAATTCTGCACTGTCCTCCTACTATAATACTGCGCACAACTAAAATGCACCACAGGTATGGATGTATAGTATACTTGATGACACAGAGGTAGGTAGAGCAGTGGACTACTGTACCGTACTGCTATATGTTATATACTGGTGGTCAGCAAAATTCTGCACTGTCCTCCTACGATATAATACTGCGCACAACTAAAATGCACCACAGGTATGGATGGATAGTATACTTGACGACACAGAGGTAGGTAGAGCAGTGGACTACTGTACCATACTCCTATATATTATATACTGGTGGTCAGCAAAATTCTGCACTGTCCTCCTACTATATAATACTGTGCACAACTAAAATGCACCACAGGTATGGATGGATAGTATACTTGACGACACAGATGTAGGTAGAGCAGTGGACTACTGTACCGTACTGCTATTTATTATATACTGGTGGTCAGCAAAATTCTGCACTGTCCTCCTACTATAATACTGCGCACAACTAAAATGCACCACAGGTATGGATGGATAGTATACTTGACGACACATAGGTAGGTAGAGCATGGACTACTGTACCGAACTGCTATATATTATATACTGGTGGTCAGCAAAATTCTGCACTGTCCTACTATATAATACTGGACACAACTAAAATGCACCACAGGTATGGATGGATAGTATACTTGACGACACAGAGGTAGGTAGAGCAGTGGACTACTGTACCGTACTGCTATATATTATATACTGGTGGTCAGCAAAATTCTGCACTGTCCTCCTACTATAATACTGCGCACAACTAAAATGCACCACAGGTATGGATGGATAGTATACTTGACGACACAGAGGTAGGTAGAGCAGTGGCCTACTGTACCGTACTGCTATATATTATATACTGGTGGTCAGCAAAATTCTGCACTGTCCTCCTACTATATATACTGCGCACAACTAAAATGCACCACAGGTATGGATGGATAGTATACTTGACGACACAGAGGTAGGTAGAGCAGTGGACTACTGTACTATACTGCTATATAATACTGGTGGTCACTGGTCAGCAAAATTCTGCACTGTCCTCCTACTATATACTACAATGCAGCACAGATAAGGAGCGTTTTTCAGGCAGAGAACGTAGATATTTTCATCACACTGAGCACAGATATTTGCAAGCACACTGAGCACAGATATTTGCAGTACGCTGAGCACAGATATTTGCAGCACACTGAACACAGAAACTGAGAGAACGCTGCACATCCTCTCCCTATTATCTCCAATGCACGAGTGAAAATGGCGGCGACGTGCGGCTCCTTATATAGAATATGAATCTCGCGAGAATCCGACAGCAGGATGATGACGTTCGGGCGCGCTCGGGTTAACCGAGCAAGGCGGGAGGATCCGAGGCTGCCTCGGAACCGTGTAAAATGGGTGAAGTTCGGGGCGGGTTCGGATTCCGAGAAACCTAACCCGCTCATCACTAATATATATATATATATATATATATATATATGTAATGCCCCGTCCCCCACTGTTGTTCTGACCCCTGTCATCCCAAACTCCTCCCATCGCTTTGGCAGACCACTGGTTAGGGGAGCCTTTAAAAATTTTGCTATGGAACCCATAAAGGTCTAGCTATGCCCAGTGCTGCAAATATGGCAGTACAGGGCGGTACTGCATACTGGTAAGAAATTGCCAGCCATTACGCAGTACCGCCGGGCCATCCACCATACCTGCAGCCTCTGCTATGTGAGGGGAGTAGAGCGCAGAGCCTCCTCTGCCCCTCAATGCTCAGTGATTGTCTGGTCTCTGGCAGCGGCGGGGTGAATCTTAAATTAGGCACTGGTTTGTTAGCCAATCAGAGCTCGAGGACCGGCATCCGCGGCTCCTGATTGGCTGCCGGTCCGCAAGCTCTGATTGGCTAACGAACCATTGCCTCATTTCAGATACCCACGCCGGAGACCAGACTTCATGAGCATTGAGGGGCAGGAGACGCACTGCGCTCTCCTCCCTCACATAGTAGCAACAACAGAGGCAGCGATAAGCAGTAGGGGGGGCACTATGGGGCAATGTGTATCTGGCACTGTGGGGCAATGTGTATTTGGCACTGGGGCAATGTGTATCTGCCACTGTGGGAGTGTATCTGGTACTGTGGGTGCCTATATGGCACTGCTGGGGGTATTTGTGTATCTGGCACTGTGGGGCATTTGTGTATTTGGCACCATGGGGCATTTGTGAATCTGGCACTGTGTAGCATTTTGTGTATCTGGCACTGTGGGGCATTTGTGTATCTGGCACTGTGGGGGCATATCAGGCACTGTATAATCATATCTGGCACTGTGGGAGCATATCTGGCACGGTGGGGGCATATGTGTATCTGGCACTTTGGGACATATGTGTATCTGGCACTATTGAGATTATATGTGTTCTGCCCCCCCCATATGTGTATCACATCCCCATTTTCATTGACCGTGCCCCATGTGGCATTTGGCCACACCCATTTTTTTTGCATGCACACAGTACCACTAAGACATTTTTTCTACTTGCACCACTGGCTATGCACCAGTGATGTTGCACTTCTGTGATAACGCAGAAGCAGCAGCGGCATGGCGTGTTACTGTCCCTGGTGGCTGGCTGTGGTGCAGGTGAGGTTGAGGACCGTATCTTGAAGTTGGACTTGGCCAGTCTTGCTGTGCTGCAGTGGAGGTTGGTGCTGAGCCTAGGGCTGCTGAGTTCAGTGATTTGGGGCAGTAGGTGTGAGTGATGATGATGGATAACTCGGGCCGGTTGAAGGTGCTGCTGAGCACACAGCCTGCAGTGATGAGCAAGTGTTAAGGGGATTGCGGGTGAGCTGAGCATAGGGAACTTCAGTGATGAGCAGGTGTTGAGAGAGGGTGGGGGGCAAGCTGAACTTAGAACACTTCAGTGATGAGCAGGTGTTGAGGGGGGTGAGCTCAGCACAGAGCACAACTGTGATGGGCATGTGCTGAGTGAGGGGGGTGGAGCTTATAGCAAGGCCATGCCCCTTTTCTGGGAGCACACGCTGAAGGCTCACGCAAATAAACCTGCCACCGCTATCCTCTTCCCTTAACCTATCATGGTGCCATCCATGTCATTTTCTTTTGGACCTGCCACTGCTTGTCTGCACTGAACACACTGCTCCAATTGTCGATACACCAGAACCTCTATTAGATTTTATTAATTGTCTCACCTAAGTGTATTGTCCTACATGCATTAAGTGTTTGTTTGCTTGTTTGTTTGTTTGTTTGTTTGTTTTAATTTCCAATTGTAAAACTGACATAAAATTAAGATGCACTTTTGAAAAGTTGTTTAATTCAGACCCTGGGTATAATGGGGGTCATTCTGACCCGTTCGCTCGCTGCTGTTTGTCGCAGCCGAGCAAACAGGTCTCTACTGTGCATGCACCGGTGCATGCTAGACGGCCGAAGGCCATAGCAGGGCTGCGATCGCCTATGCCTTATTGACAGGCAGAGGCGGTCGCTGGGCAGGAGGGGGTGGAAC
Source organism: Pseudophryne corroboree (assembly GCF_028390025.1). NCBI lineage: Eukaryota > Metazoa > Chordata > Amphibia > Anura > Myobatrachidae > Pseudophryne > Pseudophryne corroboree. The sequence continues at coordinate 283,633,024 of NC_086451.1, forward strand.
GGCGGCGTTTGGCCGCCATTTCGTGGGAGCGGTCCGGCCACTGAATGGGGGACGGGCAGCAGCGGCTGCGTGACGTCACACGCAGCCGCTGTGGGCCGGGGAGCGATGAGTAGCTCCCAGCCAATACGCTAAAGCTGCGCTGGTCGGGAGCTACTCTTGAAGTACGATGCCTTTGCACTTCTGCGAGGGGGGGGCGGCACTGACATGCGGGGCGGACTAGCCCTGTGCTGGGCATCCCCCCGCATGTCAGTGTGAATGATCGTAGCTGTGCTAAATTTAGCACAGCTACGATCAACTCAGAATGACCCCCAATGTTCAGATATTTAACGATACTCTTATAGCACCTTACATATTGTGTTTGATGTCCATTTGCACAAATCTCTTTTGTATGCTTCTTTATTTTGCTTTGGAGAGTAAATTACTTACATGGCATCTATTTATAAACCTATATATAACACAAGAGATGTGGATTTATTTTTCCCAACCATAAGTGTTTTTGTTTAGTAATATTAAAGGTCAGGTACTCAGGTAGTATGTTGCATAGGTAGAATAATGTCAAGACTGTTAATAATGTCATATTTCATTAACTGAGATTTAGTTGAGATACGTACCAGATTCATACAGTCACCTCTACTTCACTTTTATGACTAAAGTTGAAACCAAGCCAGCAGACAATATATTACAGTAAATTAAGGGATATTGCATCTATTACATGAGATCTGAAAGTTTGCCCTATTAAAATACATATTTTTTGTTCAACATGTTCTAGCAAATCCTGACCTTGTAACTGCAAATCATTTTTTTTTCTCTTATAGCATCCCCAATGTCCGAGCTATACTCTCATTCTGCAAATGTCGACAGAATCAAAGTAAAACAGGGAACAAAATTACTGTGGTGCTGCAAAATTGGACATGGAAATTCAAACCTCAATTCACAAGATTCTGCTTGTGGGATAATTAAACAACATCTTTAACCTCCTGGAGGGCTCAAGGGTCTGAAAAGGATTCTCACCAGAATATTCAGGAATCGATACTAGCTGAATAATTAAAATTCAATGCTACTACATCTCTGTCAATAACACTATGGGGAATGATGTATGCCACATTTAATTGAATTTGTCAGACAACCTGGCTACGCATAGAGATCACAAAGGTATTTTTAGTTATGTATTTCATTTCCTGATGAAACTTGCAATGCAACTTTTAACATTCATGGTCACTTTCAGGCAAACAAAATGCATGCTCAGGGGATAAGAGGCTACTGACAAGTCACCGGCAAATGTTTGCTCACTGTTTGATTGCAATGTGTAAAAATAATATAAATAAAGTAGAAAGTTTAAACTTAGACAAGTAAGCTTGATCTCCACCGTTTCCTTTACTCCAATTGTTATAAATAAGTCATAGGAAGAGGATGATAGTCAGTGACGTGTGGTGAGGTCAGTGACTGGTGAGGCACCCCCACCACCCCCAGTTTAGTGAAACCAGCACCAGGCTGAACCAGCCAGGGGGGATAATGCCATAGCAGGGGAGACACTCAGTATGGGTTCCCCTGCCATAAACACCCCCTAAACCAGCCAGCCCAGAAAGTGGGGACTCCAAAAAATTAAAATGGAATTTCCCTTCCTGAGCAACAACCAGCACTGTGCTGACAGCCCAGCCAGTTCTATGCCACGCATCACCCCCTGGTGGCGGTGGGTGCGGGGTCCCTGGTAGAAAAATATTGTAGGCAGCCTACAGGTCACAGCAAGCCTGCCTTAGCATGCCGGCACTTGGAGAACCACAAGTGGCAGCATGCCCAGACATTAAGGACCCGCTGGCACCCGTAGTCCACCTGTAAAGAAAATATTAAATTAAAAACACAACACCTAATGTTTGAATAGTTTATTATTCTGCCTCTTCACCTGGAGGCGGCAGCCTTTCAGCTTTTTCATGGCCACCGCCTTTCCATGGCTAATAAAGACTTCTTTCTTTGGGAGCTCTTGCTTGCTCACTCCCCGCCAGCAGACTGACAGCCGCTGCCTTGCTGCTGGCTTATATAAGCCAGTTGATGATGCAGCAAGCCGGGATTGGCTCATGGTGGCCATCTTGGATCTCAAAAATGGCTCTGCAGCACCATTTTTGAAATTGTTAATACATGAAAACTGGGGCCTATTGGCTGACAGGGACTAGATCCATGATCCAGCCCTACAGCCAGAGTGCCCACTGAGTCCTGCTACCACCGCTGATGCTTGCCGCCCACCACCGCTAAAGTACTGCCACCGCTTCCGCCCACTAGAGCTCCAGATGCTCATTGCCGCTAAAGTCCCTCTGCCACCCGCAACAGCAACAGATGCCCGCCGTCGCTAAAGTCCCGCCACCGCCCTCTACAGCTCCAGATTCCTGCTACAGCTGATATGAGGTGGGGGGACTGATGCTGGTCACGCAAAATGCCTACATGGTAGCCAGCCCCCCAGGTGTCGGGACTGATGCCGACTCCCATGCTGCAAAGTATGCCTGCTCATCATGTTTGATATATAGAAATATAGTGCACAGCCAATTTTTATTAAAATAAATAAAACCTTCCATGTGTGGAACCAGTGGAGGGGGGGGGGGGGGGGGAGGGGGGGGAGTGTGAGCAGGACATAAATATAATGTTGTTGTTCAGGGCTTCCCTTAACTTGATAGTGCCGTGGGTATGGCACTATTAAGTTACTGGAAGACCTGGACAACAACATTGGCCCTCATTCCGAGTTGATCGCTAAGTTTTTCGGTCGCACAACATATTCGCAAAGTTGCGTTAATGTAGTAAATTTGCGAACCTCCGCCCTCAACGTATTTTTGCAAATTCGCACGCAGTATTACACAAAGTGGGCGTACGCCAAATGACATCGCAGTAATGCGAAACTATCGCAGCATTGCAAAACCATCGCAATAACACATACTTAATCGTAAAAATACTAAGTTTGAGTAGATTTACACATTTTACCGTAAAAGTGCACACTTTTAAGGTAAAACGCACAAAATTGTTTTTTTTGGCTATTAAGTGAAATTACACCTTTCCTTTTAAAGTCCACAAGCCCTTTTCAATTACGAACCCAATTAGTGTAATGATTGATAATGTTCCTAAACAATTAAGTCTGAAAAAAAAACCAGATTAACACTTTGTTGCCATAATTGCCCATCAACATGTAAAAGTGTAAAATAGTTTTTTTTTTTTTTTTCACTTTTTTTTTTTTTTTTAAAGGTGTTGTTTGTGAATGAAGGTTTTTACATGTTTCTTAACACAATAATCTCCTGGTTTTTTTTTTTAAAAATGTAACGTTAGATGTGTGTAATGTTTTTTGCAAACAAATTCTGCCTGCCAATCTGCTGATCCTTTTTTGCATTAATAAACACAACACCCGGTTAACTGTAATCAACTTTTTTATTTTTTTTTTGGTTAATAATTTTTTTTTTTTTTAAAACAAATAATAAAAATCAAGCAAATTTTTGCAATTGGTCAACACAATTCATGATTCCTTGCAGGTGTAGGCGCATGGTGTAAAGAATCTCGGATAAACTTGTTGGATCTCCAACTGCAACATCTGAAATTAAGATGCAACACAAACATTAATAACTTAATTACATTACTTATTATCCAAGCAAGGCGCAAAGCACACTTAAATGCTGGCATGTCCAAACTGCTGGACTCCAGCTGTTGTGAAACTACATATACCAGCATGCCTTTACACAGTTTTGTGGTCAGGGAATGGCAAAGCTGTGTCAGGGCATGCTGGGATGTGTAGTTTCTCAACAGTTGGAGTGCCGCAGTTTGGACAGGCCTGCTTTAATGGCAAAGTTACTACATCCTGGCTGTTTTATGGTACAATCATTAGCAGAACACACAAGCCTGCTCAGCCTTTTTATCAGATTTTAAAGTGTTCCAGACCATGTGTTAAATTTACTACTATGTGAGTTATATTTAAGATGGAACGTTGCCCATAGCAATCAAGCAAAAATATGATTATTATATTGTAGAAGTGGATCCCAATTTTTAAAGTATAATCTTATTGGTTGCTATGTCCGACATCCCATGTTAAAGATAACTACCATCTTCGTCAATGTTACACCATGTTGGCATTCATTCCCATTTGTTGTTTTATTTGTATTTTATTTTTAGGGGGTTGGTCCTGCATCATCACACTGCATATCCACATCTTCAGAAGGCCAACATATCATAGCATTCCCACACTCCCTGAAAGCTGCCCTTACTAAATAAGTGCAAACAGGTTTGACTAGTACAATTAGTAATTTTGAGAATGTAACTTTCACACAAAAAAACAGTGTGTCATTAGGCTGCATAACAAAGTGAAGCATGTGATTTGTAAGTGTAAATATTCAGACTACACAGGCCCAAGTGTAAAAGGCAAACAACATACTAAACTCCACTCAGGTATAACTGTTTACCAGAAAAACTAACACATATAAACCCTGTTCTCCTGGCAACCCTGGCTACCTAATGAGTGTCAACCTAGAGTGGACACACAAAACATTGCACACATACACACTGTACATATAATGACACTCACAAATATGTAAAGGCAACATGTACACCATGATGAAATTTTCAAATATTTGTCCAGGGTCCAAGAATTCAAACAGTACAACACTGCATGTTTTGACATTGTAAGTGTAAGTGGGTAATCATTTTTTTCATTATAAAACAAAACTTACTTTCCACGGCAACCTCAAGACTCCCGGACCGGTCTGCAGGGGCTTCCTCTGCCCATTCACTGGGTGGGGATGTTGGCTGGATGGGGGAAGGTGGCTGGATGGGGGAAGGAGGAGGGATTGGGGAAGGAGGAGGGATTGGGGAAGGAGGAGGGATTGGGGCAGGAGGCTGGATGGGGGAAGGAGGCTGGATTTGGTTGCCAATTTCAGAGGGGGGGTCTGATTGAGAGGGCGAGGGGGGCGGAGAGAAAGTTAAGGCAATAGAGGGTGTGGGGGGTTCAGATTGGGATGTAGAATTAGAAGGAGAAGGGGTATGGGAAGGAGGAGAAGGGGTCCCAGAAAGAGATGGAGAGGTGTGGTGAGAAGGGGAATGGAAAGTGGAGTGGGCCAGGGAAGCTGATGGGGCCTGGGAAGCTGAGGTGGACTGGGAAGATGAGGTGGACTGGGAAGCTGAGGGGGACTGGGAAGCTGAGGGGGACTGTGAAGGGGAGGGGGAGTGAGAAGGGGAGGGGGAGTGAGAAGGGGAGGGGGAGTGTGAAGGTGAGGGGGAGTGGGAAGGGGAAGGGGGTGGTGAGTTTTGCCGTTGTTGTTGTCCTAGAATGATAATTGTGTACAAATTTTGTAAACATGAGAAATTACATAGTAATCAATTTCTTTTCTCAATGTTCTGTTCAATGTTAAATGCTTTTTTTTTTGTAATAGCAAAGCAAACATGTTAAGATCCTCTTCATGTTGGCCACAGCAAACAAAATGAGTCCAAATTTTTACTTTGAAGCTCATTCCTTCATCTAGTCAATTGAGTCATAGTGATTGGTCTAGGCAACATCACCAGATTACTATTCCAGGAACCTTATTATATAGCCAGCACTGATCAAGTTTTTTGGTTCTTTTTCCTGCCTGCTTCTTATTTGTTTGAAACATGCACTTGTTTGGTGTTACTTTGCTACAGTCAGTACTGTTTTCCCTAACCACACACAGTGTCATAATTTCCAAAAAAGGACACAGCAGGTTGCAATTAGCCTACCATTTACTGTAAAATGATTGAAATTCCAAGGGGATTACAGCAGGATTTTCGTTTGCAATTGGCCAAAAGCATGTGCACTGCAGGGGTGGCAGATATAACATGTGCAGAGAGAGTTAGATTTTGTTGGTTTGTGTAATTATGGGCAGGGTAAATACATGCTGCTTTATTTTAACAATGCAAATTTATATGCAGATTTAACATACCACACCCAAAAATTACTCTCTCTGCACATGTTACATATGCTTCCCCTGCAGTGCACATTGTATTGAACAATTGAACCATAAATTCCGGAAGCCCTAAACTTGGTAAATCACCCATTAGCACAATTTTGACCCAAAACATTATGTAAGGTAACTTACTTCGTGTATGCAGAGCCCGAATTTGCTGGCGGATCTCCGCCAACAAATCTGAAGTCCTCCTACGGAGATCACTCCACCTCCTTTCTAGCTGGATGATTGTCCGCCTGCTGCGGACGCGAGTCCGCAGCAGGCGGCGGACCTCCGCGTAGGCCTCACGCTTCACCCGATTGGGGATGAAGCGCCCAACGCGGCCTACGCGGCGGTCCATCACCGCAACCAGCACGCGGAGCTCCCGCCTGGTGAACGGTGCTGCACGCATCATGGCAATGGCGTTTTCCTTATTTGGGCATATATTTATAGTGTCTGTTAGCATGTGATTGGTCAAAAATCTATGTTGTCATTTCTAATAACTTTATTGATCTTTGCAATGCTGTGAAGAGCAGAGTGTTATTTGGCACGAGCGGAAATTCGCATTAGCAGAAGCGAAAATGTTTAGAACACAAATTTAAGAAAACAACACACAGAGACACAGACTTTAGATAAAATTAAAGTGACGTCACCGCTGAGCAGAAAGTTCCCAGCATTGGTTACAATGTAGCGCATAGGCGCTACATTGTAACACTGCCGTGTGCTGCCTGTCAGTGAGGACAGGAGCACACAGCTGATCAGGAGAGTGCTACAACGTGGCGCTCCCTGATTGGCTGAAGAAACCCACTTAGACAGAAGTCAAAGTGGGTTTCTGGCATTCGTGGAAAGGTGACCCATGTGCAAACATGGGTCCCCTTTCAGTTCGTGGTCGGGACACCGTTTTGTTATTTTTTTCAAGTACGTGGATTACCCCTGGATTTCCCGAGGAGCCTGGACCCCTGGATCTCGTGAGTATAATTTCTTCAACAGGTACCCCTTGGATTCTACTGGAGAAGAGGACCGACCTGCGTGGGAACTTAAGGTAAGTATGTATGTATGTAATAAAATTATACTTTCACGGTGTGTGTCTTGTCTTTTTTTGGGTATTTTTTTAGTAGTAGTACTACAGGTACCAGCGGGCCCGTTTTTCCATCGCATGCTGGTACTTGTGGTTCTCCAAGTACCAGCATGCGGGGGAGGCTTGCTGGGCCTTGTAGTACTGCTACTAAAAACAATATCTTTTCTTTTACAACAAAGGCTATCAGCCTCCCCATCCGCAGCCCATTGGATGGGGGGGGGACAGCCTCGGGCTTCACCCCTGGCCCTTGGGTGGCTGGGGGGGGGGACCCCTTGATTGAAGGGGTCCCCACTCCCCCAGGGTACCCCGGCCAGGAGTGACTAGTTGGATTTTTGATGCCACGGCCGCAGGGCACTATATAAAAGTGACCCCCGGCTGTGGCATTATCTGTCCAGCTAGTGGAGCCCGGTGCTGGTTTTAAAAATACGGGGGACCCCTACTCTTTTTGTCCCCCGTATTTTTGGGACCAGGACCAGGCGCAGAGCCCGATGCTGGTTGCTTAAATATGGGGGAACCCCTGTCATTTTTTTCCCCATATTTCTGCAACCAGGATCGGCTCAAAGAGCCCGAGGCTGGTTATGCTTAGGAGGGGGGACCCCACGCAATTTTTTTTGAAAAAATAAGCACTTTCCCACCCCTTCCCACTGATATACATGCACGGATCTCATGGATCCGTGCATGCCTATCCAATCACGAATAAAAAAAAAAGGTCTGTTTTTTTTTAGCACTTTTTTACGAGTTGTAATTTTTCACGGCAGTGTTTGTTTTTTTTTTGCTTTGCACTTCTTAGTAAATGACCGAGATTCATACTTAAACAGCCGCGTTTTGACCGATGGTGTATTCATTCGTAATTTTTTACTTGGACTTGCAAAAAATTACGAATGCCCTCATCTCTGCCGTGATTAGTGTTTAGTAAATTACCGAGATGACACTTTGATGAAAAAACGGCATCTCGGTCAAAATCGGGAGCTTAGTAAATTTCCCCCTATCTCTCTCACTCCCTGTACAGCACTGACATTAACAGCCGAATGCAGGTTCACAAAACTTGTGTGGATTCGGATTACTGGAGAACCGAGCCACACATCTCTACCCATAACACAATCATAAGACGTCCAGGCCTGTTTTCTCTCCACTGCAACACTTCTAACATTTTTGGTTAAGCCTGAGGTTCCCAAACGTACTCCTCAGGGCATCCTAACAGTTTTTAAAGATTTGCATGACTCAGCACAAATAGTTAAATCAAATTGAATGAGGTACAATTTAAGTCACCTGCGGCCAAGCATGTATATACGTAAAACCTGGATCGTTATGGTGCCTTGAGGACTGCCTTTGGGATCATCTGGGTTAAGCTCTTCTAAAGTTGTTCTTCTGTCTCTGGGCCCTATCTATCTATCTATCTATCTATCTATCTATCTATCTATCTATCTATCTATCTATCTATCTATCTATCTATCTATCTATCTGTGATGTAGCCCAGTAGCATTGTACTATTTCTTTTGTCTTATCTCTCCATATGAAGCATCATTTGCCTAATTGGTTTTATCCATAAAAGATGACAGTTCTGTAATTTATTTTTCATTAGCACACAGAAGACGAACAAGGTATCTCTGTCTTGTGACAATATACTCATGGGTGACCGTGACGTGCAGTGAGGTGAATGGCTGGGGAGGCACATATGGAGATGGGTCTGAATGCTGGGTGCCTGTCTCACTAAGCTACAATGTCCATAGAGTCTCCTACCTGCATCCATGTGTCTTCTCTTGCTGCTGCTGCTGCTGACTGAGCTCCAACTACAGTGCACTTCCTGGTCACATGACACACCCACACTCAGAGGCATGCCTCTATAAGCTTGCTGTCTGTGCAACTTTACTGCCTGTGGTGTGGCCCTGCCCCCAGCTCTGCAAAGCATTGTCTGACTGTAGAACCAAGGCAGAGCTGTTGCAGCCTCATCTCATCTATGCAGCTCCAGGGATCTCCACAAAGCTGGTGAGTGTTAGCTATAAAAAAAGATTGCAATAAACAAAGAAGATGTTTGTTATAAATATCTTTTTTGTTATATTTTAATCCTTTTTATATAAAACTCAGGAGTTTGACAGGGAGTATGACCTGCCAACCCTGACTGCAAGTCCCTGATGGATGACCACTGTTATATCAAAATTATTGGTAAAATGTATAAAAAATATGACATACAGCATACCATGCTGGAAAAGGTATAGCCCTAATAACATCTATGGGAGCAATTCAATTATGGTTGATCACTTCATGGTGCCAGTATTCAGACTGTTTCTCCAGCAGTTTGCTGCTAAAATCACAGATTTTACTTCACACCCCAAAAACATATGCAGGAAAATCTGCTATGTTACTCTGAACATTGCGGCTGCTCATTCCTGGGAATCGGATACTGGCTTGGTATAGGGGTTATGGATCATCACTGTCTCTGTCAATCATTGTTTTAAAAACTTTCAGTTTTTAATATTGCCAATGTGTATCCATGCTGTTACTTCATGCTTTGAGTACTTTAATCTACATCAAAAGTGTGTATCCCTCTATGGTCCTCTGTTAACTCATTTCTAGGAATAACTTCCTTTTCTGAAATCCAATCTGCTCAAACTTTTTCAGTTTAAGGAGTGTGTTTTATGGAAAATTATACACCCTGCCTGTTTAGTAATGTGAAGCCTTCTTAGGCTTGTCCAATCCTCGGCAGATCAGACTGCAGATCAAACTGTTTATAAAATCCTTCTGCAGGCCTGCTCGCAGATTCTACAGCCAATCCTTACTACACACTTGTCCATTTTCTCAGCAGACCAATCTGTGACCCAATACTGCTGAAAAAAATAATTTGGCTGTTGAAGAAGGGGGATATATTAATGAGGAATTAAATTTATTATAATGGTCAATGGAGCGATGGGGAGAGCATTTTAATGTTCCCTTAACCAGCTGTGGTCCAAAAAAATACGGGGGGAAAAACATGTAGAGGTCCCCCGTATTTAATGAACCAGCACCAGGTTCTTGGAGCTAGCCCTGGTTCTAAAAATATGGGGAACAAAATTAGTGGGGGTTCCCTATATTTTCAGAACCAGCACTGAGCTCCACTTGCAGGGGAGTAATGCCACAGCCTCTAACTAGTCAGCCCAGGCCAGGGATTCCTGTGAAAGTGCGGACCCCCGCAATAAAGGGATCCCCCGTCTCAAGGGCACCCAAGGCCAGGGCTGAAGCCCAGGGCTATAGCTGGCACCCCTGGGCAGTGCTGCCGAGTTGATAGTCCAATAGTACAAAATATATTATCTTTTACAGGAGCACCACAGTCCCACCAAGCCTACCCTGCATGTTGGCACTTAGAGAGAACCACATGTACCAGCATGCAGAGCATTAAGGGCCCGCTAGTACCTATAGCCCCCTTGTAAAAGAAATATTAAAATAAAAAAGACATGTTTTCATATTTTATTATGCAGAAGCTTCACAAGGGGGTGGCGGCCTTTAATCTCTTTTTCATGACCACCACCTTCCCTGGGACTTCCCCAGTGTCTTCTCTCTTTAGGAGCTCTTCACTGCTCTTCCTCCAGTGTCGGACTGTCATCCGCTGCCTCGCACTCGCTAATATTAGCCGGCACAAGGGAGCAGAGCTCACCACAACCATCTTCATTTTTTAAACTGGAAGTCATGTCTGCAACCATTAAGCATGCCACTCGCTGCCTAACTCTGTACAGGTAAAGATACCTGTCCCGCCAGCTTACTCGCCAGAACCACAGACTCTATTGAGTCTGGGATCCCTCTAAATCCCGCATTGCCGCAACGCTGATAGTGTGCTGGGCTGCCTGAACCAGAGATCACTTGCTCCGGTCTCAGCAGCCTACACACTACATCGTCTGTCACCCAGATGGCAGTCATGTATTCTAGTTTTTAAGTAGGTTTAAACACCAGAAGACCCTGCAGGCAAACAGGATCAGGTGTGCGGGTTGGTCATTAGAAGGTGCACACTTGTCCAATGTCGGGCAAACCGGTCAGTCGGGAGTCGGATCTTATGTAGTTTAGTCCAGTAGGATATGTAATAATACCAGCAATTGTAGGGCCTTGCAGTTTGTCATCCTACTTGTCTCATAGTCATTACCCACTGCTAATTAATCATTGAAACTATTAGAAGACACTTTTAGTGAAAGAGGTCATAGATCAAAATAATTAACCAACCATTTGTTTCCAAACACTGGAAAATGGCCAAAACCTGTTGTTCAGACAAAAAGGTTAAATCATTTATTTAACCTATTTGTATGAACAACAGTTTTTGCCTGTTTTCCAGTGTTTTAAAGCAAATGGTCGATTGACATTTGCTCCCATCTATTACCAGATTTTTATTCCAACCAGCCAGATCTGGCAGATGATCTGCCAGATAATTGTATAGTGATGGCATTTCCAACCTCGGTCCTCAAGGCACACTAATACCCTTTCAGATTTGCTGATACTACCCGGCAATTACCCAGCATAGCCTAAATGACCTGCAACTTACGGGGTAATTCCTGTGCCTGTGCAGTATTTTCCGTAGTGTGAAAGCTCTTGACTCGGGTTTCTACATCCGGGTCTGGCCAAAGTGTTCTAATTGACTGGGCCGCTCATTATTAACCCATGGGCGAAAGGAGCTCCACCTCCTGCAGTCTGCCTCCCACAGTGATGGCTGCACTGTGTCCTACAGTGATGGTTGCTCTGCCGCCCTATGTGTCTCCTGCCGCCTTCACAGCTCTGCCTTAAGTGACGGTTTCTAGTAGTGTGTCTGGGTGATGGGGGCCATCTATAATAAAACCATTGGGTTGCGGTTTTTATTATATACTGTGGCAGGGACGGTATAATTCTACATGGAGTTAAAGTTGAATGTCCAGATTCCCTGCCCTAGTGTTTTCCCTCCTAGTGTCAGATCAATGCAGGAGGAGGTGCTTAGTGCACACTCTGAGGGAGTTCTTCCTGGGAGAGACAACTGTACTGACATGCAGCTTCTGCTCTCCTCAGTGTGGGACCTTATCTTCCCCGCAGCCGCACCCTGTGTGTATACAGCCGCATCCTGCGTGTACTAAGGTGCTGTGTTACTGCTGTATTGCATCACATGTATACTATGAGTTCCTGCTTCTGCAGAACATCTTCTCAGGAGTGGTTCTAGGCACAGGCAAGAAGGGTGGCCGCACGGGGAGCTGCGACCTGCGGGCGCGTCCGCAGTCACCCCGCAGGCACCCACCCGCACCCTGCATCCTGTTCCCCGCTCCCCGGCTGCAGCAGGCACCATGGGCTGTGTGGGCACCCACAGCAGCTGGCGCCACTGACAGATGCTAGAGGTCATATTTGACCTCTAGTGTCTGTGCAGTGCTACTATGGGAGAGACGTCATGACGTCTCTCCCATAGAGAGGAGCAGGTGGCCAGAGACGAAGGGCAGCGCAGCAGCAGTCGGGAAGCAGGAGCGGGGCTGGTAAGTACAGGGGGCACAGCTACAGGGGGCACAACTACTGGGGGAACAGCTACAGGAGTCACAACTACAGGGGGCACAGCTACAGGGGGCAGAATTCCTTGGGGGCACTACTACTGGGGGCACAACTACAGGGGTCACAACTACTGGGGGCACAGCTACAGGGTGCACAGCTACAGCAGGCACAACTACTGGGGCACTACTACTGGGGTCACAGCTACAGGGGGCATAGCTACAGGGGGCAGAACTAATGGGGGCACTACCACTGGGGCACAGCTGCAGGGGGCACAACTACTGGGGGTACAACTACTGGGGGCACAGCTACTGGGAACACAACTACTTGGGGCAAATCTACTGGGGGCACAAGTAGAGGGGGGCACAAGTACATTGGCATCACTGTGGCCACGCCCCTTCCCTATTAATAAGCCACAACCCTTTTTTAACTGTCAGGGGAGGGGGGGGGGCACCACAGGAAACATTCGCCCTGGGCGCCACAAGAACTACAACTGGCCCTGCATCTTCTATATACTACAGCCTGTCAGCCCTGTTATCTGAATAAACCAATCATCCTGGTTAAGTGCCGTTGTGTGGACTAACATCCCTATCCGACACCGCAACACTCTGCCAGCACAGATATCCAGGGTTTAGCAGTGGAAAAGCAGCAGAACTGAAGGGTCCAGTCCAGGTGTTGCCTCAATCAGTTGTTAGCCAGGAGCTAGGCTAATTAATTAAACTGCACCTGTGATCAGCCTTTAAGTATGTGTTCAGGGCACAGGGACTAGATTTCTTATGGTGACTAGCATCCAGAAGGGGTGTTAGATTGTCAGGGCCACTGAACTATACTGTCATATGATCCTGTACTGCTGTAACATATGCTGTTTGGAGAACTGCCTAACAACCTGAACTGCAAGCCTGGTGTATGAAGCTGTAACCTGCATGTGCTGGTAATAAAGAGTGTTGGACTTTTCATCCTGTATATGTGATTTCTTGTCACATTTGGCGCCCCAATGTTTGTCCCTTGCTAGATGCTTGCTGGACTTGAGCAAGTGTCTTTAAGAGACTTTGGCAGAGACCAACAGGATGATAGAAATCTGTTTAATGCCTTTGAAAAAGTGATAGAAATTAATGGTAAAGTGGTTGCTGCTTTGCCACCAGAAGGTGTACCATACTTTATTTTGAAAAATGATTTGTTGTACCGTGTAACCTTTTTGCAGTTAAAAAGGGTAGTACAGTTATTAGTTTCCAGGAAACATGAGCAGTTGTTATTAGGTAGCGACACACATGCATCTGTAGGGTGGCCATTTGGGGGAGGAGAAAACTTTCCAGCACATACAGCATACTTGCCTACCTGACCCTCTCCATGAGGGAGAAAATGCTCTGTTCCTGGACTCTCCTGGTAATGTATGATTGCCATCACCTGTGGTGAGCTAGGTAATTGATAAGAAAGGTGTTTCACCACAGGTGATGGCAATCATACATTACCAGGAAAGTCCAGGAACAGAGCATTTTCTCCCTCATGGAGAGGGTGTCACGATCCGGGTATCTGGACGCCATTTCTTACCCATCAGATGCCTCCTAAGGCTGGCTCAGCGCTCCAGGACCGGATCCCATCTGTTATCCTGATGTGTACATTCCTGTATCCTCTCCTGTCACTCTGGGACGCTGTCACAGTAAACGCCATATTACACCTGGCATGGCGTCTCCCGCGGCCTCCGCCGCCGTCCCTGAACTTCTGCATGCAGAGTGTCTGAGTGGCGATTACGTCAGCCGCGGCCTCCGCTGTGTCCGCGTGGTTGGATGTGCATCTGTCAGCCTGGCACCTCCTGTCTCCGGTGGCCGGCGCCGCCATTACTGTTTTCATTACCACATGGATTACAAACCAAACTTCCCTCCAAGTGTCTGCATGGGCGCAGCCATCTTGGATTCTGTCAGCTGATCATTTCCACCAATCTGTTCTCAGTATTGATAATCTGCATAATTGCCTAGCCAATCCCTTCCTTGCTGCAGGTATAAATACACTGTGCCTGAGCAAGGAAGGCGTCAGTGCTTTGGTTGTCAAACCTAGTTCCTGTTTGTCTCTCTCCTGTGATTGTCTTCCAGGTTCCAGCTCCTGTCTCAAGACTTCCACCATAGAGACCCGCACCAGCATTCCACCTGCGGTGTAGCCTGACTCTCCAATCCATTGTGGATTCATCTGTTTCCAGCTACAACATTACCTGCTTCCAGCTCAGCTTTCAGCAGAGTACAGCTTCCCTTAAAGGGCCGGTGTCCTTTCTACACTTTACCACTCTCCACCGGTATTATTATTTCTCCGCTCTCAAGTTCTACATTTCAGTTCATATTTCATCGCTCCCAAGTTCATCTATTATTTAACTGGTTCCAGCCAGTATCCACTCCGTGCTAACAACAGTCTGGTTCCAGCCAGTATCCACAGCAGCTGTTTTACCTTCAGCAACCCAGCTTTTCCTGGAACACCAGCTGGCACAATCCTGGGTTATCTCCATTGCTACAGTCGGGCCTGGTAAGGACTTTCCATCTAGAAGATCATAAGAACTATCTCACACTACCAGTGCCCTGTGGCTCCTGCCATCCTGTAGTACCCAGGAACTGTATTTATTATTTGCTGACTTTTACGTTTTTCTTTTACTGCTGCTGTGTTGCGGAGTTGTCATAATAAACATCATTGACTTTTATCCAAGTTGTCGTGGTCACGCCTTCGGGCAGTTATTATTCATGTTACTTACATGTCCAGGGGTCTGATACAACCTCCCAGGTTCCGGTACATCTCAGCCCCTACAACTGAGGCTGCCTCCCGTCAGCTCAGGCCCTCAGTTGTGACAGAGGGTCAGGTAGGCAAGTATGACATACAGTTAAGATTCTTTTGGCCTGGCATTCATGCCACAGTAAAAAGGTATTGTCAGGAATGCCCAGTTAGTCAAAGACAGCATCCCATTCAGGGTTCAGAGCACTTTGAGCTTTTGAGAGAATTGGTATGGATCTGATAGGACAGGTGGGAAATTCTGCTTGAGGGCATCAATACATATCAGTATAGTGGATTATGCCCCCAGATACTCGGAGGCCATACCACTACGGAATATGAAATCTAGCACCATTGCCTGGGAATTACTGACACTGTACGCTGTGAACAGGGCCGCCATCAAGGGGGGACTGGGGGTACTGCAGTCCCGGGCCCGGACATTCAGACAGATAGGGGGGGCCCGGCCCGCTCATGCCTTGCTCCCCCACTCCTACCACAAATGATAGGGGGCCCCTGTCCTACAGGCCGCTGAAGCTTGTAAATGTCTTCTCTGCCTCTCTGCTTAGTAGCCCCGCCCACTACCATCAGGCTGGGGACCCACGCACCATGCAGTGTCTGGCTGCTCTCCAGTCTGTCTGTCCTAACGCTGAGGAGTTTCCTGATCAGAGCAGGAACTCCTCAGCAGTGTGTTCTGTGCTCCAATTGGCTCAGTGACACATCACACACAATTACTCAGCCTATAGGAGCACAGACACTCCCCTCCCTACACAGACAGTACACTGCCGAGAAAGTTGTACTGGAATAAGTAGGAGGAGGAGTCAGGGAGGTTGCTGCTGCCTGAGACTGCAGGCAACAAAGATAAAGAGCCTGGTCAGTGTTCCTGTGTGTATGTGTAATGTGTGTGAGCATAGTCAGTGTCACTGTGTGTGTACCTGGACAGTGTCACTGTGTGTGAGTTTGGTCAGTGTCACTGTGTGTGTGTACCTGGACAGTGTCACTGTGTGTGAGAGTTTGGTCAGTGTCACTGTGTGTGAGAGTTTGGTCAGTGTCAGTGTCACTGTGTGAGAGTTTGGTCAGTGTCACTGTGCGTGAATGTGCCTGGTCAGTGTCAGTGTCACTGTGTGTGAGAGTTTGGTCAGTGTCACTGTGCATGTATGTCAGGTGTGTGAGCTTGATCAGTGTCCGAGTCACTGTGTGCGTATGTCAGTTGTGTGAGCTTGGTGTATGTGTATCTTCCAAACCTTTTCTACATTAGCAATGGGTTGGATATGGGATCTCTGCGGTCAGAATACTGACGCCGGGATCCCGACTGCCAAAATGCCAACAGGGGGGCGAGTGTAATGAAGCCCCTAGTGGGCTCGGTGGCTTGCTGCCGGCATTCTGGCAGTCGGGATTCTGGCGTCTGTATTCTTACCGCTGGGAACCTGACTACATCCCTTAGTACGGTGAGAATATTAAATATCTGGTGGTGCCTTAAGGATAGTGTCCACAAGCCCTGTGACTATAACATCTGCGTTATCTCAACATTGAAGCTCTCTCTCTCTCCCCTTCTCTTATCCTACCATATCCCTGCTCTTGGTCTCTCTCTCCCCCTCTCCAAACCCCCCCCCCCCCAGTCTGTTTTGCCTCCTTTCCCCTGTCTCTTTCTCTCTCCCTCTTGGTCTCCCCCTAAAATACTTTCTCTCTCACCTCTTTTATTTTTCTCTCTTCCTTCTTTTTTCCTGCTATGTTTTTTTCCCTCAATGTCCACATCTTTTCTTGCTTTTTGTCTATTTCACTGTGTCCTATGACAGCGGCCATCACAGACTTGGACACGTGTATCTCAAGTGCACTGCTGAAATGGGCAAACAGCCCATTGTAGGGAGAAAGTGCCCATAAATTAGTGCAATGGACATGTGGGTGAGCATGTTTATCTGATTGGTGACAGTGGGAGCTGTGAGTGGAATGCACACATGTGCCAATATCCGCACGCACTGCTTAGGCAAATGCTGTGATAAGTAGGGAGGGGAGTTAGTGCTCTGGTAAAGCTGTGCCATGGTGGGTCCCTCCTCTAATGCTTCTCTAGTGATTGTCCATACTCCATCTGGCGGGTGGGGGGCCCTGCCTATTTTGTCAGTCCCGGGCCCCACAATTTCTGATGGCAGCCCTGCCTGTGAATACCGAAAGAGGTTTTAACGGACCAAGGAACCCCTTTTGTCTCTAAACTAATAAAAGATTTGTGCCTACTGTTAAAGCCTATCCGTTTGATAGACAGTGTCTAGTTAGACAGTCAATAGATAGACACCATATATTAGACAGACATTAGGTCAACCAGGTCAAAAGGTCAACATGGAAAAGGTCAACAGGTCAAAAGGTCGACATGAAAATGGTCGACATAAAAAAGATAGACAATTTTTCTTAATGTAACATGTTTTTGGATTATTTCATAGTTTCTCTATCCATGTCGGCATAGAGTTGGTTATAAACCTTGTGGCGAGCGCAGCAAATACCCGAGGCAAAGCAGGGAGTGGCTAAATGAGAAGTAGAGGAGATGCAATGCCTAAAGGTCATAGAGGAATCAAATAACGAATGGAATAATCCCATTGTTTTAGTGCCTAAGCCCTCAGGTGCTTTAAGATTCTGCAATGATTTTCGCAAGTTAAATAAAGTTTCACAGTTTGATTCCTACACTATGCCCTAGGTTGACGAGCTGGTGGAGAATCTAGCAAACAAACAGTATCTCACCACTCTGGATTTGAGAAAAGGGTATTGGCAGATTCCTTTAACTGAGGCTGCTAAGGCCAAAACAGCCTTCTCTACCCCAGAGTGCTTATTTCAGTATAAAGTATTGACGTTTGGTTTGCATGGAGCTCCGGTAACTTTCCAGAGAGCTACAGTATGAACAAGTTGCTGCGACTTCATAGAGAATAAACAGCTGCATATCTAGATGACATAGGGGGTAATTCAGACCTGATCATAGCAGCAAATTTGTTAGCAGTTGGGCAAAGCCATGTGCACTGTAGGGTGGGCAGATATAACATGTGCCGAGAGAGTTATATTTGGGTGGGGTGTGTTCAAACTGAAATGTAAACTGTAGTGTAAAATTAAAGCAGCCAGTATTTACCCTGCACAGAAACAATAGACCACCCAAATCTATCACTCTCTGCAAATGTTATATCTGCCACACCTGCAGTGCACATGTTTTTCCCCAACTGCTAACAAATTTGCTGCTACGCTCATTAGAGATGAGCGCCTGAAATTTTTCGGGTTTTGTGTTTTGGTTTTGGGTTCGGTTCCGCGGCCGTGTTTTGGGTTCGAACGCGTTTTGGCAAAACCTCACCGAATTATTTTTGTCGGATTCGGGTGTGTTTTGGATTCGGGTGTTTTTTTCCAAAAACACTAAAAAACAGCTTAAATCATAGAATTTGGGGGTCATTTTGATCCCAAAGTATTATTAACCTCAAAAACCATAATTTACACTCATTTTCAGTCTATTCTGAATACCTCACACCTCACAATATTATTTTTAGTCCTAAAATTTGCACCGAGGTCGCTGTGTGAGTAAGATAAGCGACCCTAGTGGCCGACACAAACACCGGGCCCATCTATGAGTGGCACTGCAGTGTCACGCAGGATGTCCCTTCCAAAAAACCCTCCCCAAACAGCACATGACGCAAAGAAAAAAAGAGGCGCAATGAGGTAGCTGTGTGAGTAAGATTAGCGACCCTAGTGGCCGACACAAACACCGGGCCCATCTAGGAGTGGCACTGCAGTGTCACGCAGGATGGCCCTTCCAAAAAACCCTCCCCAAACAGCACATGACGCAAAGAAAAAAAGAGGCGCAATGAGGTAGCTGTGTGAGTAAGATTAGCGACCCTAGTGGCCGACACAAACACCGGGCCCATCTAGGAGTGGCACTGCAGTGTCACGCAGGATGTCCCTTCCAAAAAACCCTCCCCAAACAGCACATGACGCAAAGAAAAAAAGAGGCGCAATGAGGTAGCTGTGTGAGTAAGATTAGCGACCCTAGTGGCCGACACAAACACCGGGCCCATCTAGGAGTGGCACTGCAGTGTCACGCAGGATGTCCCTTCCAAAAAACCCTCCCCAAACAGCACATGACGCAAAGAAAAAAAGAGGCGCAATGAGGTAGCTGACTGTGTGAGTAAGATTAGCGACCCTAGTGGCCGACACAAACACCGGGCCCATTTAGGAGTGGCACTGCAGTGTCACGCAGGATGTCCCTTCCAAAAAACCCTCCCCAATCAGCACATGATGCAAAGAAAAAGAAAAGAAAAAAGAGGTGCAAGATGGAATTGTCCTTGGGCCCTCCCACCCACCCTTATGTTGTATAAACAAAACAGGACATGCACACTTTAACCAACCCATCATTTCAGTGACAGGGTCTGCCACACGACTGTGACTGATATGACGGGTTGGTTTGGACCCCCCCCAAAAAAGAAGCAATTAATCTCTCCTTGCACAAACTGGCTCTACAGAGGCAAGATGTCCACCTCATCATCACCCTCCGATATATCACCGTGTACATCCCCCTCCTCACAGATTATCAATTCGTCCCCACTGGAATCCACCATCTCAGCTCCCTGTGTACTTTGTGGAGGCAATTGCTGCTGGTCAATGTCTCCGCGGAGGAATTGATTATAATTCATTTTAATGAACATCATCTTCTCCACATTTTCTGGATGTAACCTCGTACGCCGATTGCTGACAAGGTGAGCGGCGGCACTAAACACTCTTTCGGAGTACACACTTGTGGGAGGGCAACTTAGGTAGAATAAAGCCAGTTTGTGCAAGGGCCTCCAAATTGCCTCTTTTTCCTGCCAGTATAAGTACGGACTGTGTGACGTGCCTACTTGGATGCGGTCACTCATATAATCCTCCACCATTCTATCAATGTTGAGAGAATCATATGCAGTGACAGTAGACGACATGTCCGTAATCGTTGTCAGGTCCTTCAGTCCGGACCAGATGTCAGCATCAGCAGTCGCTCCAGACTGCCCTGCATCACCGCCAGCGGGTGGGCTCGGAATTCTGAGCCTTTTCCTCGCACCCCCAGTTGCGGGAGAATGTGAAGGAGGAGATGTTGACAGGTCGCGTTCCGCTTGACTAGACAATTTTGTCACCAGCAGGTCTTTCAACCCCAGCAGACTTGTGTCTGCCGGAAAGAGAGATCCAAGGTAGGCTTTAAATCTAGGATCGAGCACGGTGGCCAAAATGTAGTGCTCTGATTTCAACAGATTGACCACCCGTGAATCCTTGTTAAGCGAATTAAGGGCTCCATCCACAAGTCCCACATGCCTAGCGGAATCGCTCCGTGTTAGCTCCTCCTTCAATGTCTCCAGCTTCTTCTGCAAAAGCCTGATGAGGGGAATGACCTGACTCAGGCTGGCAGTGTCTGAACTGACTTCACGTGTGGCAAGTTCAAAGGGCATCAGAACCTTGCACAACGTTGAAATCATTCTCCACTGCGCTTGAGACAGGTGCATTCCACCTACTATATCGTGCTCAATTGTATAGGCTTGAATGGCCTTTTGCTGCTCCTCCAACCTCTGAAGCATATATAGGGTTGAATTCCACCTCGTTACCACTTCTTGCTTCAGATGATGGCAGGGCAGGTTCAGTAGTTTTTGGTGGTGCTCCAGTCTTCTGTACGTGGTGCCTGTACGCCGAAAGTGTCCCGCAATTCTTCTGGCCACCGACAGCATCTCTTGCACGTCCCTGTCGTTTTTTTAAAAATTCTGCACCACCAAATTCAAGGTATGTGCAAAACATGGGACGTGCTGGAATTTGCCCATATTTAATGCACACACAATATTGCTGGCGTTGTCCGATGCCACAAATCCACAGGAGAGTCCAATTGGGGTAAGCCATTCCGCGATGATCTTCCTCAGTTGCCGTAAGAGGTTTTCAGCTGTGTGCGTATTCTGGAAAGCGGTGATACAAAGCGTAGCCTGCCTAGGAAAGAGTTGGCGTTTGCGAGATGCTGCTACTGGTGCCGCCGCTGCTGTTCTTGCGGCGGGAGTCCATACATCTACCCAGTGGGCTGTCACAGTCATATAGTCCTGACCCTGCCCTGCTCCACTTGTCCACATGTCCGTGGTTAAGTGGACATTGGGTACAACTGCATTTTTTAGGACACTGGTGAGTCTTTTTCTGACGTCCGTGTACATTCTCGGTATCGCCTGCCTAGAGAAGTGGAACCTAGATGGTATTTGGTAACGGGGGCACACTGCCTCAATAAATTGTCTAGTTCCCTGTGAACTAACGGCGGATACCGGACGCACGTCTAACACCAACATAGTTGTCAAGGCCTCAGTTATCCGCTTTGCAGCAGGATGACTGCTGTGATATTTCATCTTCCTCGCAAAGGACTGTTGAACAGTCAATTGCTTACTGGAAGTAGTACAAGTGGGCTTACGACTTCCCCTCTGGGATGACCATCGACTCCCAGCAGCAACAACAGCAGCGCCAGCAGCAGTAGGCGTCACACGCAAGGATGCATCGGAGGAATCCCAGGCAGGAGAGGACTCGTCAGAATTGCCAGTGACATGGCCTGCAGGACTATTGGCATTCCTGGGGAAGGAGGAAATTGACACTGAGGGAGTTGGTGGGGTGGTTTGCGTGAGCTTGGTTACAAGAGGAAGGGATTTACTGGTCAGTGGACTGCTTCCGCTGTCACCCAAAGTTTTTGAACTTGTCACTGACTTATTATGAATGCGCTGCAGGTGACGTATAAGGGAGGATGTTCCGAGGTGGTTAACGTCCTTACCCCTACTTATTACAGCTTGACAAAGGGAACACACGGCTTGACACCTGTTGTCCGCATTTCTGGTGAAATACCTCCACACCGAAGAGCTGATTTTTTTGGTATTTTCACCTGGCATGTCAACGGCCATATTCCTACCACGGACAACAGGTGTCTCCCCGGGTGCCTGACTTAAACAAACCACCTCACCATCAGAATCCTCCTGGTCAATTTCCTCCCCAGCGCCAGCAACACCCATATCCTCCTCATCCTGGTGTACTTCAACACTGACATCTTCAATCTGACTATCAGGAACTGGACTGCGGGTGCTCCTTCCAGCACTTGCAGGGGGCGTGCAAATGGTGGAAGGCGCATGCTCTTCACGTCCAGTGTTGGGAAGGTCAGGCATCGCAACCGACACAATTGGACTCTCCTTGTGGATTTGGGATTTCGAAGAATGCACAGTTCTTTGCTGTGCTGCTTTTGCCAGCTTGAGTCTTTTCATTTTTCTAGCGAGAGGCTGAGTGCTTCCATCCTCATGTGAAGCTGAACCACTAGCCATGAACATAGGCCAGGGCCTCAGCCGTTCCTTGCCACTCCGTGTCGTAAATGGCATATTGGCAAGTTTACGCTTCTCCTCCGACAATTTTATTTTAGGTTTTGGAGTCCTTTTTTTTCTGATATTTGGTGTTTTGGATTTGACATGCTCTGTACTATGACATTGGGCATCGGCCTTGGCAGACGACGTTGCTGGCATTTCATCGTCTCGGCCATGACTAGTGGCAGCAGCTTCAGCACGAGGTGGAAGTGGATCTTGATCTTTCCCTAATTTTGGAACCTCAACATTTTTGTTCTCCATATTTTAATAGGCACAACTAAAAGGCACCTCAGGTAAACAATGGAGATGGATACTAGTATACAATTATGGACTGCCTGCCGAGTGCAGACACAGAGGTAGCCACAGCCGTGAACTACCGTACTGTACTGTGTCTGCTGCTAATAATATAGACTGGTTGATAAAGAGATGTCGTAGTAGTATGTATGTATAAAGAAGAAAGAAAAAAAAACCACGGTTAGGTGGTATACAATTATGGACGGACTGCCTGCCGAGTGCAGACACAGAGGTAGCCACAGCCGTGAACTACCGTACTGTACTGTGTCTGCTGCTAATATAGACTGGTTGATAAAGAGATGTCTATGTAACTATGTATGTATAAAGAAGAAAGAAAAAAAAACCACGGTTAGGTGGTATACAATTATGGACGGACTGCCTGCCGAGTGCAGACACAGAGGTAGCCACAGCCGTGAACTACCGTACTGTACTGTGTCTGCTGCTAATATAGACTGGTTGATAAAGAGATGTCTATGTAACTATGTATGTATAAAGAAGAAAGAAAAAAAAACCACGGTTAGGTGGTATACAATTATGGACGGACTGCCTGCCGAGTGCAGACACAGAGGTAGCCACAGCCGTGAACTACCGTACTGTACTGTGTCTGCTGCTAATATAGACTGGTTGATAAAGAGATGTCGTAGTAGTATGTATGTATAAAGAAGAAAAAAAAAACCACGGTTAGGTGGTATACAATTATGGACGGACTGCCTGCCGAGTGCAGACACAGAGGTAGCCACAGCCGTGAACAACCGTACTGTGTCTGCTGCGACTGGATGATAAATGATATAAAAAATATATATATATTACTACTGCAGCCGGACAGGTATATATTATATATTATATAATGACGGACCTGCTGGACACTGTCTGTCAGCAGAATGAGTTTTATTTTTATAGAATAAAAAAAACAACAACACACAAGTGAAGTCACACGACGAGTGTTTAACTTTTTCAGGCAATCACAATATAAGTATACTACTAACTATACTGGTGGTCAGTGTGGTCAGGTCACTGGTCAGTCACACTGGCAGTGGCACTCCTGCAGCAAAAGTGTGCACTGTTTAATTTTAATATAATATTATGTACTCCTGGCTCCTGCTATAACCTATAACTGGCACTGCAGTGCTCCCCAGTCTCCCCCACAATTATAAGCTGTGTGAGCTGAGCAGTCAGACAGATATATAATATATATAGATGATGCAGCACACTGGGCTGAGCCTGAGCAGTGCACACAGATATGGTATGTGACTGAGTCACTGTGTGTATCGCTTTTTTCAGGCAG
The DNA here is from genome assembly GCF_028390025.1 of Pseudophryne corroboree. Classification (NCBI taxonomy): domain Eukaryota; kingdom Metazoa; phylum Chordata; class Amphibia; order Anura; family Myobatrachidae; genus Pseudophryne; species Pseudophryne corroboree. The sequence continues at coordinate 283,657,144 of NC_086451.1, forward strand.
AGAACGGATATATTAAATAAACTGCACTGTCTGGTGGTCACTCACTATATAATATTATGTACTCCTGGCTCCTGCTATAACCTATAACTGGCACTGCAGTGCTCCCCAGTCTCCCCCACAATTATAAGCTGTGTGAGCTGAGCAGTCAGACAGATATATAATATATATAGATGATGCAGCACACTGGGCTGAGCCTGAGCAGTGCACACAGATATGGTATGTGACTGAGTCACTGTGTGTATCGCTTTTTTCAGGCAGAGAACGGATATATTAAATAAACTGCACTGTCTGGTGGTCACTCACTAGTAAACTCTCTGCACTCTCTACACTTCTACAGTACTCCTCCTAGTCCTAAGCTCCAGTAAATCTCTCTCTCTTATAATCTAAATGGAGAGGACGCCAGCCACGTCCTCTCACTATCAATCTCAATGCACGTGTGAAAATGGCGGCGACGCGCGGCTCCTTATATAGAATCCGAGTCTCGCGAGAATCCGACAGCGTCATGATGACGTTCGGGCGCGCTCGGGTTAACCGAGCAAGGCGGGAGGATCCGAGTCTGCTCGGACCCGTGAAAAAAACCATGAAGTTCGGGCGGGTTTGGATTCAGAGAAACCGAACCCGCTCATCTCTAACGCTCATGTCTGAATTACCCCCTACTCATCTTTATTTCTGACTGGGAGTCACACCATCCAAAAGTAGAGGCAGTGTTACAGTCTTTACAGGCATATGGGTTTACGGCTAATCCTGAGAAGTGTGCCATTGGAATGGTGGAGGTGAAATATTTGGGATATAATGTAGGCAGAGGACATGTAAAAGTTCAGCCCAATAAGGTGGAGGCATTCCTCACATGGCCTAAACCCAAATGTAAATCCCAGTTCAGAACATTCCGTGGTCTAGTGGGTTACACTTACTACTGCAGATACATTCGTGATTTTGCCACTAGGGCAGCACCATTAACTGAGTGTCTGAAAAACAATATGGCCTAGACCAGCAGAGGCTGCATGGCAGGATTTAAGGCATGCCTTGTATGCAAAGCCTGTCTTACAGGTTCCTGAAGTCAAGAAGCTATTTATATTGCAGACAGATGCCTACAGTACAGGTTGGGGGCAGTCCTTTACCAAGTGGTAGAAAGGGAAGAATAACCCATCCTCTAACTTAGCCAGAAATTGCTGTCCAAGGAGCGCAAATACTCAACTGTAGAGCAAGAGTGTTTGTGAATCAAGTGGGCAGTAGACTTGTTAAAATATTATTTGTCGGAGTGGGAGTTCTTATTGGTTGTACAGTATATCATGGCCCTTTACAGTAGATGCACATGAACAATGAGGTGAATGCTTGTGTGACCCGCTGTTTTTTTGGCTTTGCAGCCAATTAAATTTGAGGTGCAGCATCTTTGGGGGAAACTGAACCTCAACACTGATGCCCTTTTCCAGAAGGTTTGTGGGTCCCAATCCTCCAAGCAACCCTATGTTGACGGATGGTACAAATGTGGGCGAGGCAGGGAGCTCATCTGAAATTTTCTTAGCTTCACTAGGATAGTTGAAGCTAAGGGGGGAGGAGTGTAGCAGGGACAGCTTAATTCCACATGGAGTTAATGTGGAATGTCCAGATATCCCAGGATTAGCAGAGTAAAAGCAACAAGACCGAAGGGTCCAGTCCAAGTGTTTCCTCAATCAGTTGTTACTTAATTAAACTGTACCTGTGATCAGCCTTTAAGTACATGTTAAGTGCACAGGCACTTGGCATCTGATGGTGACTAGCATCCAGAAGGGATTATCAGGGCCACTGAACTATACTGTGATATGATACTGTGCGGCTATGCTGATATGATCCTGTACTGATGTAACATATGCTATTTGGAGAACTGCCTAACAACCTGAACTGCAAGCCTGGTGTATGAAGCAGTAACCTGCATGTGCTGGTAATAAAGAGTGTTGGACTTTTCATCCTGTATGTGTGATTTCTTGTCACAAAATATTAGAGATGAGCGGGTCCGGATCTCTGAGATCCGAACCCCCCAAATTTCATGATCCGAGCTGGGAAGCAAGCCTGGCTTGGGACTTCTCGCCAGACTCAGAATGCAGAAAGAGTCAAAACATCTTCATCCCGCTGTTGGATTCTCGCGGGTTTTGGATTCCATATAAGGAGCAGCGTGTCGCCACCATTTTCACTCTGTACTTGGAGAGTGAGGGAAACAGACCTGTCTGTCTGTCTGTGGGTGTTGGTGTAAAGGGGTGCTGCTGTCCTGTGCTGTCCTGTTCTGTGGTGGTGTCTTGTGCTGGTGTACTGTCCTTTTAGGGGTGCTGCTGTCCTTTGCTGTTCTGGGGTGGTGTACTGTGCTGTTAGCAGTGCTGTTGTCCTGTGCTATACAGGGATGCTGTTCTGGGATGTCTTGTGCTATACAGGGGTGATGCAGTCCTGGGCTGTATATGGGCACTGTTCCGTGTGCTTTAAAAATACAGGGGTGTTGTAAAAATAAAGGAACACTGGCACTGTCCTGTATGCTGTAAAAATACAGGGGTGCTGTGTACCTGTCCTGTATGCTGTAAAAACAAATACAGGGGTGTTGTAAAAATAAAGTAAAACTGGCCCTGTCCTGTATGCTGTAAAAATACAGGGGTGTTGTAAAAATACAGGGGTGCTGTTTCCCTGTCCTTTATGCTGTAAAAATACAGGGGTGCTGTAAATATAAAAGGGCACTGTTCTGTTTGCTGTAAAAAATAAAGTGCCACTAATAATAAAGGTGTGTTGTCCTGTGAAATGGAGAACATTTTTTTTTTTTTTAAATAATGAAAGATCAGGAACCACTTCCAGTTCCCAGTACTAGTTCTGAAGCTGCAGCTGCCACCAGTCATGACATTGATAATGCAATTCCATCAATGTCGTCTGCTAAGGCCGATACCCAAATGTCATAGAGGGCATGTAAAATCCAAGAAGCAAAATTGATAACAAAAAAAGAGAGAAATTATTTGATGAGAAACGGAAAATTGGCGATATGCCATTCACGACAGAAAGTGGCAAGTAAAGGCTAAGGCCTTAATCTACGTTCATGACTGGTGGTTCAGCTTCTCATGAAGATGGAAGCCAAACTCTCTCTCTCAAAAAAATAAAAAAAATAAAGCTTGTTAAAGCACGGGAAAAAACAACTGTGCATTTAGACTCAGAGATATCACATATCCCCAAAGAGAGTCCAAGTGTGTCCGCAGTTGCGATGTCTGGGCCTGACCTTCCCAATGCTGTATGGGAAGAGGAGGCTCCTAACACCATTTGCAAGCCCTCTGCAAGTGCTGGCAGGAGCACCACCAGTCCAGTTGCTGATATTGAGATTTAGGATGTCACTGTAGAAGTACACCAGGATGAGGAGTATATTGGTGTAGCTGGCACTGAGGAGGAAATTGACTATGAGGATTCTGGTGGTTATGTGGTTTGTTTGAATAAGGCACCAGTGGAGACAGTTGTTGTAAATGGGATGAAAAGCCCATTGTCATGCCTGGGCAAAATACCAAAAAAGCCACGTCTTCGGAGTGGAATTATTTCTCCACAAATCCAGACAACAGGTGTCAAGCCATGTGTTGCCTTTGTCAATCCATAATAAGTAGGGGTGAGGATGTTGTACTACTTTAACTAAGCAATTGACTGTCTAACAGTCCTTTGTGAAGAAGATGACATATGACAGCAGTCACCATGTTGCAAAGCGTACTACTTGTCACAACTGAGGGCCTGAGCTGACGGGAGGCAGCCTCAGTTGTAGGGGCTGAGATGTACCGGAACCTGGGAGGTTGTATCAGACCCCTGGACATGTAAGTAACATGAATAATAACTGCCCGAAGGCGTGACCACGACAACTTGGATAAAAGTCAATGATGTTTATTATGACAACTCCGCAACACAGCAGCAGTAAAAGAAAACGTAAAAGTCAGCAAAGAATAAATACAGTTCCTGGGTACTACAGGATGGCAGGAGCCACAGGGCACTGGTAGTGTGAGATAGTTCTTATGATCTTCTAGATGGAAAGTCCTTACCAGGCCCGACTGTAGCAATGGAGATAACCCAGGATTGTGCCAGCTGGTGTTCCAGGAAAAGCTGGGTTGCTGAAGATAAAACAGCTGCTGTGGATACTGGCTGGAACCAGACTGTTGTTAGCACGGAGTGGATACTGGCTGGAACCAGTTAAATAATAAATGAACTTGGGAGCGATGAAATATGAACTGAAATGTAGAACTTGAGAGCGGAGAAATAATAATACCGGTGGAGAGTGGTAAAGTGTAGAAAGGACACCGGCCCTTTAAGGGAAGCTGTACTCTGCTGGAAGCTGAGCTGGAAGCAGGTAATGTTGTAGCTGGAAACAGATGAATCCACAATGGATTGGAGAGTCAGGCTACACCGCAGGTGGAATGCTGGTGCGGGTCTATATGGTGGAAGTCTTGAGACAGGAGCTGGAACCTGGAAGACAATCACAGGAGAGAGACAAACAGGAACTAGGTTTGACAACCAAAGCACTGACGCCTTCCTTGCTCAGGCACAGTGTATTTATACCTGCAGCAAGGAAGGGATTGGCTAGGCAATTATGCAGATTATCAATACTGAGAACAGATTGGTGGAAATGATCAGCTGACAGAATCCAAGATGGCTGCGCCCATGCAGACACTTGGAGGGAAGTTTGGTTTGCAATCCATGTGGCAATGAAAACAGCAATGGCGGCGCCGGCCACCGGAGACAGGAGGCGCCAGGCTGACAGATGCACATCCAACCACGCGGACACAGCGGAGGCCGCGGCCGACGCAATCGCCACTCAGACACTCTGCATGCAGAAGTTCAGGGACGGCGGCATAGGCCGCGGGAGACGCCATGCCAGGTGCAATATGGCGTTTACTGTGACAGCGTCCCAGAGTGACAGGAGAGGATACAGGAATGTACACATCAGGATAACAGATGGGATCCGGTCCTGGAGCGCTGAGCCAGCCTTAGGAGGCATCTGATGGGTAAGAAATGGCGTCCAGATACCCGGATCGTGACACTACTGAGGCCATAACATCTATGCTGGTGTTATACGTGCATCCGGTATCCCCCATTAGTGCAGTGGGATTTAGACAGTTGATGGACGTACTGTGTCCCTGGTACCAAATCCCGTCTAGATTCCACTTCACTAGGCAAGCGATTCCCTGACGGTACAGGGACATTAAGAAAAGTGTCCTCCGTGTCCTCAAAAATGCGGTTGTACCCACTGTCCACTGAACCACGGATACATAGACAAGTGGAGCAGGGCAAACTAGGTACTACATGACTGTGACAGCCCACTGGGTAGATGTATTGCCTTCCGTAGCAAAAGCAGCGGCACCAGCAGCAGCATCTCACAAATGCCAACTCGTTCCTAGGAAGTCTAGGCTGTGTATCACCGGTTTCCATAAGAGGCACACCGCAAAGAACCTCTTACAGAAGCTGAGGGACATCATCGCACAATGGCTTACCCCACTTAGACTCTCCTGGGGATTTGTGATATCTAACAACGCCACCAATATTGTGCGAACTTTACATCTGGGCAAATTCCAGTATGTCCCATGTTTTGCACATACAATTAATTTGGTGGTGCAAAACATTTTTTTAAATTACAGGGGCATGCAGGAGAAGCTGTTGGTGCCCTGCCATCACCTGAAGCTAGAGGTAGTAACGAGGTGGAATTCAACCTTCTATATGCTTCAGAGGATGGACGAGCAGTAAAAGGACATTGAAGCCTATAAATCCACCTATGACATAGGCACCTGACTCACCTGACTCAAGCGCAGTGGAGAATGATTTCCGTCTTGTGCAAGGTCCTCCAACCCTTCGAACTTGCCACACGTGAAGTAATTTCAGACACTGCCAGCTTGAGTCAGGTCATTCCCCTCAACAGGCTTTTGCAGAAGCAGGTGGAGAAATTGAAGGAGCTAAGACGAAGTGATTCCGTTAAGTATGTGGAACATGTGGATGGAGCCATTCATTCGCTTTGCCAGGATTCAAGGGTGGTCAATCTATTGAAATCAGAGCACTATATTTTGTCCACCGTGCTCGATCCTAGGTTTAAAGCCTACATTGTTTCTCTCTTTCCGGCAGACACAAGTCTGCAGAGGTGCAAGACCTGCTGGTTAGAAAATTGTCAGCTCAAGGGGAACGGGACAAGCTCCTCCTTCATTTTCTCTCGCAACTGGGGCTGCGAGGAAAAGAATAAAATTTCCTAGCCCACCCACTAGCAGTGATGCAGGGCTGTCAGGAGCAAGTGTTGACATCTGGTACAGACTGAAGGAGCTGCCAACAATTACTGGCATGTCTACTGTCACTGCATATGATGCTGTCATCATTGAAAGAATGGTGAAGGATTATATCGGTGACAGCATCCAAGCAGGCATGTCAGACAGTCTGTATGTATACTGGCAGGAAAAAGAGGCAATTTGGAGGCCCCTGCACAAATTGACTTTAATTTGCTTAAGTTGCCCCCCTCCAGTGTGTACTTCCGAAAGATTGTTTAGTGAAGCCGGTAACCTTGTCAGCGACCGGCGTAGGAGGTTACTTCCACAAAATGTGGAGAAAATGATGTTCATCAAAATGAATGATAAATTCCTCCAGGAAGACATTTACCAGCAATTGCCTCCAGAAAGTGCACAGGGACCTGTTATGGTGGATTCCAGCGGGGCCGAATTAATACCCTGTGAGGATGAGGATGTAAACACTGAAGGGGGTGAGGAATCAGAGGATGAGGACGACATCTTGCCTCTGTAGAGTCAGTTTGTGCAAGGAGAGATTAATTGATTCTTTTTAGTGGGGGCCCAAACAAAGCAATCATCTCAGCCACAGTCGTGTGGCAGACCCTGTCGCTGAAATGATTTGTTTGTTAAAGTGTGCATGTCCTGTTTATACAACATAAGGGTGGGTGGGAGGACCCAAGGACAATCCCATCTTGCACATCTTTTTTACTTTACATCATGTGCTGTTTTGGGACTAGTTTTTAATACTGCCATCCTGTCTGCCACTGCAATGCCACTCCTAGATGGGCCAGATGTTTGTGCCGCACACTTGTGTCGCTTAGCTTAGTCATCCAGCTACCTCGATGCAACCTTTTGGCCTAAAAACAATATTGTGAGGTGTGAGGTGTTCAGAATATATTGATGAGTGTCAATAAATGTTATTGAGGTTAATAATACTGTAGGAACAAAAAAACACCCAAATTCTGTGATTTTAGCTCTGTTTATGTTTTGTTTTGTTTTAAATCCATATCCAAAATCCAAAAGGGTGGTATTGGCAAATCTAATCCAGATCCAAAACACGAACGGAGATCCAAATCCAAAACCAAAACACAAGACCCGATAAGTGTCCGGTGCACATCTCTACAATACAGTGTGTATGTATGTATATGTGTATGTGTGTATGTGTATGTCTGTATAGATAGATATATATATATATATATATATATATATATATATAAAAAAAAATGAAGAACAGCGCCTAGGCTAGTCCTAAATTTAGACACACGAAGTGAAATATAGTGAATGTGATCAAATAAAAAATGTTTTGACACCCCCCATGGATCAATGGGTGGCAGCTCGTGCCCAGTATTTGGATAAAATGTAAAAAATGAAGTGCAATAGAGCGCCTACTGGTGTTTATCAGGATTCTGGATTTATAGGATTTCTATATAACCAGTTCACCATGTGAAAAGTGCAAAGTGTAAGTTAAGAAGGATTGACTTAGCTTCCTTGGGAACAGCTTCAGTCTGATGACACTTTTAGGACATGTAAAATAGAAATAAAAACCAACATAGTGTATACTGTTTGATTATATACAATGTTCAACACTTTAGGGACCTTGCTAGTCCCAATATGGATGAATAAGCTGGATGATAGGTACTATTTCCAGTACACAAAGGCTGGACGAATTTATAAAACAAACAATTTAATATAACAAATCCTGAAGTAAATGTAGGTAGCACACGTACAAGAATAAAATTGTATATACAGCTTATCTGTCCACAAACGGAATCACCAGGTGAGCAACAGCCCAATCCTATTGGTGGATATTAAAAATGTCCCGAAGCAAATGCAGGTAGCATACGTACAAGATATAAAAATTAATACAGCTTATCTGATGAAGTCCTATGCCACAGGACGAAACGCGTCGGGACCGGGACTTATGACTCACCCGTGACTTCTCTGAATGGACAGATAAGCTGTATTAATTTTTATATCTTGTACGTATGCTACCTGCATTTGCTTCGGGACATTTTTAATATCCACCAATAGGATTGGGCTGTTGCTCACCTGGTGATTCCGTTTGTGGACAGATAAGCTGTATATACAATTTTATTCTTGTACGTGTGCTACCTACATTTACTTCAGGATTTGTTATATTAAATTGTTTGTTTTATAAATTCGTCCAGCCTTTGTGTACTGGAAATAGTACCTATCATCCAGCTTATTCATCCATATTGGGACTAGCAAGGTCCCTAAAGTGTTGAACATTGTATATAATCAAACAGTATACACTATGTTGGTTTTTATTTCTGTTTTACATGTCCTAAAAGTGTCATCAGACTGAAGCTGTTCCCAAGGAAGCTAAGTCAATCCTTCTTAACTTACACTTTGCACTTTTCCCATGGTGAACTGGTTATATAGAAATCCTATAAATCCAGAATCCTGATAAACACCAGTAGGCGCTCTATTGCACTTCATTTTTTACATATATATATAAAAAATGGGGGGATAGGGGTACTGGCGACGAGTGTGGCTAAAAAACAATGTTTTTGTATGCTTATAATTAGAAGCCAAAAGATATTATAAAATTATAAAAATAGATTTTAATATATACGAGAGTAAAACCGTTTCAAAGAATGGTCTTAAAAACAAGAATAAAAAACCTTTGTCAATAAACGAGAAATATAAAAGGATAGGAATTCAGAACTTAGCTTGAAAACAGTGGGTGGCCAGTACAGGTCCAACGCGTTTCGTCTCAGCAGACTTCTTCAAGGGGTAGGGACAGAATGAAGCTGCATGTCTATTTATACCCATATCACTAAGTCAGTGGGTTGTGACATCATAATAGATCATGTGATGTAATTACACATTATATATTCAAAAAGTTGACAAAGCTTATTTCATAGCAAAGCTGGCGTGAGAACCAAGTCAGACACTTCCGCCCCACTTCCGGCGGCAACTGTGCATGCGCCCGCGGTGGCTCCCGGCTTCATTGCGCATGCGCCTGCGGCTGTTCTGAGCTGCTCCTAGGTAGATGGTGATATTCTGAATCCTTAGGCTGTATCAGGCGGAGTCCATTTTGTATGGGATATTTGGAATGCTTTTCCATAATGCTGCGGCGGCCATCTTTGGGTGTATGTGCAGACATTCCTAGAATCCAGGCACATCGGTTTCCATAGTAACGGGTTACATACATGGAATGATAGAAAACAAATGGTAATTTGAAAGTGGTGGTGCATAATGCATATTTAAAGGCACAGATTTCATAACAAATAAGTAGATATATTAAAATTAACCCTTGCCCATAAGCTAAAAGTGCTAGTGCAATACAGGTGACTCTATGAGGTGACTTAAGTTATTATTAATAGTAATGGTGCAAAAACTTACTAGAATAAGACCCGTGACTATTAAAATATATATATATATATATATATATATATATATACATGTAACAGGTGCATAGAATTGTACCTAAGTACATCAGAAGGATACTAATAATCAGTAATATACAAATGACCAAACAAAGTGATTCTGTATAGGTGCTATTATTTGGTGAATATTCATTGGAAATCGTTTGTCATCATTACAGTACCTGATCTTCCCAGGTAGTCTCCCCCCTGGTACTGGTCAGGCCAGGTCACTGCTTAGCTTCCAAGATCAGGTGGGTGGTATTGGCAAATCTAATCCAGATCCAAAACACGAACGGAGATCCAGATCCAAAACCAAAACACAAAACCCGATAAGTGTCCGGTGCACATCTCTACAATACAGTGTATGTATATGTGTGTGTGTATATATATATATTTCTCTAACGACCTAGTGGATGCTGGGTACCCCCACAAGGCCCTTTGGAGAGACAGAGAGAGAGTATGCCAGCACACACCCCAGCGCTATATGACCCAGGAATTACACAGTAACTTAGTGTTTACCCAGTAGCTGCTGTATACACTGATTTTGCGCTAAATTTATGTGCCCCCCCCCCCTCTATTTTACCCTCTTTCTACCGTGATTCTGCAGGGGAGAGCCTGGGGAGCTTCCACTCAGCGGAGCTGTGGAGAGAAAATGGCGCTGGTGAGTGCTGAGGAAGAAGCCCCGCCCCCTCAGCGGCGGGCTTCTGTCCCGCGATTTTGGGCAAAATAATGGCAGGGGCTCATGCATATATACAGTGCCCAGCTGTATATATGCTCTTTTATGCGAAGAAGTACTTAATTGCTGCCCAGGGCGCGCCCCCCCTGCGCCCTGCACCCTACAGTGACTTGAGTGTGCAGGTTTCATGTGGGAGCAATGGCGCACAGCTGCAGTGCTGTGCGCTACCTCATATGAAGACTGGAGTCTTCTGCCGCCGCTTTCGAAGTCTTCTTGCTTCTCACGCCGGCTTCTGGCTTCTGGCTCTGCGATGGGGATGGCAGGGAGGCTCTGGGATCGGAGGGTGCGTTCCTGTGTTTGATCCCTCTGGAGCTAATGGTGTCCAGTAGCCTAAGAAGCATGACCTATCCACAGTGAGTAGGTCTGCTTCTCTCCCCTCAGTCCCACGTAGCAGAGAGTCTGTTGCCAGCAGATCTCTCTGAAAATAAAAAATCCTAACAAAATACTATCTTATTAGCAAGCTCAGGAGAGCTCCCTAAAGTGCACCCAGCTCGTCTGGGCACAGATTCTAACTGAGGTCTGGAGGAGGGACATAGAGGGAGGAGCCAGTGCACACAAGTATTCCTAATTCTTTCTTAAAGTGCCCTGTCTCCTGCGGAGCCCGTCTATTCCCCATGGTCCTTACGGAGTCCCCAGCATCCACTACGGACTACGAGAAATAGATTTACCGGTAAGTAAAATCTTATTATTTAGGTTTTCTTTCTGCATGCCTGCCTTGACAACGGTGAATGGCACCGAAACGTTGGCCGTGTATGGCATTTTTACCATGGGCTTGACTCATTAAAGTGTACTTCTTCTTCATCAATTACGAGTGCCGCAGTTTCCAAGTCTGTTTTAAATATATATATATATATATATATATATATATTATGAGGCAAGCAGCACACATCAAAATCCAACAAGGTGGAGTGCAAGGCTTATAAAGTTTTCATTATGAAAAAAGATAGCCAGCAACATCCAATTAAATGAAAAAAAACCACATGGTGTTTATTACAAAAAAGTGCATCAAAGCATAGGTGTGTTGTACTTGGAACCCAGAAGAAGAGTTCCAAGTACAGATGTGTAAAGCTGCGACCGAACTGGGGTACGCAGCAATACCTAATGGAAAATCTTGACTCCATTGTTCTTCCCAAGTGGTCGACTAATGCCTGCGAGACTTTGGTTTCTTGGGTCCACGGCAGCCACGTTTGAATGGGCGGATTAGGTCTGCCCGAACTCCGATGTCCCCAGTCTTAGTTGGTGACAAGGCGTTAACTGAGACAGAGAGAGAACAAGGGGAAAACAAACTAACACAGACACAAAAGAGAAAGGGGAAACCACAGAAAATAATAAACTAATTTATGTGCAGCGCGGACTCCAAGAAAAACTGTAACCAAAGTAACGCTGCCCAAATGCAAATACGAATCTGTCTTAGTTCAGCAAGGACAACCATGCGGAAGCCTCTGCCAAAGTGACTCAACCAAAAACAGATAATGAGAGCATGGCTTCAGCTGTAAGGTGCGGGAGAGCCACTACTCACGACACCACAGAAGGTGTGCGCAGGAAACAACAGGAACCCCAAGGCTTCAGACACCAGACCACTCCACTGGAAGACAAACTTGGAGGACAGCAGGAAACGATCCCTCAGACCGTACTCTGAAAACTGGACACAGGACACTGGAGTACACAAGCTGGATGCAGGAAGACAGACTCCACTGGAAGCTGCTGACAGGGACCAGGAACAAGCTTGCAGGAAGCTAACTCATCATAACAAACTTCTATCACCGGCCATGGACTGCAGGGCTAGCTGGGTAATAAGGAAAGCACACCCCAATCAGGATGGCTGGAAGCCAGGCACAAGGTAATGGCCAAAATACTGGCAGGTGAGGTTACACAGACAAGAGCCAGACTGCAGTACACAGACTCACCCCATAATGACCAAATATCTGACAGGTGAGGCTTAACACATAGAAAACAGACTGCAGCTACACAGACTCATTACCGTCAGCCAACAAGAGTCTTCTAAACAAGTATAAGAGAAATCCTGGCATGCAACAGAACTATAACATAAAATTCATGAACAGAAAGCAAACAGGAATGAACCACTGCTTGTGGTTCATAACAGTACCCTCTCCTTAAGGGTGGACTCTGGACACCCCATAAAAGCCAAGGGGAACAGAAATAGAAGTATAACATAAAATACATTACCAAAATGCAAAACAGGAATGAACCACTGCCGTGGCTCTTAACAGTACCCCCCCACCCACTTGAGGAGGGGTCAAAGGACCCCAAAATTCAGGTATTCCAAAACAAGGGATACATTTAAAAAACTGACACACTTGTATAAACAGAAAATGGCAAGAAAACAGAATCAAGCTGTGGCAACAGCTTGTAACAATGCCCCCCCCCCCCCCTTTTGAGGGTGGCCACTGAACACAACAAGACCAGAATTTATTTTATTTTTTCAAACAAGGCAAGTGTCAGCAATTATATATTGTTTCTTTTTATTCTTTTTCCCCTGTGCATGCTTGGAGACACCAGGACAGAAAGACATCTCTGGCTCAAAAAGTCTTCAAAATATATAGGTTGAGCAGTCAGATGATTCTTCCCTTTCCTACTGGAATGCCCAGGCACATAAGTAATCTCATCAGTTTCAGAATCCTGAGAACAGACCATAGATTGGTTCCATTGCCCTAGGTACTGAAACTTTAGGAGAGTTCTTGTAGGGAGAAGACAGGACAGCACATCCAGCAGCAATGGCAATAGGCTGTGATTTTTATGCTGACTGGCTGGAGTGTTTCACTGTGACAAAGTCACTATAGACCTTACTCGAGGCTGTGAATTTCCGAACCCCTTCTGGGGCAGTGGCCTTCGGAACCCCCTCTGTGGTCAGCACCTCGGACTCTCTTGCTTGGACTGGATCTTCGGACTCCCTCTCTGGGACAGGACCATCGGACTCCCTCTCTGGGACCGGACCATCGGACTCCCTCTCTGGGACCGGACCATCGGACTCCCTCTCTGGGACCGGACCATCGGACTCCCTCTCTGGGACCGGACCATCGGACTCCCTCTCTGGGACCGGACCATCGGACTTCCTCTCTGGGACCGGACCATCGGACTCCCTCTCTGGGTCAAAAACAATGAAGAATTCTCCCGGGGATATGGCCTCCGGGACTTTTGCTGAAGCTATGACCTTCAGTACCTCCACTAAAGCTATGCCTCTTGAGTCCTTTCCTGGGGAAGTGACCTCTAGAACCTCTCCTGGGGTTGTGCCTCTCGAGACCCCACCTGGGGGTATTACTTCAACGATCCCTTCAGGGGTTATGCTTCTTGAGTTCCCTTCTGGAGCTATGGCTTTAGATACCCTTTCTGGGGTTGCGCCTTTCAAGTCCCAACCTGGGGTAACAGCTTCTGAGACCCCTTCTGTGATTGACACCTGAACCATTATATCCTATGCCCTTCTTAGACCTTGACCATTGGGCACCGCTCCAGTATCCTGAGCATTGGGCACTGCACTAGGACCCTGAGCACGGGGTGCCACTCCAGGACCCTGAGCATCGGGTGCCGCTCCAGGACCCTGAGCATCGGGTGCCGCTCCAGGACCCTGAGCATCGGGTGCCGCTCCAGGACCCTGAGCATCGGGTGCCGCTCCAGGACCCTGAGCATCGGGTGCCGCTCCAGGACCCTGAGCATCGGGTGCCGCTCCAGGACCCTGAGCATCGGGTGCCGCTCCAGGACCCTGGGCATCGGGTGCCGCTCCAGGACCCTGGGCATCGGGTGCCGCTCCAGGACCCTGGGCATCAGGCACTGCTTCAGGACTCTGAGATTCCACTACTGGGGTTTGCAACTCTGATTCAACAGGAAAGTCAAGAGATGAGAGAAACATTCTACTTTGATTCCTAAATCTATAATGGGGCTCCCTAGACCAATGGTCCCAATTGTAGGACAGAGTGCTTTTCTGTGTGGGTTTCGTGACAAGTACCTCTGCCACAGTAGAGACGGGAGTAAGTCTTGAATCCTGACTCAACTTGGCCAGTGGGCAGGACTTGTTACCACATTTTGGCTTGCCCAACTCATAGGTCTGCAGATAGTGGCCTAAACCCCCACAATATAGGCATAAATTCAAGTTTCTGCAATGCTGATGCTCCTCCTCTGAGAGCCTGGGCCACAGGAAACTTTTAAACCTTTTCTCACTGACCCAATCTGTGGATTCTCTTGTCACAATATTGTGAACAAGAGTCTCATTAGAGATAGATGAACTCCCAATAAATTCAGGCAGAATAAGACATTTTGGTCAGAAGGTTTTGCAGTTACTTTAAGGATTGCTGAAAAACTTCCAGCCATTCTGGATTCAAGGCACTGAGAGCAGAGTTCAGAGCTGAGAGAGATGCCTGCAGGGCTTGCATAGTAGGCACAGGAGGATTTCAGGCTACATGGACAAGACTGGACAAGACAAGACAAGGCTGGACTGTATTCTGAAATAGACAAGACAAGGCTGGACTGGATTCTGAACTAGACAAGACAAGGCTGGACTGGATTTTGAAATAGACTGGATTCTGGACTGGAATGGATTCTACCAAAAAAGAAAACTACTCTGTTTAGTTTTGTTTTTTGTTGTATGGCTGGTGATACTGTTATGTTCTCTGTACTTGGAACCCAGGAGATAGGGTGGCAGCAGAAGAGTTCCAAGTACAGATGCGTGAAGCTGCAACAAAACCGGGGTATGCAGCAATACCTAATGGAAAAACCTGACTCCATTGTTCATCCCTAGTGGTCGACTAACACCTGCGAGACTATGTTTTCTTGAGCCCACGGCAGCCGCGATTGAAGAGGCAGATTAGGTCTGCCCAAACTCCGATGCCCCCCGGTCTTAGTTGGTGACGAGGCGTTAACCGTGACAGAGAGAGAACAAGGGGAAAACTAACTAAGACAGACACAAAAGAGAAAGGGGAAACCACAGAAAATAATAAACTATTTTATGTGCAGCGCGGCCGCCAAGAAAAACCGTAACCAAAGCAACGCGGCCCAAATGCAAATACGAATCCGTCTTAGTTCAGTGAGGACAACCATGTGGAAGCCTCTGCAAAATGACTCAACCAAAAACAGATAACGAGAACACGGCTTCAGCCATAAGATGCGGCAGAGCCACTACTCACGACACCACGGTAGGTGTGCTCAGGAAACAAACGGAACCCCGAGGCTTCAGACACCAGACCACTCCACTGGAAGACAAACTTGAAGGACAGCAGGAAACGATCCCTCAGACCATACTCTGGAAACTGGACACAGGACACGGGAGTACACAAGCTGGATGCAGGAAGACAGGCTTCAGTGGAAGCTGCTGACAGGGACCAGGAACAAGCTTGCAGGAAGTTAACCAAGAACTGGAACATACAGGTATCATAACAAACTTCTATCACCGGCGCTGGACTGCAGGGCTAGCTGGATAATAAGGAAAAGCACGCCCCAATCAGGATGGATGGAAGCCAGGCACAAGGTAATGGCCAAAATACTGGCAGGTGATGTTACACAGACAAGAGCCAGACTGCAGTACACAGACTCACCACATAATGACCAAATATCTGACTGGTGAGGCTTTACACATAGAAAACAGGCTGCAGCTACACAGACTCACCACCGGCGGCGAACAGAAGTCTTCTAAACAAGTACAAGAGAAATCCTGGCATGCAACAGAACTATAACATAAAAATCATGAACAGAAAGCAAACAGGAATGAACCACTGCTTGTGGTTCATAACAGTACCCTCTCCTTAAGGGTGGACTCCAGACACCTCATAAAAGCCAAGGGGAACAGAAACAGGAGTATAACAAAAAATACATAACCAAATGCAAAACAGGAATGAGCGACAATAGGAGACTATATATCATGATCAAAAAACATCATAGTAGGAGTAGTTATCCAAAAGATGTCAGGGTGGTAAAGTAGTGCCATTCATCCTAAAAGGTCTAACAGCTCGACAGCCATTTTGGTGCTACAGTAGCACCTTAGTCATGAGCATACTAAACCATTGTATAGCCATCACCTATATACACCGAACATAATTTAATCAATGAGTTTATTAATGAGTTTGCCTAATATATACATACAGATGTAGCCACCTTTATCTTGACTGTTTCTCCGCCAAGACGGGCGTTTAGTCACGCTAAGGCGATAGCTGAGTTTAATCACAGGTAGGCTCGTTGAGGCGATCTAGATACTCATCATGCATTACACATCTCCACCACTGTGTGGCTAATGCTCCACTAATCCAGTACTTTCGATCGTACAGTATAGCGGCGGATTGATCTACAGCTCTGGCAATACTGTAGGCGTAACGGGAGACAGTGGAAAAAGTATGGAGTACTGTATGTGTATGGAGACGCAACTACAGTAATTGTGTAAAAGGAAGAATGTACAGGACAATGTATAAACACCGTGCTTTTAAAATACATGAGCGTCTGGGAATGGAGGGCTACAGTAGCTAGCAGGAGGCGGTGGAAAATACCGCGCTTTACAAATGCGAGCGTCCGAGTCCTCTAAGGCATAAACCAACACCAATGGGGTGGGGGCCGGGCGCTGTTTGCAGTACTTTCACACATGAAATTGGGAGTCTCTCATGAGGCGTCGTGGGCTAGGGCTGAAGGCTCCCACCTCCCATGCTGGGGGTCCAGGGTTCGAGACGTGATGTGCCTTCTTTTTTTTTTTTTATTGTAATAATACAATGTATTATTTTATCTACATTGTAAGACAGTCAATGGAAAGCTGCACACAAGTTACATATAAATCAGAGTACATCTGCAGGAGCGATTCTTTACGCTAAATGCAACTAAACAGCGGGAATGAAATGAGGGTATTCTGACGCTACTAACTGAGCAAAACAGTACTGTAGATCTTCAGCGTTTGTGTATTGCACATGACCTGAATTCCCTCCCTGTGCAGGCTCCCAGGGGGGAAGGGCGATGGGGGTAGGGGGAGACGATGGGAAATACTGTACTGTGCCTTTGAAATGCAATTACATGAGCGTCCGAGTCCACTACGGCATACTGTAAACCAACACCAATGGGAAGGAAATGCCAACCATTTTTTTTATGTGTTCCCATGACATTCATTTAAAAAAAAAAAATTCTCTCTAATACATCCAATGGAAGGATGCACACAGGTTTCACATAAATCAAAGTACATCTGCCGGAGCGATTCTTTACGCTAAATGCAACTGCACAACGGCAATGAGTAGAAATGAGTGTATTCTGATGCTACTAAGTGAGCAAAACAGTACTATACAGTAGATATTCGGCGTTTGTGTATTGCACATGACCTGAATTCCCTCCCTGTCTACTGCATGATCTGTGCAGGCTCCCAGGGGGGAAGGTCAATAGGCTAGCAGGAGGCGGTGGAAAATACCGTGCTTTACAAATGCGAGCGTCCGAGTCCTCTAAGGCATAAACCAACACCAATGGGGTGGGGGCCGGGCGCTGTTTGCAGTACTTTCACACATAAAATTGGGAGTCTCTCATGAGGCGTCGTGGGCTAGGGGTGAAGGCTCCCACCTCCCACGCTGGGGGTCCAGGGTTCGAGACGTGATGTGCCTTCTTTTTTTTTTTTAATTGTAATAATACACTGTATTATTTTATCTACATTGTAAGACAGTCAATGGAAAGTTGCACACAACATATAAATCAGAGTACATCTGCAGGAGCGATTCTTTACGCTAAATGCAACTAAACAGCGGGAATGAAATGAGGGTATTCTGACGCTACTAACTGAGCAAAACAGTACTGTAGATCTTCAGCGTTTGTGTATTGCACATGACCTGAATTCCCTCCCTGTGCAGGCTCCCAGGGGGGAAGGGCGATGGGGGTAGGGGGAGACGATGGGAAATACTGTACTGTGCCTTTTGAAATGCAATTACATGAGCGTCCGAGTCCACTACGGCAGACTGTAAACCAACACCAATGGGAAGGAAATGCCAACCATTTTTTTTATGTGTTCCCATGACACTCCTGCAGCATTGCCAATGATTCATGTAAAACCTGTGTGCAAACAGTATCTGTATTGAATGCAAAGTACAGTAAGAGTACAGTATACAGTATTATCAGAGCCATACCTGACCAACATGATGCCCTAGGCTAGATTTTGTCTGATGCCCTCTTGCACAGATGCTACGTAGTTCCGCCTCTAACCCTGCACCCCTTTCCCAGCACCATCACCCATTTTGGCGCTCCTACCCCCTATAATCTAAATAAGAACAATGTGCACATTTAGTGCCAGCCCAAAACAGTGTACAGTATGTTCTTGCTGGGAAGGGGCATGGTAACACAATAATACCCCAAGATGAAATGACACAACACATGTTGACATATAGGTAATTGTCCGCACTCAATATAATATTAGGGCAATGGATGTTGTCTGAATCAAAATATAATTCATTATAAATAGGCGATGTAACCATAGTGAACATGCATAGGAAGTATCGATCTAGTTAGATGGTATATATGTGTATGCTTTTGTGTGTATAGGCATAGTAGGGAATAATGTAATGCAATGTCTGCATACAGATATATGTCTGTAGCAAATGAATAATTTGATTCTGATAGATAAAATCAGCAAGCCACTTGGTTTAGGTCACTTCAAAGGCACACAGGTAATGGCATGCGCAAGGAAGTGCCTAAGACTACAATCAGGAATCTGCATATCCTGAGCAATGTATGTTATTCGGCCTTCTGCTTTGAGACAATGACTCCTAGGATCAATTGAATTAACGAAGTCTCAAATGTTGATGAACACTAGCAGTATTTACACTCCAAAATAACCAAAGGAAAACCTTGATAGACAAACAAATATCAGACGCTATGACTCCAGAATTCACCCCCTGCTCGTCACTGTTGAACAAATTATCTGATATGTTTTACAACACCTTTGAATATGTAAATTGGGATTGTTAAAGTTGGGATATAAGACAGGGTTTGGAGCAGTCTTTAGTTAGTGCAGAGGGAAAGAGACAAGGAAAGGATCCTAAGACATCAGAAGAAGGTAGCTATGCATTTAACCCTCAATAATTCTTGCAAGTGTACAGTATGTGTGTTAATTGTTTAAGTTTGTAATATTGTTTGTGTTTGTTTAATATGTACTGCAGTTAATAATAATTATAGGATTTATTATCATTGTGTTTTTCATATCTTGTATTTTGTATACCTAGAATAAAGTGTTATTGAAATAGAGCTATTATTCCATGGTTCAAACTCATTTTTTGGAATCTCTAAATCATACAAATCTGCATATATTATATAAGGCTCTGCAAAGTTGGACAATATATTTATACCCCTAAGGTATAGAGCATTGATATATCAAATGAGCCAGAAGGATACATCCCTGCATAAAGTATATTTACCATGTGCACAGATGTATTGCTTGGACAGTAATTGTTTTCAGTAGCTATATTCATACCCACATAGTCAATGAGCCAGGATTATATATCTCTGTAAAGTATAATTACACTTTACCTTGACATATCTCTTGGACAAGTAGATATATAATTCCTAAACCCAAATGAGCCAATCACATGCATATGTATAGGAATGTTCATATAATGTACATTGCTGTGTGATTGGACTAGTGCTAATCTCTGCCCCTTTAGCTATGAGCCAACCTAATTTGTAAGCCTATTATAATATATTTGCAGATGTAAGATACATAAAGCATAAATCAATATATGATATAATAAATATATATTATATAAGATTCCACACTTCAATAATTGGCACCCCAGATGGGACCATGGAATAATTTGGTATCTATTTTAAACTAACATAATATCTATTAGGAAGCAGCACCAATGGCTATAAGCCTGCTGGCAAAGTACAAGATCACAGTGGAATAGGTTACAAATGAGAATAAAGAATTTAAAGGCCTAGAATAGAAAATGTGCACAGTGGAAATTAGTATTTCCAAATAAATGTATAAATGTACCAGGTATTAGAGTTTAACCTTAAGACACCGGTCAATCTTAAGGAGAGGATACCTTCAGTACTAAAAACAAAGAATATATAAATTTAGCATTGTAATGTTAAATATGCAAAAAGTTGCAGCAGCATTAGGAAAAATGCGCAGAACTGCGGATTTAGAAGCCAAACAGAAATGTAAAGAAGGATCAGGTTCACGTCTTCGTAAGGCGTGCCTGACCATTAATGCAAAAATGCATTCATTATTTAAGTCCCTTAAACAGAAAAATAAACAGAAAAAGTTTGGGGCAGAAGCAAAAAGCCTGGCAGATTGTAAGCAAACTGTCATGACCTCTCAGGAGGAGATAAAAGAAAGTACAAGGGAGAACATTGTAGATGTAGGTGAGACTCAGGACAGCATTGTCCATGTGCAGCACACAGAGTCTGCTATGGTCACACAGACCACCAGCAGAACAGCCTCTGTGGTAAAGGAAGAAAGTAGCAATGTGCCGGATGTGTCTATCATCAGACAGCACATTAATGTAAAGGAGGTAGCAGCAATAGGAGATGTCCCCTATACTGTTTCTACCAAAGGGGAAGATTATTGTAACTCAGATTATGAGTATTCTGCTGAATACACTCTCAGAGTTCCCAATGTAAATGAAGAATTTGTTATGCCCTTAGGCAAAGGTGAATTGTCAGCAGATTTAAACACTGATAGCAGCAGTACAGTGCACACAGGGGTGGAGAAGTTCCCCATGGTGAAAACTCCCATGGCAACCAGAGTTGCAAACCTTGAAATGTATTTACCTGGAAACATGTTTAAAGGGGAAATCCATGAAATTAATTCAGGAATGCATGTTTACAAACAAGGTTCCCAAACTTTTGTAACCCCCACACAACACTCAGAGACATCTAGTGATGGTGCAAATGTTTGCATGCTCTCAGAGAGACCACATGCAGAGTGTCATTCTGCAAACCACACACCAATTAACAATGACAAAAAGGATCACCAGGATGAAAATGTTTTTATGCCCTGGTGCCATAACCATTTTATTACAGGTGTGGAAAGACAGAAAGCCCTGGGACCTGCAATACATATTTGGCAAAGTCTAACAAGTTTCTCTCCCCACAAAAGTAGGTTTTTTCAGAAGCTCCAAGATTCTTCCAGACTAAGGAGCCATGCCAAGCAGCAAACGCTATGGTTGAAGACAGTCTGGGCCCAGGCTACGTCACAAGGGAGTATGGTCACAAGTGAATACGGTAGTATCATTCCTTTACTTGTTAGATCCAATGTAGCCATTGTTTGCTTTGATGTTCAAACAGCCACAGTTTCCAAATTAAACCAGCATCATATCTGCAGCGACAATTGTGCTGTCATTGACACACAATGTGACAGGAAAGATTGGCACAGGCCAGAAACAATTGTTTGTTTGTTTGTTCTTCAATCTTTAAAGACACATTTGTAAATTCTGTACCTGATAACATGCAGCAGATAGGACAGAATGCATAGCAAGCTATGTTAAATCACTGTATAAATATCTGTGATATTCATTGTATGTATTTTTGTTTGATTCATAGTAATCCTGGCAACCTGTATACAGAATGGTGCAAGACTCCAAAAAGACTCCAATTTACAAGGCAAAAGGTCTTCATTAACCCTTTCATCGCTGCTATCCAGCAAAATCTACATAGCATCCCTAAAGACTGATATATGGACAAATCCTCAAGGAGTTTTCCAGGTTCACTAGAAAGGGGAATGTTTTCATTAACCTTTTCATCACAAGTAATCATTACTTGTCTTTCAAACTACATGTACATTCCCACAACAGTGTACAGCACATCTCATCACTGTGATTATACAAAACTGTCTCATCCCTTCATATACCTTAATCACATATATGTAAACATTTGTCTGAGATATATTTTATATCATTGTATTATATACCTTGTAAATATTTGATTTTTTTTTTATATTACACAATAGATACTACCTATGCTTCCTTCGTAAAAGCTTCAAAAGTAATTAAATATCTAAAACAGGATGGTATACCACGTTTTAACAAATTGGGACAAGATTATTAAGTGGGATGAATAATTCTCTTAATAAAGACTGTAACAAGTCAAAGGGAATTATTTGTAGCGTAACAGGGTCAACTGTATATGCACATGGCTGCATATAAAATAATATTGGATGGAATTAGATATATATTTAAAGCCATTCCTAAATGATATTTAATATCTGTTTGAAGCAAAATTATATTCATTTATTGTATTGATAGGATGTTACTATATACACATCAAAAGCATTTTAAATAATTATTAGTCAAAATATAGGTAGGATAGAAAACGCCTTTATATGGGTTAAACTGGTATAAGTTTATGTAAGATTGAGATGTATAAATAGGTACAAGGTAGAATAAGGAGATTTAAGACTGCATGGTCATTTATTCAGTGAGGAAATACAGTAAACAGAGTAGGTGTACTACTCGCAGCCATTTGTGGTACTATTGCCCGAAGACAATTAAGACCTACTATTAACAAGGAAAGAAAGAAAGAAAGAAAGAAAGAAAGAAAGAAAGAAAGAAAGAAAGAAAGAAAGAAAGAAAGAAAGACTGGTTCACATATGCCTGTTCTATTCAAAATCACAACCTGTTTTGTGCAAAGCAATATGGACACTGGTCACAACTGCGGCATTGGATAAACGCAAAGGAAACAGAACTGCTAAAGACTGTATAAAGACTATTACTATTACCGAGGGTCATCACAAGTACTGAGTTGCAAACTCAAGATCACAGTACGCAAAATACACAGCACTCAACGTACAAAGCCCTCTGCCTCAAACAGCGAAATGGCAAGCAAAGGAGCAGCTGCTATGAAGAATTCTACTTCAACTGCCTCCATAATGCAAACGCAAGGCGTCTCCAATTGCAAGCAAACCACGCAGATGACATTACTCTCCCAGTAAATTGCTACAGCCAAGAACAGCAAAAATGTCCAAACGTACTGATCCAGATACCGAAAAAAAAAGGTCTACAATTGGGCTCTGGTATTCCAAATGTCTGTAGAAATTAGTTTTCCTCATGAATACTGAATAAAAACCTCAGTCTTGTCTGCTTTAGTTAAAAGTAAAAGTAGAATAAGGTTAGGTAAGCTAAGAATTTTTTGAGATTTTTAAAATCATAATGGTTCTTATTATTACACTTATGGTATATATTATGGTTACAACAAAAGTTATGTTTTGAAGAAATTTTGAAATGTATTTGGAAGCAATTACGCTAGTTTAATGTGTGGCCAATCAAAATAATTTCTCATGGCCACAAGGGGGCGACTGTTGACATATAGGTAATTGTCCGCACTCAATATAATATTAGGGCAATGGATGTTGTCTGAATCAAAATATAATTCATTATAAATAGGCGATGTAACCATAGTGAACATGCATAGGAAGTATCGATCTAGTTAGATGGTATATATGTGTATGCTTTTGTGTGTATAGGCATAGTAGGGAATAATGTAATGCAATGTCTGCATACAGATATATGTCTGTAGCAAATGAATAATTTGATTCTGATAGATAAAATCAGCAAGCCACTTGGTTTAGGTCACTTCAAAGGCACACAGGTAATGGCATGCGCAAGGAAGTGCCTAAGACTACAATCAGGAATCTGCATATCCTGAGCAATGTATGTTATTCGGCCTTCTGCTTTGAGACAATGACTCCTAGGATCAATTGAATTAACGAAGTCTCAAATGTTGATGAACACTAGCAGTATTTACACTCCAAAATAACCAAAGGAAAACCTTGATAGACAAACAAATATCAGACGCTATGACTCCAGAATTCACCCCCTGCTCGTCACTGTTGAACAAATTATCTGATATGTTTTACAACACCTTTGAATATGTAAATTGGGATTGTTAAAGTTGGGATATAAGACAGGGTTTGGAGCAGTCTTTAGTTAGTGCAGAGGGAAAGAGACAAGGAAAGGATCCTAAGACATCAGAAGAAG
The DNA here is from genome assembly GCF_028390025.1 of Pseudophryne corroboree. Taxonomy (NCBI): domain Eukaryota; kingdom Metazoa; phylum Chordata; class Amphibia; order Anura; family Myobatrachidae; genus Pseudophryne; species Pseudophryne corroboree. The sequence goes on from NC_086451.1 coordinate 283,681,439, forward strand.
GTAGCTATGCATTTAACCCTCAATAATTCTTGCAAGTGTACAGTATGTGTGTTAATTGTTTAAGTTTGTAATATTGTTTGTGTTTGTTTAATATGTACTGCAGTTAATAATAATTATAGGATTTATTATCATTGTGTTTTTCATATCTTGTATTTTGTATACCTAGAATAAAGTGTTATTGAAATAGAGCTATTATTCCATGGTTCAAACTCATTTTTTGGAATCTCTAAATCATACAAATCTGCATATATTATATAAGGCTCTGCAAAGTTGGACAATATATTTATACCCCTAAGGTATAGAGCATTGATATATCAAATGAGCCAGAAGGATACATCCCTGCATAAAGTATATTTACCATGTGCACAGATGTATTGCTTGGACAGTAATTGTTTTCAGTAGCTATATTCATACCCACATAGTCAATGAGCCAGGATTATATATCTCTGTAAAGTATAATTACACTTTACCTTGACATATCTCTTGGACAAGTAGATATATAATTCCTAAACCCAAATGAGCCAATCACATGCATATGTATAGGAATGTTCATATAATGTACATTGCTGTGTGATTGGACTAGTGCTAATCTCTGCCCCTTTAGCTATGAGCCAACCTAATTTGTAAGCCTATTATAATATATTTGCAGATGTAAGATACATAAAGCATAAATCAATATATGATATAATAAATATATATTATATAAGATTCCACACTTCAATACACAGTACTGCAACTTTATTCACATTATATCATGCAGTAGTGTCTCTTATTCTCATTACATCATATCATAGTACCACATTACTCCTAACAGTATTGCCCCTTATTCACATTACACCCCACCACATTCATCTTTATTTACATTAGAACACAGGTTCTCAAACTCAGTCCTCAGGACCCCACACAGTGCATGTTTTGCAGGTCTCACAGAATCACAAGTGAAAAAATTAGCTCCACCTACTGTATGGACCTTTTAAAATGTGTCAGTTAGTAATTAATACACCTGTGCACTTGCTGGTTTACCTGCAAAACATGCACTGTGTGGGGTCCTGAGGACCGAGTTTGAGAACCACTGCATTAGACCATGCAGTAGTGCCCTTTCCTTATGTTACACCAGAAAATATTGTAGTACACCTTATACACATACAGTACAGTAATGCCACACATTAGTAATGCATTTCATATTTACATTTTCTGATTTAATTTCATAGAGCCGCAGTCACTCACAGAATATAGGCATGTACTGTAGCATCTCATTTTATTCAGCAGAAGCTGATTATTCCCATTTGGCTAGTTTGCCGCCTCTGTACAGTATATTACAATAGAAAAAAGTTATAGTGTCAGTGAAAAAAGCACCTCATGACAGATACTGTACACAAGCTCATGTCTAAATACTGTATACTGTAAGCAGTGACATTAAGGGGTACAGTATATGCAATTGTGGTCGAATTCCGGCAGGAATACGGAAAAAAAATGGACACGGGATCCCCCATCTTTTTAGAACCAGCACCGGGCTCTGCGCCTGGTCCTGGTGCAAAAAATAAGGGGGACAAAAAAGCGTAGGGGTTCCCCGTATTTTTTGAACCAGCACTGGGCTCCACTAGCTGGACAGATAATGCACAGCCGGGGGACACTTTTATACCGGTCCCTGCGGCCGTGGAATTAAATACCCAACTAGTCACACCTGGCCGGGGTACCCTGGAGGAGTGGGGACCCCTTAAATCAAGGGGACACCCCCTCCAGCCACTCGATTATCCCTATCGCCCCTGTGTATTGTAGCTAGGGGATTGTGACGCTCCTTCAGCATTGCCCCATAGCCTGCAAAATCTGTGCTGTTACTTGCTCCATAGCTGAGTGCCTCCTAGGAGCTACTGTAGGAGTCACAGGCGGTAGCCATTTCAATTGAGTCTGCCCTGCTATAGAATTGTATGTGTACCGTACGGTGCATAGAACCTTTACAGTAGAAACTCTCCTGCAGCTTTGGCCTGCTTTATGTAAAACTTGTGTTTTGTCAGTTTGCTATGCGATCGAGCCCGGTGTAACGTACTGTAATGTGCATAGACCTCGCTTATCTCTGTGTATTTTGGCTAGGGGATTGTGACGCTCCTTCAGCATCGCCCCGTAGCCTGCACAACTTATGCCATTTCTCACTCCATACCCGACTGCTGCCTGCCACGAGGTGGGGGTTCAGGGGTAGTGGTCATTTTGCCAGTGTGCTATGCGATTGAGTCCGGTGTACCTTAATACTGTATGCAAACCTACAGTAGCTTATCCCCATCGCCCCTGTGTATTTTGGCTAGGGGATTGTGACGCTCCTTCAGCATTGCCCCATAGCCTGCAAAAGGGTTCAGGGGCGGCGGCCATTTTGCCAGTGTGCTATGCGGTCGAGTCCGGTGTACCATAATGTGCATACTGTACTGTAAATCTCGCTTATTCCTGTTGCCCCTGTGTATTTTAGCTAGGGGATTGTGATGCTCCTTCAGCATTGCCCCATAGCCTGTACATTCTGGACTATTACTTGCTCCGTAGCCGAGGGCCTCTGTGGGGCAAGGAGTCATACAGTAGGTGGTAGCCATTTCTATGGAGTCTGCCCAGCTACAGCATTTTATGTGTACTGTACGGAGCATAGAACCTTAACAGTAGAACCGCTCATGCAGCTTTGCCCTGGTTTATGTGAATAAAAATAATAATAAAGTGTCTGAAAAAAACTAACATGCATTCGTATGCGATCGAGTCCGGTGTACCATAATGTGCATACTGTACTGTAAATCTCGCTTATTCCTGTTGCCCCTGTGTATTTTAGCTAGGGGATTGTGACGCTCCTTCAGCATTGCCCCATAGCCTGTACAATCTGGACTATTACTTGCTCCGTAGCCTAGGGCCTCTATGGGGCAAGGAGTCATACAGTAGGTGGTAGCCATTTCTATGGAGTCTGCCCAGCTACAGCATTTTATGTGTACTGTACGGAGCATAGAACCTTAACAGTAGAACCGCTCATGCAGCTTTGCCCTGGTTTATGTGAATAAAAATAATAATAAAGTGTCTGAAAAAAACTAACATGCATTCGTATGCGATCGAGTCCGGTGTACCATAATGTGCATACTGTACTGTAAATCTCGCTTATTTCTGTTGCCCCTGTGTATTTTAGCTAGGGGATTGTGACGCTCCTTCAGCATTGCCCCATAGCCTGTACAATCTGGACTATTACTTGCTCCGTAGCCTAGGGCCTCTGTGGGGCAAGGAGTCATACAGTAGGTGGTAGCCATTTCTATGGAGTCTGCCCAGCTACAGAATTGTATGTGTACTGTACGGAGCATAGAACCTTAACAGTAGAACCGCTCATGCAGCTTTGCCCTGGTTTATGTGAATAAAAATAATAATAAAGTGTCTGAAAAAAACTAACATGCATTCGTACTTTAGGAATCGAACCCGGGACTCTGAGTATAGGAAGCGAAACACTTCACCACTTCGCTGCAGACAAATGAATAAATCCATTGGTTTTGATTATGCTGTAATGGCTACGGGATTAGGACGATAACATACTGTACAAAATTCCTAATCTTGAGAGGCAATAGTGAACTTCTAACACACATCCATTTGCGACAGTGTACAATACTAGTTTTATGTTGTTTTGTCTGCGGGACTTGGATGCTCACATACAGTATTCATAAAGTACTGTAGATGGATCATATACTGTATGCTGTACTATTTGCGTCTGTGTCGTATATACAGTACTGTATTAAATAATGCAGCGTAATGAGTATTTACTGTATGCAGCGTAATGAGACGCCTTAGTAAAGTAGTCCTTATTATATATTTCAGTATTGTATTTTACGGGAGACCACACGCATACTCAGTGGTGATTGCAAAAAGCGACATCTGGTGGCTGATCGCAGGTATTACACGTAAAGGTAACGCCAAACGCTCTGTCTGCCTCCATGCGATTAGGTACGCCTCTCTGTGACTAGGCGCGCCTCCCTACGCTGCATATGCTCGATCGGGACAAACGCCTCAGCCACTCAAGATAAAGGTGGCTACATCTGTAGATGAAATATGATCACTCCTTCTGCAGGGTCTAAGGAGCAATATCATCACAAAGGATGAATTCTCATTTTTAATGCAATCCAACCCTATAACCCCCATTTTTTATTCCTTACCTAAAATCCATAAATGCTTGTCCAATCCACCTGGGAGACCTATTGTTGCAGGGATAGACTCCTTCACATCTAACTTATCAGAGTATGTGGATGTATTTTTAAATCCTTACGTTAAGAAACTGCCATCTTACCTTAAACACACCACCATGGTACTGAATTAGATGAAAACAATAGAATGGAGTGACACCTACCTATGGGTGACTATAGATGTCCAATCATTGTACACCTGCATTGAATATCAGAAAGGAATCACAGCATGCAGAAAATATTTGAGCAAAGACAACTCCCTTACAGAAATCCACAGAAATGTTATTTATGATATGATGAACTTCATTCTAAGTCATAATTATTTTACATTTTTAGATAAATTTTATTTACAGCACTATGGGAACTATATTTGCACCCAGTTTCACCAATTTATTCATGGGTCAGCGGGAAGAGAATCATGTATATACCACACACTTTTATGAGAAATACGTTGTTTTTTTATAAACGATATATTGACGAAATTTAAATCATATGGAATGGTAGTACTGAATTATTCATGGATTTTTTTTTTACATTTATCCTTCACTTTTAACTTAAACAAAATCTCCATTGAATTTCTGGACCTGATCCTAATAGGAGATGGAGTGATGGTGTCCACAAAAAATCATATCAAGGGGGTGGACAAGAACAGTTATCTCCACTACAAGAGTAGTCTCTCGAAAAAATGGAAAAACAATATTCCGTACTCCTAATTTCATAGGAAAAGGAGAAACTGCAAACAAAACAGAAGACAGCGAGGAACAACTGGAAATCTATAAGAGAAGATTTGAAGAAAAGTTATACCCAACGTCCATCTTGGAAAAAGCAATTACCAAAACGAAAAACCTGGAGAGGAATGACCTGCTAAATTACAAGAAAAAGGTGGAGAAGAATGAGTCTGTTGCCTTCATCACCACATACAGTTGCCATGAGAACACCATCTGGACCTCATTGAGGACCCATTGGGATATACTCCTCATGGATCCAGTACTTAAAGAGATTCTCCCAGCCCAACCAGAGATCATATTCCGTAAATCCAAGAACCTAAAAGACATTCTTGCACCATTCATGTTACGTGAATTATCCCTTGGAGACACCCATCGCTCTCTCTCAAAGTACGTAGGAGCCTACAAATGTGGACACTGTAACATTTGCAAGTACCTCAATCCGAACAGGAAAACACCGATAACACCCGGGAATTCAAATAAAAGAATTAATGAACTGTAATACTACATCAGTTACATACCTACTGGAATGTTCATGCCGTAAAAATTATGTGGGGAAAACAAAAAGAACATTGAAAATAAGGATCTAGGAGCATGTCCACAACATTAAAAACAAACTGGACACTCATTTGATATATAGACATTTCAAGCTTGAACATAATTCGAACCCAGAAGAGATGTCCTTCAAGGCCATTGAACATGTGCTAAGCGGAGAGAGCGGTGGAGATCTGGCTAAAAAGTTATTCCAACGAGAGATGTTTTGGATTTTCCAATTGAAAACTACATATCCCATGGGCTTTAACGAAGGATATGAAATTGCACCATTCCTACAAAGGAGTCATTTGGTTCAAGTACTGTCTGCTATTTCCCTCACTCACGTGCACTTGACACCACTTCTGCACTTACAGATGTAGCCACCTTTATCTTGACTGTTTCTCCGCCGAGACGGGCGTTTAGTCACGCTAATGCGATAGCTGAGTTTCATCACAGGCAGGCGCGTTGAGGCGATCTAGATACTCATCATGCATTACACATCTCCACCACTGTGTCGCTAATGCTCCACTAATCCAGTACTTTCGATCGTACAGTATAGCGGCGGATTGATCTACAGCTCTGGCAATACTGTAGGTGTAACGGGAGGCGGTGGAAAAAGTATGGAGTACTGTACAGTATGTGTATGGAGACGCAACTACAGTAATTGTGTAAAAGGAAGAATGTACAGTACAATGTATAAACACCGTGCTTTTAAAATATATGAGCGTCTGAGTTCGCTAATGCATAATGGGAATGGAGGACTAGCCGGAGGCGGAGGAAAACACCGTGCTTTACAAATGCGAGCGTCCGAGTCCTCTAAGGCATAAGCCAACAGCAATGGGGCGGGGGCCGGCCGCTGTTTGCAGTACTTTCACACATGAAATTGGAAATCTCTCATGAGGCGTCGTGGGCTAGGGGTGAAGGCTCCCACCTCCCTCGCTGGGGGTCCAGGGTTCGAGACCTGATGTGCTTTCTTTCTTTCTTTTTTTTTTTTTTTTTTCTGTAATAATGCACTGTATTATTTTATTTACACTGTAAGACAGTCAATGGAAGGATGCACACAGATTTCACATAAATCAAAGTACATCTGCAGGAGCGATTCTTTACGCTAAATGCACCTAAACAGCGGGAATGAAATGAGTGTATTCTGACGCTACCAACTGAGCAAAACAGTACTGTAGATCTTCAGCGTTTGTGTATTGCACAGGACCTGAATTTCCTCCCTGTGCAGGCCCCCAGGGGGGAAGGGCGATGGGGGTAGGGGGGAGACGATGGAAAATACTGTGCCTTTGAAATGCAATTACATGAGCGTCCGAGTACACTACGGCATACTGTAAACCAACACCAATGGGAAGGAAGTGCCAACCTTATTTTTAATGTGTTCCCGTGACATTCACTTTAAAAAAAAAAAAATTCTCTCCAATACAGTACATCCAATGGAAGGATGCACACAGGTTTCACATACTGTACAGTAAATCAAAGTACATCTGCAGGAGCGATTCTTTACGCTAAATGCAACCTACAGTACAGTACTGTAAGTGAGCAAAACAGTACTACAGTGGGCGTTTGTGTATTGCACATGACCAGCATTTGCATTCCCTCCCTGTCTACTGCATGATCTGTGCAGGCTCCCATGGGGGAAGGGCAGCAGGCTAGCCGGAGGCGGAGGAAAACACCGTGCTTTACAAATGCGAGCGTCCGAGTCCTCTAAGGCATAAGCCAACAGCAATGGGGCGGGGGCCGGCCGCTGTTTGCAGTACTTTCACACATGAAATTGGAAATCTCTCATGAGGCGTCGTGGGCTAGGGGTGAAGGCTCCCACCTCCCTCGCTGGGGGTCCAGGGTTCGAGACCTGATGTGCTTTCTTTCTTTCTTTTTTTTTTTTTTTTTTCTGTAATAATGCACTGTATTATTTTATTTACACTGTAAGACAGTCAATGGAAGGATGCACACAGATTTCACATAAATCAAAGTACATCTGCAGGAGCGATTCTTTACGCTAAATGCACCTAAACAGCGGGAATGAAATGAGTGTATTCTGACGCTACCAACTGAGCAAAACAGTACTGTAGATCTTCAGCGTTTGTGTATTGCACAGGACCTGAATTTCCTCCCTGTGCAGGCCCCCAGGGGGGAAGGGCGATGGGGGTAGGGGGGAGACGATGGAAAATACTGTGCCTTTGAAATGCAATTACATGAGCGTCCGAGTACACTACGGCATACTGTAAACCAACACCAATGGGAAGGAAGTGCCAACCTTATTTTTAATGTGTTCCCGTGACATTCACTTTAAAAAAAAAAAAATTTCTCTCCAATACAGTACATCCAATGGAAGGATGCACACAGGTTTCACATACTGTACAGTAAATCAAAGTACATCTGCAGGAGCGATTCTTTACGCTAAATGCAACCTACAGTACAGTACTGTAAGTGAGCAAAACAGTACTACAGTGGGCGTTTGTGTATTGCACATGACCAGCATTTGCATTCCCTCCCTGTCTACTGCATGATCTGTGCAGGCTCCCATGGGGGAAGGGCAGCAGGCTAGCCGGAGGCGGAGGAAAACACCGTGCTTTACAAATGCGAGCGTCCGAGTCCTCTAAGGCATAAGCCAACAGCAATGGGGCGGGGGGCGGCCGCTGTTTGCAGTACTTTCACACATGAAATTGGAAATCTCTCATGAGGCGTCGTGGGCTAGGGGTGAAGGCTCCCACCTCCCTCGCTGGGGGTCCAGGGTTCGAGACCTGATGTGCTTTCTTTCTTTCTTTTTTTTTTTTTTTTTCTGTAATAATGCACTGTATTATTTTATTTACACTGTAAGACAGTCAATGGAAGGATGCACACAGATTTCACATAAATCAAAGTACATCTGCAGGAGCGATTCTTTACGCTAAATGCACCTAAACAGCGGGAATGAAATGAGTGTATTCTGACGCTACCAACTGAGCAAAACAGTACTGTAGATCTTCAGCGTTTGTGTATTGCACAGGACCTGAATTTCCTCCCTGTGCAGGCCCCCAGGGGGGAAGGGCGATGGGGGTAGGGGGGAGACGATGGAAAATACTGTGCCTTTGAAATGCAATTACATGAGCGTCCGAGTACACTACGGCATACTGTAAACCAACACCAATGGGAAGGAAGTGCCAACCTTATTTTTAATGTGTTCCCGTGACATTCACTTTAAAAAAAAAAAATTTCTCTCCAATACAGTACATCCAATGGAAGGATGCACACAGGTTTCACATACTGTACAGTAAATCAAAGTACATCTGCAGGAGCGATTCTTTACGCTAAATGCAACCTACAGTACAGTACTGTAAGTGAGCAAAACAGTACTACAGTGGGCGTTTGTGTATTGCACATGACCAGCATTTGCATTCCCTCCCTGTCTACTGCATGATCTGTGCAGGCTCCCATGGGGGAAGGGCAGCAGGCTAGCCGGAGGCGGAGGAAAACACCGTGCTTTACAAATGCGAGCGTCCGAGTCCTCTAAGGCATAAACCAACAGCAATGGGGCGGGGGCCGGCCGCTGTTTGCAGTACTTTCACACATGAAATTGGAAATCTCTCATGAGGCGTCGTGGGCTAGGGGTGAAGGCTCCCACCTCCCTCGCTGGGGGTCCAGGGTTCGAGACCTGATGTGCTTTCTTTCTTTCTTTTTTTTTTTTTTTTTTCTGTAATAATGCACTGTATTATTTTATTTACACTGTAAGACAGTCAATGGAAGGATGCACACAGATTTCACATAAATCAAAGTACATCTGCAGGAGCGATTCTTTACGCTAAATGCACCTAAACAGCGGGAATGAAATGAGTGTATTCTGACGCTACCAACTGAGCAAAACAGTACTGTAGATCTTCAGCGTTTGTGTATTGCACAGGACCTGAATTTCCTCCCTGTGCAGGCCCCCAGGGGGGAAGGGCGATGGGGGTAGGGGGGAGACGATGGAAAATACTGTGCCTTTGAAATGCAATTACATGAGCGTCCGAGTACACTACGGCATACTGTAAACCAACACCAATGGGAAGGAAGTGCCAACCTTATTTTTAATGTGTTCCCGTGACATTCACTTTAAAAAAAAAAAAATTCTCTCCAATACAGTACATCCAATGGAAGGATGCACACAGGTTTCACATACTGTACAGTAAATCAAAGTACATCTGCAGGAGCGATTCTTTACGCTAAATGCAACCTACAGTACAGTACTGTAAGTGAGCAAAACAGTACTACAGTGGGCGTTTGTGTATTGCACATGACCAGCATTTGCATTCCCTCCCTGTCTACTGCATGATCTGTGCAGGCTCCCATGGGGGAAGGGCAGCAGGCTAGCCGGAGGCGGAGGAAAACACCGTGCTTTACAAATGCGAGCGTCCGAGTCCTCTAAGGCATAAGCCAACAGCAATGGGGCGGGGGCCGGCCGCTGTTTGCAGTACTTTCACACATGAAATTGGAAATCTCTCATGAGGCGTCGTGGGCTAGGGGTGAAGGCTCCCACCTCCCTCGCTGGGGGTCCAGGGTTCGAGACCTGATGTGCTTTCTTCCTTTCTTTTTTTTTTTTTTTTTTCTGTAATAATGCACTGTATTATTTTATTTACACTGTAAGACAGTCAATGGAAGGATGCACACAGATTTCACATAAATCAAAGTACATCTGCAGGAGCGATTCTTTACGCTAAATGCACCTAAACAGCGGGAATGAAATGAGTGTATTCTGACGCTACCAACTGAGCAAAACAGTACTGTAGATCTTCAGCGTTTGTGTATTGCACAGGACCTGAATTTCCTCCCTGTGCAGGCCCCCAGGGGGGAAGGGCGATGGGGGTAGGGGGGAGACGATGGAAAATACTGTGCCTTTGAAATGCAATTACATGAGCGTCCGAGTACACTACGGCATACTGTAAACCAACACCAATGGGAAGGAAGTGCCAACCTTATTTTTAATGTGTTCCCGTGACATTCACTTTAAAAAAAAAAAAATTCTCTCCAATACAGTACATCCAATGGAAGGATGCACACAGGTTTCACATACTGTACAGTAAATCAAAGTACATCTGCAGGAGCGATTCTTTACGCTAAATGCAACCTACAGTACAGTACTGTAAGTGAGCAAAACAGTACTACAGTGGGCGTTTGTGTATTGCACATGACCAGCATTTGCATTCCCTCCCTGTCTACTGCATGATCTGTGCAGGCTCCCATGGGGGAAGGGCAGCAGGCTAGCCGGAGGCGGAGGAAAACACAGTGCTTTACAAATGCGAGCGTCCGAGTCCTCTAAGGCATAAACCAACAGCAATGGGGCGGGGGCCGGCCGCTGTTTGCAGTACTTTCACACATGAAATTGGAATTCTCTCATGAGGCGTCGTGGGCTAGGGGTGAAGGCTCCCACCTCCCTCGCTGGGGGTCCAGGGTTCGAGACCTGATGTGCTTTCTTTCTTTCTTTTTTTTTTTTTTTTTTCTGTAATAATGCACTGTATTATTTTATTTACACTGTAAGACAGTCAATGGAAGGATGCACACAGATTTCACATAAATCAAAGTACATCTGCAGGAGCGATTCTTTACGCTAAATGCACCTAAACAGCGGGAATGAAATGAGTGTATTCTGACGGACTGTGCATCTTCGGTATTTGTGTATTGCATAAGACCTGTGAAGGCTCCCAGGAGGGAAGGGCGTAGGGCAAGACAGTGGAAAATACTGTGGTCAAAGAAAGGGCATATTTAAAACTAAGGGAAACTGTCACAAAGTACAGTAACTACAGTACTGTACGTTGAATGCCTGGACCGCACGACGTCTGAGACGCACGACGTCTGAGGCGCACGACGTCTGAGACGCTCATTGAGCATAAGGACGGTTATGGCTGCTGCACGGGACCGTCCCTATGCTCTGGGTGAGCTGCGTCTCCTCGTTCGCTGGCGGGACAGAACTCTCGCCAGCAACGAGGAGAAGGTTAGGTCATATAGGAGGGCCAGCAGGGATATCCTCCGGACCTACAACCGGAGGAGAACGGTGAGGTCTCTCCAGAGGAGATGGAGCGACCTCGTGAGGAGGACCCCACGACGCCTGCAGGCCATAAGGGATTGTAAGTACAGTACATTACTGTAGATTACTGTACTTTAAGTTACTGTAGTTACAGGTACAGTACATTATAGCAGGGGCTGCTGTAGCAGCAGGTATCCGGTCTATATAGCACTGTACAGTATTTGTGGTAAACAAATGGTTAAACAAGGACCAAACATTAACCCGGGTCAAAAGGTCAATTTGTTTTTTGGCGTGGACCTAGATGGTGCGGCTTTTGAAATTGGTTGACACCAGTTACTGTAGGTTGACATGGTCGTTAAGTTGACATGGAAAAAGATCGACATGCGTTTTACAAAAACAATTGTTATTTTTTTAAACTTGTGTATATATACAGTAGTTCTTTACAATCCACGTGGTCTACGATTGTGCAGTGTACAGTATCATGCAGTGTACAGTATATGCAATGTATCACAGTGTATCGTGCTGCGTAATTGCAGCGTGTCATGCAGTGTACATTCAGTATATGGTATTGTGCAGTGAGTGTAATGCATAGTGAATCACATCGTGCAGCAGAGCCGGCCTTAGGCATAGGCAAACTACAGTAGGCAAATGCCTAGGGCATTTGCTATGCTTAGGGGCACCAGCAGCTTCTGCTGATTAAAATGATATGCGGCATGCCTATATTTTGCGTGACTGCGGCTGTATCTGTATCTGGCTAGGGCCAGCACTGTCGTGCAGTGTACTGTATACACATGTGGTAATTGCAGTTTTTTGTGTAGTGTACATTGTATCATATTTTGCAGGGAAATGTGCAGTTTGTCATATCACGCAGTGCATACACTATGCAGTCGTGCAGTGCATTGTGTGGTTTAATTGCAGTGTGTCGTGCAGTGTGCAGAAATTTGTGTTTCAGATAGTACAGTGTTCTAAGGGATGTTACTTTGGCAGAAATTATTCTAAGGGATGTTACAGTGGCCTAATGTGTTCTGACGTGCATTACTCTTGCATAATGTGTTATAAGGTTCATGACTGTGGCAGATCTCTACTTTGTGACGTAATGTGGATATACTACTGCACTACTGTGACGTACAGTACAGTAACGTGAATAAGGTGCTCTACTGTGTGACACAACGTGAATCAAGGACAGTACTGTGACGTGAATACGGTGCTCTACTGTGTGACACAACGTGAATCAAGGACAGTACTGTGACGTGAATACGGTGATCTACTGTGTGACACAACGTGAATCAAGGACAGTACTGTGACGTGAATAAACTGCACTACTGTGACATGACGTGAATAAGATGAATTCAGGTGAGTACTGCATCATCTGTCATGAAATCAATTTGTAATGTAATGAACAGTACTGAGATGGTTAAGGGTGGGAGGGCTGCATGCTGATGTGTGTCATAATGTTTATAAGGGCAATGCTTATGTGTGTTACAATGTCTATAAAGGTAGTGTTCTGTCTAATACCCTGGACCTACTGTACTGTAGCGATACTGTAAGTGTACTGTACTGTATGTCACATTTAGAAATGTGCCCCTTAAGTTTTGAAGACAGTACAGTACACTATGCCCTCCTGAGTGATTAGGTGCAGGGTACTAGAATGAACAATTCCATTTATTGTGATGTCATAAAGATGCTGTCAATGTTGAATTTCATTGGCTGTACAGTATGCTGCCATTATACTGTGTATATATATATTTTTACAGGGCTGGTAGCACGACGTCACAGGAGGCGGGACAGGCGCCGCCAAGCTGGTAAGTATTGTCAAATACAGTAGTGTACAGTACATAGTGATTTCTATAGTCCCAACCCCCTGTCCTGACCATCACAGATAACTCGCTGCAATCCGTTAATGTTAAGAATGTCTGTTTACAAAACTAAATGTAAATATTAAACACAAAGTATAAATAACATTGTAGATAGCTGAATACCCGTGCTTCGCTACGGGATGAGGATGGTCAATTCCAGTGATAGTTGTTTGTTAATTTACGTTTGTTGGCGATCTAGTATATAGTACTGTATACTTTAAGCATACTGTATCTTGCTTCTCTGATGCAGATTGTTTATTGGCCGGACCCCTTTTTGGTCCTGGATACTGTACAGTACATGTTTCAAATTGACAGCTTCACTTACAGTACTGTTATTTTTTTTCCCACAGTACCACCACCACCACCACCACCACCACCACCACCACCTGCTGCGCTGCCAGGTATTGTGTAACGAGAATTCTGGTGCTACTGTCATCGTTGTTACACTACTGTACATGTGTCCTGGATACTGTACAGTACATGTTTCCAATTGACAGCTTCACTTACAGTACTGTTATTTTTTTTCCCACAGTACCAACAACACCACCACCACCACCACCACCACCACCACCACCTGCTGCGCTGCCAGGTATTGTGTAACGAGAATTCTGGTGTGACTGTCATCGTTACACTACTGTACATGTGTCCTGGATACTGTACAGTACATGTTTCCAATTGACAGCTTCACTTACAGTACTGTTATTTTTTTTCCCACAGTACCAACAACACCACCACCACCACCACCACCACCACCTGCTGCGCTGCCAGGTATTGTGTAACGAGAATTCTGGTGTGACTGTCATCGTTACACTACTGTACATGTGTCCTGGATACTGTACAGTACATGTTTCCAATTGACAGCTTCACTTACAGTACTGTTATTTTTTTTCCCACAGTACCAACAACACCACCACCACCACCACCACCACCACCTGCTGCGCTGCCAGGTATTGTGTAACGAGAATTCTGGTGCTACTGTCATCGTTGTTACACTACTGTACATGTGTCCTGGATACTGTACAGTACAGGTTTCCAATTGACAGCTTCACTTACAGTACTGTTATTTTTTTTCCCACAGTACCAACAACACCACCACCACCACCACCACCACCACCACCTGCTGCGCTGCCAGGTATTGTGTAACGAGAATTCTGGTGTGACTGTCATCGTTACACTACTGTACATGTGTCCTGGATACTGTACAGTACATGTTTCCAATTGACAGCTTCACTTACAGTACTGTTATTTTTTTTCCCACAGTACCAACAACACCACCACCACCACCACCACCACCACCACCTGCTGCGCTGCCAGGTATTGTGTAACGAGAATTCTGGTGCTACTGTCATCGTTGTTACACTACTGTACATGTGTCCTGGATACTGTACAGTACAGGTTTCCAATTGACAGCTTCACTTACAGTACTGTTATTTTTTTCCCCACAGTACCAACAACACCACCACCACCTGCTGCGCTGCCAGGTATTGTGTAACGAGAATTCTGGTGTGACTGTCATCGTTACACTACTGTACATGTGTCCTGGATACTGTACAGTACATGTTTCCAATTGACAGCTTCACTTACAGTACTGTTATTTTTTTTCCCACAGTACCAACACCACCACCACCACCTGCTGCGCTGCCAGGTATTGTGTAACGAGAATTCTGGTGTGACTGTCATCGTTACACTACTGTACATGTGTCCTGGATACTGTACAGTACATGTTTCCAATTGACAGCTTCACTTACAGTACTGTTATTTTTTTTCCCACAGTACCAACAACACCACCACCACCACCACCACCACCTGCTGCGCTGCCAGGTATTGTGTAACGAGAATTCTGGTGTGACTGTCATCGTTACACTACTGTACATGTGTCCTGGATACTGTACAGTACATGTTTCCAATTGACAGCTTCACTTACAGTACTGTTATTTTTTTTCCCACAGTACCAACAACACCACCACCACCACCACCACCACCACCTGCTGCGCTGCCAGGTATTGTGTAACGAGAATTCTGGTGCTACTGTCATCGTTGTTACACTACTGTACATGTGTCCTGGATACTGTACAGTACATGTTTCCAATTGACAGCTTCACTTACAGTACTGTTATTTTTTTCCCACAGTACCAACACCACCACCACCACCGCCGACACCATCCGAGAGCTCCGGAAGTGGTAATAATTACTTTTTGTTACAGACACACTAGTTTCCTACAGTATTACTGTAATTTTTGTATTTTACAATACTTGTCATCTTTTACACACAGACCGCCTCGTAATTGATACAGAGGCGGAGGAGGAGCTCATTTACATTGAGTCGGGGGAGGAAGAGGAGCCAGATTATAGTAAGTACAGTAGGATTTTCTCAAGCCCATTCTTAAAAGTATTGACCAAGTCCACTTTTATTACTTTTCAGGCAGGGAATTCCAAACATGTACTGTACAGTATTTCCCTCACTGTGAAGACCCCTTTTCGCCTCTGTGCGAAATCGCCTCTACTTCAACAAGAGTTACTGTGCACGTGTCCTCTGTGTCCATCTTATCAAAAACAGTTCCTGTGTATTGTCCCCTTACTGTATACAGTATATTTGTAAAGGTTAATCATGTCCCCTCTTAATCTCCTCTTTTCCAATGTAAACATGCCTAGCCTGCCTTTCCTTGTATTCCATCTTCTCAATCCACTTCATCACTTTGGTCGCCCGCCTCTAAACCTTTTGTAGTTCCACGATATCCATTTTGTATTATGGTGCCCAAAATTGTGCATCCTACCCACCCTCCACTAGCCTAACCCTCCAATCATACTCTGAATCCACACTCTGCATTCTAAATGTCGGGATCCAGACAGCAGGTCTTTTAAATACAGTACTGTATGTCCCCTACCGCTGGACAGTCATTCTGCTCCTACTGTATTATGAATATATCTCTGCCTCCTGTAGCACTGTACTACTGTGCAATTTTGTAGTAACTGTACTCTACTGTATTTTGTTTATAATATTTTTTTATTTTCAACTCAGTAATTATTGACAGTGAGGATGAGGATGAAAAACCCTCTCCCCAACTTGGTAAGTAAACTGCAGTATTGTACTGTACTGTACATTGTGTTAAACCAATGGGTTGGGTTTGCGTGACCAGCAGTCAGGATTCTAGCGGTCAGGTGACCGACAGTGGCATCCTGATTGCAGCAATCCCAACAGGGTGAGGTACGGTATCCTAACCCTCCTCCACTACCCCCTGATTCTGGCCTCGACATTCTCGTCTCTGTGTGCGAAATCTACTCTCCTCCTCCAATTCCTGACTGAATTTTTGCTTTACTGTATTCAACACAGAATACAAAAGTATATTTCATGGAATTTTTGCTTTCACAGGCCCTACACTGTCACAGGCGGTGGCGGAGGAGGAGGACCAGGACTCTATGTCCATCACCTCACTGCACCCATTAAGTAAGTCCAGTCCGGTACATCTTGCCTCTGTAGAGCCAGTTTGAGCAAGGAGAGATTGATTGCTTCTTTTTTTGGTGGGGGCCCAAACCAACCAGTCATTTCAGCCACAGTCGTGTGGCAGACCCTGTTTATATAACATAAGGGTGGTTGGGAGGGCCCAATCACAATTCCATCTTGCACCTCTTTTTTTATTTATTTATCTTTGCATCATGTGATGTTTGGGGAAAATTGTTATAAGTGACATCCTGTCTGCCACTGCACTGCCACTCCTAAATGAGCCAGGTGTTTGTGCCGGCCACTTGGGTCGCTTAGCTTAGTCATCCAGTGACCTCGGTGAAAATTTTAGGACTACAAATAATATTATGAGGTGTTCAGAATAGACTGGAAATGAGTGGAAATTATGGTCATTGAGGTTAATAACACTATACAGTAGGATCAAAAATACCCCCAAATTCTACGATTTAAGCTGTTTTTGAGAGGTTTTTGAAAAAAAGCACCAGGATCCAAAACAAGTCCGAATCCAAAAGCAAAACACAAAACCCGAAAAATTTCCGGTGCACATCTCTAGTTTTAATAAAGTCCAGGAGGGAAACATTCTCCTAATGAAGACACTGCAAGCAATAGGACACGAGGATGTGCACGGAGACTGGAGGGGGGCGAGGTTCAGGGGGAATTTTAAGAAAAATTACTTCACAGAAAGTGCAGTGGACAAGTGGAATAGCCTCCCATCAGAGGTGATAGAGCCTAAAACAGTAGAGCTACAGTATTTAAACATGCATGGAAGAGACATACATAAGGATATCCTTACAAAGAAATAAGGATCAAATAAGGTTTGATGTAAAAAAAAGGTTAAAAAAAAGAGGCAGATTAGATGGCCAAAGTGGTTCTTACAGTATTTGTCATCAAATTCTATGTTTCTGTATGCAGACCCTCCAACATGACTAGAGATGAGCGGGTTCGGTTTCTCTGAAACCGAACCCGCACGAACTTCATGTTTTTTTCACGGGTCCGAGCAGACTCGGATCCTCCCGCCTTGCTCGGTTAACCCGAGCGCGCCCGAACGTCATCATGACGCTGTCGGATTCTCGCGAGACTCGGATTCTATATAAGGAGCCGCGCGTCGCCGCCATTTTCACACGTGCATTGAGATTGATAGGGAGAGGACGTGGCTGGCGTCCTCTCCATTAGAAATTAGATTAGAAGAGAGAGAGAGATTGTGCAGAGTCAGACAGAGTTTACCACAGTGACCAGTGCAGTTGTTGTTAGTTAACTTTTATTTATTTTAATATAATATATCCGTTCTCTGCTATATCCGTTCTCTGCCTGAAAAAAAACGATACACAGCAGCAGCCAGTCACACAGTGTGACTCAGTCTGTGTGCACTCAGCTCAGCCCAGTGTGCTGCACATCAATGTATAAAAGGCAAAGCTTATAATAATTGTCGGGGAGACTGGGGAGCACTGCAGGTTGTTATAGCAGGAGCCCCCAGGAGTACTTAATATTATATTAATTTAAAATTAAACAGTGCACACTTTTGCTGCAGGAGTGCCACTGCCAGTGTGACTAGTGGTGACCAGTGCCTGACCACCAGTATAGTAGTATATTGTTGTATGTATTGTATACTATCTCTTTATCAACCAGTCTATATTAGCAGCAGACACAGTACAGTGCGGTAGTTCACGGCTGTGGCTACCTCTGTGTCGGCAGTCGGAACTCGGCAGGCAGTCCGTCCATCCATAATTGTATTACAATATATACCACCTAACCGTGGTATTTTTTTTTCTTTCTTTATACCGTCGTCATAGTGTCATACTAGTTGTTACGAGTATACTACTATCTCTTTATCAACCAGTGTACAGTGCGGTAGTTCACGGCTGTGGCTACCTCTGTGTCGGCAGTCGGCAGGCAGTCCGTCCATCCATAATTGTATTATTATTATAATATATACCACCTAACCGTGGTTTTTTTTTCATTCTTTATACCGTCATAGTGTCATACTAGTTGTTACGAGTATACTACTATCTCTTTATCAACCAGTGTACAGTGCGGTAGTTCACGGCTGTGGCTACCTCTGTGTCGGCAGTCGGCAGGCAGTCCGTCCATCCATAATTGTATTATTATTATAATATATACCACCTAACCGTGGTTTTTTTTTCATTCTTTATACCGTCGTCATAGTGTCATACTAGTTGTTACGAGTATACTACTATCTCTTTATCAACCAGTGTACAGTGCGGTAGTTCACGGCTGTGGCTACCTCTGTGTCGGCAGTCGGCAGGCAGTCCGTCCATCCATAATTGTATTATTATTATAATATATACCACCTAACCGTGGTTTTTTTTTCATTCTTTATACCGTCGTCATAGTGTCATACTAGTTGTTACGAGTATACTACTATCTCTTTATCAACCAGTGTACAGTGCGGTAGTTCACGGCTGTGGCTACCTCTGTGTCGGCAGTCGGCAGGCAGTCCGTCCATCCATAATTGTATTATTATTATAATATATACCACCTAACCGTGGTTTTTTTTTCATTCTTTATACCGTCGTCATAGTGTCATACTAGTTGTTACGAGTATACTACTATCTCTTTATCAACCAGTGTACAGTGCGGTAGTTCACGGCTGTGGCTACCTCTGTGTCGGCAGTCGGCAGGCAGTCCGTCCATCCATAATTGTATTATTATTATAATATATACCACCTAACCGTGGTTTTTTTTTCATTCTTTATACCGTCGTCATAGTGTCATACTAGTTGTTACGAGTATACTACTATCTCTTTATCAACCAGTGTACAGTGCGGTAGTTCACGGCTGTGGCTACCTCTGTGTCGGCAGTCGGCAGGCAGTCCGTCCATCCATAATTGTATTATTATTATAATATATACCACCTAACCGTGGTTTTTTTATACCACCTAACCGTGGCAGTCCGTCCATAATTGTATACTAGTATCCAATCCATCCATCTCCATTGTTTACCTGAGGTGCCTTTTAGTTCTGCCTATAAAATATGGAGAACAAAAAAGTTGAGGTTCCAAAATTAGGGAAAGATCAAGATCCACTTCCACCTCGTGCTGAAGCTGCTGCCACTAGTCATGGCCGAGACGATGAAATGCCAGCAACGTCGTCTGCCAAGGCCGATGCCCAATGTCATAGTACAGAGCATGTCAAATCCAAAACACCAAATATCAGAAAAAAAAGGACTCCAAAACCTAAAATAAAATTGTCGGAGGAGAAGCGTAAACTTGCCAATATGCCATTTACCACACGGAGTGGCAAGGAACGGCTGAGGCCCTGGCCTATGTTCATGGCTAGTGGTTCAGCTTCACATGAGGATGGAAGCACTCAGCCTCTCGCTAGAAAACTGAAAAGACTCAAGCTGGCAAAAGCACCGCAAAGAACTGTGCGTTCTTTGAAATCCCAAATCCACAAGGAGAGTCCAATTGTGTCGTTTGCGATGCCTGACCTTCCCAACACTGGACGTGAAGAGCATGCGCCTTCCACTATTTGCATGCCCCCTGCAAGTGCTGGAAGGAGCACCCGCAGTCCAGTTCCTGATAGTCAGATTGAAGATGTCAGTGTTGAAGTACACCAGGATGAGGAGGATATGGGTGTTGCTGGCGCTGGGGAGGAAATTGACCAAGAGGATTCTGATGGTGAGGTGGTTTGTTTAAGTCAGGCACCCGGGGAGACACCTGTTGTCCGTGGGAGGAATATGGCCGTTGACATGCCAGGTGAAAATACCAAAAAAATCAGCTCTTCGGTGTGGAGGTATTTCACCAGAAATGCGGACAACAGGTGTCAAGCCGTGTGTTCCCTTTGTCAAGCTGTAATAAGTAGGGGTAAGGACGTTAACCACCTCGGAACATCCTCCCTTATACGTCACCTGCAGCGCATTCATAATAAGTCAGTGACAAGTTCAAAAACTTTGGGTGACAGCGGAAGCAGTCCACTGACCAGTAAATCCCTTCCTCTTGTAACCAAGCTCACGCAAACCACCCCACCAACTCCCTCAGTGTCAATTTCCTCCTTCCCCAGGAATGCCAATAGTCCTGCAGGCCATGTCACTGGCAAGTCTGACGAGTCCTCTCCTGCCTGGGATTCCTCCGATGCATCCTTGCGTGTAACGCCTACTGCTGCTGGCGCTGCTGTTGTTGCCGCTGGGAGTCGATGGTCATCCCAGAGGGGAAGTCGTAAGCCCACTTGTACTACTTCCAGTAAGCAATTGACTGTTCAACAGTCCTTTGCGAGGAAGATGAAATATCACAGCAGTCATCCTACTGCAAAGCAGATAACTGAGTCCTTGACAACTATGTTGGTGTTAGACGTGCGTCCGGTATCCGCCGTTAGTTCACAGGGAACTAGACAATTTATTGAGGCAGTGTGCCCCCGTTACCAAATACCATCTAGGTTCCACTTCTCTAGGCAGGCGATACCGAGAATGTACACGGACGTCAGAAAAAGACTCACCAGTGTCCTAAAAAATGCAGTTGTACCCAATGTCCACTTAACCACGGACATGTGGACAAGTGGAGCAGGGCAGGGTCAGGACTATATGACTGTGACAGCCCACTGGGTAGATGTATGGACTCCCGCCGCAAGAACAGCAGCGGCGGCACCAGTAGCAGCATCTCGCAAACGCCAACTCTTTCCTAGGCAGGCTACGCTTTGTATCACCGCTTTCCAGAATACGCACACAGCTGAAAACCTCTTACGGCAACTGAGGAAGATCATCGCGGAATGGCTTACCCCAATTGGACTCTCCTGTGGATTTGTGGCATCGGACAACGCCAGCAATATTGTGTGTGCATTAAATATGGGCAAATTCCAGCACGTCCCATGTTTTGCACATACCTTGAATTTGGTGGTGCAGAATTTTTTAAAAAACGACAGGGGCGTGCAAGAGATGCTGTCGGTGGCCAGAAAAATTGCGGGACACTTTCGGCGTACAGGCACCACGTACAGAAGACTGGAGCACCACCAAAAACTACTGAACCTGCCCTGCCATCATCTGAAGCAAGAAGTGGTAACGAGGTGGAATTCAACCCTCTATATGCTTCAGAGGTTGGAGGAGCAGCAAAAGGCCATTCAAGCCTATACAATTGAGCACGATATAGGAGATGGAATGCACCTGTCTCAAGTGCAGTGGAGAATGATTTCAACGTTGTGCAAGGTTCTGATGCCCTTTGAACTTGCCACACGTGAAGTCAGTTCAGACACTGCCAGCCTGAGTCAGGTCATTCCCCTCATCAGGCTTTTGCAGAAGAAGCTGGAGGCATTGAAGAAGGAGCTAACACGGAGCGATTCCGCTAGGCATGTGGGACTTGTGGATGCAGCCCTTAATTCGCTTAACAAGGATTCACGGGTGGTCAATCTGTTGAAATCAGAGCACTACATTTTGGCCACCGTGCTCGATCCTAGATTTAAAGCCTACCTTGGATCTCTCTTTCCGGCAGACACAGGTCTGCTGGGGTTGAAAGACCTGCTGGTGACAAAATTGTCAAGTCAAGCGGAACGCGACCTGTCAACATCTCCTCCTTCACATTCTCCCGCAACTGGGGGTGCGAGGAAAAGGCTCAGAATTCCGAGCCCACCCGCTGGCGGTGATGCAGGGCAGTCTGGAGCGACTGCTGATGCTGACATCTGGTCCGGACTGAAGGACCTGACAACGATTACGGACATGTCGTCTACTGTCACTGCATATGATTCTCTCAACATTGATAGAATGGTGGAGGATTATATGAGTGACCGCATCCAAGTAGGCACGTCACACAGTCCGTACTTATACTGGCAGGAAAAAGAGGCAATTTGGAGGCCCTTGCACAAACTGGCTTTATTCTACCTAAGTTGCCCTCCCACAAGTGTGTACTCCGAAAGAGTGTTTAGTGCCGCCGCTCACCTTGTCAGCAATCGGCGTACGAGGTTACATCCAGAAAATGTGGAGAAGATGATGTTCATTAAAATGAATTATAATCAATTCCTCCGCGGAGACATTGACCAGCAGCAATTGCCTCCACAAAGTACACAGGGAGCTGAGATGGTGGATTCCAGTGGGGACGAATTGATAATCTGTGAGGAGGGGGATGTACACGGTGATATATCGGAGGGTGAAGATGAGGTGGACATCTTGCCTCTGTAGAGCCAGTTTGTGCAAGGAGAGATTAATTGCTTCTTTTTTGGGGGGGGTCCAAACCAACCCGTCATATCAGTCACAGTCGTGTGGCAGACCCTGTCACTGAAATGATGGGTTGGTTAAAGTGTGCATGTCCTGTTTTGTTTATACAACATAAGGGTGGGTGGGAGGGCCCAAGGATAATTCCATCTTGCACCTCTTTTTTCTTTTCTTTTTCTTTGCATCATGTGCTGATTGGGGAGGGTTTTTTGGAAGGGACATCCTGCGTGACACTGCAGTGCCACTCCTAGATGGGCCCGGTGTTTGTGTCGGCCACTAGGGTCGCTAATCTTACTCACACAGCTACCTCATTGCGCCTCTTTTTTTCTTTGCGTCATGTGCTGTTTGGGGAGGGTTTTTTGGAAGGGACATCCTGCGTGACACTGCAGTGCCACTCCTAGATGTGCCCGGTGTTTGTGTCGGCCACTAGGGTCGCTAATCTTACTCACACAGTCAGCTACCTCATTGCGCCTCTTTTTTTCTTTGCGTCATGTGCTGTTTGGGGAGGGTTTTTTGGAAGGGCCATCCTGCGTGACACTGCAGTGCCACTCCTAGATGGGCCCGGTGTTTGTGTCGGCCACTAGGGTCGCTAATCTTACTCACACAGCTACCTCATTGCGCCTCTTTTTTTCTTTGCGTCATGTGCTGTTTGGGGAGGGTTTTTTGGAAGGGACATCCTGCGTGACACTGCAGTGCCACTCCTAGATGGGCCCGGTGTTTGTGTCGGCCACTAGGGTCGCTTATCTTTCTCACACAGCTACCTCATTGCGCCTCTTTTTTTCTTTGCGTCATGTGCTGTTTGGGGAGGGTTTTTTGGAAGGGACATCCTGCGTGACACTGCAGTGCCACTCCTAGATGGGCCCGGTGTTTGTGTCGGCCACTAGGGTCGCTTATCTTTCTCACACAGTCAGCTACCTCATTGCGCCTCTTTTTTTCTTTGCGTCATGTGCTGTTTGGGGAGGGTTTTTTGGAAGGGACATCCTGCGTGACACTGCAGTGCCACTCCTAGATGGGCCCGGTGTTTGTGTCGGCCACTAGGGTCGCTTATCTTTCTCACACAGTCAGCTACCTCATTGCGCCTCTTTTTTTCTTTGCATCATGTGCTGTTTGGGGAGGGTTTTTTGGAAGGGACATCCTGCGTGACACTGCAGTGCCACTCCTAGATGGGCCCGGTGTTTGTGTCGGCCACTAGGGTCGCTTATCTTTCTCACACAGTCAGCTACCTCATTGCGCCTCTTTTTTTCTTTGCGTCATGTGCTGTTTGGGGAGGGTTTTTTGGAAGGGACATCCTGCGTGACACTGCAGTGCCACTCCTAGATGGGCCCGGTGTTTGTGTCGGCCACTAGGGTCGCTAATCTTACTCACACAGCTACCTCATTGCGCCTCTTTTTTTCTTTGCGTCATGTGCTGTTTGGGGAGGGTTTTTTGGAAGGGACATCCTGCGTGACACTGCAGTGCCACTCCTAGATGGGCCCGGTGTTTGTGTCGGCCACTAGGGTCGCTTATCTTACTCACACAGCGACCTCGGTGCAAATTTTAGGACTAAAAATAATATTGTGAGGTGTGATGTGTTCAGAATAGGCTGAAAATGAGTGTAAATTATGTTTTTTGAGGTTAATAATACTTTGGGATCAAAATTACCCCCAAATTCTATGATTTAAGCTGTTTTTTAGGGTTTTTTGAAAAAAACACCCGAATCCAAAACACACCCGAATCCGACAAAAAAAATTCGGTGAGGTTTTGCCAAAACGCGGTCGAACCCAAAACACGGCCGCGGAACCGAACCCAAAACCAAAACACAAAACCCGAAAAATTTCCGGCGCTCATCTCTAAACATGACCCGCCGCACTGCTCTGTTTCTAGACTTCCCTCTTAATTTATGATTTCCATCACCTGTGTTGAACTAGTTACTGTATATGATAAGAAAGCTGTTTCTTCACAGGTGATGGCAATAATAAATTAAGAGGGAAGTCCAGAACCAGAGCATTTTGTACCTAGTGGGGCGGGTCATGTTGGAGGGTATGTGTATTTCCTGGAATGAACCTTTTTTTTTTTCACATTAATGTTTTTTTTCACAGGCCCTACACTGGAACAGGCCATGGAGGAGGAGGAGGATGATGATGATGATGCTGCTGCATTTAGTGGTAAGAATTATTACTGACATTGATCTGATGCCATCAGAGTAGCACTTTTCATCAGATTTTTCTGGCAAATGCGTAGAAATCGGATGAAAATTGTTTTTGTTTGAACTGGTGATATTGCCCATACAGTAGCAACCGATCACATCCCACATTAACATTTACAGTATCTAGTTACACTTACAGACGATAATACAGTACAGTAGGTAATATTTGATTGGTTGCTACTGTATGGACAACATCCTGTTCTAAAAAAAACACCCATCTTACTCAATTTCTCTCTCTCTCTCTCACCCCTTGTCACTGTCTCTCCATTCATCTCTCTAGATACTGTCAGTGATGAATTTCCCATTAGGCACGAGAGGCACGTACTGTACCTAGTGGCGGCATCTGTTTGGGGGCCTCAGTTGGATGCTTACAGTATGCTAATACTGTCATCCCAAAAATTACCACTACAGTAACTGCTAAATATTTTAAGTGTACTGTACAATATGCACATACAGTACTGTACAGTATACATAATTCAAAAGAAAAAAGAGTTGCTACCTTATTCTAGTCATAATCACCGGCATACGGGTCACTCACAAATTTTCTGATGGTCTCGGTGGGGTCCCTTGGAATCACCATGCCTGTCACAAGCATACCTTTTTTTACCCACCTGACACTGGGCCTGGACACTAGTGTACTATTACTATACTTTTTACTGTATACTGTATCTTATAATATTCTTCTCTTTTACCCACAGACGACGAGCCAGAATACATTTTTGGTAAATATACTGTACAGTAGCAATAGTTGGTACTGTAATTACAGTATTTTTTTTCTCCAACATTATTTTAAGTCAAACTGATATGACTAACTGTATTTTATCTTTTTACAGTCCGTCGCCAACCAGTGGAGGAGACACCTGGTAATAAAATATAAATACATAATGCACTGTACTGTATTCTAACTTACTGTAACATGTATAACACTGAGCTGATCATCTTCACACCCTCTGACATAACCTTACAGTACATACTGTACTTTCTCTCTTTTTTCACCCTCTTCACTCCACAAATGCATGCTGCCTTTCCTGACTACTGATATAATAGTGTGCAGAGCGTAGCGAGGCACCGTGCCCACCGCATGGCGAGCGAAGCAAGCATAACGAGAATAAGAGACACTATTGCATGATATGTTGTGAATAAAGTTGCAGTACTGTGTGGCGTCATTTCAGATTGGGGAATTACTGTGTGTCCATGCCCCTTCCCAGCAAGAACATGCACCGTTTTGGGATGCACACCGAATGTGCACACTGTTGCTATTTTAAACATACAGTACTGTAGGTTGGAGGAGCACCAAAATGAGGACTGCTATGGTTGAGGGGTGATGGTGCTGGGAAAGGGGTACAGGATCAGAGGCGGAAATAGCGTCTGTGCAAGGGGGCAGCATCCAAAAACTTGACTAGGGAATCATATTATTTATGGCTGGCTCTGAGTACAGTCCACTATTATTGATAGTACTCCCTACAACACCACCTACAGTACTGTAACCCTCTTTTTTCTGAAGCGGTCATGAAATGTCATGACTGCTAATACATACAGTAAATGTCTACAGTATTTGTACTGTGGTGTTTTATTCCTTTGACAATTTGTTTATGACCTATTGAAGCTAAACTCTTGTACAGTACTTTATATTTTGAATACCAGCAATACAGTATAATACTGTACCTACAGTATACAGTAATAATTGTATAGTATTTGAATGTGACTAAATGTTTTTTTTTCTCCAATATAGTGCCAATGATTTATGGGGGCCCCAGACAGGGGCAAGATAGGTGGGCTGGCCCAGAAGCGGGCAGGCAGCAGCCCACTTATACAAGAGGTAAACTAAAGCAATGTTTAAATTACCTCGACAGCATACAGTAGTGTTTGATTTACTGTACTGACAATACAGTACTGTACATTGTAAATAACAAGATTGTCTAATATAGAGTAAAGTACTGTATTGCCATTACTACACTGTAAAGTATTCAGTATTTGTTTTGTAATACTGTCCTTTTTTTCCCACAGAACAGTTGCAGCGTGCCGTTCTGCTCCTGCGGGAGGTGGTCCACCTCTTAGTGGACAACTTTTTTAATTTGTTATTAAGATCATTTTAAATTTTTTTTTTTTTTTTTTAATAAATGTTTGTTATTGTACTCCATTGTATAGTATCTTTTTCTACTGTATAAGATAGGCATACTGTACACCATACAATTATCTGGCAGATAATCTGCAAGATCTGGCTGTTTGTAATGAAATTCTCTCGTAATTTAGCTGTGGTGTACCTCCTGAGTGTGCTGGCGTGCTTTCTGTCCAGTTTGGGGTGATTTGGAGCAAGTTTGGTCGGCCATCTGGCCGACATGTGCTGTCGACTGTTTGGCAAACATGTGTTTTCCCTCCAGCATGTGTGTGTCAGGCATTTTGTGTGTGTCAGGCATTTTGTGTGTGTCAGGCATTTTATGTGTGTCAGGCATTGCTGTGTGGTTCCACAAATGTTAGTGTGTCAAAGTGCTGACCACTGACACCACTATTTCACTTTGGACCGCATGCCTTTTGTGGAACCACACAGCCCAGCATGACTTATTGCTGGGCTGTGTGGTTCCACAAATGTTAGCGTGTCAAAGTGCTGACCACTGACACCACTATTTCACTTTGGACCGCATGCCTTTTGTGGAACCACACAGCCCAGCATGACTTATTGCTGGGCTGTGTGGTTCCACAAATGTTAGCGTGTCAAAGTGCTGACCACTGACACCACTATTTCACTTTGGACCGCATGCCTTTTGTGGAACCACACAGCCCAGCATGACTTAATGCTGGGCTGTGTGGTTCCACAAATGTTAGCGTGTCAAAGTGCTGACCACTGACACCACTATTTCACTTTGGACCGCATGCCTTTTGTGGAACCACACAGCCCAGCATGACTTATTGCTGGGCTGTGTGGTTCCACAAATGTTAGCGTGTCAAAGTGCTGACCACTGACACCACTATTTCACTTTGGACCGCATGCCTTTTGTGGAACCACACAGCCCAGCATGACTTATTGCTGGGCTGTGTGGTTCCACAAATTTTCTTGGAAAACAAATGAACATGAGTGTCTTTACTTTAATACTTTTTTTTTTTTTTTTCCACAGATATCTATATACACAAGAAAAGAATGTAACGAAGAACAAACTACTTTTTTGTTTTAATTAACTTTCAAACTTTATTTAAAAAAAACACCTTTTTTTTCTTCAATAAACTTTTAAAAATAGAAGTTTCCTGTGGTTTTTATTAAAATATGAAATGCAAGATGCCTAACCAAGTTGTTTTACATACAGTATACCACTCTTAATTGAATTCCCATCATACAGTAGTACTAATTTATACAGTACAGGAAGTTGGGAATACAAACATTGGAAACCACGTCATGTTTATTTTAAGAAACACTTTATTTACGGACAAAATCATTTGGAACATGTAACATCACACATACTGTACTGTATTGTAATAAAGCCAACATCACACATACTGTACGGTACTTTAATCAAAAGGTAACAGCACAAATACAGTAACAATATCAACTTTAACATTTTTATAATTTATTTTTTTGTGGTGGTGGTGCGGGGTAATGGTTTTTGTACTTTATTTTTAGGTTTTGCTTTTTTGAATTATTTTTCGTTTTTGTCTTTTGCTTTTTAACACTGTCGCATACGGACACCAGAATAGAGGACTGACAACAGCAGCCCCTGGATGGAAACGCAGCCCAAGGCCCCAGATGGACACAGCACAATGGACTCGGCTGCTACTGGATAGATACAGCAGCGCCCAAAAAATCAACAGGAATAAAAGGGGCAACTTGTAACAGGCCCTTACATTACCAGGAATGTGGTGAGCCAAGTTCATGCACTCCCCTTTGAGTAACCAAGCTGCTCCAAGTGGATTCAGCACAGTGCATGCAGCCCCAGAAAATGTACAGGTCATACAGGTACATTGACACAATTTTTTAGCTTCAGCTGTGTGAAGCTGATGTGCTGAAGCTAGGAGGTAGGTAATGATCTGGTTTCATCATAGTCGAGCTTCCAAGTCATTTTCCTCTTCGTTCTCAGCACAGAGTTTATGGTATCCCTTATCTTCCTCTTTTCTGGATCACCAATCCTCACGCGGCGTTCACACCTAGCCATGATGTCATGTACCAGATTTTTGGGCAGCGGAAGTTTGCCCTTGGAACCATCAAAGTTCACACGATTGGCCCACGTCAAGTATTTGTCGTACCGTACATGGTGCTGGAACAGAGAATATGCATATTTCTGAATATGTCCATTTGAAGCTCTGTACAGATGGTCGTCCAGGGAAGTTGAGATGACAGCCAGGGCAATATTGTTCAGAGAGCCTCCGAATGTATTGCGAAGTGGCCTGTGAGCAGGTGTGCTGGTCATCATTGGTGTTCCTGGCAACAGCACACTTGAATCCAGGCCTCTGCGGTCGTCCAGCCCTCTGCGGTCGTCCAGGCCTCCTCTGCGGTCCTCCAGGCCTCCTCTGCGGTCCTCCAGGCCTCCTCTGCGGTCCTCCAGGCCTCCTCTGCGGTCCTCCAGGCCTCCTCTGCGGTCGTCCAGGCCTCCTCTGCGGTCGTCCAGGCCTCCTCTGCGGTCCTCCAGGCCTCCTCTGCGGTCCTCCAGGCCTCCTCTGCGGTCCTCCAGGCCTCCTCTGCGGTCCTCCAGGCCTCCTCTGCAGTCCTCCAGGCCTCCTCTGCGGTCCTCCAGGTCTCTTCTGCGGTCCTCCAGGTCTCTTCTGCGGTCCTCCAGGCCTCCTCTGCGGTCGTCCAAGTCGCTGACTTCGTCCAGTCCGCTGCTGTGGTCCAGGCCTCCTCTGCGGTCCTCCAGGCCTCCTCTGCGGTCCTCCAGGCCTCCTCTGCGGTCCTCCAGGCCTCCTCTGCGGTCCTCCAGGCCTCCTCTGCGGTCGTCCAGGCCTCCTCTGCGGTCCTCCAGGCCTCCTCTGCGGTCCTCCAGGCCTCCTCTGCGGTCCTCCAGGCCTCCTCTGCGTTCGCCCAAGTCGCTGACTTCGTCCAGTCCGCTGCTGTGGTCCAGGCCTCTGCGGTCCTCCAGGTCTCTTCTGCGGTCCTCCAGGCCTCCTCTGCGGTCGTCCAAGTCGCTGACTTCGTCCAGTCCGCTGCTGTGGTCCAGGCCTCCTCTGCGGTCCTCCAGGCCTCCTCTGCGGTCCTCCAGGCCTCCTCTGCGGTCCTCCAGGCCTCCTCTGCGGTCGTCCAAGTCGCTGACTTCGTCCAGTCCGCTGCTGTGGTCCAGGCCTCCTCTGCGGTCCTCCAGGCCTCCTCTGCGGTCCTCCAGGCCTCCTCTGCGGTCCTCCAGGCCTCCTCTGCGGTCCTCCAGGCCTCCTCTGCGGTCCTCCAGGCCTCCTCTGCGGTCCTCCAGGCCTCCTCTGCGTTCGCCCAAGTCGCTGACTTCGTCCAGTCCGCTGCTGTGGTCCAGGCCTCTGCGGTCCTCCAGGTCTCTTCTGCGGTCCTCCAGGCCTCCTCTGCGGTCGTCCAAGTCGCTGACTTCGTCCAGTCCGCTGCTGCGGTCCCCCAGGCCTCCTCTACGGTCGTCCAGGCCTCCTCTGCGGTCCTCCAGGCCTCCTCTGCGGTCCTCCAGGCCTCCTCTGCGGTCCCCCAGGCCTCCTCTACGGTCGTCCAGGCCTCCTCTGCGGTCCTCCAGGCCTCCTCTGCGGTCCTCCAGGCCTCCTCTGCGGTCCTCCAGGCCTCCTCTGCGGTCGTCCAAGTCGCTGACTTCGTCCAGTCCGCTGCTGCGGTCCCCCAGGCCTCCTCTACGGTCGTCCAGGCCTCCTCTGCGGTCGTCCAGGCCTCCTCTGCGGTCGTCCAGGCCTCCTCTGCGGTCCTCCAGGCCTCCTCTGCGGTCCTCCAGGCCTCCTCTGTGGTCGTCCATGCCGCTGACTTCGTCCAGTCCGCTGCGGTCCTCCAGGCCTCCTCTGCGGTCCTCCAGGCCTCCTCTGCGGTCCTCCAGGCCTCGGTCGTCCAGGCCGCTGACTTGAACCGCTTGGTGGTGTGTTGCAATGATGGTGCGGCAAACTCCAACTTGCCATTCTTCCCTCGTTTGTTCAATGACTTTCTTCATGGCTTCTACCATCTGTTCCTTTATGCCTTCTTTAAGGCCAGCCACATCGGTCTGCAGCTGATTGACCTGTCCACCAACTTCTGACTCCATATTGGTCACCTTACTGAGTAGCTCCTTTAGTAAAACAGGACAGGTACACTGGCAGTCCTGCACTTTGGTGTTCACATCTGTGAAATGCAACCTTCTTCGTGGTGAATGTGTCATGTCTTCTTGTCCAGGGGTGGCTACATGGTCCAAAAAAGAAGCTTCCTGATGCAGCGTGTTTGTCACGTCCTCTAGCACCGGTATTTCCAGATTCATTGGCTGAACACTGTGATCTGCAGGAGATGGAACAATTACATCATTTGCCACACCACATATCAGCTCCAACGTATTATTCTTTGCCTTGGCATTTTTTCGTGGTTTCACCACATTTTCTTTCTGAGCCGCCTTGGCAGTTTTCTTCTTCTTTTGTGGGACTAATGCAGCAAGTTTCGGTGCCACTGATGGGTGGGTTTTGGCACTCCCGTAAAATCTGGTAGTCTGCATTCTTTGTCTTTTGTCTAAAAATGTAAAAACCACAATAAGAAAACATGTAAAGCACAGCATGCTAAAAATAGCAAACAACTGTACATTTTCAAATAAAGTGCACAACAGTAAAGTGCAAATACTGTACAGTATTTGCCTTTTTTCCCTGTGCCTCCCAACAAGAACCTCTGCAGGAGGGACAGAATGCTCTGTTACGGACTTCAGTTTAAATATACAGTATGATTACCATCACCTGTGCGAACAACTATACTGTACAGTAGTTACTGTATTTGATAAGATAGGTGTTTCACCACAAGTGATAGCAATCATTCAGTACTACTGCACATACCTGTAGTACACCGGGATAAGCAAGGTCTATGTACATTACGTTATACCGAGCTGGATCGCTTAGCAACCTGACAAAATGGCCACCGACCGTGAACTCCCAGCACGTGGCAGCGCTTGGATATGGAGTGAGATACAGTATGGTACAGTCCAGGGGCAATGCTGAAGGAGCGTCACAATCCCCTAGCTCAATTACTAGAGCCATCTTAACAGCAGTGTGGGCCCCTGGACACAGCAATGCACTGGGGCCCCTACCCACTCACCAGCGGAAGGGGTGGGGGGAGCTATCAGCGGCAGCTTTGATGCTCCGCGGGGGATAGGGGGGGTTCTATCTTTCGCTCAGTATGTACAGTAGGACCTGGAGAAATAATTTCTGCTAATTATTCCTTTACTGCACAGATGGGGCAGGAAGGAGAACACTAAACTGTAGAAGGGGGCATTGTGCTGAATGAAGGGGCCCTGGTACATGACTTCCAGGGTGGTAGGGGGTGTTTAATACACAGGGGAGGAGTGGATAATGGAGTGGGCTTAATATTAGTGTTATGGACTGCAATTAGTTTCCTGTATGAAACAGATACAGTACAGTAAATAACCCTCCTTGGAAGTGCATGGGCCCTGTGAGACTTACAGTAGTGTACAGCATAAGGGTCGACTGACATGATGTACAAGCATTACATACAGTACATGTCAGTACTGTATGTAAATTCTTCAATTATTGCCTAACAACAATGCTGCTTACTGTATATTAAATACTGTAGGCCTAGAAATGTGCATCTCAATATAGTAGTTAAAAACACAGGGGCCTATGTGGATAAGCGAGTTCTATGCACACTAAAAATGGCCACCGACCGTGAACCCCCAGCACGTGGCAGCGCTCGGATATGTAGTGAGATACAATATGGCATACATTTCACAGTTCAGGGGGCAATGCTGAAGGAGCGTCACAATCCCCTAGCTCAATTACATTGGGATAAGCGAGGTCTATGCACATTACGGTATACCGAGCTGGATCGCTTAGCAACCTGACAAAATGGCCGCCGACCGTGAACTCCCAGCACGTGGCAGCGCTCGGATATGGAGTGAGATACAATATGGCATACATTTCACAGTTCAGGGGGCAATGCTGAAGGAGCGTCACAATCCCCTAGCTCAATTACATTGGGATAAGCGAGGTCTATGCACATTACGGTATACCGAGCTGGATCGCTTAGCAACCTGACAAAATGGCCGCCGACCGTGAACTCCCAGCACGTGGCAGCGCTCGGATATGGAGTGAGATACAATATGGCATACATTTCACAGTTCAGGGGGCAATGCTGAAGGAGCGTCACAATCCCCTAGCTCAATTACATTGGGATAAGCGAGGTCTATGCACATTACGGTATACCGAGCTGGATCGCTTAGCAACCTGACAAAATGGCCGCCGACCGTGAACTCCCAGCACGTGGCAGCGCTCGGATATGTAGTGAGATACAATATGGCATACATTTCACAGTTCAGGGGGCAATGCTGAAGGAGCATCACAATCCCCTAGCTCAATTACATTGGGATAAGCGAGGTCTATGCACATTACGGTATACCGAGCTGGATCGCTTAGCAACCTGACAAAATGGCCGCCGACCGTGAACTCCCAGCACGTGGCAGCGCTCGGATATGGAGTGAGATACAATATGGCATACATTTCACAGTTCAGGGGGCAATGCTGAAGGAGCGTCACAATCCCCTAGCTCAATTACATTGGGATAAGCGAGGTCTATGCACATTACGGTATACCGAGCTGGATCGCTTAGCAACCTGACAAAATGGCCGCCGACCGTGAACTCCCAGCACGTGGCAGCGCTCGGATATGGAGTGAGAGATGGTATACATTTTAAAATACACCGGGATAAGTTGTATAGGCCATGGAGCAATGCACAGGGACATTCATCATTTACGTACAGTATATAAATAATTGTAAACCGTAAATGAAAGAATTACCGGTCAAATACTGTATGACGAAACTGTGTCAATGAGCTGGAACAGTATGGCCTGTGAAGAAGTTTTCGAAGGCAGAAACGGAGAGCAAATTATCAGGAGATTTCTGAAAGGTCGGAGAAGATCCACACAGCAAGTCTGCCTACGAGGAAACAGATTTGCAAAGTGGGTAGCGGGCGGTGACTGAGACGCTCTTTTATTCACATTCAAAAGTACAGTATGCTCTGTGATTGGTGTAAGGATGAATGCGCCTATATTGGCACCAATCACAGCGGTAAGAATTCCTTTTGTGTGAATGTGAATAAAAGAGCGTCTCAGTCACCGCCCCGCTACCCACTTTGCAAAGCTGTTTCCTCGTAAGCAGACTTGCTGTGTGGATCTTCTCCGACCTTTCAGAAATCTCCTGATAATTTGCTCTCCGTTTCTGCCTTCGAAAACTTCTTCACAGGCCATACTGTTCCAGCTCATTGACACAGTTTCGTCATACAGTATTTGACCGGTAATTCTTTCATTTACGGTTTACAATTATTTATATACTGTACGTAAATGATGAATGTCCCTGTGCATTGCTCCATGGCCTATACAACTTATCCCGGTGTATTTTAAAATGTATACCATCTCTCACTCCATATCCGAGCGCTGCCACGTGCTGGGAGTTCACGGTCGGCGGCCATTTTGTCAGGTTGCTAAGCGATCCAGCTCGGTATACCGTAATGTGCATAGACCTCGCTTATCCCAATGTAATTGAGCTAGGGGATTGTGACGCTCCTTCAGCATTGCCCCCTGAACTGTGAAATGTATGCCATATTGTATCTCACTACATATCCGAGCGCTGCCACGTGCTGGGAGTTCACGGTCGGCGGCCATTTTGTCAGGTTGCTAAGCGATCCAGCTCGGTATACCGTAATGTGCATACAGTAGACCTCGCTTATCCCAGTGTAATTGAGCTAGGGGATTGTGACGCTCCTTCAGCATTGCCCCCTGAACTGTGAAATGTATGCCATACTGTATCTCACTACATATCCGAGCGCTGCCACGTGCTGGGAGTTCACGGTCGGCGGCCATGTTGTCAGGTTGCTAAGCGATCCAGCTCGGTATACCGTAATGTGCATAGACCGCGCTTATCCCAATGTAATTGAGCTAGGGGATTGTGACGCTCCTTCAGCATTGCCCCCTGGAGTGTGAAATGTATGCCATACTGTATCTCACTACATATCCGAGCGCTGCCACGTGCTGGGAGTTCACGGTCGGCGGCCATGTTGTCAGGTTGCTAAGCGATCCAGCTCGGTATACCGTAATGTGCATAGACCGCGCTTATCCCAATGTAATTGAGCTAGGGGATTGTGACGCTCCTTCAGCATTGCCCCCTGGAGTGTGAAATGTATGCCATACTGTATCTCACTACATATCCGAGCGCTGCCACGTGCTGGGAGTTCACGGTCGGCGGCCATGTTGTCAGGTTGCTAAGCGATCCAGCTCGGTATACCGTAATGTGCATACAGTAGACCTCGCTTATCCCAGTGTAATTGAGCTAGGGGATTGTGACGCTCCTTCAGCATTGCCCCCTGGAGTGTGAAATGTATGCCATACTGTATCTCACTACATATCCGAGCGCTGCCACGTGCTGGGGGTTCACGGTCGGTGGCCATTTTTAGTGTGCATAGAACTCGCTTATCCACATAGGCCCCTGTGTTTTTAACTACTATATTGAGATGCACATTTCTAGGCCTACAGTATTTAATATACAGTAAGCAGCATTGTTGTTAGGCAATAATTGAAGAATTTACATACAGTACTGACATGTACTGTATGTAATGCTTGTACATCATGTCAGTCGACCCTTATGCTGTACACTACTGTAAGTCTCACAGGGCCCATGCACTTCCAAGGAGGGTTATTTACTGTACTGTATCTGTTTCATACAGGAAACTAATTGCAGTCCATAACACTGAAGTTGTATTTTCAGTACTGTACAGTATACAATACTTAAATTTGAACATCAGGTACTGGATAGTAAACATGTACTGTACAGTATTAACTTCTATCATAAAACTCTTATGCATTTTCAGATGTGTAAATTTTAGACTACAGTATTCACAAATGTTTTCTCTCCATACAGGAATTATAGTTGGACAACATGCCAGTAACTATCAACAAAACGATGAGCAAGATAATCGCCAACATGAAAAAAGAAAATAAAACCATCAAAGAGATCCATGCATGGCTCAAGGAAAGTGGCATTATAGTCACTTTAGAAACGGTGCGCTATCATGCATTCGAGAGAACAACGCCCAGATTTGTATTTCCTACAAAATGCACATGGTACGTACTGTACACTACTGTAATGTTTAAATGACTTGCTTTATACCATAAACTATTTTTTTGAAATAAAATAAAAACTTCATCAATTGTAACTGTGATTGTGCTGTTCATGAATTCATATTTTTCATACTGTATTGTACTGTAGGAGAGTGCAACAAATTGTGGAGGAACTAACTCGTGAGGATGATGAGCGTACTGCTCTGCAAATAAAACGAATTCTCCATTCCAAGTATGACCTGGACATATCGGCCACCAGCATCAGAAGGATGCGACGGAAAATGGGATGGACCTTTGGCGCAACAAGGTAAAATACTGAAAGCAGTATAAACCATACAGTAAATGCACTGTTAATAATCCCTTGATACGTGATATAATAATGCCATAAATCATTATACAGAGTGTGTACTTTATACTATATACAGTATGTG
The DNA here is from genome assembly GCF_028390025.1 of Pseudophryne corroboree. NCBI lineage: Eukaryota > Metazoa > Chordata > Amphibia > Anura > Myobatrachidae > Pseudophryne > Pseudophryne corroboree. Next base: position 283,718,179 of record NC_086451.1, read on the forward strand.
TGTGTGTATATACTGTATATATTCTATCCCAAAAGAGATACCTACTGTATAGGCACTCAGAGACAGCAATGAAGCATTGCCGGCTTATTGTGATGATTACATACTGTATACTGTGTGTGTGTGTTTGTGTGTATGTACAGTATGTATATATATATTACTCTGTATGTAACTTAATGTACTGTATGTACAGTTTAATGTATACAGTAGGTATATAATACAGTATACTGCACATACAGTCTACTGTATATACAGTAATCTGTAAATCTGTAATTTCATAACTGTATCTGATTTCATTATTTTTGGCTCTTCACAGGATATCTCCAATGATAAGAGATGTGAATAAAGAAAAGAGAGTGGAACAGGCACGGCGATGGATTGAGAGTGGTGAAACATTTGATGATGTCATTTTCACAGATGAATCGTCTGTTGCCCTTGAGCGGTTCTCCAGAATGTCATTCAGGAAACGTAACCATATCTCTTTAAAACCACGCCCAAAGCATCCATTGAAAGTCCATGTATGGGGAGGCATATCACGATTAGGAGCTGGTCCCCTATTATTTTTCGAAGGTACACTACTATACTTTATTCTGTGCCTGTGTTCTGTAAAAATACATGTTGTACTGTAGAGTACGTGTAACTGCACAATAAAAGGAGTTGCTTATTAATGAACAACATTTTTTGATTTCTGTAGGAATCATGGATAAGAAATTTTTCCAAGAAACAATAGTAGAGAAATGTATGGTGCCATTTGTGAATAAATATTACCCAACTCACCATAGGATATTCCAAGACAATGATCCTAAACACTCCGCCTCAGCCAAATTTATGGAAGAGAAAGGTATGAATTGGGAACGCACACCACCAGAGTGAGTATTCTTTCAACAGTGTACAAGTAAAATTTTGGATAGCACTCTAGTACTGTAAAAAAAAATTTTGTTTAATAAACAGTACAATATTGTATGTTTAATTTTCTCTATTTACTGTAATGTAATTAATTTTTTCTATACGCTTTTTTTTTATTTTTATATAGATCACCAGACATGAACCCAATCGAATTAGTGTGGGCTCAATTGAAGAGGTACGTTAGGAGTGTTGCAAAGCCAACAACAAAACAGCAACTGGTGGATGGGATAAAGAAATTTTGGCTAGAAGTACTCACACCTGAACATTGTAATAATTATATAAATCACCTGTATAAAGTATTACCTGTTGTAGTTGAAAGAAATGGTCAAGCCACAAATATGTAGTTCTGTATTTTCTGTTTAAAATTTTAAATTGGTGCATTATTAAAAAAAATGATAAAATTGCCTTTGTCTGATTATTGCATAAACTAATGTAGAATATTATACAGTAGTAATGTTATTGATGTGTACTGTATGAACAGTTATTTTCAGTTTTATAAGTCCTGAATAAGAGTACTGTACATTTTGATCAGTGCAGTACATGGAATCGGATGTTGTAATACTTTATTTTTACATTAATATTGATGTTTTTCCAATAAATATTCAATTTTACAGTATGGTACGGTACAGTACATGAGGGTACCTGTACAGTATGATACGTCATTATGGGGGAGAAATACTGTATCCACTAAATGTACAGTAAAATGTTTTTTTCTTATTACAAACACACAAATGCATCTCAGATGGAAATATGCTATACACAGCAGACAGCTTATGGTGACAGAACTTCCCTACTGTATCCCCACCCATAGTCGTGGTATATTTTAGATTGCCTAATGAGACACTCCTGCAGCATTGCCAATGATTCATGTAAAACCTGTGTGCAAACAGTATCTGTATTGAATGCAAAGTACAGTAAGAGTACAGTATACAGTATTATCAGAGCCAAACCTGACCAACATGATGCCCTAGGCTAGATTTTGGCTGATGCCCTCTTGCACAGATGCTACGTAGTTCCGCCTCTAACCCTGCACCCCTTTCCCAGCACCATCACCCATTTTGGCGCTCCTACCCCCTATAATCTAAATAAGAACAATGTGCACATTTAGTGCCAGCCCAAAACAGTGTACAGTATGTTCTTGCTGGGAAGGGGCATGGTAACACAATAATACCCGAAGATGAAATGACACAACACAGTACTGCAACTTTATTCACATTATATCATGCAGTGGTGTCTCTTATTCTCATGACATCATATCATAGTACCACATTACTCCTAACAGTAATGCCCCTTATTCACATTACACCCCACCACATTCATCTTTATGTACATTAGACCACAGGTTCTCAAACTCAGTCCTCAGGACCCCACACAGTGCAGGTTTTGCAGGTCTCACAGAATCACAAGTGAAAAAATTAGCTCCACCTACTGTACTGTATGGACCTTCTAAAATGTGTCAGTTAGTAATGAATACATCTGTGCACTTGCTGGTTTACCTGCAAAACATGCACTGTGTGGGGTCCTGAGGACCAAGTTTGAGAACCACTGCATTAGACCATGCAGTAGTGCCCTTTCCTTATGTTACACCAGAAAATATTGTAGTACACCTTATACACATACAGTACAGTAATGCCACACATTAGTAATGCATTTCATATTTAAATTTTCTGATTTAATTTCATAGAGCCGCAGTCACTCACAGAATATAGGCATGTACTGTAGCATCTCATTTTATTCTGCAGAAGCTGATTATTCCCGTTTGGCTAGTTTGCCGCCTCTGTACAGTATATCACAATAGAAAAAAGTTATAGTGTCAGTGAAAAAAGCACCTCATGACAGATACTGTACACAAGCTCATGTCTAAATACTGTATACTGTAAGCAGTGACATTAAGGGGTACAGTACTGTATATGCAATTGCAGTCGAATTCCGGCAGGAATACGGAAAAAATGGACACGGGATCCCCCATCTTTTTAGAACCAGCACCGGGCTCTGCGCCTGGTCCTGGTGCAAAAAATAAGGGAGACAAAAAAAGCGTAGGGGTTCCCCATATTTTTTGAATCAGCACTGGGCTCCACTAGCTGGACAGATAATGCACAGCCGGGGGAGACTTTTATACCGGTCCCTGCGGCCATGGAATTAAATACCCAACTAGTCACACCTGGCCGGAGTACCCTGGAGGAGTGGGGGCCCCTTAAATCAAGGGGACCCCCCTCCAGCCACTCGATTATCTCTATCACCCCTGTGTATTGTAGCTAGGGGATTGTGACGCTCCTTCAGCATTGCCCCGTACCCTGCAAAATCTGTGCTGTTATTTGCTCCATAGCTGAGTGCCTCCTAGGAGCTACTGTAGGAGTCACAGGCGGTAGCCATTTCAATTGAGTCTGCCCTGCTATAGAATTGTACAGGTATGTGTACATTACCGTACGGTGCATAGAACCTTTACAGTAGAAACTCTCCTGCAGCTTTGGCCTGCTTTACTGTATGTACTGTAAAACTTGTGTTTTGTCAGTTTGCTATGCGACCGAGCCCGGTGTAACGTACAGTACTGTAATGTGCATAGACCTCGCTTACAGTATCTCTGTGTATTTTGGCTAGGGGATTGTGACGCTCCTTCAGCATCGCCCCGTAGCCTGCACAGCTTATGCCATTTCTCATTCCATACCCAACTGCTGCCTGCCACGAGGTGGGGGTTCAGGAGGTGGGGGTTCATGGGTAGTGGTCGTTTTGACAGTGTGCTATGCGATTGAGTCCGGTGTACCGTAATACTGTATGCAATCCTACAGTAGCTTATCCCTCCCCTGTGTATTTTGGCTAGGGGATTGTGACGCTCCTTCAGCATTGCCCCATAACCTGCACAAGGGTTCAGGGGCGGCGGCCATTTTGCCAGTGTGCTACAGTATGTCATCGAGTCCGGTGTACCATAATATGCATACTGTGTATTTTAGCTAGGGGATTGTGACGCTCCTTCAGCATTGCCCCATAGACTGTACAATCTGGACTATTACTTGCTCCGTAGCCTAGGGCCTCTGTGGGGCAAGGAGTCATAGGTGGTAGCCATTTCTATTCAGTCTGCCCAGCTACAGAATTGTATGTGTACTGTGTACGGAGCATAGAACCTTAACCTGCATAGAACCTGCACATTATGGTACACCGGACTCGATCGCATAGAACCGCTCATGCAGCTACTGTATGCCCTGGTTTACAGTATGTGAATAAAAAAAATAATAAAGTGTCTGAAAAAAACTACAGTAACATGCATTCGTACTTAAGGAATCGAACCCTGGACTCTGAGTATAGGAAGCGAAACACTTCACCACTTCGCCGCAGACAAATGTATAAATCCGTTGGTTTTGATTATGCTGTAATGGCTACGGGATTAGGACGATAACATACTGTAGAAAATTCCTAATCTTGAGAGGCAATAGTGAACTTGTAACACACATCCATTTGCGACAGTGTACACTACTGGTTTTACAGTACTGTGTTTTGTCTGCGGGACTTGGATGCTCACATACTGTACAGTATTCATAAAGTATTGTAGATGGATCATATACTGTATGCTGTACTACTGTATTTGCGTCGGTGTCGTACTGTATATACAGTACTGTATTAAATAATGCAGCGTAATGAGTACAGTATTTACTGTATGCAGCGTAATGAGACGCCTTAGTAAAGTAGTCCTTATTATGTATGTCAGTATTGTATTTTACGGGAGACCACACGCATGCGCAGTGGTGATTGTAAAAAGCGACATCTGGTGGCTGATCGCAGGTATTACATGTAAAGGTAACGCCAAACGTCAAATGTCTGTCTCCGTGCGATTAGATAGCCTCTCTGTGGCTAGGCGCGCCTCGCTACGCCACAGTACGCTGCGTATGGTCGAACGGGACAAACGCCGTGGCCACTCAAGATAAAGGTGGCTACATCTGTACTATAACCTTTTTCCTTTTTTCTGCTATTATTATGACTTCCTATATATATGGTATTCTACATGATTTGCACAATAAAAAATGAAGATTGGAATACTATTGGATTGAGTCTTTTTGTCGTAAGATACAGTCATACCACACTGGTCATACACCCAATTCCGTTCGATCTTGGAAGCTAAGCAGTGTTGGGCTCAACCAGTACCAAGTGGGGAACCACTTGGGAAGATTGAGTACTGTACAAGGTGGCCCACACGGGTTTATAATAGTATTTATATACTCAATATAAATAAGAATGTAATTGGATCCACGATTATTACACTTTCTATTCCCCTCATCTCACATACTTACTACTAAGATATAAATACTTGACTAGTATTCACTAATAGTAATGTGCACCTGCACTTTATTCTTACTCTTTACCTTGGCTAATAAGCATTGTAACAAGCCCTTAGATTAAGATTTACCACTAATTTATAGTTCACTTTCTCCTCCTATGTTTTTAATCTGGTCTTAATATTTCCACATTATTAGCTTAATAATTAATGGGTGATATCTAATAGGTATACTTACCTACTCTTATCTCTTATCATTCTTCTCTTGCAAAATAATGTCTCCCAAAAAAAATGAGTATAAAATTGATCTATGTATTGGCATATAACTCTCATATATGCCTTTTTTATCTATATTTATTTCACATAAGCTTTATTATTAATACATCAATAATGATAAATACAATAAAATATCCATAGTCTCATTACTATACTAGTACTATAGACTATTTCAGCCAGCACTGCATAGAATGTATGAGACCAATACTAAAAGCCTTTGTTTCTTTTCTATGAGCTGCTCCGGACTTTGGGAACACTCCTTAACAAAGTCTGCAATCGCGGGTCTCCAGTAAGATGGCCACTGCCACCATTGATTTTTGCATGCACCTGTAATTGATTGAATAAGCTGTGTCCCGCCGCAGCCGGAAGTGGGGCACAAACATTGAACAGGCAAGGCCAGAAGTGGGGCATGTCAGAACACACATTAAAGTCGTACTGCCCATCCACCAGAAGTGGGGCAGGTGGCGCATGCGCATTACCAGGCTAAGGGCACAGGAAGTAGAGATGTGCACTTGACATTTTTCGGGTTTTGTGTTTTGGTTTTGGGTTCGGTTCCGCGGCCGTGTTTTGGGTTCGACCGCGTTTTGGCAAAACCTCACCGAATTTTTTTTGTCGGATTCGGGTGTGTTTTGGATTCGGGTGTTTTTTTCAAAAAACCCTAAAAAACAGCTTAAATCATATAATTTGGGGGTCATTTTGATCCCAAAGTATTATTAACCTCAAAAACCATAATTTCCACTCATTTTCAGTCTATTCTGAACACCTTACACCTCACAATATTATTTTTAGTCCTAAAATTTGCACCGAGGTCGCTGGATGACTAAGCTAAGCGACCCAAGTGGCCGACACAAACACCTGGCCCATCTAGGAGTGGCACTGCAGTGTCACGCAGGATGGCCCTTCCAAAAAACACTCCCCAAACAGCACATGATGCAAAGAAAAAAAGAGGCGCAATGAGGTAGCTGTGTGAGTAAGCTAAGCGACCCTAGTGGCCGACACAAACACCTGGCCCATCTAGGAGTGGCACTGCAGTGTCACGCAGGATGGCCCTTCCAAAAAACACTCCCCAAACAGCACATGACGCAAAGAAAAAAAGAGGCGCAATGAGGTAGCTGTGTGAGTAAGCTAAGCGACCCTAGTGGCCGACACAAACACCTGGCCCATCTAGGAGTGGCACTGCAGTGTCACGCAGGATGGCCCTTCCAAAAAACACTCCCCAAACAGCACATGACGCAAAGAAAAAAAGAGGCGCAATGAGGTAGCTGTGTGAGTAAGCTAAGCGACCCTAGTGGCCGACACAAACACCTGGCCCATCTAGGAGTGGCACTGCAGTGTCACGCAGGATGGCCCTTCCAAAAAACACTCCCCAAACAGCACATGACGCAAAGAAGAAAAAAAAGAGGCACTATGAGGTAGCTGTGTGAGTAAGATAAGCGACCCTAGTGGCCGACACAAACACTAGAGATGAGCGCCTGAAATTTTTCGGGTTTTGTGTTTTGGTTTTGGGTTCGGTTCCGCGGCCGTGTTTTGGGTTCGAACGCGTTTTGGCAAAACCTCACCGAATTTTTTTTTGTCGGATTCGGGTGTGTTTTGGATTCGGGTGTTTTTTTCAAAAAACACTAAAAAACAGCTTAAATCATAGAATTTGGGGGTCATTTTGATCCCAAAGTATTATTAACCTCAAAAACCATAATTTACACTCATTTTCAGTCTATTCTGAATACCTCACAATATTATTTTTAGTCCTAAAATTTGCACCGAGGTCGCTGTGTGAGTAAGATAAGCGACCCTAGTGGCCGACACAAACACCGGGCCCATCTAGGAGTGGCACTGCAGTGTCACGCAGGATGTCCCTTCCAAAAAACCCTCCCCAAACAGCACATGACGCAAAGAAAAAAAGAGGCGCAATGAGGTAGCTGTGTGAGTAAGATTAGCGACCCTAGTGGCCGACACAAACACCGGGCCCATCTAGGAGTGGCACTGCAGTGTCACGCAGGATGGCCCTTCCAAAAAACCCTCCCCAAACAGCACATGACGCAAAGAAAAAAAGAGGTGCAATGAGGTAGCTGTGTGAGTAAGATTAGCGACCCTAGTGGCCGACACAAACACCGGGCCCATCTAGGAGTGTCACTGCAGTGTCACGCAGGATGTCCCTTCCAAAAAACCCTCCCCAAACAGCACATGACGCAAAGAAAAAAAGAGGAGCAATGAGGTAGCTGTGTGAGTAAGATTAGCGACCCTAGTGGCTGACACAAACACCTGGCCCATCTAGGAGTGGCACTGCAGTGTCAGGCAGGATGTCCCTTCCAAAAAACCCTCCCCAAACAGCACATGACGCAAAGAAAAAAAGAGGCGCAATGAGGTAGCTGACTGTGTGAGTAAGATTAGCGACCCTAGTGGCCGACACAAACACCGGGCCCATCTAGGAGTGGCACTGCAGTGTCACGCAGGATGTCCCTTCCAAAAAACCCTCCCCAATCAGCACATGATGCAAAGAAAAAGAAAAGAAAAAAGAGGTGCAAGATGGAATTGTCCTTGGGCCCTCCCACCCACCCTTATGTTGTATAAACAAAACAGGACATGCACACTTTAACCAACCCATCATTTCAGTGACAGGGTCTGCCACACGACTGTGACTGATATGACGGGTTGGTTTGGACCCCCCCCAAAAAAGAAGCAATTAATCTCTCCTTGCACAAACTGGCTCTACAGAGGCAAGATGTCCACCTCATCTTCACCCTCCGATATATCACCGTGTACATCCCCCTCCTCACAGATTATCAATTCGTCCCCACTGGAATCCACCATCTCAGCTCCCTGTGTACTTTGTGGAGGCAATTGCTGCTGGTCAATGTCTCCGCGGAGGAATTGATTATAATTCATTTTAATGAACATCATCTTCTCCACATTTTCTGGATGTAACCTCGTACGCCGATTGCTGACAAGGTGAGCGGCGGCACTAAACACTCTTTCGGAGTACACACTTGTGGGAGGGCAACTTAGGTAGAATAAAGCCAGTTTGTGCAAGGGCCTCCAAATTGCCTCTTTTTCCTGCCAGTATAATTACGGACTGTGTGACGTGCCTACTTGGATGCGGTCACTCATATAATCCTCCACCATTCTATCAATGTTGAGAGAATCATATGCAGTGACAGTAGACGACATGTCCGTAATCGTTGTCAGGTCCTTCAGTCCGGACCAGATGTCAGCATCAGCAGTCGCTCCAGACTGCCCTGCATCACCGCCAGCGGGTGGGCTCGGAATTCTGAGCCTTTACCTCGCACCCCCAGTTGCGGGAGAATGTGAAGGAGGAGATGTTGACAGGTCGCGTTCCGCTTGACTTGACAATTTTGTCACCAGCAGGTCTTTCAACCCCAGCAGACCTGTGTCTGCCGGAAAGAGAGATCCAAGGTAGGCTTTAAATCTAGGATCGAGCACGGTGACCAAAATGTAGTGCTCTGATTTCAACAGATTGACCACCCGTGAATCCTTGTTAAGCGAATTAAGGGCTGCATCCACAAGTCCCACATGCCTAGCGGAATCGCTCCCTTTTAGCTCCTTCTTCAATGCCTCCAGCTTCTTCTGCAAAAGCCTGATGAGGGGAATGACCTGACTCAGGCTGGCAGTGTCTGAACTGACTTCACGTGTGGCAAGTTCAAAGGGCATCAGAACCTTGCACAACGTTGAAATCATTCTCCACTGCGCCTGAGACAGGTGCATTCCACCTACTATATCGTGCTCAATTGTATAGGCTTGAATGGCCTTTTGCTGCTCCTCCAACCTCTGAAGCATATAGAGGGTTGAATTCCACCTCGTTACCACTTCTTGCTTCAGATGATGGCAGGGCAGGTTCAGTAGTTTTTGGTGGTGCTCCAGTCTTCTGTACGTGGTGCCTGTACGCCGAAAGTGTCCCGCAATTCTTCTGGCCACCGACAGCATCTCTTGCACGCCCCTGTCGTTTTTTAAAAAATTCTGCACCACCAAATTCAAGGTATGTGCAAAACATGGGACGTGCTGGAATTTGCCCATATTTAATGCACACACAATATTGCTGGCGTTGTCCGATGCCACAAATCCACAGGAGAGTCCAATTGGGGTAAGCCATTCCGCGATGATCTTCCTCAGTTGCCGTAAGAGGTTTTCAGCTGTGTGCGTATTCTGGAAACCGGTGATACAAAGCGTAGCCTGCCTAGGAAAGAGTTGGTGTTTGCGAGATGCTGCTACTGGTGCCGCCGCTGCTGTTCTTGCGGCGGGAGTCCATACATCTACCCAGTGGGCTGTCACAGTCATATAGTCCTGACCCTGCCCTGCTCCACTTGTCCACATGTCCGTGGTTAAGTGGACATTGGGTACAGCTGCATTTTTTAGGACACTGGTGACTCTTTTTCTGAGGTCTGTGTACATTTTCGGTATCGCCTGCCTAGAGAAATGGAACCTAGATGGTATTTGGTACCGGGGACACAGTACCTCCAACAAGTCTCTAGTTGGCTCTGCAGTAATGATGGATACCGGAACCACGTTTCTCACCACCCAGGATGCCACGGCCTCAGTTATCCGCTTTGCAGTAGGATGACTGCTGTGATATTTCATCTTCCTCGCAAAGGACTGTTGAACAGTCAATTGCTTACTGGAAGTAGTACAAGTGGGCTTACGACTTCCCCTCTGGGATGACCATCGACTCCCAGCGGCAACAACAGCAGCGCCAGCAGCAGTAGGCGTTACACGCAAGGATGCATCGGAGGAATCCCAGGCAGGAGAGGACTCGTCAGAATTGCCAGTGACATGGCCTGCAGGACTATTGGCATTCCTGGGGAAGGAGGAAATTGACACTGAGGGAGTTGGTGGGGTGGTTTGCGTGAGCTTGGTTACAAGAGGAAGGGATTTACTGGTCAGTGGACTGCTTCCGCTGTCACCCAAAGTTTTTGAACTTGTCACTGACTTATTATGAATGCGCTGCAGGTGACGTATAAGGGAGGATGTTCCGAGGTGGTTAACGTCCTTACCCCTACTTATTACAGCTTGACAAAGGGAACACACGGCTTGACACCTGTTGTCCGCATTTCTGGTGAAATACCTCCACACCGAAGAGCTGATTTTTTTGGTATTTTCACCTGGCATGTCAACGGCCATATTCCTCCCACGGACAACAGGTGTCTCCCCGGGTGCCTGACTTAAACAAACCACCTCACCATCAGAATCCTCCTGGTCAATTTCCTCCCCAGCGCCAGCAACACCCATATCCTCATCCTGGTGTACTTCAACACTGACATCTTCAATCTGACTATCAGGAACTGGACTGCGGGTGCTCCTTCCAGCACTTGCAGGGGGCGTGCAAATGGTGGAAGGCGCATGCTCTTCACGTCCAGTGTTGGGAAGGTCAGGCATCGCAACCGACACAATTGGACTCTCCTTGTGGATTTGGGATTTCGAAGAATGCACAGTTCTTTGCTGTGCTGCTTTTGCCAGCTTGAGTCTTTTCATTTTTCTAGCGAGAGGCTGAGTGCTTCCATCCTCATGTGAAGCTGAACCACTAGCCATGAACATAGGCAAGGGCCTCAGCCGTTCCTTGCCACTCCGTGTGGTAAATGGCATATTGGCAAGTTTACGCTTCTCCTCCGACAATTTTATTTTAGGTTTTGGAGTCCTTTTTTTACTGATATTTGGTGTTTTGGATTTGACATGCTCTGTACTATGACATTGGGCATCGGCCTTGGCAGACGACGTTGCTGGCATTTCATCGTCTCGGCCATGACTAGTGGCAGCAGCTTCAGCACGAGGTGGAAGTGGATCTTGATCTTTCCCTAATTTTGGAACCTCAACATTTTTGTTCTCTATATTTTAATAGGCACAACTAAAAGGCACCTCAGGTAAACAATGGAGATGGATGGATTGGATACTAGTATACAATTATGGACGGGCTGCCGAGTGCCGACACAGAGGTAGCAACAGCCGTGAACTACCGCACTGTACTGTGTCTGCTGCTAATATATAGACTGGTTGATAAAGAGATAGTATACTCGTAACTAGTATGTATGTATAAAGAAAGAAAAAAAACCACGGTTAGGTGGTATATACAATTATGGACGGGCTGCCGAGTGCCGACACAGAGGTAGCCACAGCCGTGAACTACCGCACTGTACTGTGTCTGCTGCTAATATAGACTGGTTGATAAAGAGATAGTATACTCGTAACTAGTATGTATGTATAAAGAAAGAAAAAAAAACCACGGTTAGGTGGTATATACAATTATGGACGGGCTGCCGAGTGCCGACACAGAGGTAGCCACAGCCGTGAACTACCGCACTGTACTGTGTCTGCTGCTAATATAGACTGGTTGATAAAGAGATAGTATACTCGTAACTAGTATGTATGTATAAAGAAAGAAAAAAAAACCACGGTTAGGTGGTATATACAATTATGGACGGGCTGCCGAGTGCCGACACAGAGGTAGCCACAGCCGTGAACTACCGCACTGTACTGTGTCTGCTGCTAATATATAGACTGGTTGATAAAGAGATAGTATACTCGTAACTAGTATGTATGTATAAAGAAAGAAAAAAAAACCACGGTTAGGTGGTATATACAATTATGGACGGGCTGCCGAGTGCCGACACAGAGGTAGCCACAGTAGTGAACTACCGCACTGTACTGTGTCTGCTGCTAATATAGACTGGTTGATAAAGAGATAGTATACTCGTAACTAGTATGTATGTATAAAGAAAGAAAAAAAAACCACGGTTAGGTGGTATATACAATTATGGACGGGCTGCCGAGTGCCGACACAGAGGTAGCCACAGCCGTGAACTACCGCACTGTACTGTGTCTGCTGCTAATATATAGACTGGTTGATAAAGAGATAGTATACTACTAATATTATATATACTGGTGGTCAGGTCACTGGTCACTAGTCACACTGGCAGTGGCACTCCTGCAGCAAAAGTGTGCACTGTTTAATTTTAATATAATATTATGTACTCCTGGCTCCTGCTATAACCTATAACTGGCACTGCAGTAGTGCTCCCCAGTCTCCCCCACAATTATAAGCTGTGTGAGCTGAGCAGTCAGACAGATATATAATATATATAGATGATGCAGCACACTGGCCTGAGCCTGAGCAGTGCACACAGATATGGTATGTGACTGACTGAGTCACTGTGTGTATCGCTTTTTTCAGGCAGAGAACGGATATATTAAATAAACTGCACGGTGTGTCTGGTGGTCACTCACTATATAATATATTATGTACTCCTGGCTCCTGCTATAACCTATAACTGGCACTGCAGTAGTGCTCCCCAGTCTCCCCCACAATTATAAGCTGTGTGAGCTGAGCAGTCAGACAGATATATATAATATTATATATAGATAATAGATGATGCAGCACACTGGCCTGAGCCTGAGCAGTGCACACAGATATGGTATGTGACTGAGTCACTGTGTGCTGTGTATCGCTTTTTTCAGGCAGAGAACGGATTATAAATAAAACTGGTGGTCACTATCAGCAAAACTCTGCACTGTACTGAGTACTCCTAATGCTCCCCAAAATTAGTAAATCAAGTGTCTCTCTAATCTATTCTAAACGGAGAGGACGCCAGCCATGTCCTCTCCCTATCAATCTCAATGCACGTGTGAAAATGGCGGCGACGCGCGGCTCCTTATATAGAATCCGAGTCTCGCGATAGAATCCGAGTCTCGCGAGAATCCGACAGCGTCATGATGACGTTCGGGCGCGCTCGGGTTAACCGAGCAAGGCGGGAAGATCCGAGTCGCTCGGACCCGTGAAAAAAAACATGAAGTTCTGGCGGGTTCGGATTCAGAGAAACCGAACCCGCTCATCTCTAAAACACCGGGCCCATCTAGGAGTGTCACTGCAGTATCACGCAGGATGGCCCTTCCAAAAAACACTCCCCAAACAGCACATGACGCAAAGAAAAAAAGAGGCGCAATGAGGTAGCTGTGTGAGTAAGCTAAGCGACCCTAGTGGCCGACACAAACACCTGGCCCATCTAGGAGTGGCACTGCAGTGTCACGCAGGATGGCCCTTCCAAAAAACACTCCCCAAACAGCACATGACGCAAAGAAAAAAAGAGGCGAAATGAGGTAGCTGTGTGAGTAAGATAAGCGACCCTTGTGGCCGACACAAACACCTGGCCCATCTAGGAGTGGCACTGCAGTGTCACGCAGGATAGCCCTTCCAAAAAACACTCCCCAAACAGCACATGACGCAAAGAAAAATTAAAGAAAAAAGAGGTGCAAGATGGAATTGTCCTTGGGCCCTCCCACCCACCCTTATGTTGTATAAACAGGACATGCACACTTTAACCAACCCATCATTTCAGTGACAGGGTCTGCCACACGACTGTTACTAAAATGACGGGTTGGTTTGGACCCCCACCAAAAAAGAAGCAATTAATCTCTCCTTGCACAAACTGGCTCTACAGAGGCAAGATGTCCACCTCATCATCATCCTCCGATATATCACCGTGTACATCCCCCTCCTCACAGATTATCAATTCGTCCCCACTGGAATCCACCATCTCAGCTCCCTGTGTACTTTGTGGAGGCAATTGCTGCTGGTCAATGTCTCCACGGAGGAATTGATTATAATTCATTTTAATGAACATCATCTTCTCCACATTTTCTGGAAGTAACCTCGTACGCCGATTGCTGACAAGGTGAGCGGCGGCACTAAACACTCTTTCGGAGTACACACTTGTGGGAGGGCAACTTAGGTAGAATAAAGCCAGTTTGTGCAAGGGCCTCCAAATTGCCTCTTTTTCTTGCCAGTATAAGTACGGACTGTCTGACGTGCCTACTTGGATGCGGTCACTCATATAATCCTCCACCATTCTTTCAATGGGGAGAGAATCATATGCAGTGCCAGTAGACGACATGTCCGTAATCGTTGGCAGGTCCTTCAGTCCGGACCAGATGTCAGCATCAGCAGTCGCTCCAGACTGCCCTGCATCACCGCCAGCGGGTGGGCTCGGAATTCTGAGCCTTTTCCTCGCACCCCCAGTTGCGGGAGAATGTGAAGGAGGAGATGTTGACAGGTCGCGTTCCGCTTGACTTGACAATTTTCTCACCAGCAGGTCTTTGAACCCCAGCAGACTTGTGTCTGCCGGAAAGAGAGATCCAAGGTAGGTTTTAAATCTAGGATCGAGCACGGTGGCCAAAATGTAGTGCTCTGATTTCAACAGATTGACCACCCGTGAATCCTTGTTAAGCGAATTAAGGGCTCCATCCACAAGTCCCACATGCCTAGCGGAATCGCTCTGTGTTAGCTCCTCCTTCAATGTCTCCAGCTTCTTCTGCAAAAGCCTGAAGAGGGGAATGACCTGACTCAGGCTGGCAGTGTCTGAACTGACTTCACGTGTGGCAAGTTCAAAGGACAGCAGAACCTTGCACAACGTTGAAATCATTCTCCACTGCGCTTGAGACAGGTGCATTCCACCTCCTATATCGTGCTCAATTGTATAGGCTTGAATGGCCTTTTGCTGCTCCTCCAACCCCTGAAGCATATATAGGGTTGAATTCCACCTCGTTACCACTTCTTGCTTCAGATGATGGCAGGGCAGGTTCAGGCGTTTTTGGTGGTGCTCCAGTCTTCTGTACGTGGTGCCTCTACGCCGAAAGTGTCCCGCAATTCTTCTGGCCACCGACAGCATCTCTTGCATGCCCCCCTGAATTTGCCCATATTTAATGCACACACAATATTGCTGGCGTTGTCCGATGCCACAAATCCACAGGAGAGTCCAATTGGGGTAAGCCATTCCGCGATGATCTTCCTCAGTTGCCGTAAGAGGTTTTCAGCTGTGTGCGTATTCTGGAAACCGGTGATACAAAGCGTAGCCTGCCTAGGAAAGAGTTGGCGTTTGCGAGATGCTGCTACTGGTGCCGCCGCTGCTGCTCTTGCGGCGGGAGTCCATACATCTACCCAGTGGGCTGTCACAGTCATATAGTCCTGACCCTGCCCTGCTCCACTTGTCCACATGTCCGTGGTTAAGTGGACATTGGGTACAGCTGCATTTTTTAGGACACTGGTGACTCTTTTTCTGAGGTCTGTGTACATTTTCGGTATCGCCTGCCTAGAGAAATGGAACCTAGATGGTATTTGGTACCGGGGACACAGTACCTCCAACAAGTCTCTAGTTGCCTCTGCAGTAATGATGGATACCGGAACCACATTTCTCACCACCCAGGATGCCAAGGCCTCAGTTATCCGCTTTGCAGCAGGATGACTGCTGTGATATTTCATCTTCCTCGCAAAGGACTGTTGGACAGTCAATTGCTTGGTGGAAGTAGTAAAAGTGGTCTTACGACTTCCCCTCTGGGATGACCATCGACTCCCAGCATCACCAACAGCAGCGCCAGCAGCAGTAGGCATTACACTCAAGGATGCATCGGAGGAATCCCAGGCAGGAAAGGACTCGTCAGAATTGCCAGTGACATGGCCTGCAGGACTATTGGCATTCCTGGGGAAGGAGGAAATTGACACTGAGGGAGTTGGTGGGGTGGTTTGCGTGAGCTTGGTTACAAGAGGAAGGGATTTACTGGTCAGTGGACTGCTTCCGCTGTCACCCAAAGTTTTTGAACTTGTCACTGACTTATTATGAATGCGCTGCAGGTGACGTATAAGGGAGGATGTTCCGAGGTGGTTAACGTCCTTACCCCTACTTATTACAGCTTGACAAAGGCAACACATGGCTTGACAAATGTTGTCCGCATTTCTGTTGAAATACTTCCACACCGAAGAGCTGATTTTTTTTGGTATTTTCACCAGGCATGTCAATGGCCCTATTCCTCCCACGGACAACAGGTGTCTCCCCGGGTGCCTGACTTAAACAAACCACCTCACCATCAGAATCCTCCTTGTCAATTTCCTCCCCAGCGCCAGCAACACCCATATCCTCCTCATCCTGGTGTACTTCAACACTGACATCTTCAATCTGACTATCAGGAACTGGACTGCGGGTGCTCCTTCCAGCACTTGCAGGGGGCGTGCAAATGGTGGAAGGCGCATGCTCCTCACGTCCAGTGTTGGGAAGGTCAGGCATCGCAACCGACACAATTGGACTCTCCTTGTGGATTTGGGATTTCGAAGAACGCACAGTTCTTTGCTGTGCTTTTGCCAGCTTGAGTCTTTTCTTTTTTCTAGCGAGAGGCTGAGTGCTTCCATCCTCATGTGAAGCTGAACCACTAGCCATGAACATAGGCCAGGGCCTCAGCCGTTCCTTGCCACTCCGTGTGGTAAATGGCATATTGGCAAGTTTACGCTTCTCCTCCGACAATTTTATTTTAGATTTTTGAGTCCTTTTTTTACTGATATTTGGTGTTTTGGATTTTACATGCTCTGTACTATGACATTGGGCATCGGCCTTGGCAGACGACGTTGCTGGCATTTCATCGTCTCGGCCATGACTAGTGGCAGCAGCTTCAGCACGAGGTGGAAGTCGATCTTGATCTTTCCCTATTTTTGGAACCTCAACATTTTTGTTCTCCATATTTTAATAGGCACAACTAAAAGGCACCTCAGGTAAACAATGGAGATGGATGGATACTAGTATACTTATGGATGGACGAGCGACTGCCGACACAGAGGTAGCTACAGCCGTGGACTACCGTACTGTGTCTGCTGCTAATATAGACTGGATGATAATGAGATAAAAATAAAATATATATATATACCACAGTAGTACTGCAGCCGGACAGGTATATATATATTATGTAATGACGGACCTGCTGGACACTGTCTGTCAGCACTGCAGACTCCTAAAGTAAGCTACTAGTATCAAGAAGATAGAAAAAAAAACCACGGGTAGGTGGTATACAATTATGGATGGACCAGCGACTGCCGACACAGAGGTAGCTACAGCCGTGGACTACCGTACTGTGTCTGCTGCTAATATAGACTGGATGATAATGAGATAAAAATAAAATATATATATATCACACTAGTACTGCAGCCGGACAGGTATATATATATTATGTAATGACGGACCTGCTGGACACTGTCTGTCAGCACTGCAGACTCCTAAAGTAAGCTACTAGTATCAAGAAGATAGAAAAAAAAACCACGGGTAGGTGGTATACAATTATGGATGGACCAGCGACTGCCGACACAGAGGTAGCTACAGCCGTGGACTACCGTACTGTGTCTGCTGCTAATATAGACTGGATGATAATGAGATAAAAATAAAATATATATATATATCACACTAGTACTGCAGCCGGACAGGTATATATATTATGTAATGACGGACCTGCTGGACACTGTCTGTCAGCACTGCAGACTCCTAAAGTAAGCTACTAGTATCAAGAAGATAGAAAAAAAAAACACGGGTAGATGGTATACAATTATGGATGGACCAGCGACTGCCGACACAGAGGTAGCTACAGCCGTGGACTACCGTACTGTGTCTGCTGCTAATATAGACTGGATGATAATGAGATAAAATTAAAATATATATATATATATATATATATATATATATCACACTAGTACTGCAACCGGACAGGTATATATATTATGTAATGACGGACCTGCTGGACACTGTCTGCAGAATGCGTTTATAAAAACACCACACGACGAGTGTTTAACTTTTTCAGGCAGACAATCACAATATACTGGTGGTCAGCAGACAATCACAATATACTGGTGGTCAGTGGTCACTGGTCAGTCACACTGGCAGTGGCACTCTGGCAGCAAAAGTGTGCACTGTACTTAAAATATGTACTCCTGCTATAACTGCTCCCCAGTCTCCCCCACAATTAAGCTGTGTGAGCAGTGAGCACTCAGCACAGTCAGATAATGATATACAGTATTACATATGATGCAGCACACTGGGCTGAGCACAGATATGGTATGTGACTGTGTCACACTGTGTATCGTTTTTTTTTCAGGCAGAGAACGGATTAATTAAACTGGTGGTGGTCACTGGTCACACTATCAGCAAGTAGTACTCCGTCCTAAGCAGACAATCACAATATACTGGTGGTCAGTGTGGTCACTGGTCAGTCACACTGGCAGTGTGGCACTCTGGCAGCAAAAGTGTGCACTGTACTTAAAATATATTATTTATGTACTCCTGCTCTAACTGCTCCCCAGTCTCCCCCACAATTAAGCTGTGTGAGCAGTGAGCACTCAGCACAGTCAGATATACAGTATTACATATGATGATGCAGCACACTGAGGCTGAGCACAGATATAGTATGTGACTGTGTCACACTGTGTATCGTTTTTTTTCAGGCAGAGAACGGATTAATTAAACTGGTGGTCGATGGTCACACTATCAGCAAGTAGTAGTACTCCAGTCCTAATATGCTCCCCAAAATTAGTAAATACCAAATAGTGTCTCTAACTCTCTACTCTCTTCTCTATAAACGGAGAGGACGCCAGCCACGTCCTCCCCCTATCAATCTCAATGCACGTGTGAAAATGGCGGCGACGCGCGGCTCCTTATATAGAATCCGAGTCTCGCGAGAATCCGACAGCGGGATGATGACGTTCGGGCGTGCTCGGGTTAGCCAAGCAAGGCGGGAAGGTCCGAACCTGCCTCGGACCCGTGTAAAAAGGCTGAAGTTCGGGGGGGTTCGGTTTCTGAGAAACCGAACCCGCTCATCACTAACAGGAAGTGTGGTGGAAGTGATGTCGGCCACTGTTAAGAATGTTAATTTGTTATTTCTGAGGTTTTTAATGTTCGTTTTTTGGTCTATTCTAAAAAATAGGGTTATTTACCCATTTTACTGTAGCCTAGATATATTTATATCTATATATATGAAAAAGAGTTATGTAGTCTTAACAGGATATGATGTCATAACCTCTGGTTCCTGATTACATCTGCTATATATATGAGATCAGTAGTCTTTCACCCCTTAATGAAGTCAGACAGATGAAACGCGTTGGATGTACTGTACCTCATGTGACTCTCCATACTAAGATAAGCAGGAATCTCTCATTTTTAATTATTTTTTATATATTTTAAACATCTATGGTTTTAGATCTCTATTTATATTTAATGTCTTGCTCTGCCCTTCCCTCTATTATAGTACATCTCATTTTATAGTTGCATCCTTATATTTATTATTATATGAGGAAATAAATTAATTGTCAAAAATGTATCCCGTTATTACATATCGTTTTATACCATTTCTTCATTTCTTCATGGATATTTATAATTTCAGATATCATCGGTCGCTGATACCCCTATCCCCCCATTCCCATATATATTTATATATATATATATATATATATATATATATATATACATTCCAAACGGACCGGCACTCCCTCCTGCACTTAATACCTGCTCCGGTGCCCTCCATAAAAGTCCAAACATGCATGAAGAAAAAGGGCGGCACTCAGAGGCTTTGAAACAATGCCAAGTGTATTTCATAAATAAACCGACGTTTCGGGGCTAGATTACCCCTTTGTCAAGGCATTTTCTTCATGCATATATATATATTAGTGATGTGCACCTGAAATTTTTCGGGTTTTGTGTTTTGGTTTTGTGTTCGGTTCCGTGGCCGTGTTTTGGGTTCGGACGCGTTTTGGCAAAACCTCACCGAATTTTTTTTGTCGGATTCGGGTGTGTTTTGGATTCGGGTGTTTTTTTCAAAAGACCCTAAAAAACAGCTTAAATCATAGAATTTGGGGGTCATTTTGATCCCATAGTATTATTAACCTCAATAACCATAATTTCCACTAATTTTCAGTCTATTCTGAACACCTAACACCTCACAATATTATTTTTAGTCCTAAAATTTGCACCGAGGTCGCTGGATGGCTAAGCTAAGTGACCCTAGTGGCCGACACAAACACCTGGCCCATCTAGGAGTGGCACTGCAGTGTCACGCAGGATGGCCCTTCAAAAAAATACTCGTGTACTTTCTGGAGGCAATTGCTGCTGGTGAATGTCTCCATGGAGGAATTGATTATAATTCATTTTAATGAACATCATCTTCTCCACATTTTCTGGAAGTAACCTCGTACGCCGATTGCTGACAAGGTGAGCGGCGGCACTAAACACTCTTTCGGAGTACACACTGGAGGGAGGGCAACTTAGGTAGAATAAAGCCAGTTTGTGCAAGGGCCTCCAAATTGCCTCTTTTTCCTGCCAGTATACGTACGGACTGTCTGACGTGCCTACTTGGATGCGGTCACTCATATAATCCTCCACCATTCTTTCAATGGTGAGAGAATCATATGCAGTGACAGTAGACGACTTGTCAGTAATCGTTGGCAGGTCCTTCAGTCCGGACCAGATGTCAGCATCAGCAGTCGCTCCAGACTGCCCTGCATCACCGCCAGCGGGTGGGCTCGGAATTCGTAGCCTTTTCCTCGCACCCCCAGTTGCGGGAGAATGTGAAGGAGGAGATGTTGACGGGTCGCGTTCCGCTTGACTTGACAATTTTGTCACCAGCAGGTCTTTGAACCTCTGCAGACTTGTGTCTGCCGTAAAGAGAGATCCAAGGTAGGTTTTAAATCTAGGATCGAGCACGGTGGCCAAAATGTAGTGCTCTGATTTCAACAGATTGACCACACGTGAATCCTGGTTAAGCGAATGAAGGGCTCCATCCACAAGTCCCACATGCCTAGCGGAATCGCTCTGTTTTAGCTCCTCCTTCAATGCCTCCAGCTCCTTCTGCAAAAGCCTGATGAGGGGAATGACCTGACTCAGGCTGGCAGTGTCTGAACTGACTTCACGTGTGGCAAGTTCAAAAGGTTGCAGAACCTTGCACAACGTTGAAATCATTCTCCACTGCGCTTGAGGCAGGTGCATTCCACCTCCTTTGCCTATATCGTGGCCAGATGTATAGGCTTGAATGGCCTTTTGCTGCTCCTCCATCCTCTGAAGCATATAGAGGGTTGAATTCCACCTCGTTACCACCTCTTGCTTCAGATGATGGCAGGGCAGGTTCAGGTGTTTTTGGTGGTGCTCCAGTCTTCTGTACGCGGTGCCTGTATGCCGAAAGTGGCCCGCAATTTTTCTGGCCACCGACAGCATCTCTTGCACGCCCCTGTTGTTTTTTAAATAATTCTGCACCACCAAATTCAAGGTATGTGCAAAACATGGGACGTGCTGGAATTTGCCCAGATGTAATGCACTCACAATATTGCTGGCATTGTCCGATGTCACAAATCCCCAGGAGAGTCCAATTGGGGTAAGCCATTCTGCGATGATCTTCCTCAGTTGCCGTAAGAGGTTTTCAGCTGTGTGCCTATTCTGGAAAGCGGTGATACAAAGCGTAGCCTGCCTCGGAATGAGTTGGCGTTTGCGAGATGCTGCTACTGGTGCCGCCGCTGCTGTTCTTGCAGCGGGAGGCAATACATCTACCCAGTGGGCTGTCACAGTCATGTAGTCCTGAGTCTGCCCTGCTCCACTTGTCCACATGTCCGTGGTTAAGTGGACATTGGGTACAACTGCATTTTTTAGGACACTGGTGAGTCTTTTTCTGACGTCCGTGTACATTCTCGGTATCGCCTGCCTAGAGAAGTGGAACCTAGATGGTATTTGGTAACGGGGGCACACTACCTCAAGAAATTGTCTAGTTCCCTGTGAACTAACGGCGGATACCGGACGCACGTCTAACACCAACATAGTTGTCAAGGCCTCAGTTATCCGCTTTGCAACAGGATGACTGCTGTGATATTTCATCTTCTTCGCAAAGGAATGTTGGACAGTCAATTGCTTACTGGAAGTAGTACAAGTGGTCTTCCGACTTCCCCTCTGGGATGACGATCGACTCCCAGCAGCAACAACAGCAGCGCCAGCAGCAGTAGGCGTTACACTCAAATATGCATCGGAGGAATCCCAGGCAGGAGAGGACTCGTCAGACTTGCCAGTGACATGGCCTGCAGGACTATTGGCTTTCCTGGGTAAGGAGGAAATTGACACTGAGGGAGTTGGTGGTGTGGTTTGCGCGAGCTTGGTTACAAGAGGAAGGGATTTACTGGTCAGTGGACTGCTTCCGCTGTCGCCCAAAGTTTTTGAACTTGTCACTGACTTATTATGAATGCGCTGCAGGTGACGTATAAGGGAGGATGTTCCGAGGTGGTTAACGTCCTTACCCCTACTTATTACAGCTTGACAAAGGCAACACACGGCTTGACACCTGTTGTCCGCATTTCTGTTGAAATACTTCCACACTGAAGAGCTGATTTTTTTGGTATTTTCACCAGGCATGTCAATGGCCATATTCCTCCCACGGACAACAGGTGTCTCCCCAGGTGCCTGACTTAAACAAACCATCTCACCATCAGAATCCTCCTTGTCAATTTCCTCCCCAGCGCCAGCAACACCCATATCCTCATCCTGGTGTACTTCAACACTGACATCTTCAATTTCACTATCAGGAACTGGACTGCGGGTGCTCCTTTCAACACTTGCAGGGGGCGTGCAAATGGTGGAAGGCGCAAGCTCTTCCCGTCCAGTGTTTGGAAGGTCAGGCATCGCAACCGACACAATTGGATTCTCCTTTGGGATTTGTGATTTCGAAGAATGCACAGTTCTTTGCTGTGCTTTTGCCGCAAGTCTTTTCTTTTTTCTAGCGAGAGGATGAGTGCTTCCATCCTCATGTGAAGCTGAACCACTAGCCATGAACATAGGCCAGGGCCTCAGCCGTTCCTTGCCACTCCCTGTGGTAAATGGCATATTGGCAAGTTTACGCTTCTCCTCAGACGCTTTTAATTTTGATTTTTGGGTCATTTTTTTACTGATCTTTTGTGTTTTGGATTTTACATGCTCTGTACTATGACATTGGGCATCGGCCTTGGCAGACGACGTTGATGGCATTTCATCGTCTCGGCCATGACTAGTGGCAGCAGCTTCAGCACGAGGTGGAAGTGGATCTTGATCTTTCCCTTTTTTTTTAACCTCCACATTTTTGTTCTCCATATTTTGCGCACAACTAAAAGCCACCACAGGTATACAATGTAGATGGATGGATAGTATATTATACTTATACTTATGGACGACGAGTGACGACACAGAGGTAGGTACAGCCGTGGCCTACCGTACTGCTGCTTAGTGCTTATATATAAATATAATATACTGTATAAAGGACCTGGTGGACAGTGTCAGCAGCAGACTGCTAAACTAGTATAAAGAAAGATAAAAAAACACCACAGGTATACAATGTAGATGGATGATTAGTATAGTATTACTTATACTTATGGACGACGAGTGACGACACAGAGGTAGGTACAGCCGTGGCCTACCGTACTGCTGCTTAATGCTTATATATAAATATAATATACTGTATAACGGACCTGGTGGACAGTGTCAGCAGCAGACTGCTAAACTAGTATGAAGAAAGAAAAAAAAAACACCACAGGTATACAATGTAGATGGATGGATAGTATAGTATTACTTATACTTATGGACGACGAGTGACGACACAGAGGTAGGTACAGCCGTGGCCTACCGTACTGCTGCTTAGTGCTTATATATAAATATAATATACTGTATAAAGGACCTGGTGGACAGTGTCAGCAGCAGACTGCTAAACTAGTATAAAGAAAGATAAAAAAACACCACAGGTATACAATGTAGATGGATGATTAGTATAGTATTACTTATACTTATGGACGACGAGTGACGACACAGAGGTAGGTACAGCCGTGGCCTACCGTACTGCTGCTTAATGCTTATATATAAATATAATATACTGTATAACGGACCTGGTGGACAGTGTCAGCAGCAGACTGCTAAACTAGTATGAAGAAAGAAAAAAAAAACACCACAGGTATACAATGTAGATGGATGGATAGTATAGTATTACTTATACTTATGGACGACGAGTGACGACACAGAGGTAGGTACAGCCGTGGCCTACCGTACTGCTGCTTAGTGCTTATATATAAATATAATATACTGTATAACGGACCTGGTGGACAGTGTCAGCAGCAGACTGCTAAACTAGTATGAAGAAAGAAAAAAAAACACCACAGGTATACAATGTAGATGGATGGATAGTATAGTATTACTTATACTTATGGACGACGAGTGACGACACAGAGGTAGGTACAGCCATGGCCTACCGTACTGATGCTTAGTGCTTATATATAAATATAATATACTGTATAACGGACCTGGTGGACAGTGTCAGCAGCAGACTGCTAAACTAGTATGAAGAAAGAAAAAAAAAACACCACAGGTATACAATGTAGATGGATGGATAGTATAGTATTACTTATACTTATGGACGACGAGTGACGACACAGAGGTAGGTACAGCCGTGGCCTACCGTACTGCTGCTTAGTGCTTATATATAAATATAATATACTGTATAACGGACCTGGTGGACAGTGTCAGCAGCAGACTGCTAAACTAGTATGAAGAAAGAAAAAAAAACACCACAGGTATACAATGTAGATGGATGGATAGTATAGTATTACTTATACTTATGGACGACGAGTGCACTGACGACACAGAGGTAGGTACAGCCGTGGCCTACCGTACTGCTGCTTAGTGCTTATATATAAATATAATATACTGTGTGTATAACGGACCTGGTGGACAGTGTCAGCAGACTGCTAAACTAGTATGAAGAAAGAAAAAAAAACCACCACAGGTATACAATGTAGATGGATGGATAGTATAGTATTACTTATACTTATGGACGACGAGTGCACTGACGACACAGAGGTAGGTACAGCCGTGGCCTACCGTACTGCTGCTTAGTGCTTATATATAAATATAATATACTGTATAACGGACCTGGTGGACAGTGTCAGCAGACTGCTAAACTAGTATGAAGAAAGAAAAAAAAACCACCACAGGTATACAATGTAGATGGATGGATAGTATAGTATTACTTATACTTATGGACGATGAGTACACTGACGACACAGAGGTAGGTACAGCCGTGGCCTACCGTACTGCTGCTTAGTGCTTATATATAAATATAATATACTGTATAACGGACCTGGTGGACAGTGTCAGCAGCAGACTGCTAAACTAGTATGAAGAAAGAAAAAAAAAACACCACAGGTATACAATGTAGATGGATGGATAGTATAGAATTACTTATACTTATAGACGAGTGACGACACAGAGGTAGGTACAGCCGTGGCCTACCGTACTGCTGCTTAGTGCTTATATATAAATATAATATACTGTATAACGGACCTGGTGGACAGTGTCAGCAGCAGACTGCTAAACTAGTATGAAGAAAGAAAAAAAAAACACCACAGGTATACAATAAAGATGGATGGATAGTATTACTTATACTTATGGACGACGAGTGACGAGTCGACACAGAGGTAGGTACAGCCGTGGCCTACCGTACTGCTGCTTAGTGCTTAATTATATATATAATATACTGTATAACGGACCTGGTGGACACTGCAGTGTCAGCAGACTGCTAAACAAACTAGCATGAAGAAAGAAAAAAAAAAACACCACAGTGTTTTTCAGGCAGACAAACGTATACTGGACTGGTGGTCACTGTCAGCAAAACTGTGCACTGTACTCCTGCTATAACTGCTCCCCAGTCCCCACAATTAGGCAGTGTGAGCAGTGCACTCAGCACAGATATATCATGCATCAGTGCAGCACACTGAGTGAGCACAGATATGGTGGAGCGTTTTTTTTCAGGCAGAGAAACAACGGATTAAACTCAAAACCCTGCACTGTACTCCCTAACAGCTGCTCCCCATCCCCAATCCTCCCCACAATTATAACTAACTAAGTTCTAATATAATACAACGGACTCGGAGAGGACGCCAGCCACGTCCTCTCCCTATCAATCTCAATGCACGTGTGAAAATGGCGGCGACGCGCGGCTCCTTATATAGAATCCGAGTCTCGCGAGAATCCGACAGCGGGATGATGACGTTCGGGCGCGCTCGGGTTAACCGAGCAAGGCGGGAGGATCCGAGTCGCTCGGACCCGTGTAAAAAAAAGGTGAAGTTCGGGCGGGTCGGATTCCGAGGATCCGAACCCGCTCATCACTAATATATATATATATATATATATATATTTATTGTCACAACTGAGGGCTGGTGCTGACCGTGGGAAGCCTCAGTTGTAGGGGCTGAGGAATACTTAAACTTGGGAGGCAAGATAGGATTACTGAACATGCATGTGAACTTGCAGTACCAGTGCCCGAGGGCGTGACCACGACAAACAGAGAATAAGTTCAAAGGTTTTATTAGATACACAGCTCACAGGTATATTGGCAGTTGCAGTATGGAATTCAACAGACAATAAGTCACAGTTCCTTAAAGTGCAGTAGGAAGTCTCTAGATGTGGTGTAAACAGGAAACAGTCTTAAAGGACCTGGAGATGGTATGTCCTTACCAACACCGATGTACAGAGTAGTGACTTGGGAACAGAAGCTGGTGACTGTGTAAACTGCTGGGTTTTACCAGATGGGACTGGTCCAATGGATGAGCTGTATTAGTAATGTTGGTGAGCACTAATGTAGCTAGGGAATGAAGGTATATACAGGTGATGCTTGGGAGCATATACAGGTGATGCTTGAGAGCATATACAGGTGATGCTTGGTAGCATATACAGGTGATGCTTGAGAGCTCAGATTACCAGAGAACAGAGACAGGGCACCACTGGGAGCTGGTATGCTGGAAGCCGGTGTTGAGTAATCTGTCATATGCAGGATGCAATGTTGAGACACTGCTGAGTCAGGCTGCGCCATGAGGAATAGAACTGGTACGAGTCTCTAGTGGAGTTTGCAGATAGGAACAACCACAATGAGGAGAGACTGGAATCACTGGGATGACAACTGAAGCATTGACAATCCTCCAGCACAGGAACAGGATATTTATACCTGCTGGAATGC
This sequence comes from Pseudophryne corroboree, assembly GCF_028390025.1. Taxonomy (NCBI): domain Eukaryota; kingdom Metazoa; phylum Chordata; class Amphibia; order Anura; family Myobatrachidae; genus Pseudophryne; species Pseudophryne corroboree. The sequence goes on from NC_086451.1 coordinate 283,745,423, forward strand.
AGGCATTGGCTAAGCAATCAAGCAGGGTTCTGTGGCACAGTGGATTGGAGGAAACAACAGCATGTGACTAAAAGCAACATGGCTGTGCCCATGTTGCAACCTGGAGGGAAAGTCAGCTTGGGGAGAAACATGTAGAGAACAAAAGTAATGGCGGCGGAGGCCACCGCAGGCAGGGCATGCCACACTATCCATTTGCACAGCCAGACCACAGGGACAGCGCAGAGACCACAGTGGGCAGGATACATCATACTCAGCTCTCTGCACACTGAAGGCACAGGACCGGCGGCGGGCAGGATAGACGACACACCTGTTCACCCACGCAGCAAGGCCACAGGGACAGTAAAAGAGACCGCAGTGAGTATGAGAAATCACACCAAGCTCTCTGCACACTGAAAGCACAGGCACGGCTGCAGCAGTCGCGGCGGGATGAGAACGCCATTCTGGGACCTGACAAGTATACTGAGAAGGGCACTGTAACAGCGCTGCGGGCCAACAGTGAAGCGATGCAGAATATATACATCAGCAACACAGCTGGGACCCGACCCTGGAATGCAGAGCCAGCCTCGGAAGACACTTGACTGGTAAGAAATGACGACCAGTTACCCGAATCGTGACAGCCCCCCCCCATTTAGAAGTGGCCCCAGGACACTTCTTAGGCTTCTGCGGAAATCTGGTATGGAAATTCCGGACCAATTTTGGAGCATGGACATCTGATGCGTTCGTCCAATAACATCACTCAGGACCATATCCCTTCCAATCGATCAGGTATTGAAGATGACCATACCGGAGGCGTGAATCCAGGATCTTGGCGACCTCATACTCAACACCACGTTGAGATTGGACCTTGGGAGCAGAGGGAAGTGCTGAATGAAAGCGATTCAGAATCACGGGTTTCAGGAGTGAAACATGGAATGTCCTGGGAATCTTCAGGAAAGGAGGTAGCTGAAGTTTTTAAGCCACTGGGTTGATGACTTGTTCAATCAGGAAAGGTCCAATATAGTGGGGACAAATTTCATGCTAGGGACCCTCAATCTTAGATTCTTGTAGACAGCCAAACATGATCACCAACCTTAAGAGCAGGAATTGCCCTACGCTTCTTATCCGCAAATCTCTTGTACCTTGAGGATGCTCTTAACAGAGCTGCTCGAACCTTCTTCCAGTTATTTGCAAACTGACAAAGAGTGATATTAGCTGCAGGCACCGATGTTGCTGGGAGCGGTTGAAATTCTGGAACTTTTGGGTGGAACCCATAGTTGCTGATGAATGGCGTAGAGGAAGATGAAGAATGGTACTGATTGTTGTGGCAAAATTCAGCGCATGGGAGGAGCTGTACCCAATCATCTTGGGAAGATGAGACATAGATACAGAGGAAGGCCTCCAAGTCCTGATTCACCCTCTCCGTTTGCCTATTGTTTTGAGGGTGATAAGCTGTGGAAAAGTTCAACTTGACTTGGAGAGCCTGGCAAAGACTTCGCCAGAACTTGGCTACAAACTGAACACCTCTGTCGGAAATTATCTCTTCAGAAAAACCGTGTAATCTGAAGATCTCTTGGATGAAGACTTGTGCCAACTTGGGAGCTGACGGGAGACCGGTGAGAGGAAGGAAATGAGCCATCTTGGTGAACTGGTCAACTACCACCCAGATGGTGTTGAATTTATTACACACAGGGAGATCCGTGATGAAATCCATAGATAGATGAGTCCACGGATGATGAGGAACAGATAAAGGAACCAGTTGCCCAGCAGGTGACTGGCGGTGTACTTTCTGTTGGGCACATTTTGGGCAGGAGGCCACAAACTCAGCAATGTTCTTCTTTAGGGTCGGCCACCAGTATGATCTGGAAATTAATTCTAAGGTCTTGTGTATGCCCGCGTGTCCGGCGAAGCGAGAGGAATGTGCCCAATGCAAGAGCTTCCTTCTGAGAGCCGGCTTAACAAAACTTTTCCCTGGCGGGGGCATAGTGTCCTTCCTCACTGCGGAGAATGACACTGGATCAATAATATAATGCTTGTCAGTAGACTCAGACTTATTTTCTTGCTCCCAGGAGCGGTAAAGGGCATCAGCCTTACCATTCTGTTACCCTGGACAAAACTGTAGCTTGAAGTCAAATCTGGAAAAGAAAAGTGCCCACCTGGCTTGGCGAGGGTTAAGACATTGAGCACCTTTTAGATATAGGAGATTCTTGTGATCCATCATAATGATGATGGTATGGGAAGCTCCTTCTAGCAAATATCTCCACTCTTCCAAAGCGAGCTTGATCGACAAAAGTTCTTAATCGCCAATGGCGTAGTTACGCTCGGCAGGAGAGAACTTTCGTGAGAAGAAGCCACAGGGATGCAGATAACCGTTGTTAGCTCTTTGAGACAGCACTGCGCCCACTCCAACGGAAGAGGCGTCCACCTCGAGGATGAAGGGCGAACTGGTATCTGGCTGATTCAAAACCGGAGCAGAGGCGAATCTTTGTTTCAACAAATGAAAGGCTTGGGAAGCTTCTTCTGACCATTTGGAAGGATTGGCCCCTTTTTTGGTAAGGGCAGTAACAGGCGCTACAATGGTGGAAAAGTCTCGGTAAGGAGGAGGCGGAACATCAGAAGACTTGGAGGAGGCTGTGCAAACTGGAAGCACTTTAGACAAACAAGTCTTAAAGCAGGAGGGACCCCATGCCAGGATATGGGTAGTCCTCCATTCAATTTGGGGATAGACGGAGCCATGGGAGGCCCAGGACCATAGGATGAGTAGCCTTCGGAATTACTAGGAAAAAATCAGTTCTGAATGCAAGGCTCCCACCTTCAGACGGATAGGTAGAGTCTTGGAAGTAACAACTGCATTGGAGATCCTACTGCCGTCCACGGCAGTCAAGGATATGGGAGATGACAGTCTCTCAGAGGGTAGGGACCACTGCTTTACATATTTCTCAGTCATAAAGTTTCCGGCCGCCCCGGAATCCAACGAGGCAATGAGATTCCTGGTATGCTGAGCCACTTGAAGCGAGACTGAGAGATTGCAATCACTTGAAGCTGGAGAGGAGGACATTACTCCTAGTTGACCCTCTCCTTGGCGGGCTAGGACTTGGAGTTTCCCAGACGCTCAGGACAAGCGTTGATGACATGGGAAGGTGCAGCACAATACAGGCAGAGACGTTTAGAGAGGCGTCTTCTTCACTCTGCTGGGGATAAACGAGAATGACCTATCTGCATAGGTTCGTCCTTGGGCAGAGATGGCTGACGAGGAGGAGGATTAGAAGTCTTAGAAGATGTTGACCTGCCTCGCTCATTAGCCCTTTCATGGAACCGTAGATCGACTTTAGGGCAGAGAGAAATGAGCTCGTTTAATGTTAGAGGTAAGTCTCTGGTAGCGAGCTCATCCTTGATTCGTCCAGATAAGCCACCCCAGAAGGCTGCATAAAGAGCGTCATCATTCCATGAAAGTTCTGAAGACAGAATTTGAAATTGAACTAAATACTGGCCAACAGTTCGTGTCCCCTGACGTAACCGGAGGATTTCAGAAGAGGCGGATGTCACACGACCTGGCTCGTCGAAGATGCGCCTAAAAGTTGCCACGAAGTCAGAATAGGAGGACAACAGAGGAACTGATCTCTCCCATAGGGGTGAAGCCCAGTCGAGGGTGGAGCCACTGAAGAGGGAGATAATGTAGGCAACTTTGGTGTGGTCTGAAGGGAAACTGCCAGGTTGCAACTGAAGCACTGACAATCCTCCAGCACAGGAACAGGATATTTATACCTGCTGGAATGCAGGCATTGGCTAAGCAATCAAGCAGGGTTCTGTGGCGCAGTGGATTGGAGGAAACAACAGCATGTGACCAAAAGCAACATGGCTGCGCCCATGTTGCAACCTGGAGGGAAAGTCAGCTTGGGGAGAAACATGTGGAGAACAACAGTAATGGCGGTGGAAGCCGCTGCAGGTAGAAGATGCCACACTATCCATTTGCACAGCCAGACCACAGGGACAACGCATAGATCGCACTGGGCAGAAGACATCATACCCAGCTCTCTGCACACTGAAGGCACAGGACCGGTGGCAACGGAGATCACGGTGGGCAGGAGACGCAGCAAGGCCACAGGGACAGTGACAGAGACCGCAGTGAGTATGAGAAGTCATACCCAGCTCTCTGCACACTGAAAGCACAGGCACGGCTGCAGCGGTCACGGCGGGATGAGAACGCCATTCTGGGACCTGACAAGTATACTAAGAAGGGCACTGTAGCAGCGCTGTGGGCCAACAGTGAAGCGATGCAGAAAATATACATCAGCAACACAGCTGGGACCCGATACTGGAATGCAGAGCCAGCCTCAGAAGACACTTGACCGGTAAGAAATGACGACCAGTTACCCGAATCGTGACATTTATATAGGAAACCACCACACTCCCCATACCCAGAAATGAGGAGCACACCTCCACTCATCACCCCCGGATCTGTGACCACATTGCTTAAATTCATTGTACAATCCATGACTAAAAGCACATTATTTATTTATGTACTGATGTATTGAGGTGAATGAGCTTACTATGGTGAGTGCTGGGCTCTCGCTATAATAGTACTTAAGCAATTTGGCCACAAGCCACTGCTCCCCGGCCTGGGGGTGGTAAGTGCAGGTGTGAACCTGGGAATTTCCTAGATCCAAGGCTTAGTGTGTAAGGGCGTTTGAGCTAGGAAATTCCCATATCGTATGTGTGAAAGTGGTATAGCAGAGCAGCACAGATGGTTAAATGAAAATACTGGAGATGTGCAGAGGGCATTTTTCGTGTTTTGTGTTTTGGTTTTGGATTCGGGTCCGCGGTCGTGTTTTGGATTCTGGCGCGTTCTGGCAAAACCACCCTTTCGGGTTTTGGATTCGGATGCGTTTTGGATTCGGGTGATTTTTTTTTAAAAACCCCAAAACAGCTAAAATCATAGAATTTGGGGGTAATTTTGATCCTATAGTATTATTAAGCTCAATAACCATAATTTCCACTCATTTCCAGTCTATTCTGAACAGCTCACACCTCACATTGTTATTTTTAGTCCTAAAATTTGCACAGAGGTCGCTGGATGACTAAGCTAAGCGACCCAAGTGGGCGGCACAAACACCTGGCCCATCTAGATGTGGCACTGCAGTGTCAGACAGGATGGCACTTAAAAAAAAAAGTCCCCAAACAGCACAAACTGGCTCTACAGAGGCAAGATGTCAACCTCATCCTCCGATTCCTCACCCCTTTCACTGTGTACATCCTCATCCTCACAGAGTATTAATTAGTCTCCACTGGAATCCACCATCACCGATCTCTGTGTACTTTCTGGAGGCAATTGCTGGTAAATGTCTCCATGAAGGAATTTATAATTCACTATGATTAACATCATCTTCTCCACATTTTCTGAAAGTAACCTCCTACGTCGATCGCTGACAAGGTGACCGGCTGAATAAAACACTCTTTCTGAGAACACACTGGAGGGGGGGCAACTTAGGTAAAATAAAGCCAGTTTGTGCAAGGGCCTCCAAATTGCCTCTTTTTCCTGCCAGTATACGTACAGACTGTCTGACATGCCTACTTGGATGCTGTCACTCATATAATACTACACCATTCTTTCAATGGTGACAGAATCATATGCAGTGACAGTAGACATGTCAGTAATCTTTGGCAGGTCCTTCAGCCCGGACCAGATGTCAGCACTTGCTCCTGACTGCCCTGCATCACCGCCAGCGGGTGGTTTTGGAAATGTTATCCTTTTCCTGGCAGCTCCAGTGGCGGTAGAAAATGAAGGAAGAGCTGTTGGCTGGTCACGTTCCGCTTGACTTGACAATTGTCTCACCAGCAGGTCTTTGAACATCTGCAGACTTGTGTCTGCCGGAAAGAGAGATACAATGTAGGCTTTAAACCTAGGATCGAACACGGTGGCCAAAATGTAGTGCTCTGATTTCAACAGATTGACCACCCGTGAATCCTGGTTAAGCCAATGAAGGGCTCCATCCACAATTCCAACATGCCTAGCGAAATCGCTCCATTTTAGCTCCTCCTTCAATCTCTCCAGCTGCTTCTGCAAAAGCCTGATGAGGGGAATGACCTAACTTAGGCTGGCAGTGTCTGAACTGACTTCACGTGTGGCAAGTTCAAAGGGTTAGCGAACCTTGCACAACATGGAAATCATTCTCCACTGCGCTTGAGTCAGGTGCATTCCCCCTCATTTGCCTATATCGTAGGCTGATGTATAGGCTTGAATGGCCTTTTGCTGTTCCTCCATCCTCTGAAGCATATAGAGGGTTGAATTCCACCTCGTTACCACCTCTTGCTTCAGCTGATGGCAGGGCAGGTTCAGGAGTGTTTGCTGGTGCTCCAGTCTTCGGCACGCGATGGCTGTATGCCGAAAGTGACCCGCAATTTTTCGGGCCACGTACAGCATCTCCTGCACGCCCCTGTCGTTTTTAAAAAAATTATGCACCACCAAATTAATTGTATGTGCAAAACATGGGACGTGCTGGAATTTGCCCACATGTAATGCACGCACAATATTGGTGGCGTTGTCCAATATCACAAATTCCCAGGAGAGTCCAATTGGGGTAAGCCATTCTGTGATGATGTTCCTCGTTTTCCATAAGAGGTTGTCAGCTGTGTGCCTCTTATGGAAAGTGGCGATACAAAGCGTAGCCTGCCAAGGAACAAGTTGGTATTTGCGAGATGCCGCTACTGGTGCCGCCGCTGTTGTTGCTGCTGGAGGCAATACATCTACCCAGTGGGCTGTCACAGTCATATAGTCCTTAGTCTGCCCTGCTCCACTTGTCCACATGTCCATGGTTAAGTGGACAGTGGGTACAACTGCATTTTTTAGTACACTGAGGACACTTTTTCTGATGTCTGTGTACATTCTCGGTATCGCCTGCCTAGAGAAGTGGAACCTAGATGGGATTTGGTACCGGGGACACACTACCTCAAGCAATTCTCTAAGTCCTGTGAACTAATGGTGGATACCAACATAGTTGTCAAGGCCTGAGTTATTCGCTTTGCAACAGGATGACTGCTGTGGTATTTCATCTTCCTTGCAAAGGACTGTTAGACAGTCAATTGCTTAATGGAAGTATTACAAGTGGTCTTCCCACTTCCTTTCTGGGATGATGATTGACTCCCAGCAGCAACAACAGCAGCACCAGCATCAACAGCAGCAGTAGGCGTTCCACTCAAGGATCCATCCGAGGAATCCCAGTTAGGAGAGGACTCGTCATTCTTGCCAGTGACATGGCCTGGAGGACTATTGGCGTTCCTGTCTAAGGAGGAAATTGACATTGAGGGAGTTGATGGTATGGTTTGCAGGAGCTTGGGTACAAGAGGAAGGAGGGATTTAGTTGTCAGTGGCCTGCTTCCGCTGTTAGCTAAAGTTTTTGAACTTGTCAATGACTTCTGATGAATGCGCTCCAGGTGACGTATAAGGGAGGATGTTCCTAGGTGGTTAACGTCCTTACCCCTACTTATTACAGCTTGACAAAGGCAACACACGGCTTGACACCTGTTATCCGCATTTCTGTTGAAATAATTCCACACCGAAGAGATTATTTTTTTTTGTATATTGACCAGGCATGTCAATGGCCTTATTCATCCCATGGACAACAACTGTCTCCCGGGTGCCTGATTTAAACAAACCACATCACCATCAGAATCCTCCTCATCAACTTCCTCCTCAGCGCCAGCAACACCCATATCCTCATCCTGGTGTAGTTCAACAGTGACATCTTCAATTTGGATATCAGGATCTGGACTGTGGGTGCTCCTTCCAGCACTTGCATGGGGCGTGCAAATGGTGGAAGGAGCCACCTCTTCCCGTCCAGTGTTGGGAAGGTCAGGCATCGCAACCGACACAATTGGACTCTTCTTGGTGATTTAGAACGCACAGTTCTTTGCTGTGCTTTTGCCAGCTTAACTCTTTTCATTTTTCTAGCGGTAGAATGAGTGCTTCCATCGTCATGTGAAGCTGAACCACTAGTCATGAGGAACATAGGAGAGGGCCTCAGCCGTTCCTCGCCACTCCGTGTCGTAAATGGCATATTGGCAAGTTTACGCTTCTCAGACAATTTTAATTTAGATTTTTGGATCATTTTACTGAACTTTTGCTTTTTGGATTTTACATGCTCTCTACTATGACATTGGGCATCGGCCTTGGCAGACGACGTTGATGGCATTGAATCATCTCTGCCATGACTAGTGGCAGCAGCTTCAGCACTAGGTGGAATTGGATCTTGATCTTTCCCTATTTTACCCTACAAATTTTTGTTCTCCATTTTTTAATGTGTGGAATTATATGCCGGTAATATATCTGGATTTAGACGGCAGTAATGTCTGGAATTAGATACCACTAGATAGATACCAGATACCACTGTGACTGGAATGATGATGACCTATGCACAGTGACAGGACACTACCACAGCACCCTACAGCAGCAAGATGAAGCACAAGACACTGTACTAGTATTAGTAATGTAGTATTACTGAGCACCACAAGACAATGAGCACTGATACGGAGCACTGATGATACTGCTGAGCACTGATGATACTACTGAGCACTGATACTGAGCAGCACAAGACACTGTACTAGTATTAGTAATGTAGTATTACTGAGCACCACAAGACAATGAGCAGTGATACTGAGCACTGATGATACTACTGAGCACTGATACTGAGCACTGATGATTCTACTGAGAACTGACACTGAGCAGCATGATGTAGCACAAGACACTGTACTAGTATTAGTGAGCAGCACAAAAGCACTCTGGAATTGTCACCCCCCAGATACCACTGTGACTGGAATGATGATGACCGATGCACAGTCACAGAATACTACTACCACAGCACCCTACAGCAGCAAGATGCAGCACAAGAGAGACATTGTACTAGTATTACTGAGCAGCAATGAGCACTGATACAGAGCACTGACACTGAGAACTGACACTGAGAGAACGTAGCCATGTCCTCTCTGTACCCTCTACAATGCCCAAGTGAAAATGGCGGTGGCGCGCGGCTCTTTATATGGAATCCGAATCTCGCGAGAATCCAACAGCGGGATGATGACGTTTTGCCTCGTTCTGGTTTTCCTAGTCAGGCGGGAATAACCGAGCCGGACTCGGACCCGTGTTTGACACGTGGAGCTCGGGGGGGTTCGGTTCTTGGCGAACCGAATCCGCTCATCTCTAGAAAATACTGTAATGTTTGGTTAATTTTAATGCAATGCCAGTTGCACATTACATCAGGGAGTTCCAAGCAATGCACTAATTTAATCATTAAAATTAACCGAACATTTGTTAATACATTTTGCGGGCTAAATAATCATCAGCAATTATTAGATTGCCTCCAGAGCACCGTATGGGATGATACTCGTGTATTTTTCTTATTTTTGGTGGTATATTTATATAGTAGCTTGAATTATTCAGAAAATGTTTTAACAACTAGACATACTTTGTATTATTAACGTGCATTTGCTTTTTAATCTTTGATTATTTTAATGTTTATGTTTCCTTGCACTCATTCTTTGCCACACTGTATCTCCAGCATTCTCACCTACCAGCGCCGGATCATGAAGACTCTGCTTATGGTTGCCTAGCAACTACTGAGAATCCTTGGAATTACATCACGGGAGCGCGACGCACGCTCCTGGACCCGATGTTGGCCACCTGGCTCCGTTCACGCTGCAGGGAGGAGGAGGAGATTTTCTGTGGGGGAAATAAGGTAAGTGTGTATTCACATCTGTTTGTATGCTGTAAACCTGACGAAGGGACTTATTGTCCCGAAACGTTGTAGTAAAGATTTCACTTTTTCAGCAGTCCTGCAGTGCTGTGTTTCTTCTTGGGGGGATCCTGTGATTTTATATATATATATAAGTATGAAAAATTCTATATCTTAAATGTAAGTATTTGTTAGAAGTCAGACATTAATGTAGCAAACAATAGATGCATGCCGGACATCCTGAAATGTGCATCTGTGTACTAATATTTGCTGTAGACAGACTACGCCACTGTGGTCTTCATGAAGTGAACTCATCAACAGAGTTAATTATAAACTTCATTGAATTGAGAAATAAAAAGGAATTCTAATGACAGGCTCTGAAATGGAAAAGGTTCTAGAAAATGTAAGGTCCACCCTGGAAAATTATTCCTATGTGGATTTGGGGAAATGTTGCCAATCAAAGGAGAACTAGTAAATTGGCAATTATGTTTTATAGCCTCAAACTAAAGTGGCAATTTTGCTCTAATAATGAAATAGCATGCAATAAGAAATATAATAAATACTTCATAAAAATACCACGCAAATGAAAGTAAACAGACAGTATTGCTTTATTACAGCGTCCCAAACACTGTGGAATACTGATGTATTGTCAGCTCAGGCAATGGTGATCTACAATAACTATGCCGTTCAGTGTCAGTCTGGGAACCCTTTATGCTACACGCATGCTTTGAACTTTATGACATGGAAATAAAGATACAAGAAATAATCAGGTATATATGGGCAAAACTGACACTTCGAAAATCTAAAAGAGAATGCCAGACATACTAACAATTCTGAATAGGATGAACTATATTTGATCTTTTCAGAGCTCTACTCAATGAGAAATTTCCCACAGAATACAGCAACAACAATACTGTATAAAAACGACTGCAGTAAAAATAATGGAAGAGCTTTGTAGTGTGTGAAATGCTGGCACATTTTAGATATTGAGGACTGTCAGTAAGGGAGTAACTGTCCCGCAGGTCCAGTAATATTAACTGTCTTCTGCAATAGAGATGAGCGGGTTCGGTTTCTCTGAATCCGAACCCGCCAGAACTTCATGTTTTTTTTCACGGGTCCGAGCGACTCGGATCTTCCCGCCTTGCTCGGTTAACCCGAGCGCGCCCGAACGTCATCATGACGCTGTCGGATTCTCGCGAGGCTCGGATTCTATCGCGAGACTCGGATTCTATATAAGGAGCCGCGCGTCGCCGCCATTTTCACACGTGCATTGAGATTGATAGGGAGAGGACGTGGCTGGCGTCCTCTCCGTTTAGAATAGATTAGAGAGACACTTGATTTACTAATTTTGGGGAGCATTAGGAGTACTCAGTACAGTGCAGAGTTTTGCTGATAGTGACCAGTGACCACCAGTTTTATTTATAATCCGTTCTCTGCCTGAAAAAAGCGATACACAGCACACAGTGACTCAGTCACATACCATATCTGTGTGCACTGCTCAGGCTCAGGCCAGTGTGCTGCATCATCTATTATCTATATATAATATTATATATATCTGTCTGACTGCTCAGCTCACACAGCTTATAATTGTGGGGGAGACTGGGGAGCACTACTGCAGTGCCAGTTATAGGTTATAGCAGGAGCCAGGAGTACATAATATATTATATAGTGAGTGACCACCAGACACACAGTGCAGTTTATTTAATATATCCGTTCTCTGCCTGAAAAAAGCGATACACACAGTGACTCAGTCAGTCACATACCATATCTGTGTGCACTGCTCAGGCTCAGGCCAGTGTGCTGCATCATCTATATATATTATATATCTGTCTGACTGCTCAGCTCACACAGCTTATAATTGTGGGGGAGACTGGGGAGCACTACTGCAGTGCCAGTTATAGGTTATAGCAGGAGCCAGGAGTACATAATATTATATTAAAATTAAACAGTGCACACTTTTGCTGCAGGAGTGCCACTGCCAGTGTGACTAGTGACCAGTGACCTGACCACCAGTATATATAATATTAGTAGTATACTATCTCTTTATCAACCAGTCTATATTAGCAGCAGACACAGTACAGTGCGGTAGTTCACGGCTGTGGCTACCTCTGTGTCGGCACTCGGCAGCCCGTCCATAATTGTATATACCACCTAACCGTGGTTTTTTTTTCTTTCTTTATACATACATACTAGTTACGAGTATACTATCTCTTTATCAACCAGTCTATATATTAGCAGCAGACACAGTACAGTGCGGTAGTTCACGGCTGTGGCTACCTCTGTGTCGGCACTCGGCAGCCCGTCCATAATTGTATATACCACCTAACCGTGGTTTTTTTTTCTTTCTTTATACATACATACTAGTTACGAGTATACTATCTCTTTATCAACCAGTCTATATATTAGCAGCAGACACAGTACAGTGCGGTAGTTCACGGCTGTGGCTACCTCTGTGTCGGCACTCGGCAGCCCGTCCATAATTGTATATACCACCTAACCGTGGTTTTTTTTTCTTTCTTTATACATACATACTAGTTACGAGTATACTATCTCTTTATCAACCAGTCTATATATTAGCAGCAGACACAGTACAGTGCGGTAGTTCACGGCTGTGGCTACCTCTGTGTCGGCACTCGGCAGCCCGTCCATAATTGTATATACCACCTAACCGTGGTTTTTTTTTCTTTCTTTATACATACATACTAGTTACGAGTATACTATCTCTTTATCAACCAGTCTATATATTAGCAGCAGACACAGTACAGTGCGGTAGTTCACGGCTGTGGCTACCTCTGTGTCGGCACTCGGCAGCCCGTCCATAATTGTATATACCACCTAACCGTGGTTTTTTTTTCTTTCTTTATACATACATACTAGTTACGAGTATACTATCTCTTTATCAACCAGTCTATATTAGCAGCAGACACAGTACAGTGCGGTAGTTCACGGCTGTGGCTACCTCTGTGTCGGCACTCGGCAGCCCGTCCATAATTGTATATACCACCTAACCGTGGTTTTTTTTTCTTTCTTTATACATACATACTAGTTACGAGTATACTATCTCTTTATCAACCAGTCTATATATTAGCAGCAGACACAGTACAGTGCGGTAGTTCACGGCTGTGGCTACCTCTGTGTCGGCACTCGGCAGCCCGTCCATAATTGTATATACCACCTAACCGTGGTTTTTTTTTCTTTCTTTATACATACATACTAGTTACGAGTATACTATCTCTTTATCAACCAGTCTATATATTAGCAGCAGACACAGTACAGTGCGGTAGTTCACGGCTGTGGCTACCTCTGTGTCGGCACTCGGCAGCCCGTCCATAATTGTATATACCACCTAACCGTGGTTTTTTTTTCTTTCTTTATACATACATACTAGTTACGAGTATACTATCTCTTTATCAACCAGTCTATATATTAGCAGCAGACACAGTACAGTGCGGTAGTTCACGGCTGTGGCTACCTCTGTGTCGGCACTCGGCAGCCCGTCCATAATTGTATATACCACCTAACCGTGGTTTTTTTTTCTTTCTTTATACTTACATACTAGTTACGAGTATACTATCTCTTTATCAACCAGTCTATATATTAGCAGCAGACACAGTACAGTGCGGTAGTTCACGGCTGTGGCTACCTCTGTGTCGGCACTCGGCAGCCCGTCCATAATTGTATATACCACCTAACCGTGGTTTTTTTTTCTTTCTTTATACATACATACTAGTTACGAGTATACTATCTCTTTATCAACCAGTCTATATATTAGCAGCAGACACAGTACAGTGCGGTAGTTCACGGCTGTGGCTACCTCTGTGTCGGCACTCGGCAGCCCGTCCATAATTGTATATACCACCTAACCGTGGTTTTTTTTTTCTTTCTTTATACATACATACTAGTTACGAGTATACTATCTCTTTATCAACCAGTCTATATATTAGCAGCAGACACAGTACAGTGCGGTAGTTCACGGCTGTGGCTACCTCTGTGTCGGCACTCGGCAGCCCGTCCATAATTGTATATACCACCTAACCGTGGTTTTTTTTTCTTTCTTTATACATACATACTAGTTACGAGTATACTATCTCTTTATCAACCAGTCTATATTAGCAGCAGACACAGTACAGTGCGGTAGTTCACGGCTGTGGCTACCTCTGTGTCGGCACTCGGCAGCCCGTCCATAATTGTATATACCACCTAACCGTGGTTTTTTTTTCTTTCTTTATACATACATACTAGTTACGAGTATACTATCTCTTTATCAACCAGTCTATATATTAGCAGCAGACACAGTACAGTGCGGTAGTTCACGGCTGTGGCTACCTCTGTGTCGGCACTCGGCAGCCCGTCCATAATTGTATATACCACCTAACCGTGTTTTTTTTTTCTTTCTTTATACATACATACTAGTTACGAGTATACTATCTCTTTATCAACCAGTCTATATATTAGCAGCAGACACAGTACAGTGCGGTAGTTCACGGCTGTGGCTACCTCTGTGTCGGCACTCGGCAGCCCGTCCATAATTGTATACTAGTATCCAATCCATCCATCTCCATTGTTTACCTGAGGTGCCTTTTAGTTGTGCCTATTAAAATATGGAGAACAAAAATGTTGAGGTTCCAAAATTAGGGAAAGATCAAGATCCACTTCCACCTCGTGCTGAAGCTGCTGCCACTAGTCATGGCCGAGACGATGAAATGCCAGCAACGTCGTCTGCCAAGGCCGATGCCCAATGTCATAGTACAGAGCATGTCAAATCCATAACACCAAATATCAGTAAAAAAAGGACTCCAAAACCTAAAATAAAATTGTCGGAGGAGAAGCGTAAACTTGCCAATATGCCATTTACCACACGGAGTGGCAAGGAACGGCTGAGGCCCTGGCCTATGTTCATGGCTAGTGGTTCAGCTTCACATGAGGATGGAAGCACTCAGCCTCTCGCTAGAAAAATGAAAAGACTCAAGCTGGCAAAAGCAGCACAGCAAAGAACTGTGCATTCTTCGAAATCCCAAATCCACAAGGAGAGTCCAATTGTGTCGGTTGCGATGCCTGACCTTCCCAACACTGGACGTGAAGAGCATGCGCCTTCCACCATTTGCACGCCCCCTGCAAGTGCTGGAAGGAGCACCCGCAGTCCAGTTCCTGATAGTCAGATTGAAGATGTCAGTGTTGAAGTACACCAGGATGAGGAGGATATGGGTGTTGCTGGCGCTGGGGAGGAAATTGACCAGGAGGATTCTGATGGTGAGGTGGTTTGTTTAAGTCAGGCACCCGGGGAGACACCTGTTGTCCGTGGGAGGAATATGGCCGTTGACATGCCAGGTGAAAATACCAAAAAAATCAGCTCTTCGGTGTGGAGGTATTTCACCAGAAATGCGGACAACAGGTGTCAAGCCGTGTGTTCCCTTTGTCAAGCTGTAATAAGTAGGGGTAAGGACGTTAACCACCTCGGAACATCCTCCCTTATACGTCACCTGCAGCGCATTCATAATAAGTCAGTGACAAGTTCAAAAACTTTGGGTGACAGCGGAAGCAGTCCACTGACCAGTAAATCCCTTCCTCTTGTAACCAAGCTCACGCAAACCACCCCACCAACTCCCTCAGTGTCAATTTCCTCCTTCCCCAGGAATGCCAATAGTCCTGCAGGCCATGTCACTGGCAATTCTGACGAGTCCTCTCCTGCCTGGGATTCCTCCGATGCATCCTTGCGTGTAACGCCTACTGCTGCTGGTGCTGCTGTTGTTGCCGCTGGGAGTCGATGGTCATCCCAGAGGGGAAGTCGTAAGCCCACTTGTACTACTTCCAGTAAGCAATTGACTGTTCAACAGTCCTTTGCGAGGAAGATGAAATATCACAGCAGTCATCCTACTGCAAAGCGGATAACTGAGTCCTTGACAACTATGTTGGTGTTAGACATGCGTCCGGTATCCGCCGTTAGTTCACAGGGAACTAGACAATTTATTGAGGCAGTGTGCCCCCGTTACCAAATACCATCTAGGTTCCACTTCTCTAGGCAGGCGATACCGAGAATGTACACGGACGTCAGAAAAAGACTCACCAGTGTCCTAAAAAATGCAGTTGTACCCAATGTCCACTTAACCACGGACATGTGGACAAGTGGAGCAGGGCAGGGTCAGGACTATATGACTGTGACAGCCCACTGGGTAGATGTATGGACTCCCGCCGCAAGAACAGCAGCGGCGGCACCAGTAGCAGCATCTCGCAAACGCCAACTCTTTCCTAGGCAGGCTACGCTTTGTATCACCGCTTTCCAGAATACGCACACAGCTGAAAACCTCTTACGGCAACTGAGGAAGATCATCGCGGAATGGCTTACCCCAATTGGACTCTCCTGTGGATTTGTGGCATCGGACAACGCCAGCAATATTGTGTGTGCATTAAATTTGGGCAAATTCCAGCACGTCCCATGTTTTGCACATACCTTGAATTTGGTGGTGCAGAATTTTTTAAAAAACGACAGGGGCGTGCAAGAGATGCTGTCGGTGGCCAGAAAAATTGCGGGACACTTTCGGCGTACAGGCACCACGTACAGAAGACTGGAGCACCACCAAAAACTACTGAACCTGCCCTGCCATCATCTGAAGCAAGAAGTGGTAACGAGGTGGAATTCAACCCTCTATATGCTTCAGAGGTTGGAGGAGCAGCAAAAGGCCATTCAAGCCTATACAATTGAGCACGATATAGTAGGTGGAATGCACCTGTCTCAAGTGCAGTGGAGAATGATTTCAACGTTGTGCAAGGTTCTGATGCCCTTTGAACTTGCCACACGTGAAGTCAGTTCAGACACTGCCAGCCTGAGTCAGGTCATTCCCCTCATCAGGCTTTTGCAGAAGAAGCTGGAGGCATTGAAGAAGGAGCTAAAAGGGAGCGATTCCGCTAGGCATGTGGGACTTGTGGATGCAGCCCTTAATTCGCTTAACAAGGATTCACGGGTGGTCAATCTGTTGAAATCAGAGCACTACATTTTGGCCACCGTGCTCGATCCTAGATTTAAAGCCTACCTTGGATCTCTCTTTCCGGCAGACACAGGTCTGCTGGGGTTGAAAGACCTGCTGGTGACAAAATTGTCAAGTCAAGCGGAACGCGACCTGTCAACATCTCCTCCTTCACATTCTCCCGCAACTGGGGGTGCGAGGAAAAGGCTCAGAATTCCGAGCCCACCCGCTGGCGGTGATGCAGGGCAGTCTGGAGCGACTGCTGATGCTGACATCTGGTCCGGACTGAAGGACCTGACAACGATTACGGACATGTCGTCTACTGTCACTGCATATGATTCTCTCAACATTGATAGAATGGTGGAGGATTATATGAGTGACCGCATCCAAGTAGGCACGTCACACAGTCCGTACTTATACTGGCAGGAAAAAGAGGCAATTTGGAGGCCCTTGCACAAACTGGCTTTATTCTACCTAAGTTGCCCTCCCACAAGTGTGTACTCCGAAAGAGTGTTTAGTGCCGCCGCTCACCTTGTCAGCAATCGGCGTACGAGGTTACATCCAGAAAATGTGGAGAAGATGATGTTCATTAAAATGAATTATAATCAATTCCTCCGCGGAGACATTGACCAGCAGCAATTGCCTCCACAAAGTACACAGGGAGCTGAGATGGTGGATTCCAGTGGGGACGAATTGATAATCTGTGAGGAGGGGGATGTACACGGTGATATATCGGAGGGTGAAGATGAGGTGGACATCTTGCCTCTGTAGAGCCAGTTTGTGCAAGGAGAGATTAATTGCTTCTTTTTTGGGGGGGGTCCAAACCAACCCGTCATATCAGTCACAGTCGTGTGGCAGACCCTGTCACTGAAATGATGGGTTGGTTAAAGTGTGCATGTCCTGTTTTGTTTATACAACATAAGGGTGGGTGGGAGGGCCCAAGGACAATTCCATCTTGCACCTCTTTTTTCTTTTCTTTTTCTTTGCATCATGTGCTGATTGGGGAGGGTTTTTTGGAAGGGACATCCTGCGTGACACTGCAGTGCCACTCCTAGATGGGCCCGGTGTTTGTGTCGGCCACTAGGGTCGCTAATCTTACTCACACAGTCAGCTACCTCATTGCGCCTCTTTTTTTCTTTGCGTCATGTGCTGTTTGGGGAGGGTTTTTTGGAAGGGACATCCTGCGTGACACTGCAGTGCCACTCCTAGATGGGCCCGGTGTTTGTGTCGGCCACTAGGGTCGCTAATCTTACTCACACAGCTACCTCATTGCGCCTCTTTTTTTCTTTGCGTCATGTGCTGTTTGGGGAGGGTTTTTTGGAAGGGACATCCTGCGTGACACTGCAGTGCCACTCCTAGATGGGCCCGGTGTTTGTGTCGGCCACTAGGGTCGCTAATCTTACTCACACAGCTACCTCATTGCGCCTCTTTTTTTCTTTGCGTCATGTGCTGTTTGGGGAGGGTTTTTTGGAAGGGCCATCCTGCGTGACACTGCAGTGCCACTCCTAGATGGGCCCGGTGTTTGTGTCGGCCACTAGGTCGCTAATCTTACTCACACAGCTACCTCATTGCGCCTCTTTTTTTCTTTGCGTCATGTGCTGTTTGGGGAGGGTTTTTTGGAAGGGACATCCTGCGTGACACTGCAGTGCCACTCCTAGATGGGCCCGGTGTTTGTGTCGGCCACTAGGGTCGCTTATCTTACTCACACAGCGACCTCGGTGCAAATTTTAGGACTAAAAATAATATTGTGAGGTGTGAGGTATTCAGAATAGACTGAAAATGAGTGTAAATTATGGTTTTTGAGGTTAATAATACTTTGGGATCAAAATGACCCCCAAATTCTATGATTTAAGCTGTTTTTTTAGTGTTTTTTGAAAAAAACACCCGAATCCAAAACACACCCGAATCCGACAAAAAAAATTCGGTGAGGTTTTGCCAAAACGCGTTCGAACCCAAAACACGGCCGCGGAACCGAACCCAAAACCAAAACACAAAACCCGAAAAATTTCCGGCGCTCATCTCTATTCTGCAAGAAGGTAACATTGCTCATCATCATCGAGTGTCTTAAAGTAAAGCATCATTCATTCTAGGCACATTTTCTGCACCATTCTGTCATGTAGCCCATACATTGTGAAATTTATAATAACAGGATACATTTATGCCTTTATGACCAGATGGAATTTTAACATTTTGCTAATTTAATGATATGCGCTACACAAGGGGGGTCATTCCGAGTTGTTCGCTCGTTGCCGATTTTCGCTATACTGCGATTAGTCACTTACTGTGCATGTGCAAGGTTCGCAGAGCGCATGCGCTTAGTTATTTTACACAAAAGTTAGGTATTTTACTCACGGCATAACAAAGCTTTTTCATCGTTCTGCTGATCAGTGAGTGATTGACAGGAAGTGGGTTTTTCTGGGCGGAAACTGACCATTTTCTGGGAGTGTGCAGGCGTTTCAGGTAAAAACGCAGGAGTGGCTGGAGAAACGGGGGAGTGTCTGGCCGAACGCTGGGTGTGTTTGTGATGTCAAACCAGGAACGAAACTGACTGAATTGATCGCAATGTAGGAGTAAGTCTCGAGCTACTCAGAAACTGCTAAGAATTTTCTATTCGCAATTCTGCTAATCTTTCGTTCGCATTTCTGCTATGCTAAGATACACTCCCAGATGGCGGCGGCTTAGCGTGTGCAATGCTGCTAAAAGCAGCTAGCGAGCGAACAACTCGGAATGAGGGCCAAGGAACAGTATAAGTTTTTAGAGGACAAATATGTTTTTTTTTTGTAGCATAAATGTTTCTCTGCAGTATTTTATATTGATATATTAGAGAAACTGTGCAGACATGAAGAAAATAACATACTTTTACCATAATCCTTCCCATTTTCTATTTTCATACAGTTAGTGCAGTCATAGATTATAAATATTCTATCTCTATCTCTATAGATAGATTTAAGTACACAGAGACATATCTATACTATTGTGACAGGAATCACATAAACAGGAGTAAAATCCAAGATACGTTTTTTTTCACCCACAGGCAGTTACACAAGCAGGTGCAGGATTCACAGGTCAGTTTCAGCAAAGCAGAGTTTACAGAGTCTTCAGTGGACCCTAAGGTCCAGGACCCCTAATAGTAGCCAACCACTAGCCTGTCACCTGGGCAGCTTGTTCACCATCAGGAGTAATGAATCTTGTGTGTCTGTAATTAGCTGCTGCTCAACCATGGCTATCAGCTACACCTGGCCTGGGTTCTCTCCAGCCAAAGTCATGCAGTTCTAATCCCATGTCAGATTTGTGCTGTCTTTGTCACACTATGGGGCAGATGTATTAACCTGGAGAAGGCATAAGGAAGTGATAAACCAGTGATATGTGCAAGGTGATAAACAAACCAGCCAATCAGCTCCAATATGTAAATTAACAGTTAGGAGCTGATTGGCTGGTGCATTTATCACCTTGCACATATCACTGGTTTATCACTTCCTTATGTCTTTTCCATGTTAATACATCTGCCCCAAAGTTTTTTAAAACTGTTCCTTCAGCAGTGGTTTTGGCCACTAAAATTAAAGGGGCTATTATATTCAACACAAAATCAGCCATGTTATGTATTAAATGTAATTTCTCTTTTAAATCCAGCAACTGAAACTGTTGAAGATGAAGCAACTTTGGAAAATGCTGTTTAGTAAAATTAACCTTAAGAAAGGCTTGTTTCAAACAGGCGGATGGCCTCATGCACTTCCTATGAACATGGGTATATATACAACAATGCTACCTATTTGAGTTAGAAAAGTACTTATACGAGAGAGAAATACAGCCCTGGACCATTGAGTGGTGTAACACCGCATCTTGGGGGTGATTCAGACCTGATCGCTGCTGTACGTTTTCACACAGGTGATCGTATGCACTATTGTAGTTTAGAGAGGCATGAATGGGTCAGCATTAGGAGGGATTGCTGACTCCAGAGTGCCATTGGGGAAGCTATGGGTGTCTCCAGGTATGCTGGCTCTCAGATGCTGTAGAAGCCATTATCATGTGGCCTTACACTGGGCTATTAGACCCAGACATATTTGTAATCATTTATGGGGTGGGTTTGGGGTGCGGTGCCCCCTGTGTTGGTGTGGATGGGCTGCTTCAGGTTGGCTCACCCTAACACTTTATTAACACTTATGTTTTTTCCTATCACATCGTATATATTTTTGTATTATTTTAATCACACTTCTCACTTACATAGCACTTATGTGCTTCCTATTAACCCTTACCAATTTTCAGCTGTGTGCTGCCCTAGGGTGGCCAGCCTGTGCTGACATGATGGGGTCCTGCACCCCGGACCCATACCTAGTATTAGGGACCCCCAGTGACAGAGATGCCTTGCCGGCCTGGGGGCTTAGCCCTATACAGTATCTGAAGATAAATGCAACCAAGATCTGATATTATGTAGTGTTATTTTTCACTCAGTGTGCATTAGGGATAGCAACATTTTTTTCTTACTTAAAGATACCAACCAAGTTCAACTTCACACTAAAATAGAAAGAAGCACTGAAAATCTAAGAAGTGACACCTCGATAATTATCAAGCCAGCAGACAAGGGAGGAGGTATGGTAATCCAAGATGTGGAGCAATACTAACAAGAAACATCCCATCTACTCTCAGATACCACAACCTATAGAAAACTGAGAAAAGATCAAACAAATGAGTTTGGATTATTATTGTGATCTACATTTATGCCTAATGACCAGATCTTACAAAAGGACTATCTTGGGTCCACAATCAAGCTACAAGAGGTCATCACTTCCATCAAAGTTGGTAACCACCACTTTCGCAAATCTTTTCATATCCCAGGACTGTGGCTAAACTCCACGGATGAACTTTACATATAAATCCCAGTCTCTGATTTTTTACTAATATCTTTTTTTAATGCAGTTCTATTGTTTGTTATTATTGTTTCTTCTTTTTTTCTTCTTTTTTATGTACTTTTTAGAATACGTTGCAACGGTAAATTTTATGCATATTGTGTATAATCAAATATAATATCTTTAAAATCAGCGCTACAGAGCAGTATATATTATATTTTCTACATCCTTAAAAATGTGTCCTGGCAACTTGAAATGCATTGTTGTGCAAATAATACATCTAAGGAGGAGGGAGAAGCCCACTGCCACACGACCGCCACAATCACAGAAAGCCAGTGTCCGATACTTCTGACCAGGGCCGCCCCTAGGCACAATATTATTGCCACCCCCTCCTATTTTAACATTTTCATTATTGGATTATTAGTCGTAACTTGCCAATTGCCAGTACACTGTAACAGTAAAATGAGCTAAAACTTTTTTATTTATTTATTCGTTTTTTTGTTAAACCATGCCAAAAGAGAAAAGTGCATGGCTGAAAAATTAGCACAAGAGAGGATTAAAAATCAAAATAACAGTACAATAGTCAAAATGTGTAAACAATTTGAATTTAACATAGGCATGGCGCAGAGAAACAAAGGTTGCTTAGGGCATTGAGTCATAAGTTATGACTCATAGTTGCATGAATGTAAAGAACCATTATAACTAATATAAAACACAGCCCAGTCCTCTGCTGCCTAAATAATGTCCCCACTCCCCTGTCATGAGGCTGAGAGATTTGTTGCTCGCTCCTCCTCCAGACCAGTCCGTCATCTGCTGCAGTGCTGAGCTGCTGCTTGTAATAATGTGTCCCACTCCCCCCTAGCCCTTGAGGCTGCTGTGACAGGCTGTGTCTGTGAGTGTGACCAGGAGTGGTTCTTGGTGCGGGCAAGCAGTGCCTGCGCCCGGGGCGCTGCGGCATGGGGGAACGGCCACAGTCACCTCGCAGGCACTGCCGCCTGCCCGCACCCCGCTCCCCCGGCTGCAGCAGACGCTATGGGCTGTGTGGGCGTCCGCTGCAGCCGGCTCCAGCGACAGACACTGGAGGTCAGTATTGACCTCTAGTGTCTGTGCGGCGCTGCAATCGGAGAGAGACGTCATGACGTCTCTCCCATAGAAAGGAGCCGCGGCAGCCAGACGGAGCAGCAGCAGCTGTCGGGAAGCAGGAGCGGAGCAGTGGTAAGTATTTTTTTTATTTTTGTGTGTGTTTGGCTGGGGGCACAGCAACAGGAGGAACAGCAGCAGAGGGCACAACTATTGGGGGCACAGCAGCAGAGGGCACAACTATTGGAGGCACAGCGACAGGGGGCACAGCAGCAGAGGGCACAACAGGGGGCACAGCAGCAGAGGGCACAACTATTGGGGGCACAGCGACAGGGGACACAACTACTGGGGGTAAAGCAACAGGGGGCACACCTACTGGGGCAAATCTACTGGGGGCAAAGCAACATGGGGCACAGCAACAGAGGGCACAACTACTTAGGCAAAGCAACAGAGGGCACAACTACTGGGGCAAAGCAACAGGGGGCATAGCTACTGGGGGCATAGCTACAGGGGCACAGCTACTCGGGGCACAGCTACAGGGGGCAAATCTACTGGGGGGCACAACTACTTGGGGCATATCTGGGGGCATAACTGTGGCCACACCCCTCCCCTTTGAAGCCACACCCCTATTTTTTATGCGTGCCTCAGGTGCGCACTAATTGTTTTGCCGCGGGGGGGCAGTGGAAACTTTTGCACTGGGCGCCACAAGGTGTAGAACCGGCCCTGAGTGTGACACAGCCTGTGAGCAATGCCGCTGGCAGGCCACACACACACACACACACTCATGTCTCTACATGTACCACACATCCAGAAGTTATTATTTATACAGAAAACATATCACATTTGTAATAATTGCATTAATTTATGGACCACTAACCTGAATCTGTTTAGGTATAAATTACAAAATGAACATACTGTAGATCATCAATCTGCTGCTGGCCCCTTGGCACGTGCCTCACGTGCCTAGTGGGAAATCCGTCTCTGCTTCTGATGCTGCCGGGAAGTCCATATTACAAGCTGCTATACCACCGGGGGAGACCAAAGTGGTGACTGGATTTGCTGCCACAGCATAAGTTAAGATAGGGATAGTCACCACTTCAATCGGACCAGACTACATGCAGAGATGGCCGCTCCTACCACTTCTGCTTTAACCACATATCCAAAAGAGCTTTAAACATTCATTGTCTTGAATCTATTTGAATGTTACTGTATATGATTTCTTATTTTTACAGGCACTACACATATGTATCGTAGAAACATTTCAACCTCTGTGCTCAGTATCATCATCCCAGAATTAGTTTTTTAACAGAACTGCATTACTGTACGTCTAGCAGCTATCCGGTCTCTAGGACCGACCACACTTAGGTCAACAGTCATTAGGTCAACCACTATTGGTTGACATGCATTAAGTCGACAGGGTTTCTAGGTCGAAATGGTCGCTAGGTCGACATGTTCTAGGTCGACATGACAAAATGTCGACATGAGTTTTTCACAATTTTTTTCTTCATTTTTTTTCATTTTTTCATACTTTACGATCCATGTAGACTACAATTGGGGATGGTAATCTTGCCCAAAACAAGGCAAGCGAAGTGAGCAATACGAGGGGACACAGTAACGGGCTTTGCTGCTCACAGTAAATTTATTTAAAAAACCTCATGTCGACCTTTTGTCATGTCTACCTTGCTCATTTCGACCTAATGCTTGTGTCGACCTATTTTGGGTGTCAAATTAGTTACTGTCAACCTAGACACTGATGACCTAAGTGTGGTCGACCCTATGAACCACACCCATCTAGCAAAGGCCAAATACATGTCCTTGTTAATAATTTGGGTAATTTAACTTTTTTTCTCTCACTGGGATGATTTAAGGAATCTGTATGATATGCCAGTCGACGGGATCCTGGCAGTCATAATACCGATGAAGGGATCCCGATGTGGAAAAGCCTGACAGGGGGGAGTGAGGGGTGTTCTCGCTTCTCCCTAACCCCCTAACCCTCCCCTCCCACAGCCTAACCCAAACCACCTCCTGGAGGTGTCTAATCCTAACCTCTCATCCCTGCTGCCTTAACCTAACCCTTTCCCCCTGCAGCCTGACCCTAACCATCCCTCCCCACATCCTAATCCTAACTGCCCTGCCTGGTGCCTAAACCTAATACCCCCTCTCCTGGGCCTAAGGTTAAGCTGCCGTGTACACTTATGGTCAGGATGCCGGCTGTCGGGATTCCGGCGTCAGTCTCCTGGGCCTTTAGGAGTTTTGGCGTTGGTATTCTAAAGGGTGTCGGGATTACAGCGTCAGTATTTCGACTGCCAGGATCCCAACAGCCGGCATTATGACCGCATCCTGATTTAAGTGTTGGTTACTTTTTTATTATTACAACTCCATTCTTATTTTACAATGTGCTATATTTGAAATGTTATTTTCACACAAGAAAACATATGGGGTGTCGATGTCACATGTACAGTAGTTTGTCAGTGTTTTAAGTAAAGATGAGCGGATTTGGGCCCTCATTCCGAGTTGATCGGTCGCAAGGCGAATTTAGCAGAGTTACACACGCTAAGCCGCCGCCTACTGGGAGTGAATCTTAGCTTCTTAAAATTGCGACCGATGTATTCGCAATATTGCGATTACTAACTACTTAGCAGTTTCAGAGTAGCTCCAGACTTACTCTGCCTGTGCGATCAGTTCAGTGCTTGTCGTTCCTGGTTGACGTCACAAACACACCCAGCGTTCGCCCAGGCACTCCCACCGTTTCTCCAGCCACTCCTGCGTTTTTTCCGGAAACGGTAGCGTTTTCAGCCACACGCCCATAAAACGCCGTGTTTCCGCCCAGTAACACCCATTTCCTGTCAATCACATTACGTTCGCCGGAGCGATGAAAAAGCCGTGAGTAAAAATACTTTCTACATAGCAAAGTTACTTGGCGCAGTCGCAGTGCGAACATTGCGCATGCGTACTAAGCGGATTTTCATTGCGATGCGATGAAAAATACCGAGCGAACAACTCGGAATGAGGGCCTTGGTTCCCAAAGAACCAACCCTTCCCCCTGAACTTCATGCTCTGAGCCCGGATCCAAGTCTGACTCGGGACTTCCCACCAGACTCGGAAACCATAACGAAGCAAAATGCCATCATCCCACTGTCGGAATATTAAGGGTTTTGGATTCCATATAAACAGCCGCGCATCACTACCATTTTTACTCTGGACTTGGAGAGTGAGGGAGACAGACCTCTGCCTCTCTCTGTGGGTGGTGGAGTCAGGTGGGGTTTATCTGTGCTCTGTAGGGGTGCTGCTGCAATCACTGAGGTGTTCCTGTACTTTGTTAGGGGTGCTGTCCTGGCTGTCACTGGTGTTTCATGTGCTGCAGCTGTACATGTGTGTTGCTGTCCTGTCTGTCACTGTGTTGTACAGGGTACAGGGGCACTGTCCTCCTGTATGCTGGAAAATATAGGGGTGGTGCTGGCCTTGTATGTTGTAAAAATGCAAGGGTGCAGTTGTTAAAAATTAAAAGCACACTGCTCCTGTATGCTTTAAAATATAGGGGTGCTGCTGGCCCTGTATGTTGTAAAAATTCAGAGGTGCAGTTGTTAAAAATTAAAAGCACACTGCTGTATGCTGTAAAATATACGGGTGTTGCTGTTCAAATAACATTACACTGACCCTGTATGCTATAAAAATTCAGGGGAGCAGTTGTTAATAATTAAAAGTACACTGCTGTATGATTGTGAAATATATGGGTGTTGCTGTTCAAATAACAGTACACTGGCCCTGTATGTTGTACAAACTCAGTGGTGCAGTTGTTTAAAAGCACACTGCTGTATGCTGTAAAATATAGGGGTGCTGCTGGCCCTGAATTTCGCAAAAATTCAGAGGTGCAGTTGTTAAATGTTAACCGCACACTGCTGTATGCTGTAAAATATAGGGGTGTTGCTGTTCAAATAACATTACACTGACCCTGTATGCTATAAAAATTCAGGGGTGCAGTTGTTAATTAAAAGCACACTGCTGTATGCTTGTAAAATTTAGGGGTGTTGCTGTTCAAATAATATTACACTGCTCCTGTATGCTGTAAAAATTCAGGGGGCAAAAATTAAAAGCACACTGCTGTATGCTGTAAAATATAGGGGTGTTTCTGGCCCTGAATGTTGTAAAACATTTAGGGGTGCAGTTAAAAATTAAAAGTACACTGCTGTATGCTCGTGAAATATATGGGTGTTGCTTTTCAAATGACAGTACACTAGCCCTGTATGTTGTACAAATTCAGTGGTGCAGTTGTTTAAAAGCACACTGCTGTATGCTGTAAAATATAGGGGTGCTGCTGTCCCTGAATTTTGTAAAAATTCAGAGGTGCAGTTGTTAAATGTTAACCGCACACTGCTGTATGCTGTAAAATATAGGGGTGTTGCTGTTCAAATAACATTACACTGACCCTGTATGCTATAAAAATTCAGGGGTGCAGTTGTTAATAATTAAAAGCACACTGCTGTATGCTTGTAAAATTTAGGGGTGTTGCTGTTCAAATAACATTACACTGCTCCTGTATGCTGTAAAAATTCAGGGGTGCAGTTATTAAAAATTAAAAGCACACTGCTGTATGCTGTAAAATATAGGGCTGCTGCTGGCCCTGAATGTTGTAAAAATTTAGGGGTGCAGTTAAAAATTAAAAGCACACTGCTGTATGCTGTAAAATATAGGGGTGTTGCTTTTCAAATAACATTACACTGACCCTGTATGCTATAAAAATTCAGGGGTGCAGTTGTTAAAAATTGAAAGCACACTGCTGTATGCATGTATAATTTAGGGGTGTTGCTGTTCAAATAACAGTACACTGGCCCTGTATGTTGTAAAAATTCAGTGATGCAGTTGTTAAAAAGTAAAAGCACACTACTGTATGCTGTAAAATACAGGTGTGCTGCTGGCCCTGAATTGTGAAAAAATTTAGGGGTGCAGTTAAAAATTAAAAGCACACTGCTGTATGCTGTAAAATATAGGGGTGTTGCTTTTCAAATAACATTACACTGACCCTGTATGCTTTAACAATTCAGGGGTGCAGTTGTTAATAATTAAAAGCACACTGCTGTATGCTTGTAAGATATAGGGGTGTTGCTGTTCAAAGAATAGTACACTGGTCCTGTATGTTGTAAAAATTCAGCGGTGCAGTTGTAAAAAATTAAAAGCACACTGCTGTATGCTGTAAAATATAGGGGTGCTGCTGGCCCTGTATGTTGTAAAAATTCAGAGGTGCAGTTGTTTAAAATTAAAAGCACACTGCTCTATGCTGTAAAATATAGGGGTGCTGCTGGCCTTGTGCATAATAAAAATTCAGTGGTGCAGTTGTTAAATGTTAAAAGCACACTGCTGTATACTTGTAAAATATAGGGGGGTTGCTGTTCAAATAACATTACACTGGCCCTGTTTATTGTAAAAATTCAGAGGTGCAGTTGTTAAATATTAAAAGCACACTGCTTCTGTAGGCTGTCAAATATTGGGGTGCTGCTGGCCCTGTATGGTGTAAAAATTCATAGGTGCAGTTGTTAAAAATGAAAGCACACTGCTGTATGCTGTAAAAAATTGTGGTGCTGCTGTTCAAATTACATTACACTGGCCCTGTATGCTGTAAGTATACAGGGGTACTTTGAAAATAAAGGGGTACTGTTCTGTGTGCTGTAATAATAAAGGGGTTCTGTCCTGTGAAATGGAGAACAACAATTTGAAGGAAAAAATAGTGGAAGATCAGTAACCACTTCCAGTTCCTAGTACTAGTGCTGAAGCTGCTGCTGCCACCAGTCATGACATTGACAATGCAATTCCATCAATGTTGTCTGCTAAGGCTGATGCCCAATGTCATAGAGGGCATGTAAAATCCAAGAAGCAAAAATGAATAATCAGAAAAAAAAGAAATTATCTGACGAGAAACGTAAAATTGGCAATATGCCATTCATGACACGAAGTGGCAAGGAAAGGCTAAGGCCTTTGCCTATGTTCATGACTGGTGGCACAGCTTCTCATGAGGATGGAAGTCCTCCTCCCTCTCAACAAATTAAAATAATGAAGCTTGTTAAAGCTCATGAAAGTACAACTGTGCGTTCAGAGACATCACAAATCCCCAAAGAGAGTCCAAGTGTGTCCGCGGTTGCGATGTCTAGGCCTGACCTTCCCAAGACTGTATAGAAAGAGGAGGCTCCTACCACCATTTGCACGCCCCCTGCAGGTGCTGGGAAGAGCACTGCCAGTCCAGTTGCTGATATTGAGATTGAGGATGTCACTGTAGACGTACACCATGATGAGGAGGATAATGATATAGGTGTAGCTGGCACTGAGAAGGAAGTTAACGATGAGGATTCTGATGGTGATGTGGTTTGTTTGAATAAGGCACCAGTGGAGACAGTTCCGGGATGAGAAAGCCCATTGTCATGCCTGGGCAAGATATCAAAAAAGCCACTTCTTCGGTGTGAATTATTTGTCCACAAATCCGAACAACAGGTGTCAAGCCATGTGTTTTGCATTTGTCAATCCATAATGAATAGGGGTAAGGATGTTAACAACTAGGAACATCGTCCCTTATATGTCACCTGCAGCGCATTTATCAGAAGTCATTGTGAAGTTCAGAAACTTTGGGCAAGAGCGTAAGCAATCCACTGACACCTAAATCCCTTCTTTCTCATGTACCCAAGTTCCTGCAAGCCACAATACCAACTCCTTCAACGTCAATCTCCTCCTCAGTCAGGAACGTGAGTAGTCCTGCAGGCCATGTCACTGGCATGACTGATGAGTCCTCTCCTAACTGGGATTCCTCCGGAGGATCCTTGAGTGGTACGCCTACTGCTGCTGCTGCTGCTGCCTCTGCTGTTGTTGCTACTGGGAGTCTATCGTCATCCCAGAGGGGAAGTCGAAAGACCACTTGTACTACTTCAACTAAGAAATTGACTGTCCAACAGTCCTTTGCGAGGAAGATGAATTAGTGCAGTGGGATTTAGACAGTTGATGGACGTACTGTGTCCCCGATACCAAATCCTATCTAGATTCAACTTCACTAGGAAAGCGATTCCCAGACTGTACAGGGACATTAAGAAAAGTGTCCTCAGTGTCCTCAAAAATGCGGTTGTACCCAGTGTCTACTTAACCATGGACATGTGGACAAGTGGAGCAGGGCAAACTAAGGACTACATGACTGTGACAGCCAACTGGGTAGATGTATTGCCTCCCACAGCAACAACAGTAGCTGCACCAGTAGCAACATCTCACAAACGCCAACTCGTTCCTAGGCAGGCTACGCTTTGTATCACCGGTTTCCGTAAGAGGCACACCGCTGACAACCTCTTACAGAAACTAAGAGACATCATCACACAATGGCTTACCCCACTTAGACTCTCCTGGAGGTTTGTGATATCGGACCACAGCCCTCATTCCGAGTTGTTCGCTCGCTGGCTGCTTTTAGCAGCATTGCACACGCTAGGCCGCCGCCCTCTGGCAGTGTATCTTAGCTTAGCAGAATAGCAAACGAAACATTAGCAGAACTGGTACTAAATAATTCTTTGCAGTTTCTGAGTAGCTCCAGACCTACTCACAGATTGCGATCAGCTCAGTCCGTTCAGTTCCTGGTTTGACGTCACAAACACGCCCTGCGTTCGGCCAGCCACTCCCCCGTTTCTCCAGACACTCCCGTGTTTTTTCCCTGACACACATGCGTTTTTTAGCACACTCCCGGAAAATGCTCAGTTACCTCCCAGAAACGCCTCTTTCCTGTCAATCACTCAACAAATCGCAGCATAGCGAAAATCGGCAACAAGCGAACAACTCGGAATGACCCCCAACACCACTAATATTGTGCATACATTACATCTGGGCAAATTCCAGTACGTCCCATGTTTTGAACATACAATTAATTTGGTGGTACAGAATTTTTTGAAAAATTACAGGGGCATGCAGGAGATGCTGTCGGTGGCCCGAAAAATTGCCACTTTCGACATTCAGCCACTCCGTGCCGAAGACTGGAGCACCAGCAAACACTTCTGAATCTGCCCTGCTATCACCTGAAGCAAAGAGGTGATAACGAGGTGGAATTCAATACTCTATATGCTTCAGTCGGATGGAGGAGCAGCAAAAGGACATTCAAGCCTATACATCCACCTACGATATAGGTAAAGGAGGGGGAATGCACCTGACTCAAGCACAGTGGAGAATGATTTCCGTGTTGTGCAAGGACATTTCCATCTTGCAACTCTTTTTTTCTTTGCATTATGTGCTGTTTGGGGCATAGTTTTTAAAACTGCCATCCGATCTGCCACTGCAGTGCCACTCCTTAAATGGGCCAGGTTTTTGTGCCGCCCACTTGTGTCACTTAGCTTAGTCATCAAGCAACTTCGGTGCAACCTTTTGGCCTAAAAACAATATTGTGAGGAGTGAGGTGTTCAGAATAGACTGGAAATGAGTGGAAATGAATGTTATTGAGGTTAATTTTTCAAAAATCTTCCAGATCCAAAACCAAAACCCAAAAGGGTGGTTTTGTCAAAATCAATCCAGATCCAAAACACGAGCGGAAATCCAGATCCAAAACCAAAACACGAAAAGTGCCCCACATCTCTAGTTTTAAGTCAGTTCTTGCATCCCTAGTCACACTGATTTTTTGCGCTAAGAGGAGCAGTACAGAATTGGATACAGGATCTGTGGATGGGAGGAAACAGAGGATATGAAACCTATATGGGCCCCTTGCTGACAATGGCTGTGTCCAATTACACACAGCCACTTACACAGGAGGCCATACTCAGACAGAGAAAATGCACCTGCCATATGCTGGTGCAGTTTCGAATGTGCAACCAATGGTGCATGTAAAGACACATTGACAGAAATGCACTTTCTCAAGGCGCTGCAAGTGGGTGTCTCAGTTGTGTGAGAATCAGCTGCAGCATTAGCGTAACATACAGGTGCAACTGAGGCATAAAATGCAGCTGTAGCTGTGGCAACATCTGCATTTAACTCAGAATCAGGCCCAAGATCTGTTAACCAAACAAGTGGCATCACAAGGGGGGTGTAGGCTTCTTAAAGTTGTCACCCTTCCAGGAAGTGACACCAAAATACTGACTCCTCCGCAGTGAATGGAACCAGGTGCTGCAGTGTGACATTAACCGGCAGCACTTGGCTCCTGTCACTGAGAAGGAGCCAGCAGTGCTGGAAGACTCTCCAGGGGAAGCCTGCACAGCCCCGGATTGAGATAGTAGGGGGGTTTTCACAGTGATGCCACTCCCCTTTACCAATGTCAGCAGGGCTCCCCCAAGGCCAAATTCCCTTTACATAAAGCCATGCCCCCTTTTTGGGTGTGAGCATCTGCAGTGCGCACAGGGAAATTCTTGGACGCACAAGGTTTCATCGACCCTGGTGTTACCACTGAACCTAACCACAAATTTTGATTGGCAGGAGGGCAAATCTTGATGTAGTTTCTATAGACACAAACCAAGCACTTATGTTCATCCGTGTTCCTACTCTACCAGGTAACTGACCTGCTAATAGAGTAACAATGTCTAATTTGAGTGTATTGTCTGGTATCTGACATGGGCCCTCAGGCAGTGGGCCGACCTGGTATTTCCCCTGTAACCCTGTGGGCCAGTCCAACCATGTACACAGCAACATCTTTCTCTACTATATTTATGTATTACATTCAGTGTCCATTAGATTTAATAGAATAGAAATGTGCAGCCTGTGCTTAGCAATAATCTGTATTCTCACCTCTGATTGGACCAGTGATGTGCAGTGAGGTGAGACAGAGCCTTTCCTGTCTTAAGCCAGTGTACGCCAGAGTTTTGACTATATAGTTACAATACCTGTGGCATGCTTGGTTCCAGCACAAAGCTCCCCAAATTTTCAGCAGTATATACTGCTGCCCCTGTGTATAATGCCGACATGAACCCTTGGGCTCGTGTGTGTGTAAATCTGGCTCTGGTACTAGACTAGGGGTGGGCAACAGGCGGCCCGCGGACCGATCCTGCCTGGCCCGCTGTGCCCCACCAGAGTGCAATGACAAGAGGCCCGACAGTCCGCTTGTCATTGCACTGCTCTCAGACGCGGCGCCGCTGAGGAAATCCCGGTCACGTCACAGGGTCAGCTGACCGGGATTTCCTCTATCATGCGCTGGGCGTCACGGGGGGCGGCGCTGGGCGGGCACTGCAGTGGGGACTCGGAGCAGAAGCGGCCAGTGGGGAGCACTGCGGAGGCCAGTGGGGAGAAGAAACGGCGGCCAGCGGGGAGAAGAAGTGGCGGCCAGCGGGGAGAAGAAGCGGCGGCCAGTGAGGAGAAGCGGCGGCAGCAGCAGCGCGGATCATCAGACAGCGGGGATCGTCTGCCACTGACAAATAGGTAAACCCCCTGTCCTGGATAAAGCTAAAGCTGCCATATAAGTTCAGGGGAGGGGAGTTAAAAACGGTTATATGGGTTTAGGGGAGGGGGAGGGTAAGGACTGCTATATAGGTTTAGGGGAGGGTGGGGAAAGGGGGGTAGGGACTGTCTGCCGTAATGTGTACAAACGGGAGCCCTGTCTGCCGTAATGTGTAAAAACGGGGGCGCTGTCTGCCGTAATTATAAAAACAGGGGCGCTGTCTGCCGTAATGTGTAAAAACGGGGGCGCTGTCTGCCGTAATGTGTAAAAACGGGGACGCTTGCTGCCGTAATGTGTAAAAACGGGGGTGCTGTCTGCCATAATGTGTAAAAATGGGGGCACTGTCTGCTGTAATGTATAAAAACGGGGACGCTGTCTGCCGTAATGTATAAAAACGGGGGCGCTGTCTGCCGTAATTATAAAAATGGGGGTGCTGTCTGTCGTAATCTGTAAAAAGGGGACGCTGTCTGTCGTAATGTGTAAAAAGGGGGACGCTGTCTGCCGTAATGTGTAAAAAGGGCACGCTGTCTGCCGTAATGTGTAAAAAGGGATCTCTTTTTGAGTATTTTGTGTGTGGCCCTCGAATATTCGCTGAAAGTGTTAAGCGGCCCCCCAGCTGAAATAATTGCCCACCCCTGTACTAGACAGTGCCTCCCCAGCCACTTACCTCACATCCCTGGATTGGACAGACAACATATTCAGCTGAACTAGATAGACTTTATTATAGTAGGAAGGAAAGGAGTTTTAATCTAAGGTTTTTGCACAAATCTTTGCTTTACTCCTTCCACTGGCCAAATGGTCATAGCTCAGTAGAAAGAAACTGTACTACTCTAGCACAGACACAGTGGTGGTCAGTGGTGGTCATTCCGAGTTGTTCGCTAGCTGCATTCATTTGCTGTGCAGCGATGAGGCAAAAAAACGGCACTTCAGCCGCATGTGTATGTGGTGCAATGCGCACGCGCAACGTACTTTCACAACAGCCGAAGTAGTTTCACACAGGCTCTAGCAAAGTTTTTCAGTCGCACTGCTGTCCGCAGACTGATTGACATGAAGTGGGCACTTCTGGGTGTCAACTGACCGTTTTCAGGGAGTGATCGTAAAAACGCAGGCGTGGCTGGGAGAACGCAGGGCGTGTTTGTGACATCAAAACAGGAACTGAATGGTCTGAAGTGATCGCAAGCGCTGAGTAGGTCTGGAGCTACTCTGAAACTGCTCAAACTTATTTTGCAGCCGCTCTGCGATCCTTTTGTTCGCACTTCTGCTAAGCTAAGATACACGCCCAGAGGGCGGCGGCTTAGCGTTTGCACGGCTGCTAAAAACAGTTAGCGAGCGATCAACTCAGAATGATCCCCTGTATACGAACAGGTTAGAACTGCTCCTGGAATGTTATACAGCCTGTATGTTTCTGTGCACACGACTCACATTAATAGTATAAAGTACACTTCTACATGATCTTACTCACAACTGATGTAATGTAATGTATTGCAATACAATTATAAGGGTTATTGACAGAAGTATATTTTATTTAGAAAAAAAATAGTATGGGGCAAGTGATGGAGCAGTGATAAGGGAGTTAAAAAAGGGGGTGGGGAACAGGGAGGAGGTGGCAGGGGGCGTTGCCTGTTTCATTTGTACTAGAAACTACAATGGCAGCTCTGGTAAAAGTTGGTAATGCAGGACTCTCCTTACCCCCACACCCGCCAACCCGTACCACTGTACCACAGTCATTTCTTTTAAAGTCCAACATGAAAACCCAGAGGTTGTGTGAGCAGGAGGACCAATTACAAGCTCCAGTAAAGCTATTGCATCTTTTTTGTGATACTACTGCTTGGGCAACATCCTCTTTTTTTGCACCATTTTAAATGTATTTGCTAAAGTAGTTCTGCACTACAGGATTGGCAGAACCTAGGGAAAAGATGAATGTATTGTAGCAGTTGCGATGATGCACAGTAGGTTGGAGATGTCCTGCACTACCACCTCTGTAACACTGAAGCTTTGAACAGGAGGAGAAATACTTTTTATCTAGTGAAAGTTATAAATAAATAAAAAATGCAGATATATTTCTATTTTATGAGATGTGGTTCGGTGTGAAATTAACATTTTAAGGATTGTGCACATCACTTTTAACATATGACAACCCGGTGACATTGACCTAACTTTAAATGATGAGATTTTTTTTCTCTTGTCACTGGTTTCTCCTCTTATTAATTTGTTACAATGTTGGATCCATTTACCCACCTATTCTTCACTTCTGTACCGAACAAAATTCCGCATACAGTGATTGACATGACCGATTAATTAAGATCCATTTAAATTCTTGTAATTTGTATTATTATACTAGGCTTAAGAATCTACATTTTATGCACAGTGCTCAACATCAGTTCGCTATAAAGTTATTCATTTGCCAGAGACACTTCTATTTCCACTAAGACAACCGCAGCGCATCAGTAATCATAGATTCAAATAAATGAACTTGCTTTGACAGTCTAATAATGTGTAGTTTTTGTGTTCTCCAATCAAGAAGATGCTCATTAGTTTAATATGCATGCATATCTATATGTATAAGGCAGGCAAGATTTAGCATTTACCATAATCTGTCTGGAATGGAAATACTGAACGATGCGCTTCATCATCCTGGAAATCCTGTCTTATTCAATGAAAGCACTGTCTAATGGCAAGAGAGGAATATTTTTTTTTTTACTGCTAACTTTGGTACACAGTTCCTGTCAGAGGGATCACTCAGGTCCTGTAAATTGAAGTTGACTGTAGCTGGTTTTCTTGAAACTGCCAGAGAGGTAATATATATGAACAGCTCATAATAAAAATTATAGTTACAGTTATTCAGAAATGGATTTAACGTAGACTACTGCCATCACTATATTTAGGATTTACTTTAACAAGTTATATATATACTGCAAGTTATAGATATACTGTATAAAAATTTGACACTGAATCTATGGATGGCAACAAACACCTTGGTATAGAGAATGCTCAGCAGCATTCATGTTGCTGTGTAAAAAGTGATATACTGCATGCAACAAGCTGACATTGCATTTTATAACTCCCTAGATGCAAACCACCATGCCATTTATAAAGCTTTGTTAGTGTCTATCCATGATTACTGCTCCCAGCAGTATTTCCTATTGAAGAGCTGGGGCCTCTGATGGCAGGAGAACATGTTATAGATGGCATAGTATTATACTGTATATGGCAGAGAGGTGATTAGCCATTTAGTTACAAACTTACAATAAATACCACCCAAACCATTTGGGTGTGGGATGATAGATAGACAGTGTCTAGTTAGACAGTCAATAGATAGACACCACATGGTAGACAGACATTAGGTCGACAGGGTCAAAAGGTCGACAGGTCAAAAAGTCGACATGAGAAAGGTGGACAGTACAAACGGTTGACAGGCTCAAAAGGTTGACCGGGTAAAAAGGTCGACATGATAATGGTCGACACAAAAAAGATAGACGCCATTTTTTTTGTTGCACTTTGGTGGTTTGTTTTGTCATCTGGGACCCCCAATTGTAGAAAGGCATCCCCTCACGGGGCTCACTTCACTCGCCATGCTTCAGGCTCGGTGGCTCGCTGCGCTCGCCACTAGGTTTGTAACCATCTCTATGCCGGCATGGATAGAGAAGGTGTGAAATAGTCCAAAAACATGTTAAAAACAAAAGTGTCTACTTTTTTCTGTCCAATAATTTACAAAGAAATGTCTCACGGCGCTATGTTTTTAATTTATTTATGTTTATATACCCAAAGATAGGATTTATATTATGTTCTATTGTATTCAGCTGCTGAGTGTCAAATATGCTTGTGTGGGCATATAAAAAAAGTTCTCCTATTTTAATAGGGGAACCAACTAAACAATTTGAAAAAAGCACTCTGCGCTAATTAATTCTATCAGGTTTTAAAACAAAAATATTTATATTTATGTGAATTCATTTTTGTTTTAAGACCTGATAGAATTAATTAGCGCAGAGTGCTTTTCCAAATTGTTTACTTTTTTCTGTTGACCAGTTTCATGTCGACCCTTTGTACTGTCTACCTTTTTCCATGTCGACAGTTTGACCCCGTCGACCTTTTGACTCTGTCAACCTAATGTCTGTCTAAAATATGGTATCTATCTATTGACTGTCTAACTAGTGATGAGCGGGTTCGGATCCTCGGAATCCAACCCGCCCGAACTTCACCTTTTTTTTACACGGGTCCGAGCGACTCGGATCCTCCCGCCTTGCTCGGTTAACCCGAGCGCGCCCGAACGTCATCATCCCGCTGTCGGATTCTCGCGAGACTCGGATTCTATATAAGGAGCCGCACGTCGCCGCCATTTTCACACGTGCATTGAGATTGATAGGGAGAGGACGTGGCTGGCGTCCTCTCCGTTATAGTAGAACACAGAGTGACTTAGTTAGTTATAATTGTGGGGAGGATTGGGGACGGGGAGCAGCTGTTAGGGAGTACAGTGCAGGGTTTTGATTATACCACCAGTGAGTTTAATCCTTTGTTTCTCTGCCTGAAAAAAACGCTCCGACCACCATATCTGTGCTCACTCAGTGTGCTGCACTGCTGCATGATATATCTGTGCTGAGTGCACTGCTCACACTGCCTAATTGTGGGGACTGGGGAGCAGTTATAGCAGGAGTACAGTGCACAGTTTTGCTGACAGTGACCACCAGTCCAGTATACGTTTGTCTGCCTGAAAAACACTCCTGTGTTTTTTTTTTTCTTCATACTAGTTTAGCAGTCTGCTGACAGTGTCCACCAGGTCCGTTATACAGTATATTATATATATAAGCAGCAGTACGGTAGGCCACGGCTGTACCTACCTCTGTGTCGTCAGTGCACTCGTCGTCCATAAGTAATATAATACTATACTATCCATCCATCTACATTGTATACCTGTGGTGTTTTTTTTTTCTTCATACTAGTTTAGCAGTCTGCTGACAGTGTCCACCAGGTCCGTTATACAGTATATTATATATATAAGCAGCAGTACGGTAGGCCACGGCTGTACCTACCTCTGTGTCGTCAGTGCACTCGTCGTCCATAAGTAATATAATACTATACTATCCATCCATCTACATTGTATACCTGTGTTGTTGTTTTTTTCTTCATCCTAGTTTAGCAGTCTGCTGACAGTGTCCACCAGGTCCGTTATACAGTATATTATATATATAAGCAGCAGTACGGTAGGCCACAGCTGTACCTACCTCTGTGTCGTCAGTGCACTCGTCGTCCATAAGTAATATAATACTATACTATCCATCCATCTACATTGTATACCTGTGTTGTTTTTTTTTTTCTTCATACTAGTTTAGCAGTCTGCTGACAGTGTCCACCAGGTCCGTTATACAGTATATTATATATATAAGCAGCAGTACGGTAGGCCACGGCTGTACCTACCTCTGTGTCGTCACTCGTCGTCCATAAGTAATATAATACTATACTATCCATCCATCTACATTGTATATCTGTGGTGGTTTTTTTTCTTCATACTAGTTTAGCAGTCTGCTGACAGTGTCCACCAGGTCCGTTATACAGTATATTATATATATAAGCAGCAGTACGGTAGGCCACGGCTGTACCTACCTCTGTGTCGTCACTCGTCGTCCATAAGTAATATAATACTATACTATCCATCCATCTACATTGTATACCTGTGTTTTTTTTTCTTCATCCTAGTTTAGCAGTCTGCTGACAGTGTCCACCAGGTCCGTTATACAGTATATTATATATATAAGCAGTAGTACGGTAGGCCACGGCTGTACCTACCTCTGTGTCGTCACTCGTCGTCCATAAGTAATATAATACTATACTATCCATCCATCTACATTGTATACCTGTGGTGGCTTTTAGTTGTGCACAAAATATGGAGAACAAAAATGTGGAGGTTAAAAAAATAGGGAAAGATCAAGATCCACTTCCACCTCGTGCTGAAGCTGCTGCCACTAGTCATGGCCGAGACGATGAAATGCCATCAACGTCGTCTGCCAAGGCCGATGCCCAATGTCATAGTACAGAGCATGTAAAATCCAAAACACAAAAGATCAGTAAAAAAATGACCCAAAAATCAAAATTAAAAGCGTCTGAGGAGAAGCGTAAACTTGCCAATATGCCATTTACGACACGGAGTGGCAAGGAACGGCTGAGGCCCTGGCCTATGTTCATGGCTAGTGGTTCAGCTTCACATGAGGATGGAAGCACTCATCCTCTCACTAGAAAAAAGAAAAGACTTGCGGCAAAAGCACAGCAAAGAACTGTGCATTCTTCGAAATCACAAATCCCAAAGGAGAGTCCAATTGTGTCGGTTGCGATGCCTGACCTTCCCAACACTGGACGGGAAGACCTTGCGCCTTCCGCCATTTGCACGCCCCCTGCAAGTGTTGAAAGGAGCACCCACAGTCCAGTTCCTGATAGTGAAATTGAAGATGTCAGTGTTGAAGTACACCAGGATGAGGATATGGGTGTTGCTGGCGCTGGGGAGGAAATTGACAAGGAGGATTCTGATGGTGAGGTGGTTTGTTTAAGTCAGGCACCCGGGGAGACACCTGTTGTCCGTGGGAGGAATATGGCCATTGACATGCCTGGTGAAAATACAAAAAAAATCAGCTCTTCAGTGTGGAAGTATTTCAACAGAAATGCGGACAACAGGTGTCAAGCCGTGTGTTGCCTTTGTCAAGCTGTAATAAGTAGGGGTAAGGACGTTAACCACCTCGGAACATCCTCCCTTATACGTCACCTGCAGCGCATTCATAATAAGTCAGTGACAAGTTCAAAAACTTTGGGCGACAGCGGAAGCAGTTCACTGACCAGTAAATCCCTTCCTCTTGTAACCAAGCTCGCGCAAACCACACCACCAACTCCCTCAGTGTCAATCTCCTCCTTACCCAGGAAAGCCAATAGTCCTGCAGGCCATGTCACTGGCAAGTCTGACGAATCCTCTCCTGCCTGGGATTCCTCCGATGCATCCTTGAGTGTAACGCCTACTGCTGCTGGCGCTGCTGTTGTTGCTGCTGGGAGTCGATCGTCATCCCAGAGGGGAAGTCGGAAGACCACTTGTACTACTTCCAGTAAGCAATTGACTGTCCAACAGTCCTTTGCGAGGAAGATGAAATATCACAGCAGTCATCCTGTTGCAAAGCGGATAACTGAGGCCTTGACAACTATGTTGGTGTTAGACGTGCATCCGGTATCCACTGTTAGTTCACAGGGAACTAGACAATTTCTTGAGGTAGTGTGCCCCCGTTACCAAATACCATCTAGGTTCCACTTCTCTAGGCAGGCGATACCGAGAATGTACACGGATGTCAGAAAAAGACTCACCAGTGTCCTAAAAAATGCAGTTGTACCCAATGTCCACTTAACCACGGACATGTGGACAAGTGGAGCAGGGCAGACTCAGGACTACATGAATGTGACAGCCCACTGGGTAGATGTATTGCCTCCCGCTGCAAGAACAGCAGCGGCGGCACCAGTAGCAGCATCTCGCAAATGCCAACTCGTTCCTAGGCAGGCTACGCTTTGTATCACTGCTTTCCAGAATAGGCACACAGCTGAAAACCTCTTACGGCAACTGAGGAAGATCATCGCAGAATGGCTTACCCCAATTGGACTCTCCTGGGGATTTGTGACATCGGACAACGCCAGCAATATTGTGAGTGCATTACATCTGGGCAAATTCCAGCACGTCCCATGTTTTGCACATACCTTGAATTTGGTGGTGCAGAATTATTTAAAAAATGACAGGGGCGTGCAAGAGATGCTGTCGGTGGCCAGAAGAATTGCGGGCCACTTTCGGCGTACAGGCACCGCGTACAGAAGACTGGAGCACCACCAAAAACACCTGAACCTGCCCTGCCATCATCTGAAGCAAGAGGTGGTAACGAGGTGGAATTCAACCCTCTATATGCTTCAGAGGATGGAGGAGCAGCAAAAGGCCATTCAAGCCTATACATCTGGCCATGATATAGGCAAAGGAGGTGGAATGCACCTGTCTCAAGCGCAGTGGAGAATGATTTCAACATTGTGCAAGGTTCTGCAACCTTTTGAACTTGCCACACGTGAAGTCAGTTCAGACACTGCCAGCCGGAGTCAGGTCATTCCCCTCATCAGGCTTTTGCAGAAGAAGCTGGAGGCATTGAAGGAGGAGCTAAAACAGAGCGATTCCGCTAGGCATGTGGGACTTGTGGATGGAGCCCTTCATTCGCTTAACCAGGATTCACGTGTGGTCAATCTGTTGAAATCAGAGCACTACATTTTGGCCACCGTGCTCGATCCTAGATTTAAAACCTACCTTGGATCTCTCTTTACGGCAGACACAAGTCTGCAGAGGTTCAAAGACCTGCTGGTGACAAAATTGTCAAGTCAAGCGGAACGCGACCCGTCGACATCTCCTCCTTCACATTCTCCCGCAACTGGGGGTGCGAGGAAAAGGCTACAAATTCCGAGCCCACCCGCTGGCGGTGATGCAGGGCAGTCTGGAGCGACTGCTGATGCTGACATCTGGTCCGGACTGAAGGACCTGCCAACAATTACTGACAAGTCGTCTACTGTCACTGCATATGATTCTCTCACCATTGAAAGAATGGTGGAGGATTATATGAGTGACCGCATCCAAGTAGGCACGTCAGACAGTCCGTACGTATACTGGCAGGAAAAAGAGGCAATTTGGAGGCCCTTGCACAAACTGGCTTTATTCTACCTAAGTTGCCCTCCCTCCAGTGTGTACTCCGAAAGAGTGTTTAGTGCCGCCGCTCACCTTGTCAGCAATCGGCGTACGAGGTTACTTCCAGAAAATGTGGAGAAGATGATGTTCATTAAAATGAATTATAATCAATTCCTCCATGGAGACATTCACCAGCAGCAATTGCCTCCAGAAAGTACACGGGGACCTGAGATGGTGGATTCCAGTGGGGACGAATTAATAATCTGTGAGAAGGGGGATGTACACAGTGAAAGGGGCGATGAATCGGACGATGATGATGAGATGGACATCTTGCCTCCGTAGAGCCAGTTTGTGCAAGGAGAGATTGATTGCTTCTTTTTTGGTGGGGGCCCAAACCAACCAGTCATTTCAGTCACAGTCATGTGGCAGACCCTGTCGCTGAAATGATGGGTTCGTTAAAGTATGCATGTCCTGTTTTTACAACATAAGGGTGGGTGGGAGGGCCCAAGGACAATTCCATCTTGCACCTCTTTTTTCTTTCATTTTTCTTTGCGTCATGTGCTGTTTGTGGAGTATTTTTTTGAAGGGCCATCCTGCGTGACACTGCAGTGCCACTCCTAGATGGGCCAGGTGTTTGTGTCGGCCACTAGGGTCGCTTAGCTTAGTCACACAGCTACCTCATTGCGCCTCTTTTTTTCTTTGCGTCATGTGCTGTTTGGGGAGTATTTTTTTGAAGGGCCATCCTGCGTGACACTGCAGTGCCACTCCTAGATGGTCCAGGTGTTTGTGTCGGCCACTAGGGTCGCTTAGCTTAGCCATTCAGCGACCTCGGTGCAAATTTTAGGACTAAAAATAATATTGTGAGGTCTGAGGTGTTCAGAATAGACTGAAAATTAGTGGAAATTATGGTTATTGAGGTTAATAATACTATGGGATCAAAATGACCCCCAAATTCTATGATTTAAGCTGTTTTTTAGGGTTTTTTGAAAAAAACACCCGAATCCAAAACACACCCGAATCCGACAAAAAAAATTCGGTGAGGTTTTGCCAAAACGCGTCCGAACCCAAAACACGGCCACGGAACCGAACCCAAAACCAAAACACAAAACACAAAATATTTCAGGTGCACATCACTATGTCTAACTAGACACTGTCTATCTATCATCCAGATACCAACCATTTGCAGCCAATTGAGATGGAGGGTGCCATAGTACCACTTGTTCTG
Source organism: Pseudophryne corroboree (assembly GCF_028390025.1). Classification (NCBI taxonomy): domain Eukaryota; kingdom Metazoa; phylum Chordata; class Amphibia; order Anura; family Myobatrachidae; genus Pseudophryne; species Pseudophryne corroboree. The sequence continues at coordinate 283,788,275 of NC_086451.1, forward strand.
TTTGGGGATGGATATCGTAATGAGCTAATCTCTAACTAGGATATAGTGTGCTCACTTTGGCTAGCAGCAGTAGCGGCTCTTGCCACGGGCAACCTGCCTTTTTCCCAGGGCGCCGGTGTCCTTAGGGTGCCGCTGCCCCTGCTGTGGCAAGAGCCGCTACTGCCGGTGTCGTGCGGTGCACATGACGTCATTGTGCACCGCACGGCATTGTGGGAGCGGACACTAGAGGTCATAATTGACCTCTAATGTCTGTGCAGTGTGCAGCGCAGAGCCGTCTTAACAGCAGTGTGGGCCCCTGGGCACAGCAATGCATTGGGCCCCCTACCCATACTCCAGCGGTAGGGGTGGGAGGAGCTATCAGCAGCAGCTTTGATGTCCCGCGGGCAGTAGGGGGTGTTCTATCTTCTACTCAGCATGTAGGACCAGAAGCAGTGATTTCTGCTAATTACTCCTTTACTGCACAGATGGGCTAAACTGTAGAAGGGGTCATTGTGCTGAATGAAGAAGCCCTGGTACATGACTTCTAGGGTGGTAGGGGGTGTTTAATACGTAGGGGAGGGGTGGCTAGTGGAGTGGGCTTAATATCCTTTTACGGTGGGAGGGCAGCTTGCTTGACTGCAGATATCTCAAGTTCCTGAAAATATATTTCTTATCTTTGAATGGAATAAAATACTAGAGAGTTCCACCTTTCAGAAGGTTCTGGGGACTTGGGGATCAGAGTTCAGGAGCCAGAGCAATTCACCAACGAAAATCTGAAACTGCATATTAGGCATGTGGAGCTGGAGCAGGGACCAGCTGCTTGAAGGCTGATATCTCTGGTTCTGGGCATAGTAGAAACAAGCTGCCAGTGTCCACTAAAAGTGGAGAGTCCCGGGTTTTGGCTTATACCTTTAGAAATACTCAAAGTCAGACAGAACCCGAAATATCTGGCTGGGAAGAGCAATTAACAGGCTTGGATGGGGACCACTGCTTTCAAGTCAGATATCTCTGGTTCCCCAGGGCCGATTTTCAAAAATCTGGTACCCCTGGAAAGAGGGGACCCTCAGCTATCAGCCTAGGGCCCTTATTCTCTTGGGGCCCTTGGGCAAGAGCCCATTGAGCCCATACGAAAAGACGGCCCTGGTGCAGCGCTATGGGAGAGACGTCATGACGTCTCTCCCATAGATCCGAGGAGCAGTGGACGGAAATGGAGGACAGCAGCAGCGGTCTGGAAGCAGGAGCGGGGCTGGTGAGTATTTTTTTTCAAGCAACGCTGCTATGGGCACAGCAACAGGGGGCACATTTACTGAGGGCACAGCAACAGGGGGCAAAACTACAAGGGCACGACTACTGAGGGCACAGCAGCAGGGGCAAAACTACAGGGGCACAACTACTGAGGGCACAGCAACAGGGGGCAAAACTACAGGGGCACAGCAACAGGGGGCAAAACTACAGGGGCACAACTACAGAAGGCACAGCAACAGGGGGCACAACTACTGAGGACACAGCAACAGGGGGCAACACTACAGGGGCACAACTGCTGAGGGCACAGCAACAGGGGGCAAAACTACAGGGGGCAAATCTACTGGGGGCACAGCTACAGGGAGCACAACTACAGGGGCACAACTACTAATGGCCCAGCAACAGGGGGCAAAACTACAGGGGGCAATTCTACTGGGGGCACAGCTACAGGGAGCACAACTACAGGGGGCATAACTGTGACCACGCCCCTTCCCTATGAATAAATGTGACCACGCCCCTTCCCTATGAAGTAACTGTGACCACGCCCCTTCCCTATGAAGCACCTGCACCGCGCACTAACTCTTTTTTACCTGTTTTTTTTTTTGGGGGGGGGGGGGGTGCCAAAGGAAACTTTTACCCTGGGCTCCACAAGGTCTTGAACCGGCCCTGGTTAGCAGACGCCCCGTAATCTTCTTTCCAAAGTTAAAAACATCTAATTCAATCAAATAAATGTGTTACTAAAATTAGCCTTAGAGCTACTACCGTTGAGTAAACGTTAAATATGTCAAATGTATTTGACAGCTTTTAAAGCATACATTATTTAGAGTGTCATATAAATGTGGCCACAAAAACACAATGTAGGTAATTTATAAGCGTATAATGCTTTGGTTTTGCATTCGTGTGTCTGAATGGCCTACCAGCCTACTTCAATGTGCATGTTTACTTCCCTCTCTCAGGAGCCACCTCCAACATCTTTTATTTACTAACTGTATATGAACCATAAGGGGGTGGAAACATGGGGACTGTCTCATATTACCAGTGGTGGTTTTGTGCATGCAAAATGCTTCTTTATATTTACTGCTGAAGTGTAACATAGAGGTTCAAACTTGCCGCTATTAAATAGGGGTCTCAGCCAGTGGTCCGGAACTCCTCCATGGTGCCACTGCCTCCTCCTCCCAACAGTGGCTCCGCCCCCTCCCAATGTGGCTTTACTCTCTCTTTTCAGTGGCTCCACCTGGAAACTCCCTGCAGGCATGGAAGATGTAGCAGGAGAGGAGACACCAAGCCTGGCCCATCCTGCTCTGCCCCAGTCCTACCTGCCCAAGCCATCTCACGGTGGCAATGCCGTGATATGCAGGTATTTAGGGGGTGGAGCCTTATTCCATGAGTGCCTGCCCCCACAAGAGGCCTATGCTGTACTGCAGTGAGGTAGTCTCGCTCTCTCACAGAGCAGGCAGGCGCCGGGCTGGAGAGGCGCTCTCCCTGCTGCTCTACATGAATGTTGCTGACGGTGCACTGGTCATGAAGCGGCACCTTTAGCTGTGTGGATATGGTGTTCCAGCTAAGAACTTTATTGGGCTCTTCTCCAGCAGTCATACACAGTGCAGCGATCAATCTTCAGCAGCATCCTCCAGCGAGATTGCGGTAAGCTCCACCCCCTTATGCCTTGCACTGCAGCTCCTCCTATTGCTGCTGCAGCTGCGCATGCCTTGCTCCTCTGCGGCTGACACAAAGCCCCCAGAGTCCCAAAGCTGCGGTTGCCAGCACATAAGTTCTCCTGGCCCCAAGTAAATCAACCAATAATACAAGGCAGCCGTGGGCAGAGGCATGTAGCACTGGGGCTGTGCAGCACTTCAGGCCGTATAAGGCACAGGGACGCAAGTAGCCACATTAGCTTACCCACTGAGACTCTGGGATTAGTGTGTTCTGTCACTATTTCCCCACCCCGTGTTGTCACTCTTTCACCCCTTGTGTTATGTCACTGTTTCACCCCTCCCTTGTGTTCTCTCACTATTTCACCCCTCCCTTGTGTTCTATCCCAGCCAATGTGTAACCCTCCACCTCTGCGCTCTATCACTATTTCTCTTCCCTTTGTGTCTGCAGTCTGTTACTGTTTCACACCACCGTCTGTGTTTTGTCCCAGCTAATGGGTCATCCTCCCCTTTCAGAAGTATGGTAAGTTGCAAATTTTTAGTTTGTAAGAAACGCCGTACACCCTAAAGGGGGGTACTCACGGAGCGATCGCTGCTTAAAATCTAAGCAATCTGACTAGCTTGCTTAGATTTTAAGCACGATCGCTCCGTGTGTAGCCCCCTCAGCGATAGCGATGCGCAGCCCCGCGCATCGCTATCGCTGCTGCTAGATTGGCGTGCATGCAGGCCAATCTAGCGGGTCGCTCACTTCACCCGCTGGGTGAAGTGAGCGGCCCCCCCGTCTACCCCCGCACGCTCAGCACAGATCGCGCTGTGCTGAGCGCCGGGAGAGATGTGTGCTGAGCGGTTCGCTCAGCACACATCTCTCTGACATCGGCCAGTGAGTACTGGCCTTTACACCGGCCCTTCTGACACTGTCTCTCTGTCCCCCGCCCCACACTCTCTCTCCTTGACACTGTCTCCCTCACCCTTTTTCTGACACCATCTCTGTCCCTGGCACTCTCTCTTGCTCTCTCTCTCTGACACTATCTCTCCCTCTCTCTATGATTCTGTGTAAATCTTTCTCCCTGGCACTGTCTCTCTGTCCCTGACACTGGCCCTCATTCCGAGTTGATCGCTCGCTAGCTGCTTTTAGCAGCAGTGCAAATGCTAAGCCGCCACCCTCTGGGAGTGTATTTTAGCTTAGCAGAAGTACGAACGAAAGGTTAGCAGAACTGCTCGAAAAAATTTTCATGCCGTTTCTGAGTAGCTCCAAACCTACTCCATCCTTGCGATCACTGCAGACAGTTTAGTTCCTGCTTTGACGTCACATACACGCCCTGCGTTCGGCCAGCCACTCCCCCGTTTCCCTAGGCACGCCTGCGTTTTCACCTGACATGCCTGCGTTTTTTAGCACACTCCCGGAAAACGCTCAGTTGCCACCCAGAAACACCCACTTCCTGTCAATCATTCATCGATCAGCAGAGCAACTGTGAAGCTTTGCTCGACCTTGTGTAAAACAGCATAGTTTTGTGTGAAAGAACTTTGCGCGTGCGTACAGCGGCCCATACGCATGTGCAGATCGCTACGCTGCGAACAAAAGCAGCTAGCGATCAACTCGGAATGAGGGCCACTGTCTCTCTCTCTCCCTCTCTTTGACACTGTCTCTTTCTTACTCTCACTCCCTAGCACTGACTTTCTCCCTGACACTCTCCTGACACTGTTTTTCACTCTCTCCCTGGCACTCTCTCTCTTTCCCTTACACTCTCTCTCTCTCTCTCATCTTTCTTTATCTATTTGAAACCCTCTCTCTCTCACTCACTCCTCTCTTTCACTCATTCCCTATTTTTCCATGAAATTCTCTCTCCCTCTCTTTCGCACTCCTCTCTCTCTTTCCCACGATACCCACTTTGTCCCTCTCACACTCTCCTGCTCCCCCCTTAGGGGCATTATAGTGACAACAGCAGCCCATTTTCTATGGGAACCACAAAGTTCTAGTTACGCCCCTGCTTCATACCGTCCTGCATCAGCCGCCTTGTCACTGCCTATCCTCCTCTCTTCCCGCCTACCCCCCCATCCCACAACCACCAAATGTTTGCCGGATTACTGCCTATGGACTGGGAGCCTGCCAGAGCCCCTGTAGAACCACTGCCTGGCCAGAGAGATAATGCAGCCTCCTCCCGGAGACCTCCAGGTAACTGCTCTCCTTGGCACCTCACATTCTACTGATGATATACCTCTCTCACTCTCAGTGGCGTAAGTTCGCCCCAGTCGCCCGGAGGCATGATAAAATACTGGTGCCCCCCCCTATACATATAGGAATATATATATGTGTGTATATATATATATATATATATATATATATATAAAATGAAGAAGTGGCACTCACGGGACTTGATTGATAAAAATAAGACTCAGGACACGGCGGTCTCAGATGAAAGATCTTTCAGCTGAGACCGCCGTGACCTGAGTCTTATTTTTATCAATCAATTCCTGTGAGTGCCACTTCCTTGATTTAGCTACAAGGTCCCACAGACCTGTTAGAAGGCACCTGGGCATTAACTGGAGGAGGAGAGAGTGCCGGCACTTTTATATATATATATATATATATATATATATATATATATATGCACACACACCATATGTAGATATCTGGTACTTGGGGTGAACAGTAGCAGCGTACTCACAATAGTACTTTCACAATAGTAGTATAGATACGGGATGCGGTCAAGATGCCGCCGGCCGGAATCCCGGCGGTCGAAATACCGACGCCGGAATCCCGACCGCCACAATCCCGACATATTCTCCCTCCGTGGATGTCCACGACACCCATAGAGGGAGAATATAATAGTGTGCCGAGCGTAGCGAGGCACCGTGCCTGCAAGGGGCTGCGTTCCGCTCGCCACCCCTGTCGGGATTGTGTGGTCGGGATTCCGGCGTCGGTATTTCGACCGCCGGGATTCCGGCTGGCGGCATTTAGTACTGATCCCATAGATACACATACCTCTTTCACTTACACAAACCTCTTTCAATTAAACAGACACACACATGCCTCTTTCAATTACACACACACACACATGCATCTTTCACTTACACACACACGCCTTTCACTTACACACACACACGCATCTTTCACTTACACACACATGCATGTCTTTTACTTACACACACTCACATGCCTCTCACGTAAACCCACACTCACATGCCTCTTTCTCTTACACACATATGCATCTTTCAATTACACACACACAATTACACACACACACACACACGCCTTTTTCAATTACACACACACACAATTACACACACACATGCCTCTTTCACTTAAACAGACACACCCATGCCTCTTTCAATTACACACACACACACACACACACACACACACACACAACGCCTCATTCAGTTACACACACACTCACATGCCTTTCACTTACATACACACACGCCTATTTCAATTACACACAAACACACAGTTACACACCCACAATTACACACACATGCCTCTTTCAATTAAACAGACACACACATGCCTCTTTGAACTACACACACACACCACGCCTCATTTAATTACACACACAATTACACACACACACACACACTTACACACACAATTACACACACACACACCTCATTTAATTACACACACAATTACACACACACACACACACACTTACACACAATTACACACACACACCACGCCTCATTTAATTACACACACACGTCTTTTTCACTTAAACACACAACTTTCGTTAAAACACACAGACACACACCTCCCTTAAAATTATCAACACACAAAACAGTCAGTGTTGAAGTGTTGCCAATATTTATTAAAGATACCCCCAGTAATCAACCCCATACACACACATACACCACACACACACCACACACACACCACACATACACCACACATACACCACACATACATAGTGCAGCAGCATGAGGCAGGTGGTGCCAGTGCCTACCTTCGGCTAGCAGCAGGATGGAGGAAGAGAGAGCTATAGACGGCCAGCTCTTCTGGAAGTGCCTGTGATCAGCTGTGCGCTGGAGCTCCCCCTAGCTGCAGCCAGCAGCCAGCTCGTCTCTGTGGATACGAGGAGGCAGCTGCTGCAGCCGTGTCACGACACTGACACCGATCCTCCATCCACATTCGGCGCAGCGGCGATTGATTGTCGGGCAGTGGGAGGCAATGGAGGACAGGTGCCCCCTTGAGGTCAGGAGCCCGGCGGCAGCCAACTCCACTGCCTCCCACAGTTCCGCCACTGCTCACTCTCTCTCTATCCATCTCTCTCTCCATTTTTGTTGTGAGGTAGTGACATTTAGCGAATTAGGGGTGCCAAACGGAAATTATATATTGCCTCCCCTGACTTAAAAACGTTCTGACACCCCTGTGTGCTAATGAAATGTATGTAGTGTGCAACTAAACTACTGTATCTTCCACACACACAGCCCCCAAGTGGAACATGACACACAAAGCCCCCCAATGAAACATGATACACACAGACCCCAAGTGGAACATGACATACACAGAGTCACAGACCCAAGTGGAAAATGACACACACACAGACCCCCAGGGGAATATATCACACACAGACCCCAGTGGAATATGACACATGCAGATCCCCAGTGGAACATGACACACACACAGACCCCAGTTGAAAATGACACAAACAGACCACTGTGGAAAATGACACACACAGCACTCCAGTGGAACATGACACACACAGACCCCCTGTCAAACATGACACACACCGGCTCCCAGTGAAACATGACACACATAGCCCCCAGGGGAACATGACAGACACAGACCCCAGTGGAACATGACACACACAGACCCCAGTGTAACATAGTACACACAGACCCCCAGTGGAACATGACAGGCACAGACCCCAGTGGAAAATGACACACACAGACCCCAGTGGAAACTCGCACCTACTCCGCCCCCCCCCAGTGGAACACGACACACAAACAGAGCCCAGTAGAACATGACACACACAGATTCTATTGGACAATGACAAACTAACACAGACACATAGCATAACATTTTTGTACGCAGGAGCATCCTAGACAAACGCCGTGTGGTCCCGAAGAGGAAGGTTAATACCTGTGTTCCAGTCGCAGGAGGTAAAAGTCAGTAATTTGATTTCCAAGGAAGATGAGGATCCAGTCCATAAGCACAAGATGTGTTAATCAGGGAAGCCAGAAAAGGCAAGCCCATCTTGGAGGCTGAGAATGCCAGGAGTGCCATTGTAGAGGGTTACAGGTCCTGTTGTATTGCCCTTAGGGTTGGATACAGTGTAAACAATTCACACTGTAACATAGTATTTGAGGTTGAATAGAGGCAAATTGCCCATCGTGTTCAACCTGTTTTAAGTTGTGATGATTCTACATACTTGCTGAATGATGTTTTATGACTAGTTAGCTACTATAACTCATGTTACCCCCGGATTAACCACATTGATATTTAAAGTATTATAACCTTGGATAGCTTTTTCATTCAGAAATCTATCCATTCCTTTTTTAAATCCAATTACAGAGTCCGCCATTACCACCTTCCCTGGCAGGGAATTCCACATCCTGATTGCCCTAACAGTGAAGAACCTTTTCCTCCATTGCGTTTGGAACTATCTCTCCTCCAGTCGCAGCGAGTGCCCACGTGTCCTAAACTGTGTTCTTTTAATAAATAATTCCTCTGATAACTCTTTGTGATGTCCCTTTACATATTTGAAGATATTAATAATATCTCCTCTTAGGCGCCTCTTTTCTAGTGTATACATATTCAGCCTAGTAAGTCTTTCCTTATAGTCCAGTCCTTCTAGGCCTTTAATCAATTTAGTAGCTCGCCTTTGAACACTTTCGAGTTCACTGATGTCTTTTTTATACAATGGTGCCCAAAACTGAACACAATATTCCAGGTGCGGACGTACCAATGCCTTATACAGCGGCATGATTAAATCCCAGTCCCTTGTCTCAATTCCCTTTTTTATGCACGCTAGCAGCTTACTTGCCTTCTTTACTGCGTTTTGACATTGTTTATTAAGCCTATTATCAATGAATACCCCCAAATCATTTTCCAACTCTGTATCCCCTAGACGTTCCCCATTTAATATGTAGGATGCAAGTTTGTTTTTAGTCCCAAAATGCATAACCTTGCATTTGTCTGTATTTTACCTCAGTTTCCATTTAGACGCCTAGAGTTCAAGTTTACATAGATCATTCTGCAAGGACTCCACATCCAATTCTGAATTAATTACCTTACACAGTTTAGTATCATCTGCAAAGATTGACACTGTGCTTTCCAGGCCTATTTCTAGGTCATTGATAAATATGTGCATGTCTTCTTAATCTGTATGCCTAAAAGAAATGGAGTGACTGTGAAGCAGGGCTGCTGTCTGGTGGCATCACCTGGAGAGAAACTGCCATGACAATGGATTAGCCTCAAACAGATACACAAGGGTTGGATACCAGCAGACTAGAACTATCATGCACATGCATCCTTTGTATGTCAAGTAACTGACTAAATACATATGTGTGGCTTGATTCATGCAAATGCATCCAACGCTAAAGAAGTCTCAGTATGATTACACAATTGGGGGAAGATTTCTCAAATCTCGGAGAGATTAAGGGGTCTCTTTACTAAGCCCTGAATTGAGATAAAGCGGATGGAGATAGAGTCCCAACCAACTAGCTCTTACCTGTCATTTTTCAAACACAGCCTGTGACATGGTAGATAGGAGCTGATTAGCTGGTACTTTATCTCCATCCAAGACTTAGTAAATAGACCCCTATATACCAACCAAACATCTTCTAACTGTCATTTTACAAGCTGCGCTAGAAAAATGAAAAAAGCTGATTGGTTGGTACTGTACTTCATCTCTCTCCACTTTATCTTTCTCAAAGATTTGATATATCTTTCCCTTGGTATTTTCAAAAGCTGGGAAATATGGTGGTCCTGGTTTTAGTGCCATTATTTATTTTCTTAAAAATGAAACAATCTTACATTATTGATGCTGGAATCTCTCTCTGTCTCACTGGATATTACTTATCAAGCATGTTTTTTGTTTTTGTTTTTTAAATGCCCGATTTTCTGTGATTTTTCAGGTAGGTTTTAAACTGTATTTTTCTTTTATTATAATTGATGTTTTAATAACCTAGGTTAAAATTGCAGAAAATATATCATTAAAAAAAAATGCTTGATCTAGTAAGTAATGCATACTGTATCTCTCTGATGCTTCTTTTTCCTATAATAGCATCTATAAACTCTGTGTCTAGTCATCACTATTATGGTTGGCATTAAGTTCAGCAGTGCTGGAATCATACATAAAATGAATCTTCTACTTGTTAATATTCAGTAGCATACAGTATTTTACTGTATGCATGGACGTCATCATTGTTACCTATGAAAAAGTAATCTACGGGGCCGTCTGGATTGGATATCATTCTAAATAAACTAGGGGTTGGTTTATCAATTGAACTTTTAGAAATATACTGTATGGGCATTCTGTTATTTTCTTGATCTACTGTACTGTATCCTATAGTCATGATGCCTTAATGCCATGATGTGTTCAGTGCATTCATTTCCCAAGGTATTGTTTGATGTCTAAATTTCCACTTCCTTTTAATACTGTATAAATGTGAAGCTGTAAAAAATAAGAATTTGTGACTAGAATACTTACAGTAAGTTGTCATTCCATTGTTCGGAACTTTTCACCCTGTCAGTGTTGCAAAAATCCCAGGGAAAGGCTAGAGTACAAAGCCTAAGGCCAGTAGTTAATTTGGCAGAATAAACACCAGAGATCAGTGGAAGTGGGCAAGGTATCAGACAGAGTGCTTGCTCCCTCTGCTGTTTGTGTTCCTTCATCTGTGAACACAGTTTTCTTTCCTTTGAAAATAAAAAATGCTTTTTTTGTCTGTTCCAGATACTCATTAAAGTAAAATATTAAATGAGGCTAATAATATGACTGAAATGGTAAAACCTTACTATTTAGGCTTAAGTTAAAACTTCCATCTGCATTTAAATATTTTGTTTAGGTACAGGCATCCATGGTAAAGCTGCCAATTGGAGCTTCACTAGTAGCTTTAGGTGCTAAAGGGTTCTATTTACTAAGTCTTGGATGGAGATAAATGGAGATAAAGTGGACAGAGATAAAGTACCAGCCAATCAGTTCCTAACTGCCATGTTAAAGGATGTGTTTGAAAAACGACAGTTAGGAGCTGGTTGGTTGGTACTTTAGCTCTGTCTACTTTATCTCCATCCAAGGCTTCGTAAATAGACCACATAGTCACTTGCTGACTATAAGAATACTAGAGTATTTTGAACAACATATTGGAACATACTGTATATACAGTACCACAGAAGATGGGAAAGCATCAGTGGTGCTGGCTAAATTATGGCATTGATAAAGCCCATGTGGGGTTGGTTCTGCAATGGACTGAGGGTGACAATGTTTCTTATTAGAATTAGTGTCAAGATGACCAATGGTAAAAGTTAGTTATTATATACCCTCTGGAGGTGCGAGCAATTACACCTGTTGGTGGTGCTCCCAGAGTCAGTAGTAATGTATTAGTCAAAAGAAAAAAGAGGAAAGAAAGTCTTTTAGTTGGGGCATGCTTAATACTGTAATGAAAAAGATTAAAAAAATACCAGTTTATCAATTAATAAAAAGACAGTAAGGTTACACACAGAAATTTACAAGGATAACGTTATTCAGTAAAAATTAGAACAAGGTGAGCACCCCCAATGGGCCCTCTAAGGGGGGAGCATGTAGTCTATAATGATCTAAAGATTAATTTTGGGGTGTTCAGAATGTAAAATAGATGAACACAGTAAAGTGAAAATATTAGGATATGATAATGTGGCATTTTAATTTGGATATCAATATCAGTTTCTTAATCGTGCCAATAGATAATCACTCCTGGATATAAACAAAGACTTAATGTTCTGTCAAGAGAAAGGGCTTGATTGTCTGCGTGGGGGACGGGATAGACCTATACCTATTGATGCAATAGTAGGTAATAAGTGTGTGATCTGTAAATAGAGAAGGTAAGGTAATAATGTGCAGGGCTACCTTCTAGTGGAGAGGATAGAGTAAAGGCTAATTCCGACCTGATCGCAGCAGTAAATTTGTTCTGGGTGTGTTGAAACTGAAATCTAAATTGCAGTGTAAAAATAAAGCTTAGCTTCCAAGATCAGATAACATTGGGCATAGCCAATGAAATATGTCAGTACTGAGTATAATGTCAAAGATGAGAGTGTGGTTAACAACTGTTGAGTAGCAGGGTGTATTCTGCTTTCCAGATATTGTGTGCACAGAATCCCTGTTACATTTGCATTGCAGGGATTAGTAACTGGCACCCTGGATGAAAGAGTACATGGAAGCGGAGATTAGTATACATTCCAGGTAAAGGTGGGTATAGGAATGGGTTAAAACAATGTTGGTTCTGCTGTCAGTGAATGATCATATAGAGGACAAACAATGAGAGTGCTCAGATGTGGATTCCCATTGAAAGTAAGAGTGTAGAAATTAGAGATGAGCGGGTTCGGTTCCTCTGAATCCGAACCCGCCCGAACTTCAGGTTTTTTACACGGGTCCGAGCAGGCTCGGATCTTCCCGCCTTGCTCGGCTAACCCGAGCGCGCCCGAACGTCATCATCACGCTGTCGGATTCTCGCGAGGCTCGGATTCTATCGCGAGACTCGGATTCTATATAAGGAGCCGCGCGTCGCCGCCATTTTCACACGTGCATTGAGAGTCATAGGGAGAGGACGTGGCTGGCGTCCTCTCCGTTTAGAGAAGAGAGAGACACAGTATTTTGGGGAGCATTATTAGGAGGAGTACTACTATACTGTATACTACTATACTACTTGCTGAAGTGATATTTATAGATTAGATAGTGTGACTGTAAGTGTATTATCTGACTTGTGGGGGAGACACTGACAGTGGGGAGCAGTTAGAGTCTGAGAGCAGGACTCAGGAGTACATATAACGTACAGTGCACACTTTTGCTGCCAGAGTCAGTGCCACACTGCCATTGTTGTGACCACACTGACCACCAGTATAATAATATATTTTGTGATTGTCTGCTTAGGCCTCGGAGTACTAGTTGCAAGTTGCAACGTGACCTGAAGTGACCACCAGTTTAATAATCAATCACCACCAGTTTAATATATATATATATATATATATATATAATTGTATATAATATATATATATATATATATAATATTGTATACCACCTACCCGTGGTTTTTTTTTTTTTCATTCTTCTTTATACATACTACTATAGTAGCTTACTGTAGCAGTCTGCGGTGCTGTGCTGACCTGACAGTGTCCAGCAGGTCCGTCATCAGTCATTACATAATAAATATATATAGTACCTGTCCGGCTGCAGTACTAGTGATATTATATTGATTTCATCTCATTATCAATAATTTATCATCCAGTCTAGACTCTATATTAGCAGCAGACACAGTACGTTAGTCCACGGCTGTAGCTACCTCTGTGTCGGCACTCGGCAGTCCATCCATAATTGTATACCACCTACCCGTGGTTTTTTTTTTTCTTTCTTCTTTGTACATACTACTATAGTATAGTAGCTTACTGTAGCAGTCTGCGGTGCTGCTGAGCTGACAGTGTCCAGCAGGTCCGTCATCAGTCATCATTACCTAATAAATATATTATCTACCTGTCCGGCTGCAGTACTAGTGATATTATATATACATACATATATATATTGATTTCATCTCATTATCAATCATCCAGTCTATATTAGCAGCAGACACAGTACGTTAGTCCACGGCTGTAGCTACCTCTGTGTCGGCACTCGGCAGTCCATCCATAATTGTATACCACCTACCCGTGTTTTTTTTTTTTTCTTTCTTCTTTGTACATACTACTATAGAGTATAGTAGCTTACTGTAGCAGTCTGCGGTGCTGCTGAGCTGACAGTGTCCAGCAGGTCCGTCATCAGTCATCATTACCTAATAAATATATTATCTACCTGTCCGGCTGCAGTACTAGTGATATTATATATACATACATATATATATTGATTTCATCTCATTATCAATCATCCAGTCTATATTAGCAGCAGACACAGTACGTTAGTCCACGGCTGTAGCTACCTCTGTGTCGGCACTCGGCAGTCCATCCATAATTGTATACCACCTACCCGTGGTTTTTTTTTTTCTTTCTTCTTTGTACATACTACTATAGAGTATAGTAGCTTACTGTAGCAGTCTGCGGTGCTGCTGAGCTGACAGTGTCCAGCAGGTCCGTCATCAGTCATCATTACCTAATAAATATATTATCTACCTGTCCGGCTGCAGTACTAGTGATATTATATATACATACATATATATATTGATTTCATCTCATTATCAATCATCCAGTCTATATTAGCAGCAGACACAGTACGTTAGTCCACGGCTGTAGCTACCTCTGTGTCGGCACTCGGCAGTCCATCCATAATTGTATACCACCTACCCGTGGTTTTTTTTTTCTCTTTCTTCTTTGTACATACTACTATAGAGTATAGTAGCTTACTGTAGCAGTCTGCGGTGCTGCTGAGCTGACAGTGTCCAGCAGGTCCGTCATCAGTCATCATTACCTAATAAATATATTATCTACCTGTCCGGCTGCAGTACTAGTGATATTATATATACATACATATATATATTGATTTCATCTCATTATCAATCATCCAGTCTATATTAGCAGCAGACACAGTACGTTAGTCCACGGCTGTAGCTACCTCTGTGTCGGCACTCGGCAGTCCATCCATAATTGTATACCACCTACCCGTGGTTTTTTTTTTTCTTTCTTCTTTGTACATACTACTATAGAGTATAGTAGCTTACTGTAGCAGTCTGCGGTGCTGCTGAGCTGACAGTGTCCAGCAGGTCCGTCATCAGTCATCATTACCTAATAAATATATTATCTACCTGTCCGGCTGCAGTACTAGTGATATTATATATACATACATATATATATTGATTTCATCTCATTATCAATCATCCAGTCTATATTAGCAGCAGACACAGTACGTTAGTCCACGGCTGTAGCTACCTCTGTGTCGGCACTCGGCAGTCCATCCATAATTGTATACCACCTACCCGTGTTTTTTTTTTTCTTTCTTCTTTGTACATACTACTATAGAGTATAGTAGCTTACTGTAGCAGTCTGCGGTGCTGCTGAGCTGACAGTGTCCAGCAGGTCCGTCATCAGTCATCATTACCTAATAAATATATTATCTACCTGTCCGGCTGCAGTACTAGTGATATTATATATACATACATATATATATTGATTTCATCTCATTATCAATCATCCAGTCTATATTAGCAGCAGACACAGTACGTTAGTCCACGGCTGTAGCTACCTCTGTGTCGGCACTAAGCAGTCCATCCATAATTGTATACCACCTACCCGTGGTTTTTTTTTTTCCTTTCTTCTTTGTACATACTACTATAGTATAGTAGCTTACTGTAGCAGTCTGCGGTGCTGCTGAGCTGACAGTGTCCAGCAGGTCCGTCATCAGTCATCATTACCTAATAAATATATTATCTACCTGTCCGGCTGCAGTACTAGTGATATTATATATACATACATATATATATTGATTTCATCTCATTATCAATCATCCAGTCTATATTAGCAGCAGACACAGTACGTTAGTCCACGGCTGTAGCTACCTCTGTGTCGGCACTCGGCAGTCCATCCATAAGTATACTAGTATCCATCCATCTCCATTGTTTACCTGAGGTGCCTTTTAGTTGTGCCTATAAAAATATGGAGAACAAAAATGTTGAGGTTCCAAAATTAGGGAAAGATCAAGATCCACTTCCACCTCGTGCTGAAGCTGCTGCCACTAGTCATGGCCGAGACGATGAAATGCCAGCAACGTCGTCTGCCAAGGCCGATGCCCAATGTCATAGTACAGAGCATGTCAAATCCAAAACACCAAATATCAGTAAAAAAAGGACTCCAAAACCTAAAATAAAATTGTCGGAGGAGAAGCGTAAACTTGCCAATATGCCATTTACCACACGGAGTGGCAAGGAACGGCTGAGGCCCTGGCCTATGTTCATGGCTAGTGGTTCAGCTTCACATGAGGATGGAAGCACTCAGCCTCTCGCTAGAAAACTGAAAAGACTCAAGCTGGCAAAAGCACCGCAAAGAACTGTGCGTTCTTCGAAATCCCAAATCCACAAGGAGAGTCCAATTGTGTCGGTTGCGATGCCTGACCTTCCCAACACTGGACGTGAAGAGCATGCGCCTTCCACCATTTGCACGCCCCCTGCAAGTGCTGGAAGGAGCACCCGCAGTCCTGTTCCTGATAGTCAGATTGAAGATGTCAGTGTTGAAGTACACCAGGATGAGGAGGATATGGGTGTTGCTGGCGCTGGGGAGGAAATTGACAAGGAGGATTCTGATGGTGAGGTGGTTTGTTTAAGTCAGGCACCCGGGGAGACACCTGTTGTCCGTGGGAGGAATATGGCCGTTGACATGCCTGGTGAAAATACCAAAAAAATCAGCTCTTCAGTGTGGAGGTATTTCAACAGAAAAGCGGACAACAGCTGTCAAGCCGTGTGTTGCCTTTGTCAAGCTGTAATAAGTAGGGGTAAGGACGTTAACCACCTCGGAACATCCTCCCTTATACGTCACCTGCAGCGCATTCATAATAAGTCAGTGACAAGTTCAAAAACTTTGGGTGACAGCGGAAGCAGTCCACTGACCAGTAAATCCCTTCCTCTTGTAACCAAGCTCACGCAAACCACCCCACCAACTCCCTCAGTGTCAATTTCCTCCTTCCCCAGGAATGCCAATAGTCCTGCAGGCCATGTCACTGGCAATTCTGATGATTCCTCTCCTGCCTGGGATTCCTCCGATGCATCCTTGCGTGTAACGCCTACTGCTGCTGGCGCTGCTGTTGTTGCTGCTGGGAGTCGATGGTCATCCCAGAGGGGAAGTTGGAAGACCACTTGTACTACTTCCAGTAAGCAATTGACTGTCCAACAGTCCTTTGCGAGGAAGATGAAATATCACAGCAGTCATCCTGCTGCAAAGCGGATAACTGAGGCCTTGACAACTATGTTGGTGTTAGACGTGCGTCCGGTATCCGCCGTTAGTTCACAGGGAACTACACAATTTCTTGAGGTAGTGTGCACCCGTTACCAAATACCATCTAGGTTCCACTTCTCTAGGCAGGCGATACCGAAAATGTACACAGACCTCAGAAAAAGACTCACCAGTGTCCTAAAAAATGCAGCTGTACCCAATGTCCACTTAACCACGGACATGTGGACAAGTGGAGCAGGGCAGGGTCAGGACTATATGACTGTGACAGCCCACTGGGTAGATGTATGGACTCCCGCCGCAAGACCAGCAGCGGCGGCACCAGTAGCAGCATCTCGCAAACGCCAACTCTTTCCTAGGCAGGCTACGCTTTGTATCACCGCTTTCCAGAATACGCACACAGCTGAAAACCTCTTACGGCAACTGAGGAAGATCATCGCGGAATGGCTTACCCCAATTGGACTCTCCTGTGGATTTGTGGCATCGGACAACGCCAGCAATATTGTGTGTGCATTAAATATGGGCAAATTCCAGCACGTCCCATGTTTTGCACATACCTTGAATTTGGTGGTGCAGAATTTTTTAAAAAACGACAGGGGCGTGCAAGAGATGCTGTCGGTGGCCAGAAGAATTGCGGGACACTTTCGGCGTACAGGCACCACGTACAGAAGACTGGAGCACCACCAAAAACTACTGAACCTGCCCTGCCATCATCTGAAGCAAGAAGTGGTAACGAGGTGGAATTCAACCCTCTATATGCTTCAGAGGTTGGAGGAGCAGCAAAAGGCCATTCAAGCCTATACAATTGAGCACGATATAGGAGGTGGAATGCACCTGTCTCAAGCGCAGTGGAGAATGATTTCAACGTTGTGCAAGGTTCTGATGCCCTTTGAACTTGCCACACGTGAAGTCAGTTCAGACACTGCCAGCCTGAGTCAGGTCATTCCCCTCATCAGGCTTTTGCAGAAGAAGCTGGAGACATTGAAGGAGGAGCTAACACGGAGCGATTCCGCTAGGCATGTGGGACTTGTGGATGGAGCCCTTAATTCGCTTAACAAGGATTCACGGGTGGTCAATCTGTTGAAATCAGAGCACTACATTTTGGCCACCGTGCTCGATCCTAGATTTAAAGCCTACCTTGGATCTCTCTTTCCGGCAGACACAAGTCTGCTGGGGTTGAAAGACCTGCTGGTGAGAAAATTGTCAAGTCAAGCGGAACGCGACCTGTCAACATCTCCTCCCTCACATTCTCCCGCAACTGGGGGTGCGAGGAAAAGGCTCAGAATTCCGAGCCCACCCGCTGGCGGTGATGCAGGGCAGTCTGGAGCGACTGCTGATGCTGACATCTGGTCCGGACTGAAGGACCTGACAACGATTACGGACATGTCGTCTACTGTCACTGCATATGATTCTCTCACCATTGAAAGAATGGTGGAGGATTATATGAGTGACCGCATCCAAGTAGGCACGTCACACAGTCCGTACTTATACTGGCAGGAAAAAGAGGCAATTTGGAGGCCCTTGCACAAACTGGCTTTATTCTACCTAAGTTGCCCTCCCACAAGTGTGTACTCCGAAAGAGTGTTTAGTGCCGCCGCTCACCTTGTCAGCAATCGGCGTACGAGGTTACATCCAGAAAATGTGGAGAAGATGATGTTCAATAAAATGAATTATAATCAATTCCTCCGTGGAGACATTGACCAGCAGCAATTGCCTCCACAAAGTACACAGGGAGCTGAGATGGTGGATTCCAGTGGGGACGAATTGATAATCTGTGAGGAGGGGGATGTACACGGTGATATATCGGAGGATGATGATGAGGTGGACATCTTGCCTCTGTAGAGCCAGTTTGTGCAAGGAGAGATTAATTGCTTCTTTTTTGGTGGGGGTCCAAACCAACCCGTCATTTCAGTCACAGTCGTGTGGCAGACCCTGTCACTGAAATGATGGGTTGGTTAAAATGTGCATGTCCTGTTTATACAACATAAGGGTGGGTGGGAGGGCCCAAGGACAATTCCATCTTGCACCTCTTTTTTCTTTAATTTTTCTTTGCGTCATGTGCTGTTTGGGGAGGGTTTTTTGGAAGGGACATCCTGCGTGACACTGCAGTGCCACTCCTAGATGGGCCCGGTGTTTGTGTCGGCCACTAGGGTCGCTTATCTTACTCACACAGCTACCTCATTGCGCCTCTTTTTTTCTTTGCGTCATGTGCTGTTTGGGGAGGGTTTTTTGGAAGGGACATCCTGCGTGACACTGCAGTGACACTCCTAGATGGACCCGGTGTTTGTGTCGGCCACTAGGGTCGCTTATCTTACTCACACAGCTACCTCATTGCGCCTCTTTTTTTCTTTGCGTCATGTGCTGTTTGGGGAGGGTTTTTTGGAAGGGACATGCTGCGTGACACTGCAGTGCCACTCCTAGATGGGCCCGGTGTTTGTGTCGGCCACTAGGGTCGCTTATCTTACTCACACAGCTACCTCATTGCGCCTCTTTTTTTCTTTGCGTCATATGCTGTTTGGGGAGGGTTTTTTGGAAGGGACATCCTGCGTGACACTGCAGTGCCACTCCTAGATGGGCCCGGTGTTTGTGTCGGCCACTAGGGTCGCTTATCTTACTCACACAGCTACCTCATTGCGCCTCTTTTTTTCTTTGCGTCATGTGCTGTTTGGGGAGGGTTTTTTGGAAGGGACATCCTGCGTGACACTGCAGTGACACTCCTAGATGGGCCCGGTGTTTGTGTCGTCCACTAGGGTCGCTTATCTTACTCACACAGTCAGCTACCTCATTGCGCCTCTTTTTTTCTTTGCGTCATGTGCTGTTTGGGGAGGGTTTTTTGGAAGGGACATCCTGCGTGACACTGCAGTGCCACTCCTAGATGGGCCCGGTGTTTGTGTCGGCCACTAGGGTCGCTTATCTCACTCACACAGCTACCTCATTGCGCCTCTTTTTTTCTTTGCGTCATGTGCTGTTTGGGGAGGGTTTTTTGGAAGGGACATCCTGCGTGACACTGCAGTGACACTCCTAGATGGGCCCGGTGTTTGTGTCGGCCACTAGGGTCGCTTATCTTACTCACACAGCTACCTCATTGCGCCTCTTTTTTTCTTTGCGTCATGTGCTGTTTGGGGAGGGTTTTTTGGAAGGGACATCCTGCGTGACACTGCAGTGACACTCCTAGATGGGCCCGGTGTTTGTGTCGGCCACTAGGGTCGCTTATCTTACTCACACAGCTACCTCATTGCGCCTCTTTTTTTCTTTGCGTCATGTGCTGTTTGGGGAGGGTTTTTTGGAAGGGACATCCTGCGTGACACTGCAGTGACACTCCTAGATGGGCCCGGTGTTTGTGTCGGCCACTAGGGTCGCTTATCTTACTCACACAGCTACCTCATTGCGCCTCTTTTTTTCTTTGCGTCATGTGCTGTTTGGGGAGGGTTTTTTGGAAGGGACATCCTGCGTGACACTGCAGTGACACTCCTAGATGGGCCCGGTGTTTGTGTCGGCCACTAGGGTCGCTTATCTTACTCACACAGCTACCTCATTGCGCCTCTTTTTTTCTTTGCGTCATGTGCTGTTTGGGGAGGGTTTTTTGGAAGGGACATCCTGCGTGACACTGCAGTGACACTCCTAGATGGGCCCGGTGTTTGTGTCGGCCACTAGGGTCGCTTATCTTACTCACACAGCTACCTCATTGCGCCTCTTTTTTTCTTTGCGTCATGTGCTGTTTGGGGAGGGTTTTTTGGAAGGGACATCCTGCGTGACACTGCAGTGACACTCCTAGATGGGCCCGGTGTTTGTGTCGGCCACTAGGGTCGCTTATCTTACTCACACAGCTACCTCATTGCGCCTCTTTTTTTCTTTGCGTCATGTGCTGTTTGGGGAGGGTTTTTTGGAAGGGACATCCTGCGTGACACTGCAGTGACACTCCTAGATGGGCCCAGTGTTTGTGTCGGCCACTAGGGTCGCTTATCTTACTCACACAGCTACCTCATTGCACCTCTTTTTTTCTTTGCGTCATGTGCTGTTTGGGGAGGGTTTTTTGGAAGGGACATCCTGCGTGACACTGCAGTGACACTCCTAGATGGGCCTGGTGTTTGTGTCGGCTACTAGGGTCGCTTAGCTTAGTCATCCAGCGACCTAGGTGCAAATTTTAGGACTAAAAATAATATTGTGAGGTGTGAGGTATTCAGAATAGACTGAAAATGAGTGTAAATTATGGTTTTTGAGGTAAATAATACTTTGGGATCAAAATGACCCCCAAATTCTATGATTTAAGCTGTTTTTTAGTGTTTTTTGAAAAAAACACCCGAATCCAAAACACACCCGAATCCGACAAAAAAAATTCGGTGAGGTTTTGCCAAAACGCGGTCGAACCCAAAACACGGCCGCGGAACCGAACCCAAAACCAAAACACAAAACCCGAAAAATTTCCGGCGCTCATCTCTAGTAGAAATGCTTTATGCCCAAATGCAGATTAGAGCTTTTGTGCAGAGTTTGGGATCCTAGAATACATTGGGGATCCCAAAACATGTGTAATGTAGGAGACACTAAGTATTATTGTGTGTTGCTAATTGCCATCATATCATAGCAAAAGTATGATAATGTATTCATGCAAGAAACTTTAACAGGTCGCATATAATTCTGGTGCCTAAGTGGGCAGATAAATCAGGCAGATAAACCAAGAAAACATGCATTTTAAATTCAAGCAGAAGGTATACAGCCAGTGTCAGACTGGGGCATGTAGGGCCCACTGGGGGAATGCAGTGGTAGGGTCCTATGTTAGGGGTGTGGCCAGTCTGCCTGAGGGGGTGTGACCAGCAACCTCATTGGTTTGACTAACCATTAGAGAGTACAACGTCTGGGCCCCTTCATAAATATATACAGTAAATTCAGCTACTGTATGCATGATAATGTACCAGATTAATAACAGCAATGCACTGTAGAAAATACACCATAGTCCAGTATAAGGTAACTTATGTATAATGTATAACTCAAGTGCACAGTCTGGAACCTGATCCTTAGAGCAGGAGGTGGGGCCCACCGATGGTTTCCTTTGTACCCCTGTGGGCCAGTGCAAGCCTGTATTCAGCATTCATTAGATAGCATAAGGAAATGAAGGCAGTGTAATAAGGCATTCATGCAGATAGATCTATCAAGTCTGATTTTGTAGGTTATACAGGAGCCCCAATGGGCAGGTAGGATCAGACAAGTAAATCAAGAAAGCATGTATTTCTCAATTCAAGCAGAAAATACATAACAAACATTTAGTAACATAGAGATATGTAGGCAAAATTAATCTTTTTCATTACTGTATTAAGCATACCCCAACAAAGAGTCTTTCTTTTCTCTTTTTTCTTTTGACTATATTATGGCATTGCTTGCTGCCTAGAAACAGACCCTAGAAACAAACCAAAGTGTTGCGGTGCCCACCGCAAATCATAGCACACAAATGTAGAAAGAACAGGCTGCTCTGTATGGAAAAGACACTAATTTGGTGAAAATTTGAGTTGTGCGACGGGACATTTTTACTGTATTTGGATTCGGCTCTGATTCATCATCCGTTTTTGGATTTGGATGTACCGTGACTGGTTTTGGATTTGCATTTTTTTTCCAAAATAGACTAAAGACCTAAAATCACATAATTTGGCCTTTTTTGTTCCTAGAGTATGATTAACCTCAATAACATTAATGTACAGTCATTTCCAATCAATTTTGACCATCTCACAGCTCACAATATTGTTTTCACCAATACTGGCCAAAGACAGCAGCGAGCTGGCTGGTTACTAAGCGACATCTATAAAACATTGCCACAGCATACTGGGGTACACTACACAGCACATTTACAAACTATCGATCTATATACTGTATATTTATTATTTTTTGAATTCGCAGCTCGGTGCAAACTGCATGGAGTCATAAGGCTGTGAACAAAGGTAAAGTGCACCAAACAGTACAAATAAAAGATTTATATATATTTTCATCTGTGTTTGAACTTGCAGCTCAGCTCAAACTGCATGTAGTCTGCAGGAGTCACAGAGTTTATAGATGCCCATGAGCAAAGCACACTAGGGTAAAGCACACCAAACAGTACAAACAATAGAATTTACCTATATATATATATATATATATATATATATATATAAAAATTCTGTTTTTGAAATTGCAGTTCGGTTGAAACTGCATGGAATCATTGATATACATGAAAAAATTACACTAAGGTTAAGCACGCCAAACAGTACAATTTACAGCAGAGTACAGCACAGTATACAGCAGTGTGCTGCATGCCCCTATAAACAGTCACTATTCAGAGTCTCTGGACACAGCACAGCCAATACAGCAGCATACAGGGCAGCATACAAAGTCACCATCACAGGGGAACTCTCAGGACTACAGGGCCTGGATGGCAGTAGTGTGCACATACACTTAGCAAATGGGCAGCCACAGTGACAGCAGCATTTAAAAGATGGCACGGCCTGGAGCCAATCAGAGCTCAGACCGGCAGCCAATCAGGGGCGGCCGCAGCAACAGCTCCTTGTTGCTGCTGACCACAAGCTTTGTTATGGGTCATGAGTCTGACCCACCTTTCAAATGCCACCAGCACTGTACTCTGATCTCAGGAGTTTGGAGTGGATTGGATTCCTTGGTATCCGGACTGCTTATTTCTAGTGAAAAGTTGGCTGTAATTTTCCGCACAAACATACAGTAGCATTAATGCACTCTATGGATCACTACTGAAACCTTCAAGCAGAAGTCAACAGTAACAGTAAGTACTGGATAAAATTGCATTGGTCAACCAGGTACAGTTGAGCCAACTGTTTCTGACATCCTCTTGTGTTGTCTTCATTATTCTCCTCTTTTGCCCTGTGAATTCTGCACTTTCTTGGCAAACACAGATTTTCAGAAGTTGATAAAAGAGCAACAACATTTTCAAAACTGTTTTCAAGAATATTCACCTCACGCTGCATTTGGATGCAATATATAATCACATTTTGCCATGAGGGATGTTCCCATTCATAACCCAGTCACACCACATAGCAGAATGAATTGACCATCATCATCCCAGATCTATTCATAAATTTTGCAAAATGTGAATGCTGAACCAAAACCTTCAACGCAAAGATTGCAATATAAGAACTCTGCAAAATGGTCAATTTTGTTCATCTGTTTCACCAGTATACTATGCAGAAAAGGTATCTTGTCCAGGATGTACCCAGGCCTGAACCTGTCAGGGAAACATAACCACATCTTCTAGATGGTGTGGCCATCTCTGCATCAGTGCTTCTTTAGAATGCCAAGAATTCATAACCATTTGAGGATATAACTTCACACTTAGCACAAACCTTCTTGTTGGCCCTTTGTGTTGTGCAATGTGAAAAACTGGTTTAAGCCTTGTTGAAACTGCACATTTTAGCTACCCATACTCATCAAATGTTAAATAGTTCAGTTGTCTGATATTGTTTATCTAAAATACATCTAAAATCAAAAACAATTTCATTTCTGCATTGTTTTAACAAAAGACTTCACCTCTAGGTTTCCAAATGTAGTTCCAACTATCGGTATGTGGTCTAATTTAGGGTAACGTGCATGGCAGATAGTTTGAATGAGGATTTGCCTTTTTCAGTTTCATTAACAGTAGTTGCTATTTCAGAAATGTGCTCTGTTTTATAGAAGATAAGGTAGCTCTACACAATCTTGCTTCTGGTGAAAATGCTAATGCACACTGAATCGTGTCAAGCTTCTGATTTCTGCAACGGTTGGGCAACTATTCTGAAAACACCTACTTTGATGTTACAGTTAATGCTGATGTACAGTAGGATACTAAAGCGATTCAACACCATTTGGCTAACTGCCACTATACAAATCAGATGGGCTTTCATCTTTGGAGATGATTTCCGGCAATCAGCTGATATGGACACCTAATGTTTGAATTTCCTAATACCCTTCTGCAGTTTTCAGTCCTAAGATCTTAGTTCTTCATAGGGGTGAACAGCAGTCTAAGACTGTAAGGAACAATGATTCTTTGTTTCCTCATACTGGGTATTATTCAGAGTGAGACATAAATACAATTTGCATAGTTTTTTTGTCTGTCTCAGGCTGCATTTGTGTACATTCTGTATTTCCAAAATCCATGTCTTTTCAGTTGTAAACTTGTCTTGTGATTCTGTATATCTAGGTGGCTGAGATCGGTGCAGGAATGGGCATGCAGTGATGGTCAGTGGGCATGCACTCGCATGCAGTGGGTGTGCAGTCACAGCACTGGTCCTAATTCATGTTTGTATGCACATGCTTTAACAAGTGCAATTTTCTTGTTAGCAAGTGAAGCTGCTGCCCTGAACTGAAAAGAGACGCCCACCGGAGCGATCACAAACTCATTCGCAACTGCGTACACATTTGCCTCCTATACGCAAGAACAAGGAACATTGATTGTAAGGGTAGACCTATGGCTACACAGACTGCCCGCAGCAGTAGCAACGCTTGCACCATGTTTCTGTACGAACATGATCGCAGTTGAAGGCAGATACATTCCCCCAAACACCCATGACATGCCTGCGTTTTTGCCGCCACTTCCATGTTAACTCCCCCAAAAGGCCCCTTCCTGTCAATCACTCTGTGATTAAATCCTCACTGTGAGCGCAATAATCGCTCCATTGTGAAAACATTGGCATTGCATACAAATATGAATAAAGCCCATAATTCAGTAAGGATGTGGGCATGTATGCAAAGTGTGACTAAAATGGCAATCAAAAACTCTCAAATGCAGTCTTCTTGAGGAGTCTGACCTTATTATACTTGTAACATTGAAAATGATGACTGCGCATGATTGGTCGCACAGGTTGAAAACACACCATTGAAGTCAAGTGACGCCAACTCTGGAAAAGCTCCCTGGAAACCGGTTAGAGATAAGGTGGGTACACACTTAGCGATTTTTAACCCTTCCTGAGCAATGTCGTTTATTGCTAAGTGTGTATGCCGCCACCGAGTGATGCGTGGCCTCATGGGTTGTTAATGACAATCTATCTCGGCCGTGCATGCAGCTCAATTTGGACTCTTTGGCCAAAGTTGCATGCTCCGGCCTGCTGTGGCATGACGTCACTGTGCGATATCATTAGTGATATCGCACAGTGTTTATGCCCACCATCGGGCGGCCCGGCCCTGGATGGGAAACCCTCAACGACGTCATTCATAGAACACCGCCTAGTGTGTACCAACCCATAGGGGTATATTCAATTCATGTCGGATCCTTTCCGACGGAAAGGATCCGACATGTAAGTATTCAATAATCGGCCAAACTCAACAGGTTTGGCCCATTCTCGACACTGCCAATCCGACTTTTTTTTTTAAAGTCGGATTGACATTGTCGGAAACAGGGCTAAAATCTGTCGGGTTTGGCTGCGCTTCCGACAGTACACGTGGATTCTGACAATGCACGTGTTTTCCGACAAGTTGTGAGTCATTGAATAGGTTGGAACCCCTTCCGACCTAAACCTGTCGGAAACAAATGATGGTGACAAATGAACTCAGTCATACATGCAAGCCGCTTACTCTCTGGGGATGCGTCGTAACAAACTGTGAGTACATAGCCAAGCTGCATGCACCTGTACCAATGATTTTCTACAGGTTCAAGGTCATTTTATCCCAGAGAATCCCGCTAACCTGGCCAGTAATAACAGGACTTTAGAAATCTGGTCCTACTTGTTGTACATAGATCTATTTGGACACAATATTGATTATACCCAAAAGGAAAACTGCTGTGGTGAGCTTTCACACTAACTAGCCAGTAAAGGGAACACATCTAAAAACCCCTGGAGCATAGATATGAGATGTTTTATTTTCCTTCTGTCTTAATGGTTTTACACGCCATTTTATTATGATCTTTAATAGGGACATACACTAATATAATAGCAACCAGTTGCAAATGTTTTATTGTTATATGTGCAATAAATAATTTTGTATATACAGTGGGGCAAAAAAGTATTTGTACAGCCACTGATTGTGTAAGTTGACACACACAAAAAGATGAGAGAGGTCTGTAATTTCCATCATAGGTACACTTCAACTGTGAGAGCCAGAATCTGAAAAAAAAAAACAGGAAATCACATTGTATGATTTTTAAACAATTTATTTGTATATTCTCGCATAAAATAAATATTTGGACAATCAAAAAGTTTAACTCATTACTTTGTAATATAACCTCAGTTGGCAATTACAGAGGTCAAACGTTTCCTGTAGTTCTTGACCAGGTTTGCACACACTGTTGCAGGTATTTTGGCCCATTCTTCCATGCAGAACTTCTCTAGATCTGTCATGTTTTGGGGCTGTCGCCGGGCAACACGGACTTTCAACTCCCTCCACAGATTTTCTATTGGGTTGAGGTCTGGAGACTGGCTAGGCCACTCCAGGACCTTGAAATTCTTCTTACGGAGCCACTACTTAGTTGCCCGGGCGGTGTGTTTGGGGTCATTGTCATGCTGGAAGACCCAGCCACATTCCATCTTCAATGCTCTTACTGAGGGAAGGAGATTTTTGCCCAAAATCTCACGATACATGGCCCCATTCATCCTCTCCTTAATACGGATCAGTCGTCCTGTCCCCTTTGCAGAAAAGCAGCCCCAAAGCATGATGTTTCTACCCCCATGCTTACAGTTGGTATGGTGTTCTTGGGATGCATTCATCATTCTTCTCCCTCCAAACACGGCGAGTGGAGTTTATACAAAAAAGTTTGATTTTGCTCTCATATGACATTACATTCTCCCAATCCTCCTCTGGATCATTCAGATGGTCATTGGCAAACTTTAGACGAGCCTGGACATGTGCTGGCTTAAGCAGGGGGACCTTTCGGGCGCTGCAGGATTTCAATCCATGACAACGTAATTGTCAGAATCCATTTGGATTTCCCTCTGTAGGAACATATTCACAGGGACTGATGTTCTCGGCACAATAGCAGGTTTATTTATACAGGGTAAAGCAGTGTACAACTGTAAACAATAAGTATAAACCAAGAATGATTGAAGAACACAAAATGAAAGGGAGAACTGGAATTGCACTTGCAATGCTGGGAGTCTGGGAAGTACTTGGCAGTACTGGATACTTGGGAACACAGTTGTGATACTGGGATTGGAAAATCACTTGTGATGCTGGGAACTGAGGGGACACGGGATGCCAGGAGACTGTGAGTACACGGGATGCCAGGAGACTGTGAGTACACGGACACACTGAAGATTACATGAAAACGGTGTAGACTGTGGAAACACTTGAGACACTGTGGACTGTGAAGGCACTTGTAATAGTATTGTTCTGTAGCAGATTTAGCACCATAGCAGGATGCACTTGAGCAGAGACTGCAGGGTTGCAGGATTGCACTGTAGAAGGTCAGCACCATAGCAGGATGCACTTGAGCAGAGAATGCAACGTACCAGGATAACAGGATTGCACTGTAGCAGGATCACAGGATAGCACTGTGGTAGAGTATGCAACATACCAGGATAACATGATTGCACTGTAGCAGGATCACAGGATAGCACTGTGGTAGAGTATGCAACGTAACAGGATAACAGGATTGCACTGTAGCAGGATCACAGCATAGCACTGTGGTAGAGTATGCAACATAGCAGGGTAACGGGATTGCACTGTAGCAGAGTAGCTACACAGGATAGCTGTTGGAGCCTGGCAATACTATGGATGATTTTAGCAGTAGGGACCAGCATAACCAGGACCAGGAACTGAGACAACCTTGACACGATGAACTGGCAACTGGGAGCCTGTGTGGCTGGCCTATATAGTGAGTTCAGGTGCTGCTCACAGCTGTGGTAACAGCTAATTACCAAGCTGCAGATACAGAGCAGAGTGCTGAGCACCAGAGCAGAGGGCGCCACCCCAGGCACGAAGGAGAAACTGCATGGATCGTGACAGTAATGTGTTACTAATTGAAACCTTTGTGACTGTGGTCCCAGCTCTCTTAAGGTCATTGACCAGGTCCCACCGTGTAGTTCTGGGCTGATTCATTACCATTCTCAAGATCATTGATACCCCACGAGGTGAGATCTTGCATGGAGCCCCAGGTCAAGAGAGATTGTCAGTGATCTACCATTTTTTTTTTCCTTCCATTTTTTTATAATTGCACCAACAGTTGATCTCTTCTCACCAAGCTGCTTACCTATTGTCGAGTAGCTCATCCCAGCCTTGTGCAGCTCTATAATTTTGTCCCTGGTGTCCTTAGACAGCTTTCTGGTCTTGGCCATGGTGGAGAGATAGCAATCTGACTGAGGGTATGGACAGGTGTCTTTGAACTGGTTATCTGTATAAAACAGATAACATTAATACAGGTAACGAGTGGAGAATAGAAGAGCTTCTTATCCACTTGCCTGGCATGGTTGCATCAGATGCAACCATGCCAGCAAGTGCTCTATCTGACCTGGTCGCAGGGGATGCGACCAGTCAGATAGAGAGTGTTAGCAGCGGCAGGGAAGAGAAACTTCCCTCCGCTGCTGCTGTCAGAGGGACCGGAAGGTCCCTTTGCCTCCCTGCACTCTCCCCCTGTGTCTGCCATGCTGCCGATTACTGCTGATCGGTCAGCACGGAAGGATCCCCCCCCCTCCAGTAGCTGCAGACAACGGCAGCCGCTGAGGAGAGTAAATGAACCCTATCAAGTTACCCCCTGGCCCCCCTGCATACATGCAGGTTTTCCCGGCTTTCAAAATTAAAAAAATATATTTTTTTTGGAGAAAAAAAAATATATTTTTTTTTCCCTTTTTTTAACTAAAATCATTTGGGATAGGGTTAAATTGATGTTCGTCACCTAATTCATGAATAAAAAAAATGACAATTTCGGAGCGATTTTCAGCGAAAAAAATCGTCAGTTAAGTGGTTAAAGAAGAAGTAACAGGTCTGTGAGAGCCCGAAATCTTGTTGCTTGGTAGGTGTCCAAATATTTATTTTCCACAAGAATATACAAGTATATTGTTTAAAAATCATACAATGTGATTTCCTGTTTTGTTTTATTCAGATTCTGTCTCTCACAGTTGAAGTGTACCTATGATGGAAATTACAGACCTCTCCCATCTTTTAAGTGGGTCAACTTGCACAATCGGTGGCTGTCCAAATACTTTTTTGCCCCACTGTATATTAGTATTTGAGTGTTTAATTCACATGCCAGACCTCTTAATAAGTAGCACAAAACTAATATATATTTAATGTTGCTCTGTATCTTTTTGATAAAGATTTGCGTTTAGTCACAAACACATAATAGTTTCTGCAGCTGTGAGACATAGAAAAACACTTTAAGTGACAGTAGTGGAACTTTCTTTGTAGTGGGCCCACGTGCAAAAATATAATTTTCACCCCTCCTACACCCTGATCCAAGTTCACAATATGCCACACAGCAGAGGTTGACAGTAGAGATGAGCGCCGGAAATTTTTCGGGTTTTGTGTTTTGGTTTTGGGTTCGGTTCCGCGGCCGTGTTTTGGGTTCTAACGCGTTTTGGCAAAACCTCACCGAATTTTTTTTGTCGGATTCGGGTGTGTTTTGGATTCGGGTGTTTTTTTTTAAAAAAACACTAAAAAACAGCTTAAATCATAGAATTTGGGGGTCATTTTGATCCCAAAGTATTATTAACCTCAAAAACCATAATTTACACTCATTTTCAGTCTATTCTGAATACCTCACACCTCACAATATTATTTTTAGTCCTAAAATTTGCACCTAGGTCGCTGGATGACTAAGCTGGGTGACCCTAGTGGCCGACACAAACACCGGGCCCATCTAGGAGTGGCACTGCAGTGTCACGCAGGATGTCCCTTCCAAAAAACCCTCCCCAAACAGCACATGACGCAAAGAAAAAAAGAGGCGCAATGAGGTAGCTGACTGTGTGAGTAAGATAAGCGACCCTAGTGGCCGACACAAACACCGGGCCCATCTAGGAGTGGCACTGCAGTGTCACGCAGGATGTCCCTTCCAAAAAACCCTCCCCAAACAGCACATGACGCAAAGAAAAAAAGAGGCGCAATGAGGTAGCTGACTGTGTGAGTAAGATAAGCGACCCTAGTGGCCGACACAAACACCGGGCCCATCTAGGAGTGGCACTGCAGTGTCACGCAGGATGTCCCTTCCAAAAAACCCTCCCCAAACAGCACATGACGCAAAGAAAAAAAGAGGCGCAATGAGGTAGCTGACTGTGTGAGTAAGATAAGCGACCCTAGTGGCCGACACAAACACCGGGCCCATATAGGAGTGGCACTGCAGTGTCACGCAGGATGTCCCTTCCAAAAAACCCTCCCCAAACAGCACATGACGCAAAGAAAAAAAGAGGCGCAATGAGGTAGCTGACTGTGTGAGTAAGATAAGCGACCATAGTGGCCGACACAAACACCGGGCCCATCTAGGAGTGGCACTGCAGTGTCACGCAGGATGTCCCTTCCAAAAAACCCTCCCCAAACAGCACATGACGCAAAGAAAAAAAGAGGCGCAATGAGGTAGCTGACTGTGTGAGTAAGATAAGCGACCCTAGTGGCCGACACAAACACCGGGCCCATCTAGGAGTGGCACTGCAGTGTCACGCAGGATGTCCCTTCCAAAAAACCCTCCCCAAACAGCACATGACGCAAAGAAAAAAAGAGGCGCAATGAGGTAGCTGACTGTGTGAGTAAGATAAGCGACCCTAGTGGCCGACACAAACACCGGGCCCATCTAGGAGTGGCACTGCAGTGTCACACAGGATGTCCCTTCCAAAAAACCCTCCCCAAACAGCACATGACGCAAAGAAAAAAAGAGGCGCAATGAGGTAGCTGACTGTGTGAGTAAGATAAGCGACCCTAGTGGCCGACACAAACACCGGGCCCATCTAGGAGTGGCACTGCAGTGTCACGCAGGATGTCCCTTCCAAAAAACCCTCCCCAAACAGCACATGACGCAAAGAAAAAAAGAGGCGCAATGAGGTAGCTGACTGTGTGAGTAAGATAAGCGACCCTAGTGGCCGACACAAACACCGGGCCCATCTAGGAGTGGCACTGCAGTGTCACGCAGGATGTCCCTTCCAAAAAACCCTCCCCAAACAGCACATGACGCAAAGAAAAAAAGGGGCGCAATGAGGTAGCTGACTGTGTGAGTAAGATAAGCGACCCTAGTGGCCGACACAAACACCGGGCCCATCTAGGAGTGGCACTGCAGTGTCACGCAGGATGTCCCTTCCAAAAAACCCTCCCCAAACAGCACATGACGCAAAGAAAAAAAGAGGCGCAATGAGGTAGCTGACTGTGTGAGTAAGATAAGCGACCCTAGTGGCCGACACAAACACCGGGCCCATCTAGGAGTGGCACTGCAGTGTCACGCAGGATGTCCCTTCCAAAAAACCCTCCCCAAACAGCACATGACGCAAAGAAAAAAAGAGGCGCAATGAGGTAGCTGACTGTGTGAGTAAGATAAGCGACCCTAGTGGCCGACACAAACACCGGGCCCATCTAGGAGTGGCACTGCAGTGTCACGCAGGATGTCCCTTCCAAAAAACCCTCCCCAAACAGCACATGACGCAAAGAAAAAAAGAGGCGCAATGAGGTAGCTGACTGTGTGAGTAAGATAAGCGACCCTAGTGGCCGACACAAACACCGGGCCCATCTAGGAGTGGCACTGCAGTGTCACGCAGGATGTCCCTTCCAAAAAACCCTCCCCAAACAGCACATGACGCAAAGAAAAAAAGAGGCGCAATGAGGTAGCTGACTGTGTGAGTAAGATAAGCGACCCTAGCGGCCGACACAAACACCGGGCCCATCTAGGAGTGTCACTGCAGTGTCACGCAGGATGTCCCTTCCAAAAAACCCTCCCCAAACAGCACATGACGCAAAGAAAAATTAAAGAAAAAAGAGGTGCAAGATGGAATTGTCCTTGGGCCCTCCCACCCACCCTTATGTTGTATAAACAGGACATGCACACTTTAACCAACCCATCATTTCAGTGACAGGGTCTGCCACACGACTGTGACTGATATGACGGGTTGGTTTGGACCCCCACCAAAAAAGAAGCAATTAATCTCTCCTTGCACAAACTGGCTCTACAGAGGCAAGATGTCCACCTCATCATCATCCTCCGATATATCACCGTGTACATCCCCCTCCTCACAGATTATCAATTCGTCCCCACTGGAATCCACCATCTCAGCTCCCTGTGTACTTTGTGGAGGCAATTGCTGCTGGTCAATGTCTCCGCGGAGGAATTGATTATAATTCATTTTAATGAACATCATCTTCTCCACATTTTCTGGATGTAACCTCGTACGCCGATTGCTGACAAGGTGAGCGGCGGCACTAAACACTCTTTCGGAGTACACACTTGTGGGAGGGCAACTTAGGTAGAATAAAGCCAGTTTGTGCAAGGGCCCTCCAAATTGCCTCTTTTTCCTGCCAGTATAAATACGGACTGTGTGACGTGCCTACTTGGATGCGGTCACTCATATAATCCTCCACCATTCTTTCAATGGTGAGAGAATCATATGCAGTGACAGTAGACGACATATCCGTAATTGTTGTCAGGTCCTTCAGTCCGGACCAGATGTCAGCATCAGCAGTCGCTCCAGACTGCCCTGCATCACCGCCAGCGGGTGGGCTCGGAATTCTGAGCCTTTTCCTCGCACCCCCAGTTGCGGGAGAATGTGAAGGAGGAGATGTTGACAGGTCGCGTTCCGCTTGACTTGACAATTTTCTCACCAGCAGGTCTTTCAACCCCAGCAGACTTGTGTCTGCCGGAAAGAGAGATCCAAGGTAGGTTTTAAATCTAGGATCGAGCACGGTGGCCAAAATGTAGTGCTCTGATTTCAACAGATTGACCACCCGTGAATCCTGGTTAAGCGAATTAAGGGCTCCATCCACAAGTCCCACATGCCTAGCGGAATCGCTCCGTGTTAGCTCCTCCTTCAATGTCTCCAGCTTCTTCTGCAAAAGCCTGATGAGGGGAATGACCTGACTCAGGCTGGCAGTGTCTGAACTGACTTCACGTGTGGCAAGTTCAAAGGGCATCAGAACCTTGCACAACGTTGAAATCATTCTCCACTGCGCTTGAGACAGGTGCATTCCACCTCCTATATCGTGGTCAGATGTATAGGCTTGAATGGCCTTTTGCTGCTCCTCCAACCTCTGAAGCATATAGAGGGTTGAATTCCACCCCGTTACCACTTCTTGCTTCAGATGATGGCAGGGCAGGTTCAGGTGTTTTTGGTGTTGCTCCAGTCTTCTGTACGTGGTGCCTGTACGCCGAAAGTGTCCCGCAATTCTTCTGGCCACCGACAGCATCTCTTGCACGCCCCTGTCGTTTTTTAAAAAATTCTGCACCACCCAATTCAAGGTATGTGCAAAACATGGGACGTGCTGGAATTTGCCCATATTTAATGCACACACAATATTGCTGGCGTTGTCCGATGCCACAAATCCACAGGAGAGTCCAATTGGGGTAAGCCATTCCGCGATGATCTTCCTCAGTTGCCGTAAGAGGTTTTCAGCTGTGTGCGTATTCTGGAAAGCGGTGATACAAAGCGTAGCCTGCTTAGGAAAGAGTTGGCGTTTGAGAGATGCTGCTACTGGTGCCGCCGCTGCTGTTCTTGCGGCGGGAGTCCATACATCTACCCAGTGGGCTGTCACAGTCATATAGTCCTGACCCTGCCCTGCTCCACTTGTCCACATGTCCGTGGTTAAGTGGACATTGGGTACAACTGCATTTTTTAGGACACTGGTGAGTCTTTTTCTGACGTCCGTGTACATTCTCGGTATCGCCTGCCTAGAGAAGTGGAACCTAGATGGTATTTGGTAACGGGGGCACACTGCCTCAATAAATTGTCTAGTTCCCTGTGAACTAACGGCGGATACCGGACGCACGTCTAACACCAACATAGTTGTCAAGGCCTCAGTTATCCGCTTTGCAGCAGGATGACTGCTGTGATATTTCATCTTCCTCGCAAAGGACTGTTGGACAGTCAATTGTTTACTGGAAGTAGTACAAGTGGGCTTACGACTTCCCCTCTGGGATGACCATCGACTCCCAGCAGCAACAACAGCAGCGCCAGCAGCAGTAGGCGTTACACGCAAGGATGCATCGGAGGAATCCCAGGCAGGAGAGGAATCGTCAGAATTGCCAGTGACATGGCCTGCAGGACTATTGGCAT
Source organism: Pseudophryne corroboree (assembly GCF_028390025.1). Lineage (NCBI taxonomy): Eukaryota > Metazoa > Chordata > Amphibia > Anura > Myobatrachidae > Pseudophryne > Pseudophryne corroboree. The sequence continues at coordinate 283,823,335 of NC_086451.1, forward strand.
TCCTGGGGAAGGAGGAAATTGACACTGAGGGAGTTGGTGGGGTGGTTTGCGGGAGCTTGGTTACAAGAGGAAGGGATTTACTGGTCAGTGGACTGCTTCCGCTGTCACCCAAAGTTTTTGAACTTGTCACTGACTTATTATGAATGCGCTGCAGGTGACGTATAAGGGAGGATGTTCCGAGGTGGTTAACGTCCTTACCCCTACTTATTACAGCTTGACAAAGGCAACACACGGCTTGACACCTGTTGTCCGCATTTCTGTTGAAATACCTCCACACCGAAGAGCTGATTTTTTTGGTATTTTCACCAGGCATGTCAACGGCCATATTCCTCCCACGGACAACAGGTGTCTCCCCGGGTGCCTGACTTAAACAAACCACCTCACCATCAGAATCCTCCTGGTCAATTTCCTCCCAAGCGCCAGCAACACCCATATCCTCCTCATCCTTGTGTACTTCAACACTGACATCTTCAATCTGACTATCAGGAACTGGACTGCGGGTGCTCCTTCCAGCACTTGCAGGGGGCGTGCAAATGGTGGAAGGCGCATGCTCTTCACGTCCAGTGTTGGGAAGGTCAGGCATCGCAACCGACACAATTGGACTCTCCTTGTGGATTTGGGATTTCGAAGAACGCACAGTTCTTTGCGGTGCTACTGCTTTTGCCAGCTTGAGTCTTTTCATTTTTCTAGCGGGAGGCTGAGTGCTTCCATCCTCATGTGAAGCTGAACCACTAGCCATGAACATAGGCCAGGGCCTCTGCCGTTCCTTGCCACTCCGTGTGGTAAATGGCATATTGGCAAGTTTACGCTTCTCCTCCGACAATTTTATTTTAGGTTTTGGAGTCCTTTTTTTACTGATATTTGGTGTTTTGGATTTGACATGCTCTGTACTATGCCATTGGGCATCGGCCTTGGCAGACGACGTTGCTGGCATTTCATCGTCTCGGCCATGACTAGTGGCAGCAGCTTCAGCACGAGGTGGAAGTGGATCTTGATCTTTCCCTAATTTTGGAACCTCAACATTTTTGTTCTCCATATTTTAATAGGCACAACTAAAAGGCACCTCAGGTAAACAATGGAGATGGATGGATACTAGTACTAGCTAATAATACTAGTACTAATACTAGCTAATAATAATAGTACTAGCTAATAATACTAGCTAGATACTAGCTGCTAATATAGACTGGTTGATAATGAGATGTAGTATGTATAAAGAAGAAAGAAAAAAAAAACCACGGGTAGGTGGTATACAATTATGGATGGACTGCCGAGTGCCGACACAGAGGTAGCTACAGCCGTGAACTACCGTACTGTGTCTGCTGCTAGTATAGACTGGATGATAAATAATGATATAAAAAATATATCACTACTGCAGCCGGACAGGTATATAATATTATATAATGACGGACCTGCTGGACACTGTCTGTCAGCAGAATGAGTTTTTTATAGAAGAAAAAAACACCACACAAGTCACACGAGTCCACGACGAGTGTACTTTTTCAGGCAGACAATCAATAAATATAGTACTATAGTACTGGTGGTCAGTGTGGTCAAGTCACTGGTCACAGTGGTCAGTCACACTGGCAGTGGCACTAGTCTCTCTCTGGCAGCAAAAGTGTGCACTGTTTAATATGTACTCCTGGCTCCTGCTATAACCTATAACTGCTCCCCAGTCTCCCCCACAATTAAGCTGTGTGAGCACAGTCAGATATTAATGACGGACCTGCTGGACACTGTCTGTCAGCAGAATGAGTTTTTTAAAGAAGAAAAAAACACCACATAAGTCACACGAGTCCACGACGAGTGTACTTTTTCAGGCAGACAATCAATAAATATAGTACTATAGTACTGGTGGTCAGTGTGGTCAGGTCACTGGTCACAGTGGTCAGTCACACTGGCAGTGGCACTAGTCTCTCTCTGGCAGCAAAAGTGTGCACTGTTTAATATGTACTCCTGGCTCATGTTATGATTCCCGTACTTCAGACCAGAGGAGATCTTTATGGCAGAGGTCTGAGTACTGGAAGGATATGCTGGTACGGGAGCAGGAAAGCCTAGTAACCCCTGGCGCCCTAACTCCGTTGTCTCGCCCGTGTTATCAGAAATCCCCTGCGAGACTATGGTTGCTTGAGCCCATGGCAGCCGCGTTCGAAGGGCGGATTATGTCTGCCCAACCCCGATGCCCCCTCAGGTCTTAATGGGAGACAAAGGGAAATCCGAGACAGGGTGATAACAAGGGGCCCTCTGACTAAACAACCAGGCCAGGGGTTACAAGCTATCTAACTTAAACCAAAAGTATGTGCGGACAAACCGCCAGGGAAAAGGACAACCAAAGATCCACTGATCCGTTACTCCTATCCAGCACCGCTGGATACCAGAGTGGATTTGTGGGAGCGGAATCCTCCGCAAAAGCTCCAGAACACAATAAACTAAATAATAAATAGTAGCGGTCAAGCCGCAACACACGGCTACGCCGCGACTCACGAACACCACAGGATGTTAAAGGTGCTCGGTCGGACTCCAGGAATAGATGACAAATTCCGAGTACTGGATCACTGAGGACAGGAACAACCGGGTTGAGCAGGACTGGAAACTCTCTGTAACTGACACAGCAAACAGGAAGCTATCACCGGCGTCCGTGAGAAGTCCTGAGAGTGCTTAAATTTGGGAGCCCTCCAATCATGATCCAGACAGGGTAATCACATAATGATGCCGTGCAGCTGCATGCTGCACGGCCAGAATACACAAGCACTGATTAATTAAGACCCAGCAACGGGGAACGCGGTCTGACCGTGGCGTCCCCGTTGCTAGGGTCTGAGCGGCTCCATGCGCCCGGCGTCTAGCGTTGCTAGGGAGCCGGCGGCTGTCTGCCTGCGGCGTCCCTAGTTGCTAGGCGCCGGGCCGCACTGACGGGCGGACCCTCGGCGCCTAACAGTACCCCCCCCTTGAGGAGGGGTCAAGGAACCCCTAAGGCCAGGTTTCTGAGGAAATTCTCGAAAAAATGCCCTTTTGAGCCTCGGGGCATGGAGATCCTCATCCAGGACCCAAGACCTTTCTTCTGGACCATAACCTCTCCAATGTACCAAAAAATAAAGCCGACCCCGGGACAACTTGGAATCGAGAACCTTCTCCACTAAGAACTCCTGCTGACCCTGTACATCTATTGGTGATTTCCCCTGAGAGATCTTGCGAGGAAATCTACTGGACGAAACATATGGTTTTAACAAGGAGCAATGGAAGGTATTTCCGATCCGTAAAGTTTTTGGTAAACGTAACCGGAAAGCCACTGGATTGACTTTTTTGATAATATGAAATGGTCCAATAAATTTAGGACCCAATCTGGCTGAGGTTTGTCGAAGTTTAATGTTGCGAGTCGACAACCATACCCTATCTCCAACTTTAAAAGTGCACGGCCGCCGGAGCCTGCCAGAAAAATTTTTCTCCCGAAATGCCGCTTTTCTGAGAGCCAGGTGCACTTTTCTCCAAATGAGTTTGAGATGAGAGGTCAAGGTCAGTGAGGAGACAGAGGAATGTTGAAAAAAGGAATTAGCTCTGGGGTGAAAACCAAAAACTGTAAAAAATGGAGATACATTGGTGGAGGAATGACAGGCATTGTTGTAAGCAAACTCTGCAAACGGAAGAAACTCAGACCAGTCATTTTGGAGTTTGGCCGAGTACAAACGCAAATATTGTTTTAATGATTGATTAACTCGCTCAGTCTGCCCGTTGGATTGGGGATGGTAGCCAGACGTTAAAGATAATTTCATCTTTAATGAGGCACAAAAAGACTTCCAAAATTGTGCAATGAATTGTGGACCCCGATCAGAAACAATATCAGTGGGTAACCCATGGAGTCTGAAAACATGGCGGAGGAACAAGACTGCCAATCCCTGGGCAGATGGCAATCGGGGAAGAGCAATGAAATGGGCCATTTTGCTAAAACGGTCCACTACCACCCATATGACTAGGCATCCGGCTGACAGAGGGAGGTCCACCACAAAATCCATGGAAATATGAGACCATGGCCTAAGAGGAACATTCAAGGGCATAAGTTGACCGATAGGCAAGGAACGGGGAACCTTATGCTGTGCACAGACCTGACAAGAAAAAACAAACTCCTTAATGTCTTTGGAAAGACCAGGCCACCATACCGAGCGGGAAACTAATTCAAAAGTTTTAGCGATCCCCGGATGCCCGGCAACCTTGCTATCATGAAACTCCGTCAAAACCGTTGCTCTCAAAAACTCGGGGACAAAAAGACGACCAGCAGGAGTATTTCCAGGAGCTTGATGTTGAAGCTGCTTTAACTGGGTAAATAAATCTTGTGTGAGACCTGCCCGAATGACTGAAGACGGAAGTATGGGAGTAACAGGACTGTTGTCTTGAACTGGAAGAAAACTGCGTGACAGGGCATCTGCCTTGGTATTCTTGGAACCTGGCCTGAAGGTGATAATGAACTTGAAACGAGTAAAAAATAAAGCCCAACGAGCTTGCCGGGCATTCAGCCGTTTAGCTGATTCAATGTATTGAAGATTTTTGTGATCAGTCAAAACTGAAATGGTATGAGTGGCTCCTTCAAGCCAATGCCTCCACTCCTCAAAAGCCCATTTAATAGCCAGTAATTCCCGGTTACCAACATCGTAGTTGGATTCAGCAGATGAGAATTTCCTGGACATAAAGGCACAAGGATGTAATTCCAGGGAATCCGGATCCTTCTGAGATAGGATAGCCCCTACTCCAACCTCCGAGGCATCAACCTCAACAATGAAAGGCAATTCTGGGTTGGGATGTCTGAGGACCGGGGCTGAGACAAAGGCTTGTTTCAAGGCCTGAAAAGATAACTCCGCTTCACGTGACCAGTTGGTAGGATCTGCTCCCTTTTTAGTCAGTGCCACAATGGGAGCAACTAGGTCAGAGAAAGAGTGAATAAATCTTCTATAGTAATTCGCAAACCCTAAAAAGCGCTGAATTGCTTTTAAATTGGTGGGTTGCGCCCAACTAAGGATGGCTTGGAGCTTCTTTGGTTCCATACAGAATCCCCGAGGGGAAATAATGTACCCTAAAAAGGATACCTCCGTGACATGAAATTCACACTTCTCCAGCTTGGCATATAGGTGATTTTCACGTAATTTTTTTAGAACCTGACGCACCTGGGTAACATGTTGTTCAATAGAGTCAGAATATATCAAAATATCGTCTAAGTAGACTACAACGAATCTTCCAAGAAATTCACGGAGCACATCGTTAATGAGATCCTGGAAAACTGCCGGAGCGTTGGACAGGCCGAATGGCATAACCAGATACTCATAGTGGCCTGATTGAGTACTGAATGCCGTTTTCCACTCATCCCCTGACTTGATTCTGATGAGGTTATATGCTCCTCTCAGGTCAATCTTAGAAAAAATCACAGCCGAACGTAGCTGATCAAAGAGGACAGAAATCAGCGGCAAAGGGTAAGTATTCTTTACTGAGATTTTATTCAAGGCTCTAAAGTCAATGCAAGGTCTGAGTGATCCATCCTTCTTCTCCACGAAGAAGAAGCCTGCACTTAAAGGGGATTTAGATGGCCTGATAAATCCTTTCCCTAGGCTTTCTTTAACATACTCATTCATGGCCACAGTTTCAGGTCCGGACAATGCATATAACCTTCCCTTAGGCAAAGTGGCACCAGGAATTAACTCGATAGCACAATCATAAGGCCTATGGGGAGGCAGAATATCCGCATTGCCCTTGGAAAATACATCAACAAAATCCTGGTATTCCACAGGAATGGGTGCGGGAATGACAGCAGCTATTCTGATGGGAAGCGTAATACATTCCTTATTACAGATGGTACCCCATTGTAAGATCTCCCCCGACTGCCAATCAATGATGGGATTATGAAAGGCCAGCCAAGGGTGACCCAGAACCACAGGAACTGCTGGGCAATGGGTAAGGAAAAACTCAATCTTTTCAGAATGCAGAGCTCCTACCGAAAGTAGAACAGGAGGTGTACAGAGAGAAATAACCCCATTGGACAAGGGACTCCCATCTAAACCATGCATGGTGATACACCTACCCAAGGCTAACTGAGGAATACCTAAGGCCTTAGCCCATGTTAAATCCATAAAGTTCCCTGCAGCTCCACTGTCCACAAAAGCCGAGACCGAGGAACAGAGGCTGCCAAAGGAAACTTTAGCTGGAACCAACAGTGAATTATTTGAGGAGATAAGCTGCAGACCAAAGTGAACCCCCTCACAACTCACTTGGTCGAGGCGTTTCCCGACTTGTTCGGACAACTACGGGCAAAATGTCCCTTACCCCCACAGTATAAACAAAGACCAGAATTTTGCCTTCTGGTTCTTTCTTCAGGAGACAGTTTGGAGAGGCCTATCTGCATGGGCTCCTCTATGTCCACAGGAATGGAAAAAACACAAGGAGAAGACCCGACAGATGCTCCTTTTTCAGCCCTCCGCTCTCTGAGACGACGATCAATCTTAATAGAGAGCTCCATGAGTTTATCGAGAGTCTCAGGAGCGGGATAATGAAGGAGACTGTCTTTTATAGACTCGGATAAGCCGAGGCGAAACTGACTGCGCAGGGCTGGGTCATTCCATCCACAGTCGTTCGACCAACGGTGAAACTCCGTACAATAAATCTCTGCGGGATTCCTACCCTGTCTGAGAGCACGCAACTTACTCTCGGCGGATGCCTCTCTATCAGGGTCGTCATACAATAGCCCTAAAGACCCCAGAAAGGCGTCTACAGACAATAAAGCCGGATCGTCTGTCTTTAAGCCAAAAGCCCAGGTCTGAGGATCCCCCTGTAGCAAAGAAATAATAATTCCTACCCGCTGAGATTCCGTACCTGAGGAGACTGGTCTTAAACGAAAATACAGTTTACAAGACTCTTTAAAATTAAAAAACTGCTTTCTATCCCCAGAAAAACGGTCAGGCAGATGCATTTTTGGTTCAGGAATGACCCTCGGGAAGTCCGTAACAGATCTTCCTGTGACCTCACCCGAAGGGACAGATCCTGAACCATCTGAGTAAGCTCTTGAATCTGGCTAACTAAAAGCTGGCCAGGATTTGGCCCAACACCGGAGGGATTCATGAGGCTGACAAATCTCCCAACAGAATAAGGGAAAAAATTAACTCCAGTTTAATTTTAAATTTTAGTTAGGCCGGTGATAAAGTTATGATTCCCGTACTCCAGACCAGAGGAGATCTTTATGGCAGAGGTCTGAGTACTGGAAGGATATGCTGGTACGGGAGCAGGAAAGCCTAGTAACCCCTGGCGCCCTAACTCCGTTGTCTCGCCCGTGTTATCAGAAATCCCCTGCGAGACTATGGTTGCTTGAGCCCATGGCAGCCGCGTTCGAAGGGCGGATTATGTCTGCCCAACCCCGATGCCCCCTCAGGTCTTAATGGGAGACAAAGGGAAATCCGAGACAGGGTGATAACAAGGGGCCCTCTGACTAAACAACCAGGCCAGGGGTTACAAGCTATCTAACTTAAACCAAAAGTATGTGCGGACAAACCGCCAGGGAAAAGGACAACCAAAGATCCACTGATCCGTTACTCCTATCCAGCACCGCTGGATACCAGAGTGGATTTGTGGGAGCGGAATCCTCCGCAAAAGCTCCAGAACACAATAAACTAAATAATAAATAGTAGCGGTCAAGCCGCAACACACGGCTACGCCGCGACTCACGAACACCACAGGATGTTAAAGGTGCTCGGTCGGACTCCAGGAATAGATGACAAATTCCGAGTACTGGATCACTGAGGACAGGAACAACCGGGTTGAGCAGGACTGGAAACTCTCTGTAACTGACACAGCAAACAGGAAGCTATCACCGGCGTCCGTGAGAAGTCCTGAGAGTGCTTAAATTTGGGAGCCCTCCAATCATGATCCAGACAGGGTAATCACATAATGATGCCGTGCAGCTGCATGCTGCACGGCCAGAATACACAAGCACTGATTAATTAAGACCCAGCAACGGGGAACGCGGTCTGACCGTGGCGTCCCCGTTGCTAGGGTCTGAGCGGCTCCGTGCGCCCGACGTCAAGCGTTGCTAGGGAGCCGGCGGCTGTCTGCCTGCGGCGTCCCTAGTTGCTAGGCGCCGGGCCGCACTGACGGGCGGACCCTCGGCGCCTAACAGCTCCTGCTATAACCTATAACTGCTCCCCAGTCTCCCCCACAATTAGGCTGTGTGAGCACAGTCAGATATTAATGACGGACCTGCTGGACACTGTCTGTCAGCAGAATGAGTTTTTTAAAGAAGAAAAAAACACCACACAAGTCACACGAGTCCACGACGAGTGTACTTTTTCAGGCAGACAATCAATAAATATAGTACTATAGTACTGGTGGTCAGTGTGGTCAGGTCACTGGTCACAGTGGTCAGTCACACTGGCAGTGGCACTAGTCTCTCTCTGGCAGCAAAAGTGTGCACTGTTTAATATGTACTCCTGGCTCCTGCTATAACCTATAACTGCTCCCCAGTCTCCCCTACAATTAAGCTGTGTGAGCACAGTCAGATATTAATGACGGACCTGCTGGACACTGTCTGTCAGCAGAATGAGTTTTTTAAAGAAGAAAAAAACACCACACAAGTCACACGAGTCCACGACGAGTGTACTTTTTCAGGCAGACAATCAATAAATATAGTACTATAGTACTGGTGGTCAGTGTGGTCAGGTCACTGGTCACAGTGGTCAGTCACACTGGCAGTGGCACTAGTCTCTCTCTGGCAGCAAAAGTGTGCACTGTTTAATATGTACTCCTGGCTCCTGCTATAACCTATAACTGCTCCCCAGTCTCCCCCACAATTAAGCTGTGTGAGCACAGTCAGATATTAATGACGGACCTGCTGGACACTGTCTGTCAGCAGAATGAGTTTTTTAAAGAAGAAAAAAACACCACACAAGTCACACGAGTCCACGACGAGTGTACTTTTTCAGGCAGACAATCAATAAATATAGTACTATAGTACTGGTGGTCAGTGTGGTCAGGTCACTGGTCACAGTGGTCAGTCACACTGGCAGTGGCACTAGTCTCTCTCTGGCAGCAAAAGTGTGCACTGTTTAATATGTACTCCTGGCTCCTGCTATAACCTATAACTGCTCCCCAGTCTCCCCCACAATTAAGCTGTGTGAGCACAGTCAGATATTAATGACGGACCTGCTGGACACTGTCTGTCAGCAGAATGAGTTTTTTAAAGAATAAAAAAACACCACACAAGTCACACGAGTCCACGACGAGTGTACTTTTTCAGGCAGACAATCAATAAATATAGTACTATAGTACTGGTGGTCAGTGTGGTCAGGTCACTGGTCACAGTGGTCAGTCACACTGGCAGTGGCACTAGTCTCTCTCTGGCAGCAAAAGTGTGCACTGTTTAATATGTACTCCTGGCTCCTGCTATAACCTATAACTGCTCCCCAGTCTCCCCCACAATTAAGCTGTGTATCGTTTTTTTCAGGCAGAGAACAAGAACAGAATGGATTATTATTTAAATATTAATAAATTATAAAACTGCACTGGTGGTCAGGTCACTGGTCATCAGTCACTAGTAGTATAATATAATAACTCCTCCTAAGCTCCAGTAAGTATAGTAATGAACGTGTCTCACTCTCACTCTCCTATTTTAATTTCTAAACGGAGAGGACGCCAGCCACGTCCTCTCCCTATCAATCTCAATGCACGTGTGAAAATGGCGGCGACGCGCGGCTCCTTATATAGAATCCGAGTCTCGCGATAGAATCCGAGCCTCGCGAGAATCCGACAGTGTGATGATGACGTTCGTGCGCGCTCGGGTTAACCGAGCAAGGCGGGAAGATCCGAGTCGCTCGGCCCCGTGTAAAAAAAACTGAAGTTCGGGCGGGTTCGGATTCAGAGGAACCGAACCCGCTCATCTCTAGTTGACAGAGAGGCAGAGGGTGACAGAATAATTCAGTGGGAGGCAAGGGTGACAACAGAAGGCAAGGGGAGACAGAGGGTGACAGTGGAATGCAGAGGAGGCAGAGGGGGGCAGGGGGAGGCAGTGGGTGACAGGGATACAAGAACAATGTCCTGCAGGGTGCAGAGAACAGGGGCATGTACCTTGGTGGGGGTAGGAACACAGTGGCCTCTGCTCTATGAGAGGGGCCCCCATCTCTTATGCTTTCCTCAGTTTGGCACTTGGTCAGCCCACCCTGTTTTCTGCACTAGGCCATTCATCTGACATTGGGCCAGTTGAAACTCATTGCTGGTCTGGGCCGCAGTGGGTCTTTTTGTCCTTATGGGCCCTGGTGCAATGCACCTGTTACACCAATGGTAGTTCCACCACTGTTTAGTGATATATAACATTTGTTATACTATGTTCAGTATTAGTGCCTGATTTGAGTCAGTTTTGTATATTCATTCACATTTTTTTAGTACAAGACTATCATCGATGGTGAAAACACACTGCATATTCATGCATGTATGTTTGCATAAAAAGCACTTCTATTCATGCTTACCAAACAGTATTGTATGTAATATAGGTGATTTTTGAAGATACAGTATGTTCATTTGATTTCAGCATTTGTTACAGCTTTAATTGTAAAGTGTTAACTCTCAGGTTAACACTTCATAATTGGCTCTTAGCAAGCAATATACTTTTACACATTTTTTTAAAAAAAAAGGTTCAAATATTTTAAAGTTTGATTACTTAATAGATTTTAACAAGCACTTTATACGGGATGCGGACACCACCCCAACAGCTGGGATCCTGGCACATGAGATACCAGTGCCGGAATCGAACGCTGGAATGACGAAAGGGGACAGAACATTGATGCCGGAATCTCAATCGTCAGGATCCCAATTGTCAACACAGCAGCCCAGGTAAGTACCACTCTGAGATAGGTTGGGTTAAGTTTAGGCATCCCCTGGGGTTAGGATGCAGGGGAAAAGGATAGGTTTAGGGTGCAGTGAGTGGGGGTAGGGTTGGGCACGACCTGAGAGGGTTGGGTATGGCGTACCCTTAAGAATTTAGCCGTGGATATGCCATACTCACCGCTGAGGGACTGCCGCTCCCTCCGCTGCTCACCGCCGCTGCTGCTGTGAGGGGAGGAGAGCGCAGCATTCGCCTCTCCTGCCCCTCAGTGTCATCCTACAATTCAGCGATGGCCCGTGAGCCAATCAGAGCTCACAGACAGGCAGCCGCAAGCTTTGATTGGCTCATGGATCGGCACTGAATTGAAGGAAGACACCCGCACCGCCGCCGGAAACTGAGGGGCAGGAGAGGCACGTGCTGCACTCTCCTCCTCTCACACACACAGGACAGCAGCAGCAGCGGTAGCGGTGAGCATCAGGGGAAGGGGAGGGGGGCATATCTGGCACTGGGGGCATATCTGGCACTGGGGGGACATGTGTATCTGGCACTGGGGGCATATCTGGCACTGGGGGCATATCTGGCACTGGGGTAACATGTGTATCTGGCACTGGGGGCATATCTGGCACTAGGGGGACATGTGTATCTGGCACTGTGGGCATATATGGCACTTGGGGGACATGTGTATCTGGCACTGGGGGCATATCTGACACTGGAGGGACATGTGTATCTGGCACTGTGGCCATATCTGGCACTGCAGGGACATGTGTATCTGACATTGAGAGCATATCTGGCACTGGGGCATTTCTGTATCTGGCACTGGGAGGCAATGTATATCTGGCACTCTGGGGGCATTTGTGTATCTGGCACTGTGGGGCAATGTGTATCTGGCACTGTGAGGCGATGTATATCTGGCACTCTGGTGGAATTTGTGTATCTGGCACAGTGAGGCAATGTGTATCTGGCACTGTGGGGGAATGTATATCTGGCACTGTGGGGCAATGTATATCTGGCACTGTTGGGGTCATAAGTGTATCTGCCCCTCCCCCATATGTGTATCACGCCCCCATTTTCATTGGTCACGCCCCATCTGGCATTTGGTCACACCCATTTATGGCATGTGCACACAGTGCCTGTAAGACATTTCTTCTATTTGCACCACTGGGCTGCGGAGAGGAGCAGGTTAAGTTTAGCGTGTGGGTAGGGGGAGTTAGGTTTAGGTACCACCAGGAGGGGGTAGGGCTAGGCTGCAGGGGGTGAGGGTTTAGCATCTAAAAGGGAGGGATATGGTAGGGTAGGGGGAGGTTTAGTCTTGTTAACACCCCATGTCGAAATTTCAACTAGAGATAAGCCAGGACCCGAAACACCCCAAACTTTGCATTCTCAGCCCAGCTCAGGTTTTCCCGCCCGCCTCGATTACGTCATTGAGGCAAAATATCATCATCCCGCTGTTGGATTCTCACGGGGTTTGGATTCTAAATAAGTCCCTCCGGCATTGGAGAGTGTACTGGATGGACATGTCCATCACAGTACTGCGAAGCGTGGTGTGCGGTGGGTGGGGGTGCCCTGTATGCTGTATCTGAAAAAGGGGTGCTCTGCCTGCTGTATTTGAAAGGGGTGCTCTCTCTCTTTCAGCTGTTTCTGAAAAAGGGGTGCTCTCTCTGTCAGCTGTATCTGAAAAAGGGGTGCTCTATCTGCTGTATCTGAAAGAGGTGATCTGTACATCCATCCAGGGGCTCTACCCCAGTGTAAAATGAAATAATAAAAGCGCAAAACAAAAAGCCTAAAATTATCTTTATAAAAAAATATTTTTTTGTTTGTGCTGTACCCCAGTGTACAAAACAATTTTAATTTTTCATAAGTACTGTGACACTGCCGGTTAGACCGCAGTATATTATTTCTTACTCATACATGTATTGTGCGACGCTGTCGGTGAGGTCAACCGCAGTGTGTAATTATTATTATATACATTTCTGACTCATTTGTGTGATGCTGTCAGTGAATTCAACTGCAGTGTGTCATTATTATTATATACATTTCTGAGTCAATAGTGTGATGCTGTCTGTGAAGTCTACCGCAGTGTGTAATTATTTATTATATATATTTCTGACTCATTTGTGCGACGCTGTCAGTGAAGGTCAACCCCACTTTGTGTTGATAGAAATGAATACTACTACTAGTGCTGAAGCTGTGGACACCAGTCATGACATTGACAATGCAAGTCTATCAACGTCATCTGCTAAGGCAGATGCCCAGGAGCATAGAGGGCTTAGGCAAGGGTATGTAAAATCATTTAATTTTAGAGTGGCAAAGAAAAAAAATCAAAAGGAAAGTTAGCTGCAGAGGCAGTAAGACAAACTGCGCATTCAGAATCAGAACCATCAGACATTCTTGAGGAATGTTGTTTAAGGGTGTCTACATCAGCTGACAGTAAAAGTAAAGATGGCGATGAATCTGATTAGGAGGGTGATGAGTCTGATGAGGACATAATACAAATTGAGGATTCGTGTGTGGAAGTGGGACAGGATGAGAGGGATATGTGTGAACTATCTGACACTAAGGATGTTGATGATGATGTTTTTTGTGTAAGTCAGCCACCGATGGCTGCCTTTGCTGACCGCGATAAAAAGAAAGCCATTGTGATGCTTGGGCATAAGACCAAAAAGCTACCTCTTGGGTGAGGGATTTTTTTTTACCCCAATCCTAAAAATGTTTATGAAAGCATCTGCTCTATTTCTAAGGCCAAAACTAGTAGAGGTAGGAACGTTAGCCGTCTAGGCACCTCCTACATATTACTTAATTTGCGGCAAAGACGTAAATTTTTTTGTGCAAGATTATAATGTAATTAACACTTCATCAGCAACATCCTCAGAGTAATTACTTAATAGAGGAAGTCCTTCTAAAAAAAACAGTTTTGTGGGGGCCCAAACAAACCAATCATTTCAGCCACAAGTGACGGTCCCTGTTGCTGAAATGATTGGTTTGTTAAACTGTGCATGTCCTGTTTAATATATACTAGAGATGAGTGGGTTCGGTTACTGAGAACCGAACCCTACCGAACATCATGTCCAGAGCCCTGATCCGAGCCCGGCTCAGGTTTTCCTGCCAGACTTGGAAACCAGAACGAAGCAAAACATCATCATCCCACTGTCGGATTCTCGTGGGCTTTGGATCCCATATAAACAGCCGCGCGTCGCCGCCATTTTCACTCCGGACTTGGAGAGTGAGGGAAACAGACCACTGTCTCTCTGTGGGTGGTGGCGTGGGGTTAGTGTGTGCTCTGTTGTGGTGCTGCTACAGTCACTGTGGTGTATCTGTGCTGTGCTAGGGGTGCTGTCCTGGCTGTCCCAGCTGTCCTGGCTGTACCGGCTGTCACTGGTGCTACTGCCAGGTGCTGCAGCTGTACATGTGTGTTGCTGTCCCGGCTGACACTGTGTTGTACAGGGGGCAGGGGCACTGTGAAATATAGGGGTGCTGAAGTCTTAGTAACATTACACTGGCCCTGTCTGCTATAAAAATTTTGGTGCAGTTCTTACAAATGAAATTAAAATCACACTGCTCCTGTATGCTGTGAAATATAGGGGTGCTGCTGATGTCTTAATAACATTACACTGGCCCTGTCAGCTATAAAAATTTGGGTGCAGTTCTTACAAATGAATTAAAAGCACACTGCTACTGTATGCTGTGAAATATAGGGGTGCTGATAGCTTAATAACATTACACTGGCCCTATCTGCTATAAAAGTTTGGGTGCAGCTAAAAATTAAAAGCACACTGTTCCTGTATGCTGTGAAATATAGGGGTGCTGATGTCTTAATAACATTACACTGGCCCTGTCTGTTATAACAGTTTGGGTGCACTTAAAAATTAAAAGCACGCTGTCCCTGTATGCTATGAAGTATAGGGGTGCTGCTGATGTCTTAATAACATTAAACCGGCCCTGTCTGCTATAAAAGTTTGGGTGCAGTTGAAAATTAAAAGCACACTGCTCCTGTATGCTGTTAAATATAGGGGTACTGATGTCTTAATAACATTACACTGGCCCTGTCTGCTATAAAAGCTTGGGTGCAGTTAAAAATTAAAAGCACACTGTTCCTGTATGCTCTGAAATATAGGGGTGCTGATGTCTTAATAACATTACACTGGCCCCATCTGCTATAAAAGTTTGGGTGCAGTTAAAAATTAAAAGCACACTGCTCCTGTATGCTATGAAATATAGGGGTGCTGATGTCTTAATAACATTACACTGGCCCTGTCTGCTATAAAAGTTTGGGTGCAGTTAAAAATGAAAAGCACACTGCTCCTGTATGCTATGAAATATAGGGGTGCTGATGTCTTAATAACATTACACTGGCCCTGTATGTTGTATATATTCAGCGGTGCTGCTGCTGTTCAAATTACATTACACTGGTCCTGTGTGTTGTAACAATACAGAGGAGCTGTGAAAATAAACAGGCACTGTTCTGTGTGCTGTAATAATAAAGGGGTACTGTCCTGTGAAATGGAGAACAACAATTTGGAGGAAAAAATAGTGGAAGATCAGGAACCACTTCCAGTTCCTTGCACTAGTGCTGAAGCTGCTGCTGCCACCAGTTATAACATTGATGATGCAATTCTATCAACGTCATCTGCTAAGGCCAATGCCCAATGTCACAGAGGGCGTGTAAAATCCAAGAAGCAAAAATTAATAATTAGAAAAAAAAGAAATTATCTGATGAGAAACGTAAAATTGGCAATATGCCATTCACTACACGAATTGGCAAGGAAAGGCTAAGGCCTTAGCCTGTCACGCTCGGCGTAAGTTGGGGTTCCGACAACCGAGTTTTGGCTGAAGGGACAGCTACCTGTGTGGAGAGTAAATGAAGTGGCTGAATGTAATTCCTCTTCATGGGGTGGAAGCCAAACTAAGTGTTAACATTGGCCGGAGGGCGTAAAGAAAAGGAGGACTTCGTAGGAAGATAACTGTCGTTTTAATGAATAATCAGGCTGTACATGAATATTGGAGAAATTGAAGAAACTGGAAGAATTTAGAGTCTATGGTTAAATGACTTGAAGAGTGAAGCTGAAAAACTGAAGACTGTGTTTTATGATTAAAAGACGAGGCTGTAGTACTTGGACTTTGAAGAAATGAAGACTGTGGTTTGTGATTGAAAGATGAGGCTGAAGAACTTGGACTTTGAAGAAATGAAGACTGTGGTTTGCGGGAACCGCCGTTAGCACCTGGAGCTCCTCTACGACCTGGGACCCAGTGAGCGCTTCCATGAGTAGCAACGGACTTAGACAGCAGGACTGCAGCAGCGTTTAGGTAACCGATGGATGAGAGCAAACAGGACCAGGGAACCAGAAGTAACCTGGGAGCACAGAGCTCGAGAATCTGTCACAAGGAGGTAACTTGAAGCACTGGCACTCTCCCTCTGAGCCAGCCCCCTTTTGTAAGGGGAGAACACGCAGGATTGGCTGGACACAGATTGGGGACTTCATTGGTAATACTCTGGTCTCCAACATGGCTGCCCCCAGCACAGGAGACATACTTAGCTGTTAGCACACAGCTTCAGCCAGCTTCTGTCTCTAACACACTATACTATGTCACCACTAGAGGACCTTACCGCAGCGATCCCTGCCGCAGCGCCCGGCACTCCAGACCCTCAGCCCCTGGCCTTTGGCAGCCGCACATCCGTCCAGAAGGACCTGCCGGCGCAGCTGCGCCAAACAGCGGGACAGTAACCGTTGGAGCACCCGCCGGAGGTAAGGCTCCGGAGCCTGACATAGCCTATGTTCATGACTGGTGGCTCAGCTTCTCATGCTTAGCTTAGTCATCCAGCAACCTCGGTGCACCTCTTTTTTTCTTAGCATCATGTGCTGTTTGGGGCCTATTTTTTAAATCTTCCATCCTGCCTGACACTGCAGTGCCACTCCTAGATGGGCCAGTTGTTTGTGCTGCACACTTATGTCGCTTAGCTTAGCCATCCAGCAACTTCTGTGCATCTCCTTTTTTCTTTGCTTCATGTGCTGTTTGGGGCCTAGTTTTTAAATCTGCCATTCTGTCTGACACAGCAGTGAAACTCCTAGATGGGCCAGGTGTTTGTGTCACACACTAGTGTTGCTTAGCTTAGTCATCAAGCTACCTCCTTTTACCTTTTTTTCTTATTTGCATGATGTGCTGTTTGGGGCCTAGTTTTTAAAAGTGCCATCCTGTCTGACACTGCAGTGCCACTCCTAGATGGGCCAGGTGTTTGTGATGCACACTTGTGTCGCTTAGCAAAGTCATCCTTCTACCTCATTGCACCTCTTTATCTTCTTTGCATGATGTGCTGTTTGGAGCCTAGTTTTTAAAAGTCCCATCCTGTCTGACACTGCAGTGCCACTCTTAGATGGGCCAGGTGTTTGTGCCGCATACTTGTGTTGCTTAGCTTAGTCATCCAGCTACCTCATTTTACTTCTTTTTCTGATTTGCATGATGTGCTGTTTGGGGCCTAGTTTTTAAAAGTGCCATCCTATCTGACAGTGCAGTGCCACTCCTAAATGGGCCAGGTGTTTGTGCCGCACACTTGTGTCGCTTATCTTAGTCATACAGCTACCTCATTGCACCTCTTTTTCTTCTTTGCATGATGAGCTTTTTGGGGCCTACTTTTTAAAAGTGCCATCCTGTCTGACACTGCAGTGCCACTCCTAGATGGGCCAGGTGTTTGTGATGCACACTTGTGTCGCTTATCTTAGTCATCAAGCAACCTCATTGCACCTCTTTTACTTCTTTGCATGATGTGCTCTTTGGGGCCTAGTTTTTAAAAGTGCCATCCTGTCTGATACTACAGTGCCACTCCTAGATTGGCCAGGTGTTTGTGATACACTTGTGTCGCTTAGCAAAGTCATCCAGCTATGTTGGTGCAACCTTTTGGCCTAAAAACAATATTGTGAGGTGTGAGGTGTTCAGAGTAGACTGGAAATGAGTGGAAATTAATGTTATTGAGGTTAATAATACCGTAGGATCAAAATTACCCGCAAATTCTGTAATTTTAGCGGCTTTTATGTTTTGTTTTTTTAAATCATCCAGATCCAAAACCAAAACCAAAATGTGAAAGGGTGGTTTTGGCCAAACCAATCCAGATCCAAAAACACGAGCATGGAACCAGAACCAAAACTAAAACACAAAAAGTGCCCTCCGCACATCTCTAATATAAATACACACAATTTAAAAAATATAACATGTAACAAATGACCTCACACAATCCCTAGGTGACTTAATAGCACATCTAAGGGTGTGGAATTTAGATCTGAAGGATATTATTGATGCTGATGCAGCAGATACAGGGTTAGATGTATTATATAATGCTTAGTAAGAGGTGAAGGAGGAAGCTACACTGTATTAACATCTTGTCTGCCAGGATGGGGGGAGCGCACAATGTATCTGTTATGAGCCACGGCAGTGGCTCATTCCTGTTTTGCATTTTGGTTATGTATTTTATGTTATACTTCTGTTTCTGTTCCCCATGGGTGTCATGGGGTGTCCGGAGCCCACCCTTAAAGAGAGGGAACTGTTATGAACCACAGGTAGTGGTTCATTCCTGTTTTCCGTTTATGTATTTTATGTTGTAGTTCTCTTGCAGGCCAGGATTTCCCTTTGCTCTGGTTTAGAAGATTCTTGTTTGCTGCCGGTGGTGAGTCTGTGTAATTGCAGCCTGTTTCCATGTGTTTGGCCTCACCTGTCTGTTAATTGCATCTTGTCAGTTTGGAGTCGTGCAACAGGGCAGCTGCACGACATAATTAATTAGGGCTCTCTGTTATATTCTGGCTCAGTGCAATACACAAATGCCGGTGATAGTTCTGAGCTAGTTCCTGTCCAGTTCCTGAGCTCCTGTCTAGCAGTTTCTGTCTAGCTGCTTCCAGCCTTGATCCAGTGTCTGATCCAGTGTCTGATCCAGTGTCTGATCCAGCTTCTTGCCTTGAAGCGTTCCTGTCCTGGAGTCCAGTGGCTTTGTCTATTCCTGATCCTGATTTGGTATCCTGTTCCTTGGTGTCCACTGCTCAGTCGTTGGAACTCTGCCTGTCCTCTGGTCCTGAGAGCCTGTGTCGGCTACATTGGGGGTTCCTGTCCGCTTGCCAGTATTTGTACCGGTTCCGTGAGTAGCGGCTTTGCCGCGTCCATCTGCCAAGGCCGCTGTATTCTTTAGTTTCTAGTTACTGGTGTTTTTGCAGAGGGTTCTGCATATGCTGTCACTGCCGGTACACAACAGTATTGTGTTGGCGTGTGGACAGCATTTCCTTTGTTGTTGTTTATCCTGGCGGCTGTGCCGCACATACTTTATTTAAGTTCTGTAGCGCCCCTATCTCTGTATTTCTGTCTTTACTTAGAGGTTCCCCTTGTCATCACATCGTCTTGGTTCACGCCTTGTCTCACATTAAGACCTGGGGGCATCGGAGTTGGGCAGACCTAATCCACCCTTCAAACGCGGCTGCCGTGGGCCCAAGAAACCATAGTCACGCAGGCGTGGGCTGACAACGAGGGTGAGACAATGGAGTCAGGTTTCCGTAGGGGTTGCTGCTGAGCTCCGTATCTATTGCAGCTTTACGTTCCTGTACTTGGGGCTCATCCGCCCAGTTCCAGGAGTACCAAGTACAGTGAACGTAACAGTATCACCCTAGTGCTGATATGCTGTGGCTCTCCACTGGCCAGCTCCTCTGGGCATGTGTGAGATCTTGCTATAATTGTAAGATTTCCCATGCAGCCCAGAGCTAGCAGCCACCACAGCCAGATACAGAACTCTCCCTGCTGTGGAGACAGGACAACAACACCTGCAACTGATGAAACCGATGGCTGCAGGTGTTGGAACGGTCGGTGCAACTGACCTCTCAAACATTGCTCTGCATATCAGTTTGCTACCTTTTAGATAGCAGTGGCAGTGTAGACAGGGTTATATAGTGCCCATGTCATGCAGCACACACCACCAATTTAATACATGGGGAGAAGCGGTATCAGCACGCATAGCGTACACTGATACCACTTTCCTCCCGTATTGCCACATAATCAATCTATCCCACAGTTCTTCAAACACCCACTGCAAATGCGGCTTGTCTAACAGTCAGAAATCACCTGTACTGTTTCCACTGAAGATGACATTTATTGCCCACAAATGGCACATGTCACTATGAGTGAAAATCAAATCCTTAATAAATAGGCAATGGCAACATTACATTCTAGATTGCAAGTTCAAGAGAAATACAAAGTAGGCCAAGATCTGGTGAGAGTTAATAGTGGCATCTGTGCTTTGCAGCGAGGTGAGGATGTTGATGGAGTGGGTTGTTGGATGACCTTCATGTGCTTTGGAAAGGGATGGAATCTGATGGGCCAGGGCAGGGGGAGGGTTGGTCTGTGGTGGAGGGTCTGATATGCAGAAGGGCGGGAATGCATACATTGCAGGAATGACAGGTTATAAAATCATGAATTTTATAATTTTTCACATGATTTTATAACTTGCCATTCCTACTTAGTTATATGTTTCATGTGGGTTAAGTTTGAGGAGACCCAGATGGGTGGATTCCCAGAAAAGTACTTCAACAAAGAACTTGAATATATAAATTTGAATTTGTTGTATACTTAGCTAAGGCTATTGATCAATTCAGCAGATGTTCAATACAGCAATCATATCAGCAAACTCATGAGCACTTCTGTAGTTCGTGTTTTTATCCAGGCTTAAGGCTATTTTAACACTGACAAATTCCATTTTATATAGGCTGTAAAACTCCTGAATAAGCAATTTCATGGGTACAAAGATCAAATTAGGAAATATACCTAAATGCTAAAAAAAAGAAAAAAACAGTGGGGGGCACTGTTGCTTACCTTTTGAGTGTTAGAAATAACATATAAATGCAATATTTATCATGGATTATATGGCTTTAAGACACAAGGTGAACAACATTGTCCCAGAATTAAGAAGCAATTACTCTAATGTTGACATATGTCCAACTCCAAACACTTGTCTTGTTTGGTCTCATAACCAGACAATGGCCTTTGTCCTTTCTTAAGCTCAGAAAATACTTTCTTGAGTCAGAAAACACTTTAAATTCCCTTGTAATAATAATAATAATTTTATATATATATATATATATATATATATATATATATATATATATTAGAAAACAAAATGTGAAAAAGGCGCCTCCTAGTGCAATATTGATAGTACAATCAACCTCCACCAATATAAAACACCCTAAAAGTTGGAGGTGTACCGTAGCAAGTGGTCCTATAACCACCTTTATGCAGCGTTTTCAGAGATCCGAATCCTCCCTGGTTCTGATATTTATCTCCCGGATGTAAAGGTCACTTAGGTGTCCAAAGCTATTGTTAACTCTCTTTCTGTGAAGTACATTGGGTTCCACAGGGAATACCTCGGGATGCAGCGTGGATCTTGATATATATATTTATATATATATGAATATATGGGTCGCACTCACGTTTTGATCACAGTCCATCTGCTTGGGTGTCATCCAAAGAAGCTCTCACGAACATCCAATTGTATATAACAGAAAAGTGGAGCACTCACCAGTCTTGGTTTTTAAATATGCACCAGATTTATTACATTGACAGCATGATTCAGCTGTACCTTACAGCATATACGGTAACAGTTGTACCTTCCAGCATACAGGTGTATCTCAAAGTTTTCGGTCCTTGCAGACCATCATCAGGAGATAATCAACAATTTTCAAAGAAAGCTGTTTTAACCAATCCACAATTCATCAGCTGCATATTTTGCCATGCCTCACCGGCTCCTTAAATACCCTAAGATTCAAAAAATCGCGCCAAAACGGCGTCATAGTGACCTCACTGTGTGGGCGGAGCCACCAAACCCACACTTAATTATTACCAATCCATATATGTCCAATCTATTGTGCCTTCCCTTCTAAACACTACATCTAGCAGTCCCCGCGAGCACGCAACCAATCAACACATCACAATCAGAACTCATCTTACCCTTTGTTGTTCCATCCGTCCGCGGGTGCAAAAACCACCCGCCGAAGGTCGCAATACTGTTTCCTGGATCCTGTGAACCGCAACATGTGACATCAAGTCACGTGATAGCGGAAGTGACGTGCCGCAGTCAGTTGCTAAGTAGCCACCAACTCAATCAACAGATCAAATCATTGGATATACAAACACTATTGGTTGCATAGCAACCATACCACTAGATCATACGGGTATATTCAAACCAATACCACTTATCCATATGTTCTTAAAAGGAAAAATCCCCTTCATATATTGCATGAAATTATAATATTTAGATGCACGATCACAATAGGGACATAAAATTCCATTTGCCATTCCCGCAAACAATCAGAACAGGCGGCTCAAGGCAATGTCACAACCTAAAAGAGGCTAATACTATCAAGTTAGACATATGTTTGTTCCTTTCTTAAAGGGGTAAGGATATATTTGTTCAATTATTAAAAGGATATGGAGCCGGTGAGACATTACGGACAGCGTATCACACTTATCAATAAACAAATTATTAGACAATAAGCAAATTATTAGACAAAAGATTGTATCATCAGACGGAAAACTATATCTTTCCGCCTACTAGCCTATCCAGCAATCAATTGACATCTTTTGGCTACTACTATTAAAATATAAGACTTTGTTTTCTTTATTTCTTTTTTTCTTTTTTTCTTTTTTTCATTATTTGCTTTTTTTTCCTTTTTTTTTCTTATTTTCTTTAAAATTTTTCTAAACTTATTCTAAACTATTATTTTAAACTTGCAGTATCACTGGACTAGAATTATACGCCAGTACCACTGGAATTATACTGCAGGATCACTGGATTTATACGCCAGAACCACTGGAATTATACGGCAGGATCACTGGAATTATACAACAATATCACTGGACTTATACGGCAGTACTGCTGGACATATACGGCAGTATCAATGGACATATACAGCAGTACTACTGGACATATACAGCAGCACAGGGACACCACCACTGGACTGATGCAGGATAACACAGCACCACTGCAATGGACTGGACTTATACAGCAGCACTGGACATGTGGCAGCAGAGGACACCACCATTGTGAATGGACTGATGTAGCACAAGACACTACCACTGTACTGAAGCAGGACAACACAGCACCACTGCAATGGACTGGACTTATACAGCAGCACTGGACATATGGCAGCAGAGGACACCACCACTATGACTGGACTGATGCAGCACAATACACCACCACTGAACTGATGCAGCACAACACAGCACCACTGTATTGGAATTATACAGCAGCACTGGACATATGGCAGCAGAGGACACCACCACTGTGACTGGACTGATGAAGCACAATACACCACCACTGAGCTGATGCAGCACAACACAGCACCACTGGACTGGAATTATACAGCAGCACTGGACATATGGCAGCAGAGGACACCACCACTGTGACTGGACTGATGCAGCACTAGACACTACCACTGAACTGATGCAGGACACTGAGGATAGAGACACATCCTCTCTCTCTACACTCTCCAATGCTGGAGTGAAAATGGCGGCGACGCGCGGCTCCTTATATGGAATCCAAACCCCGCGAGAATCCGACAACAGGATGATGATGACGTTTTGCCTCATTCTGGTTTCCGAGTCAGGCGGGAAAACCCGAGCCTTACTCGGATCCGAGCTTGGGTAGTGAAGTTCGGGTGGGTTCGGTTCTCAGGGAACCGAACCCGCTCATCTCTACTAAAAACATAATCAAAGCATATCCTACTATGTGTAGGATTCCAACAAGCCACCCTTTTATTCCAGAGAACCAATTTAACCAGGATAGCCATCCAGTACCATCTAGATCAGGCTTTCCCAACCACGGTCCTCAAGGCACACCAACAGTGCAGGTTTTAGTGATATCCAGGCTGCAGCACAGATGGTTAACTCAAAATAACTGAGCTACTAATTAAGTCACCTGTGCTGAAGCCTGGATATCCCTAAAACCTGCACTGTTGGTGTGCCTTGAGGACTGTGGTTGGGAAAGCCTAATCTAGATCATACTCTGGTTTCATTGTGAGATTTCCTAAACTTTAACTTCTGTACTTGCTTGATTATAGGGACACTAATGTCTGTAAAGTGTAGTTCAATGAAGTCTTCTAATATTTCTGAATGTATGTATCCAACCAATTTATGGTCCAATTTCAATTTCCCATAATAATGTAGATGTAAATGATATGCCATCCATCTTGTGAATCTGTCTTGTCTTCATGGGCTCTTTCTCTTTCTTGTACAAGAAGCTACTCTCTAGCCACTGTCATCACAGGCACATCTCGAGTAAAGTAATTTCATCTCCTCTTTCAACCAGTGTAAACGTAATCACCCTGTTGGCTTAAGAATAGACAGTGTGAGATAAACCATTACATTAAAACAAAATAAAAATTTATTTATCCTACTGCTAATATCTTTTCTACCCATTTCTAGTTTTAATCATTTCTACAGAACAATCTTATCATAAATGTATGTGTTTGTGTACCAGAAATCCCCTAAATTTCAAGCTTTTACCATGCTCCGATTAATAAAGCATATACTGTATTCAGCCTGCTGTATATGAACCCAATTTATATCTGTGTGAACATTCCTGTTTCCCAAACAATACATCCATTCCTTCAGTCATACTGAAGTCAGTTTTGTGAATGGTATGAATCATAGAGAACATAATATACTCCAGTTTGTTTTGGTAAAATGGGTGTCTGTAGGTTTGAATATTCTTGGACATCCCATAATAATAATTCAGACTTGATCGCAGCAGCAAATTTGATCTCTAATGGACAAAACCAGGGGGGTCATTCCGAGTTGTTCGCTCTGTATTTTTCTCTCGCAACGGAGCGATTAGTTGCTAATGCGCATGCGCAATGTCCGCAGTGCGACTGCGCCAAGTAAATTTGCTATGCAGTTAGGTTTTTTACTCACGGCATTACGAGGTTTTTTCTTCGTTCTGGTGTTCGTAATGTGATTGACAGGAAGTGGGTGTTTCTGGGCGAAAACTGCCCGTTTTATGGGTGTGTGCGAAAAAACGCTACCGTTTCTGGGAAAAACGCGGGAGTGGCTGGAGAAACGGAGGAGTGTCTGGGCGAACGCGGGGTGTGTTTGTGACGTCAAACCAGGAACGAAACTGACTGAACTTATCGCAGATGCCGAGTAAGTCTGGAGCTACTCAGAAACTGCTAAGAAGGGTCTATTCGCAATTCTGCTAATCTTTCGTTCGCAATTTTGATAAGCTAAGATTCACTCCCAGTAGGCGGCGGCTTAGCATGTGCAAAGCTGCTAAAAGCAGCTTGCGAGCGAACAACTCGGAATGACCCCCCATGTGCACTGCAGGGGGTACAGATATAACATGTGCAGAGAGAGTTAGATTTGGGTGGGGTGTTTTCAAACTGAAATTGAAATTACAGTATAAAAATAAAGCAGCCAGTATTTACCCTGCAAAGAAATAATATAACCCACCAAATCTAACTCTCTGTGCACATCTCTGCACATCTTATATCTGCTCCACCTTCAGTGCACATGGTTTTGCCCATTAGAGAACAAATTTGCTGCTGCTATCACATCTGAATTAGGCCCCTTGTCAAGGAATATAGTCCACATTTTTAACTGCTGGCAATCTTGACAGTTCTCTGTAATATCATCCATGGTCTGTATACAGGCAATCACTCTGATTTGAGCTTGCTGGAATGAAGCAACTCATTTATGACTCGACACCAGTATCAGTACTTGAACCCAGCATCTTAGCACCATCAGTGATGTCTCTTTGATGACTTGCACACAATGTTTTGCACTCAGTCTGTACACAATTCAAGACATAGTCGTGTATATCAGCATTTTTCATGTCAACAACAGTCCATATAGATTCCATGTCAGCAACCGTCCACATACAGTAGGTTTGACAATTGTATAGCTTTTAAAGTAAAGATTTACTGTGTCTGTCGTCTTTGCAATGGCTCCCGCCTGAAGTCTGACAGTCTGTAATGGCCGCTGCAGCACTGCAGCAGCTGTCCACACTTGATCTTCATTTGTAAATGTGGCAAAATTATGTATTAGCCAGTATTTCTGCCCATCTTCCAATGGTTCCTCCCACCATGGAGCTGACTGGGCAAGAGACAGCAACAGACAGACAAGTTTTCTCCCCAGTTGCTACAGGACAAATAGAAGTCAATACAGATAAATCACCATTTCCCACAGGAATACTGCAAGATCGAGGGCATGGGAAGAAACCCCCATCCTTGAAAAAGCGCCCGCAGTGGCATAAAATGCATAGGACTTGTAAAGGCACTGTTAAGAGACTGCTACATCATCGCAGAGCGCCATGGCTTGCACACGCCACTCCACACAAGGACCAGGCAAGCCAGGAGGGAGATGGAAAACACAGCTGGTTAGGGTAAGATAGGGACAGCACAACACAGCTCACACTGTGCCAACCAACACATCCCCAGAACTGCGCCTCTGCAGGATGGGTATGGGTCGTTGGGTAGACACAACTTAGGTCAACAATCATTAGGTCGACCATGGAAGGTCGACATGCATTAGGTCGACAGGGATAGTAGGTCAACATGGTCATTAGGTTGACATGTACTAGGTCGATGGGTCAAAAGGTCGACATGGTTTTTTTTTACTTTTTTTGGTGTCGTTTTCTTCACAAAGTGATGGGGAACCCCAATTAGTGCACCTTGTGCCCTTGCATGGCTCGCGTGCTTCAGGCAAGGTGCCTTGCTCCGCTACCGCTTCGCTCGGCAAAGGTTACCATTCCAATCGTAGTCCACGTGGATCGTTAAGTAGGAAAAAAATCCAAAAAATTAAAAAATGTGAAAAACTCATGTCGACCTTTTGACTTGTCGACCTAGTACATGTCAACCTAATGACCATGTCGACCTATTGACCATGTCGACCTAATGCATGTCAACATTCAGTGGTAGACCTAATGACTGTCGACCTAAGCTGTGTCAACCTAATGACCGTATCCCTGCAGAACAGTACTTTCCTTTACTTTTTAAAAAAAAATGTTTTAAACATTACTTTTAATGCACTTTATGTTTTGTGCATTTGACTTACAGTATATTGCTTCTCTTCTCAATTGCTATACAGCCCTTACTTATTAAAGGATTGTTTATGTTTACCTTTTGTTTGGTACCTTAATTGATTGATTAGGTGCAATTAATTAGTCAGTAGGGTAGAGATAAACACAGAAAATATGATGCAGACAATTTCCATCACATGGGCGG
This sequence comes from Pseudophryne corroboree, assembly GCF_028390025.1. Classification (NCBI taxonomy): domain Eukaryota; kingdom Metazoa; phylum Chordata; class Amphibia; order Anura; family Myobatrachidae; genus Pseudophryne; species Pseudophryne corroboree. The sequence goes on from NC_086451.1 coordinate 283,850,404, forward strand.
GCTGTATATTTTTAGTATCAAACAAAAATTGAGTGAAATTAAAATATGGCGCTCCTTTAAATCAATTTCACTCAATTTTTGTTTGATATTGTCATTTTTTGAAGGGTGAGGGAGACGCCCCCATTGTGTGATTTTGATTTAGGCTGCACCTTTTTTGCGCATCAGATAGAAACCAGTTCCTTTTTGTATCTCAGTATTGTTTCCATTTCTCCTATATTGGTTTTTCTATTAGGTGATGCAGTTAACATGTTTAAATTCAGGGATCATAGACGGTCCATGTTAGAAAATCTATTTAAAGATGATGGGGAACATATAGAGTTACTAGACAAAAGTCTAGAAACAATTATGAGAAAACTAGAAAATACCCTCATCAAAGAAAATAAGTGTTGGTGGGAAATGGTAACCCTAGAAAAGTATGTAGTTAACAACATCATACCTAGGGGTCTACAAATAAATAAGAGAGCATCCTTTGACAGCTCGCCATGTGCTTTCAAAGAAGAATGGGAAGGAATTGTTAATGACTGTTCTATTTCTCTCATGAATTTGATTATCAAAGAAAGAAAAAGAGAGCTAGAAAAGTTAGATGAGGAGATAAAAGTATATAGAGACCTCATCACTCCTTTTGCTGATAATAGCGAGTTCAAAGATTTAGAGCAGAGAATAGAGGCTAATTTGAAAAAAACAGAGAAAGCTCTATTTGATAGAACAATAAGAAAATATATTAGAGATAAAAAAGAAAAACAGGAGAGATCAAAACAAGACGGGGAGGATTCTGAAATATCGTTTGAGATACAGACCCATTATACCCCCATAGCTGCAGTGAGACAACCAGAAAGAGATAGAGGACAGAGGCAAAGGATCAGGAGAAGGAGGGTGAATCCATCTAATTACCATCAAAGAGAAATTGTACATTCATCGCCATATAGAAAATATACACAACAGGATAGATATCAGGGTCATTCTAGACCTTAAAGGACAAGGAGACGAGAGGAATATTTAAGAGCACCAGGAAGGAAAGATCAATATGATCCTCCAAGGAATAGGTTACAAACTAAAACCCTTGATCAAGAATGGAGGGAAGGTTCCAATCATGGAAATTATACTCCGCTTGAACAAAGAAATAGGTTTGCACCATTGGAAAGGAACTTGAGGGAGGATCCTTTTTTTAGAGAGAAGGGGGAGGAGAGACAATTTAAGATAGACCTTGGAAAGAGGAAATCCAGAGGGATGAGAGGGGGGAAAAGGAAGAAAAAGTCAAGCAAGAAACAGAAAAAGAAAAAAATTAGAACTGCCAGTCAAAAAGACATAGAGGTTATTTCCAATTCTGAAAATCCCGTGCTAGACAGAGAAAATATCCATCAAATAGAGACGGGAATAGAAGGAGGAAAAACGAAGATCTTTAACATCAGTTCTCATACTCTCTAGTTATGAGATGAGAGTTTTGGAGAAAGGGATGACGTATGCCCCTACTACTTCCATTAATAAATTATGTACTTTTGTGGACATACACAAGTTTGTTAGGAAATTATGTCTTAAGAAATTCTTTCTAATGAAAGAAAATGCACAGGAACTTTGTGCTACCGATATGGAAGCAAATACCCCATTTAAACCCAGATCCATTTTTTTTCCACAGCATTTGAAAGGTAACTTTATGGAGACTTTCTCCACCCTGGTACAGGATGACCTAAAAAGTATTAAAAGCACAGGGGTCAAATGCAACCTCACTATGAAAGAAAGGGATGCTCTGAGACAACTTAAAAATAACCAGGAATTAATTATCAAACCAGCGGATAAGGGGGGAGGGTTAGTGGTGATGGACAGGAGTTTGTATGTCCAGGAAGTAGAAAGACATCTAAGTGATAAGGACACCTATCAAAAATTAAGGACAGATCCCACAACTAAAATCCAAGGGAAGTTAGAAGAACTTGTCAAAACTTATGGAGATTTAAATGTTCTCATGAAGAAAGAACAGGAGTTCATCATTAATAAAGACCCCACGGTCCCGGTAATTTATCTTTTACCGAATGTTCATAAGGATGCACAGCATCCACCTGGGAGATCAATAGTCTCAGGGATTGAATTAGTAACGGCAAATTTATCCGAAATGGTTGATTATTATTTACAACCTCTGGTTATGAATAATAGATCCCATTTACAAGACACTAAATACCTCCTAAATTTCCTTTCAACTGTTTTGTGGGAAAGTGATATGTATATAGTGACTGCAGACGTCAAATCCTTATACACTATTATTAACCATCAGATGGGTTTAACAGCGGTAGCTGATTTTTTTGAGTAGAAGTGATTTAGAGATCAACACTCAAAATTTCATTATTGATAGTGTACGTTTCATCTTGGAAAATAACTACTTCATGTTTGATGGTGACTACTTCCTACAGAGAGTGGGTACAGCCACGGGCACCAGGTTCACCCCAAGTTATGCTAATATCTTCATGGGAAAATGGGAAACCGATTTTATCTGGGGACTCAACCCATTTGGGGCGAACCTGGTGTCCTGGAAATGATATATAGACGATGTTATTTTTCTGTGGAAGGGTAAAAAGGAAGAACTTGATAGTTTTTGTGGTTACCTCAATCATAACCCTTGTGGTATTGAATTTATATTCTCTATAATTAATATGGAAGTTAATTATTTGGATGTCACCTTAAACATTAAGGATGGCATTCTGTGTACTAAAACCTTCACAAAACCAACTGACTCTCAGACCTACATTGATAAGAACAGTTATCACCATAGGGATTGGCTTGATTCAATTCCAAACAGCCAATTCAAACAGATCAAACGGAATTTCTCTGAAGAAGCTGTTTGTAAAGAACAATTGGATCAGTTGTAGACTAAATTTCAAACATGTGGATATGAGAGGGCTACATTAAATACAGTTAAAAATACTGTTACACAGCTTGATAGGAAAACCCTTTTAAGTAATAGAGAAAATGTAGGAACAAAGAATAGGTTTGAGTATGCCTTTATCACTGGCTATAGTGTTCAACATAAAGTTTTGGAAAAGTCTTTCAAGAAACATTGGGGAATACTCAAAAAAGACCCGGTCTTGAAGGCTGTATTACCTGAATACCCCATCTTCATATATAGAAAAGCTCCTAACCTAAAAAATTCCTTAGTTAGAAGTGACCTTCCGCCAGTTAAAAGGGAAGGCATTAGGAGCACCAAGGGTTTTCATAGATGCGGTTCCTGCATGAGCTGCAGGGAAATTACCACAGATAGTGGGAATAAAATTAGAAAATCTCGATATCAATGGGACAACCCACGATATACGAGATTTCATAACCTGCAATGTCAAATATGTGGTTTATGCCATCGAATGTTCATGTCACCTATTTTATGTTGGACGCACCTCAAGGCAATTAAAAATAAGGGTGAGTGAGCATCTCAGGAATATCAGAAGGGTGCTGGACACCCATGCGTTGTCCAGTCACTTAAAAAAACATCATAGCTGTGACCCTAAACATATCATTAGATTTGTAGGCATTAAGAGAATAGAATTAAGAGAATAGAATGTGGTCGCCGACAGAAAGACATCTCTAAACGCTTAGCCAAAGCAGAGATGGGACTTATCTACAAATACAATACATTGCAACCCAGCAGGTGGAATTTAGATTTCGAACTGAAATGGTTTTTGTAGTACCATTCTTTCAACTATAGGTCTCATCTCTCTTTTATCCTTCTTTTTTTTAGATCACTGTTTATTTTTAGATCCTCCCCCCCCCCCCCCCCTTCTTTGTACTGGGCCTAAACAAACAGAATTTTTACTATTATTGTGTCTTGTCTTTTAGGATCCATGATATTTTTATTTTTAGATTTAAATGTAGTTTTGTGGATGTATGTACATGTGACGAATGTGGTCACATATTTAAAGTTTTGTCATTTTTCCGGCAGTGACATCATGTAATGATTGAGATCGTCCACTTTATGAATTATGATGAATTATGATGGACTTTAAATAGGACGTTATTCTTGGATGGACTGAGTCATGGACGCTATGGTTGCTTAGCGACTACACTCCAGGTGGACATGATGAGGATGCCGATCGGGTGAGGGCGGAAGTGACGAACACCGCGCGATCAGATGAGGGCGGAAGTGCCGTTGAATATAGAACTACACAAGCGGAAGAGAAGATCCTCTCGTGGGATGACGCGCGAGAGAACTACAGTCTGAGTCATGTGACCGAATTGTAGGAGCGGTTGCTAGGACAACCACTAACAACAACATGGGGGCCGCCATCTTCACACAGGTGAAGAAATTAGTGGACGGACTTTCTATTGGTGGACTTTTAAATAAATCTATGGGACTTTCTATGTATGACACACTTACCTTGAAAAAGGGTCTGGAACAGACCTGAAACGCATTGGTGCGGTGCGGGAGACCATCCAAATGGCTTTTGGAGGAGGGAGTTACCATATCCAGGGAGCTTATAACCCAGAAGGCTGCCTGGAATTTTTCTACATCTATGCGATTTTGGGGACTCGGAAGGTTCTCATAACGTCTGGTAATTACATCACCCATGCCTGCTGGTGTTATCCTTGTCACCTGTGTGTCAATTTCATATTGGATTGGATTTTATGAGTTTTTATTTAAATGTGTTGTTTTGTCATATAAATTAAAAAAACGTTTTTGCACTATACTGCCTTCATTTCCTCTATTTCATGGTCATCTTGAGTGGAAATTTATCCAGAGGAGGAGCACTCTATAGAACACGGGTGGATCTACCCATTTATGCTGAAGTTACAAGTGGCACTCAGGAATGTATACTGCTGTTATTATTTTTGTCATTGTATGAAAAGTTAACACAGTCATTTCCACCCGTTTATTAATTTAAAGGAGCGCCATATTTTAATTTCACTCAATTTTTGTTTGATATTGTCGTTTTTTGGGGGTGAGGGAGATGCCCCCATTGTGTGATTTTGATTTAGGCTGCACCTTTTTTGCGCATCAGATAGAAACCAGTTCCTTTTTGCATCTCTGTATATTTTCAGTGTCTATTGTATTGCGAATGGTTTTGCTAGCGTATCTTTAGGGCATTGTTGGTTTTTCTGTGCATGTTTCTGCAAAAGTTCACAGTTTTGTGTCAGATCATTTAGATTTGAGTACAATCGTGTATTAGGCCCTAAGTTACATTCAAAGAGAGTGAGTTTGCAAGTCCTTGGAAAGAAACCCATTGCGAGATATAACGTTAAGAGCTTTCTAATAGTGCACTAAGGACTGAGATATACAGTAATTACTGCTAATATATTGAATATAGTTGTGCTCTTAGGACTGAGATATTTAATTACTTGAAAACTAAAGTTGCTAGGGTGACCAGCATTAGATGCTAACTTTGCCTTTTGTGGATTTCATACTGGGGATTACAAATACATGCAGGTAACAGGACAGTGAGCACCTACAAGAGAGTACTCCAACAAAAGAACTCTGTGTTCACCTACTGTACAAGTAAATTACTGATCAGACTGGGGCATTTATGCTCTCGTGTAATAAAATATTTGTATGTGCTTACGTGAACGTTGCTGCATATCATTTATGCATTCAGAATACAGTCTGCTGAAGTTGCATTCTCTATTTAATAGTAGCCAAAGAGTTGCTGCAGAGAAGTGTATTTAATTGCCATGAGAAACACAAGTTTATTGATTATCAAGGCTGACACATTAAGTCATTTTACTGTGTATGGGCCTAGCCTCTATGCTACAGTCTGAGAAGGAAAAGTGGGTGGAACAGTTGTCAAGAGAAAAGAAGATACACTGGAGCTACCATTACCATTGTAAGGTACTGTTGGGGTAATAAGGCTTACACCTATTACCAGCACCTTAGTAGCCCTTCTGTCTTGGAGATTCAAAGTACTGGACACAGCCAGCTGGAGAGCAAGAAATCACACTACACAGTTGTCAGTATAACACTGCTCTGTCCTTTCTATGACTGAAAGATCTTTTAATTATACCAAAAAAGAAATGGGCTCATTACATGCCCTCCAATCACAGTGAAGTATAAAATTAGCTAATCATACATATTACAAGTTTCAGTGACATAGAAAGTAATATACATAACACAGTCCCAAACTATTCCTGGAGTCTGTCTTGTCAAAGAATGAGGCGATTGCTGGAGATCTTCTATTTCTGTCATTCTCTGTCCTCTGGTTAAGGATTCTTTCTTATAAAGTATTTAAGGAAAACACCTGTTGTCTCCAAATAATATAGCAAAGCACACATACAAGCAACAATGACCTTACAATATATGTAAAGATTCATATATACAGTATTTAGAATATATGGAAACATTAATACAGCAAAAGCATTTTAATCAATATTACTCTTACAAACCCCTCTTTTGATTAAAATCTTACTCTGATCCTGCCTTACACATATTGTAATAGTAATAACCTGAGCACTTATGATATCTTATATCACCTCATATATTATCATAAGGACCACATATGAATGGATGACAACCAAACATTCGGTACCCATACTCCGATTAAACTATGACAACACTATTCCTTCTTAAACCATTAGGGGATGTGAGCAATACATATATGTACTTCTAATTCCCATGTTAGGTCTTTACTTCTAGTAATCATTTTTCTGAAACTACAGGATAGATAACAGTTCCAAAGGATAAGCAGAATCAATAACACTATCATCCCTCTCACTGGATGTATCAGAATGTTATATGCTTTAGTGAATGATGGAGATTTACCTGTAAATATATCCCACCAATGATGCTGTAAGGTTCCCTTTATTTCGGCTGCTATTTTTGCTAATTTTTCTGCTTCTATAATTGTTTACATCTGAGTGTGACAAGCTGAATAGTTTACTTTCTGAAGATATAGTGCACGTTTTATTGTCTTGGCATTGATAATACCGTGAACCTGTTTTTAGAACATCATTTGCCCCCCCCCCCCTTCCCGGTTGTTCTGTAATACCTCTAAACTAAGTATTGTTATTAACACGTAAAAAGGATTCATGGTGACTCGATCTTCACAGCCAGCTTTACGAGGCGTGTATTCAGTTCTCTTTTAGCTCAAGCTTGACTGCTGTTGGAGTTGTTTGCAGACCCTGAAATGGACCATAAAAACATGGTTCTAGTGCTTTGTTGACATGCCGCTTAGTATAGACCCAATCTCCTGGTTGTAATGAACATCCTCCTACAATGGAGACAAGATCTGGAAGAGATGCAAACACTGTAATGTGTACATTAGTCTTTTGTTTGCTTAACGAGGTAACATAAGTAGTCATATCTCCATGATTACGTCACAACTGCAGGGGAAAATAACATCCTGTCTTAGGTACTGTCATGAATAACACTTCATATGGTGTCAGTTTGTGCTTCTTATTGTGTGTGGTTCTATCTGAGTAGACACTAGAGATGAGCGCCTGAAATTTTTCGGGTTTTGTGTTTTGGTTTTGGGTTCGGTTCCGCGGCCGTGTTTTGGGTTCGAACGCGTTTTGGCAAAACCTCACCGAATTATTTTTGTCGGATTCGGGTGTGTTTTGGATTCGGGTGTTTTTTTCAAAAAACCCTAAAAAACAGCTTAAATCATAGAATTTGGGGGTAATTTTGATCCCAAAGTATTATTAACCTCAAAAAACATAATTTACACTCATTTTCAGCCTATTCTGAACACATCACACCTCACAATATTATTTTTAGTCCTAAAATTTGCACCGAGGTCGCTGTGTGAGTAAGATAAGCGACCCTAGTGGCCGACACAAACACCGGGCCCATCTAGGAGTGGCACTGCAGTGTCACGCAGGATGTCCCTTCCAAAAAACCCTCCCCAAACAGCACATGACGCAAAGAAAAAAAGAGGCGCAATGAGGTAGCTGTGTGAGTAAGATTAGCGACCCTAGTGGCCGACACAAACACCGGGCCCATCTAGGAGTGGCACTGCAGTGTCACGCAGGATGTCCCTTCCAAAAAACCCTCCCCAAACAGCACATGACGCAAAGAAAAAAAGAGGCGCAATGAGGTAGCTGACTGTGTGAGAAAGATAAGCGACCCTAGTGGCCGACACAAACACCGGGCCCATCTAGGAGTGGCACTGCAGTGTCACGCAGGATGTCCCTTCCAAAAAACCCTCCCCAAACAGCACATGACGCAAAGAAAAAAAGAGGCGCAATGAGGTAGCTGTGTGAGTAAGATTAGCGACCCTAGTGGCCGACACAAACACCGGGCCCATCTAGGAGTGGCACTGCAGTGTCACGCAGGATGGCCCTTCCAAAAAACCCTCCCCAAACAGCACATGACGCAAAGAAAAAAAGAGGCGCAATGAGGTAGCTGTGTGAGTAAGATTAGCGACCCTAGTGGCCGACACAAACACCGGGCCCATCTAGGAGTGGCACTGCAGTGTCACGCAGGATGGCCCTTCCAAAAAACCCTCCCCAAACAGCACATGACGCAAAGAAAAAAAGAGGCGCAATGAGGTAGCTGACTGTGTGAGTAAGATTAGCGACCCTAGTGGCCGACACAAACACCGGGCACATCTAGGAGTGGCACTGCAGTGTCACGCAGGATGTCCCTTCCAAAAAACCCTCCCCAAACAGCACATGACGCAAAGAAAAAAAGAGGCGCAATGAGGTAGCTGTGTGAGTAAGATTAGCGACCCTAGTGGCCGACACAAACACCGGGCCCATCTAGGAGTGGCACTGCAGTGTCACGCAGGATGTCCCTTCCAAAAAACCCTCCCCAATCAGCACATGATGCAAAGAAAAAGAAAAGAAAAAAGAGGTGCAAGATGGAATTATCCTTGGGCCCTCCCACCCACCCTTATGTTGTATAAACAAAACAGGACATGCACACTTTAACCAACCCATCATTTCAGTGACAGGGTCTGCCACACGACTGTGACTGATATGACGGGTTGGTTTGGACCCCCCCCAAAAAAGAAGCAATTAATCTCTCCTTGCACAAACTGGCTCTACAGAGGCAAGATGTCCACCTCATCTTCACCCTCCGATATATCACCGTGTACATCCCCCTCCTCACAGATTATCAATTCGTCCCCACTGGAATCCACCATCTCAGCTCCCTGTGTACTTTGTGGAGGCAATTGCTGCTGGTCAATGTCTCCGCGGAGGAATTGATTATAATTAATTTTAATGAACATCATCTTCTCCACATTTTCTGGATGTAACCTCGTACGCCGATTGCTGACAAGGTGAGCGGCGGCACTAAACACTCTTTCGGAGTACACACTTGTGGGAGGGCAACTTAGGTAGAATAAAGCCAGTTTGTGCAAGGGCCTCCAAATTGCCTCTTTTTCCTGCCAGTATAAGTACGGACTGTGTGACGTGCCTACTTGGATGCGGTCACTCATATAATCCTCCACCATTCTATCAATGTTGAGAGAATCATATGCAGTGACAGTAGACGACATGTCCGTAATCGTTGTCAGGTCCTTCAGTCCGGACCAGATGTCAGCATCAGCAGTCGCTCCAGACTGCCCTGCATCACCGCCAGCGGGTGGGCTCGGAATTCTGAGCCTTTTCCTCGCACCCCCAGTTGCGGGAGAATGTGAAGGAGGAGATGTTGACAGGTCGCGTTCCGCTTGACTTGACAATTTTGTCACCAGCAGGTCTTTCAACCCCAGCAGACCTGTGTCTGCCGGAAAGAGAGATCCAAGGTAGGCTTTAAATCTAGGATCGAGCACGGTGGCCAAAATGTAGTGCTCTGATTTCAACAGATTGACCACCCGTGAATCCTTGTTAAGCGAATTAAGGGCTGCATCCACAAGTCCCACATGCCTAGCGGAATCGCTCCGTGTTAGCTCCTTCTTCAATGCCTCCAGCTTCTTCTGCAAAAGCCTGATGAGGGGAATGACCTGACTCAGGCTGGCAGTGTCTGAACTGACTTCACGTGTGGCAAGTTCAAAGGGCATCAGAACCTTGCACAACGTTGAAATCATTCTCCACTGCACTTGAGACAGGTGCATTCCACCTACTATATCGTGCTCAATTGTATAGGCTTGAATGGCCTTTTGCTGCTCCTCCAACCTCTGAAGCATATAGAGGGTTGAATTCCACCTCGTTACCACTTCTTGCTTCAGATGATGGCAGGGCAGGTTCAGTAGTTTTTGGTGGTGCTCCAGTTTTCTGTACGTGGTGCCTGTACGCCGAAAGTGTCCCGCAATTCTTCTGGCCACCGACAGCATCTCTTGCACGCCCCTGTCGTTTTTTAAAAAATTCTGCACCACCAAATTCAAGGTATGTGCAAAACATGGGACGTGCTGGAATTGGCCCAGATTTAATGCACACACAATATTGCTGGCGTTGTCCGATGCCACAAATCCACAGGAGAGTCCAATTGGGGTAAGCCATTCCGCGATGATCTTCCTCAGTTGCCGTAAGAGGTTTTCAGCTGTGTGCGTATTCTGGAAAGCGGTGATACAAAGCGTAGCCTGCCTAGGAAAGAGTTGGCGTTTGCGAGATGCTGCTACTGGTGCCGCCGCTGCTGTTCTTGCGGCGGGAGTCCATACATCTACCCAGTGGGCTGTCACAGTCATATAGTCCTGACCCTGCCCTGCTCCACTTGTCCACATGTCCGTGGTTAAGTGGACATTGGGTACAGCTGCATTTTTTAGGACACTGGTGACTCTTTTTCTGAGGTCTGTGTACATTTTCGGTATCGCCTGCCTAGAGAAATGGAACCTAGATGGTATTTGGTACCGGGGACACAGTACCTCCAACAAGTCTCTAGTTGGCTCTGCAGTAATGATGGATACCGGAACCACGTTTCTCACCACCCAGGATGCCAAGGCCTCAGTTATCCGCTTTGCAGTAGGATGACTGCTGTGATATTTCATCTTCCTCGCAAAGGACTGTTGAACAGTTAATTGCTTACTGGAAGTAGTACAAGTGGGCTTACGACTTCCCCTCTGGGATGACCATCGACTCCCAGCGGCAACAACAGCAGCGCCAGCAGCAGTAGGCGTTACACGCAAGGATGCATCGGAGGAATCCCAGGCAGGAGAGGACTCGTCAGACTTGCCAGTGACATGGCCTGCAGGACTATTGGCATTCCTGGGGAAGGAGGAAATTGACACTGAGGGAGTTGGTGGGGTGGTTTGCGTGAGCTTTGTTACAAGAGGAAGGGATTTACTGGTCAGTGGACTGCTTCCGCTGTCACCCAAAGTTTTTGAACTTGTCACTGACTTATTATGAATGCGCTGCAGGTGACGTATAAGGGAGGATGTTCCGAGGTGGTTAACGTCCTTACCCCTACTTATTACAGCTTGACAAAGGGAACACACGGCTTGACACCTGTTGTCCGCATTTCTGGTGAAATACCTCCACACCGAAGAGCTGATTTTTTTGGTATTTTCACCTGGCATGTCAACGGCCATATTCCTCCCACGGACAACAGGTGTCTCCCCGGGTGCCTGACTTAAACAAACCACCTCACCATCAGAATCCTCCTGGTCAATTTCCTCCCCAGCGCCAGCAACACCCATATCCTCCTCATCCTGGTGTACTTCAACACTGACATCTTCAATCTGACTATCAGGAACTGGACTGCGGGTGCTCCTTCCAGCACTTGCAGGGGGCATGCAAATAGTGGAAGGCGCATGCTCTTCACGTCCAGTGTTGGGAAGGTCAGGCATCGCAAACGACACAATTGGACTCTCCTTGTGGATTTGGGATTTCAAAGAACGCACAGTTCTTTGCGGTGCTTTTGCCAGCTTGAGTCTTTTCAGTTTTCTAGCAAGAGGCTGAGTGCTTCCATCCTCATGTGAAGCTGAACCACTAGCCATGAACATAGGCCAGGGCCTCAGCCGTTCCTTGCCACTCCGTGTGGTAAATGGCATATTGGCAAGTTTACGCTTCTCCTCCGACAATTTTATTTTAGGTTTTGGAGTCCTTTTTTTTCTGATATTTGGTGTTTTGGATTTGACATGCTCTGTACTATGACATTGGGCATCGGCCTTGGCAGACGACGTTGCTGGCATTTCATCGTCTCGGCCATGACTAGTGGCAGCAGCTTCAGCACGAGGTGGAAGTGGATCTTGATCTTTCCCTAATTTTGGAACCTCAACTTTTTTGTTCTCCATATTTTATAGGCAGAACTAAAAGGCACCTCAGGTAAACAATGGAGATGGATGGATTGGATACTAGTATACAATTATGGACGGACTGCCACGGTTAGGTGGTATAAAAAAACCACGGTTAGGTGGTATATATTATAATAATAATACAATTATGGATGGACGGACTGCCTGCCGACTGCCGACACAGAGGTAGCCACAGCCGTGAACTACCGCACTGTACACTGGTTGATAAAGAGATAGTAGTATACTCGTAACAACTAGTATGACACTATGACGACGGTATAAAGAATGAAAAAAAAACCACGGTTAGGTGGTATATATTATAATAATAATACAATTATGGATGGACGGACTGCCTGCCGACTGCCGACACAGAGGTAGCCACAGCCGTGAACTACCGCACTGTACACTGGTTGATAAAGAGATAGTAGTATACTCGTAACAACTAGTATGACACTATGACGACGGTATAAAGAATGAAAAAAAAACCACGGTTAGGTGGTATATATTATAATAATAATACAATTATGGATGGACGGACTGCCTGCCGACTGCCGACACAGAGGTAGCCACAGCCGTGAACTACCGCACTGTACACTGGTTGATAAGGAGATAGTAGTATACTCGTAACAACTAGTATGACACTATGACGACGGTATAAAGAATGAAAAAAAAACCACGGTTAGGTGGTATATATTATAATAATAATACAATTATGGATGGACGGACTGCCTGCCGACTGCCGACACAGAGGTAGCCACAGCCGTGAACTACCGCACTGTACACTGGTTGATAAAGAGATAGTAGTATACTCGTAACAACTAGTATGACACTATGACGACGGTATAAAGAATGAAAAAAAAACCACGGTTAGGTGGTATATATTATAATAATAATACAATTATGGATGGACGGACTGCCTGCCGACTGCCGACACAGAGGTAGCCACAGCCGTGAACTACCGCACTGTACACTGGTTGATAAAGAGATAGTAGTATACTCGTAACAACTAGTATGACACTATGACGACGGTATAAAGAATGAAAAAAAAACCACGGTTAGGTGGTATATATTATAATAATAATACAATTATGGATGGACGGACTGCCTGCCGACTGCCGACACAGAGGTAGCCACAGCCGTGAACTACCGCACTGTACACTGGTTGATAAAGAGATAGTAGTATACTCGTAACAACTAGTATGACACTATGACGACGGTATAAAGAATGAAAAAAAAACCACGGTTAGGTGGTATATATTATAATAATAATACAATTATGGATGGACGGACTGCCTGCCGACTGCCGACACAGAGGTAGCCACAGCCGTGAACTACCGCACTGTACACTGGTTGATAAAGAGATAGTAGTATACTCGTAACAACTAGTATGACACTATGACGACGGTATAAAGAATGAAAAAAAAACCACGGTTAGGTGGTATATATTATAATAATAATACAATTATGGATGGACGGACTGCCTGCCGACTGCCGACACAGAGGTAGCCACAGCCGTGAACTACCGCACTGTACACTGGTTGATAAAGAGATAGTAGTATACTCGTAACAACTAGTATGACACTATGACGACGGTATAAAGAATGAAAAAAAAACCACGGTTAGGTGGTATATATTATAATAATAATACAATTATGGATGGACGGACTGCCTGCCGACTGCCGACACAGAGGTAGCCACAGCCGTGAACTACCGCACTGTACACTGGTTGATAAAGAGATAGTAGTATACTCGTAACAACTAGTATGACACTATGACGACGGTATAAAGAATGAAAAAAAACCACGGTTAGGTGGTATATATTATAATAATAATACAATTATGGATGGACGGACTGCCTGCCGACTGCCGACACAGAGGTAGCCACAGCCGTGAACTACCGCACTGTACACTGGTTGATAAAGAGATAGTAGTATACTCGTAACAACTAGTATGACACTATGACGGTATAAAGAATGAAAAAAAAACCACGGTTAGGTGGTATATATTATAATAATAATACAATTATGGATGGACGGACTGCCTGCCGACTGCCGACACAGAGGTAGCCACAGCCGTGAACTACCGCACTGTACACTGGTTGATAAAGAGATAGTAGTATACTCGTAACAACTAGTATGACACTATGACGACGGTATAAAGAAAGAAAAAAAAATACCACGGTTAGGTGGTATATATTGTAATACAATTATGGATGGACGGACTGCCTGCCGAGTTCCGACTGCCGACACAGAGGTAGCCACAGCCGTGAACTACCGCACTGTACTGTGTCTGCTGCTAATATAGACTGGTTGATAAAGAGATAGTATACAATACATACAACAATATACTACTATACTGGTGGTCAGGCACTGGTCACCACTAGTCACACTGGCAGTGGCACTCCTGCAGCAAAAGTGTGCACTGTTTAATTTTAAATTAATATAATATTATGTACTCCTGGGGGCTCCTGCTATAACAACCTGCAGTGCTCCCCAGTCTCCCCCACAATTATTATAAGCTTTGCCTTTTATACATTGATGTGCAGCACACTGGGCTGAGCTGAGTGCACACAGACTGAGTCACACTGTGTGACTGGCTGCTGCTGTGTATCGTTTTTTTTCAGGCAGAGAACGGATATAGCAGAGAACGGATATATTATATTAAAATAAATAAAAGTTAACTAACAACAACTGCACTGGTCACTGTGGTAAACTCTGTCTGACTCTGCACAATCTCTCTCTCTCTTCTAATCTAATTTCTAATGGAGAGGACGCCAGCCACGTCCTCTCCCTATCAATCTCAATGCACGTGTGAAAATGGCGGCGACGCGCGGCTCCTTATATAGAATCCGAGTCTCGCGAGAATCCGACAGCGTCATGATGACGTTCGGGCGCGCTCGGGTTAACCGAGCAAGGCGGGAGGATCCGAGTCTGCTCGGACCCGTGAAAAAAACATGAAGTTCGTGCGGGTTCGGTTTCAGAGAAACCGAACCCGCTCATCTCTAGTAGACACTCTAACCATGCTATCTTTGTTTCTGCCATTATTTCCTGTATCTTTTTAATTTAAGGCTGCTATTCATGCATTCTACCCTGCCACTCGCCTCTGACCTGTGGAGGGGGTTTGTGAAATGCCTAACTGGTACCGAAGTCCTGCTTTATGTGTTGCATTATTCCTCCTGTAAAATGAGTTCTTCTATCTGATTAAATTGTTTCTGGAACCCCATATCTGCAGACCACGTCTGCCATTAGTTTCTTAGCTGTTTGGTTTTCCACTATTATACATGTTGTTGAAAGTGCATTTAGTTCAGCTTCTTGTGCAGAACAGTGTGGATGGAGTTCTTGGACAAGGAGTTCATCCATTGTTGTTACTGCAAACATGGTGACCCTTCATGATAATACCTGGATCCATCCATAAACAGGGTAAGGTCTGCATTGTCCAATGCCAGTTCGGTAACATTATCAAGAGGAGACATCTCTGATTACATGAGTTCAAAACAAACATTATGAAAAAAAGTTTGAGTGTTGTGTTTTTCCAGAGTTTGCTGTATCTTCTATGTCTTCATCATATAGTTCATCAGATAATGTGTACTTTCACCCCTCTTTTGAATCCTCTACTTGTAAAAATGTAGCTGGATTCAATACTGTACAACGTGAAATGGTGACATTCGTAGGACTCAACAGCGCTACTTCATGTTTGGTTAATCTAGTTGCTGAGAGATGTTTGGTTCTTGCTCGATTCAGAATTTTCTGTAACTGCATGTGGTACCTGTATTATTAAAGGGTGGTTAAGCACAATGTCTGAAGCCTTGTCTTTAAGTTTCAGGTGGACAGGTTGTACTGTCAATAATCCAACATCTGTCTTTCCTTTGGACCAGAGATTGGATGGTACCTAGTCTAGCCATTCTGGAAGTTGGTCACCTTGTGGCTTCTGTTCTTCCATCAACATTATAGCAGCTAGTTCAGCTTGTTGAAGCTTGTCGCTTGTTCTTTTGGATAATGTTATTTCTTTACTTGTATGCTGTACTGTGGCTTGAATGGCTGATAACACATTGGTTCCAAATAAATTGACTGAACAGTCTTCAGAGATGAGGAACTGCACAGGTACTGAAATGACTTATTTTCCCACACTGATTTTGCAGGCTTGCTTTTCTTTAGAGGGACTGTTGTGCTTGACATTCCTGTTCCCAATATAGTTTCTTTTGCTTGCAGTTTTATTGGTACCTCCTGTTTTCTTAATATAGTTTGTCTTGCTCTGGTATCTATAATACAGATCAATTGTTCCCCTCCCGTTAGGGTAAGTGTGGTTGTTACTTTGGGTCCAGGAGAGTCAATTACTTGGACCAGAAGGTACAGTTCTGGAGCGCCTGTTTCCTATGGGCTGGCCTCAGAGGCCACCCTATTCTGAGCCCATGTCTTGTATTTGGAACAGTCCTTCCTCATGTGTCCTTGTTCATTGCTGAAAAAACACAAACCTTTTGTCTTAGCTTCTTCTGAAGAGACTTTCCTTTGGGGCTTCTCTCCTGTGTTTCTGGACATCTGTTACTTGGATCTTGTTCCTGTTTCTTGCAGTACATGGACAGTTATTCTGGGTACAGAGCTCTTTTCTTTCTGTTTTCTTTTCTTCTCTTCTTGTCTTTCTTCTATGGCCTCTAAGACTTGTAGGAGTGATTCCATGGTTAAGGTAGAGGCTTCTGGTCTAACCTAGAATAATTCTCCCCTCAGGGCTTCTGTGAGACCATTTAAGAAATGTGTTTTCAAGAGCCTTTCATGTTGGGCATTAGCCACATCAAATCCTCCATCTATATATCCTTGATGCACCATATCATGGTACTGTCTGACAGTCTCACCACTCTTCTGTTTAACATCTGGAAATGCAGGTACGTTGTCTCTTTGCTGGTTATACCAGTGTTCTAATCTGTGCATGTACTGTTCTCCACTTATCTTTGTCCTCTGTGCATCTTCTGCTAGTGGAGCTACTATGTTTGCAGCTGCTCCTGCTGGATATCCTCGTACTTCAGCTGCAGCTGATGAACCCAATAACAGTGAGTTTAGTTCTCGAAGATCTATCCAAGATCCTGTCCAAACAAGATTTATTCCCTTCATATAATTCAAATATGCAATTGGATGCTTGCGTGGGTCTGGAGCTTTGGAAATTATGTCATTCATATCTGATGCAGCCCATGGTCTGTATTGTTCCTGTTGTCTAACAAAATTTCCTGCTAGTCCTGCGGCATTAAGGTCTCTAGTGATTTGTACAGATACTGGGTATGCCGTGATGGTCTCTTCAGGATATGGTGATGGCTGTGTCTGATAAAACATCTGGACATGTGGTGCACAGGTATTACATGAACATGGTGTACTAAGGTCCCCTGATTGCATTTTCTTACACTGTTCTCTTCTATGTATTATCCTTGTTCCAATAGTCTGGGGACTATTTGCCAGAAATGGATTGTTCTTAGAGATTATGGGTGTGTTCTGGCTATTGTCACATGGTGGTTCATTGGGGGGTACCCAATTGTTACAAAAGGGGCAATGTCCATATCCTTCAGGTATACATTGGTGACATTGTGGACACTTTCTCTGTCTCAATTCTTTTTGCAGATCTGGATATATTGGTTTGTATGTTTCTGAAGAAACTCTATACCACTTGCCATCTTTTTTTCTTCAGTACCACATTAGATTCTGGTGAGTGTAAGGGTGCTGCAGGTGAAGTCAGGGTTGGTGCTGTGTTAGGTTCAAATGGTGGTGGTACCTGAGTCCAGGGGTGTATCTACCCATTGGCCAGGATGGCACTCACCAGGGGCACCAGCCGAGGAGGGGTCGCCGCCCGGCAGTGCCACCCTCAACCAATGACTGGAATCACTTAGTAGTGGCATCGCCTGGGCTAGAGGATCTCACAGTAGGCAGAAACAGGCAGCGGTGTTCGGCACCGCAATGCACTAGTGAAGAACGTGAAAGTAAACTAAGTTCCCAGCAGCCCTTGCTTTTCGGAAGCTACTGGCAGCAAGGGTTGCTGGGAGCTGTAATTTACTTTCACTTTCTTCACAAAGTGTGGAACGGTGCCGAAGTATGGTGTTCCTGCCTACTGTGCAATCCTCCAGCCCAGGCGATACCCAGCTCATCACATTATGTACTGCAACATATTAATTGATATGTGCTTTGAAGGGGGAGGACTATATGCAGGAAGGGGAGAGGACAATATGCAGAGAGGGGGGAGACTATGTACTGGGAGGGGAGAGGACTATGTGCAGGGGGGACTCTGTGCTGGGAGAGGAGAGGACCATATGCAAGGAGCGGGGGAGACTATGCACAGGGAGAGGGGAGACCATGGCTATGTGCAGGAGGGGGAGACCATGGCTATGTGCTGGGAGGGGGGAGACCATGGCTATGTGCAAGGAGGGGGGAGACCATGGCTATGTGCAGGGAGGGGGGACCATGGCTATGTGCAGGGAGGGGGAAGACCATGGCTGTGTGCAGAGAGATGGGGAGACCATGGCTATGTGCAGGGAGGGGGGAAGACCATGCCTATGTGCAGGGAGGGGGGAAGACCATGGCTATGTGTAGGGAGGGGGAAGACCATGGCTATGTGCAGGGACGGGGGAGACTCTGTGCTGGGAGAGGAGAGGACCATATGCAAGGAGGGGGGAAGACTATGCGCAGGGAGAGGGGAGACCATGGCTATGTGCAGGGAGAGGGGGAGACCATGGCTATGTGCAGGGGGAGGAGACCATGCCTATGTGAAGGGAGGGGGGAGACCATAGCTATCTGCAGGGAGGAGGGGAGACCATGGCTATGTGCAGGGAGGGGGGGACCATGGCTATGTGCAGGGAGGGGGGGGGACCATGGCTATGTGCAGGGAGAGGGGGAGACCATGGCTATGTGCATGGAGGGGGGGAGACCATGGCTATGTTCAGGGAGGGGGGAAGACAATGGCTATGTGCAGGGAGGGGGGAAGCCCATGGCTATGTGCAGGGAGGGGGGGAGACCATGGCTATGTGCAGGGGGGCAGACCATGGCTATGTCCAGGTAGGAAGATGGACACTATGTCTATGTACTGGGAGAAGGATGGACACTACGTCTATGTATTGGGAGCAGGATGGACACTACGTCTTTGTGCTGGGAGCAGGATGGGGGCTACTTCTATGTGATGGGAGCGGGATGGGGACTAAGTCTATGTGCTGGGAGCAGGATGGGGACTAAGTCTATGTTCTGGGAGCGGGATGGGGACTATGGCTATGTGCTGGCAGTGGGATGGGGACTAGGGCTATGTGCTGGGAGCGGGATGGGGACTATGGCTATGTGCTGGGAGCGGTATGGGAACTAAGTCTATGTGCTGGGAGCAGGATGGGGACTAAGTCTATGTGCTGGGAGCGGGAATGGGGACTAAGTCTATGTTCTGGGAGTGGGATGGGGACTAAGTCTATGTGCTGGAAGTGGGATGGGGACTATGGCTATGTGCTGGGAGTGGGATGGGGACAATGGCTATGTGCTGGGAGCGGTATGGGGACTAAGTCTATGTGCTTGGAGCAGGATGGGGACTAAGTCTATGTGCTGGGAGCGGGATGGGGACTAAGTCTATGTGCTGGGAGTGGGATGGGGACTAAGTCTATGTTCTGGGAGTGGGATGGGGACTAAGTCTATGTTCTGGGAGTGGGATGGGGACTAAGTCTATGTTCTGGGAGCGGGATGGGGACTAAGTCTATGTTCTGGGAGCGGGATGGGGACTAAGTCTATGTGCTGGGAGTGGGATGGGGAGTATGGCTATGTGCTGGGAGCAGGATGGGGGCTATGGCTATGTGCTGGGAGTGGTATGGGGACTAAGTCTATGTGCTGGGAGCGGGATGGGGGCTAAGTCTATGTGCTCGGAGCGGGATGGGGACTAAGTCTATGTGCTGGGAGCGGGATGGGGACTATGGCTATGTGCTGGGAGCGGGATGGGGACTATGGCTATGTGCTGGGATTGGGGCTATGGCTATGTGCTGGTGGGAGACTATGGCTATTTGCTGGGAGGGGGGGAGGAGACTATGGCTATGTGCTGGGGGGAGACTATGGCTATGTCCTTGGAGGGGGATTGAGACCATGGCTATGTGCTGGGAGGGGGATGAAGACTGCGGCTATGTGCTGGTGGGAGACTATGGTTATGTGCTGGGAGGGGGATGGAGACCATGGCTATGTGCTGGGAGGGGGATGGAGACTACAGCTATGTGCTGGGGGTAGACTATGGATATGTCCTGGGAAGGGGATGGAGACTACAGCTATGTGCTGGAAGGGGGATGGAGACTATGGCTATGTGCTGGGAAGGGGATGGAGACTATGGCTATGTGTTGGGAGGGGGACTATGACTATGTGCTTGGAACAGGAGGTTATCTATCCATTGGCCAGGATGGCACTCACCAGGTGCACTGGCCGAGGAGGGGGCGCTGCCTGGTGGTGCCACCCTTGGCCAGGGAGTGGAATCACTTAGTAGTGGCAGTGTCTGGGCTGGTGGTTTGCACAGCAGCCAAGAGCTGGCACCTGTGTTTGGCACCGCAGTGAAGAAACTCAAAATAAACTACTATAATGCTATTCTTAATATATC
The DNA here is from genome assembly GCF_028390025.1 of Pseudophryne corroboree. NCBI lineage: Eukaryota > Metazoa > Chordata > Amphibia > Anura > Myobatrachidae > Pseudophryne > Pseudophryne corroboree. The sequence continues at coordinate 283,871,055 of NC_086451.1, forward strand.
ACTGCATCACCACTACTAGATAGTGCACAGAGATACCATTTCACTGCCATTAATATTTGATTATACCCCCTGACTGCAGGAAACATTGCTGGGCAGCGCCCCTCCTTGGCAAGGCACTGCTGATTTCTCCACAGTGCGACAAGGATTACTGTGTGGGCATGATGTGTAAGGGGCACTATGGTGTGACATAATGTGTATAAGGGGTACTACTGTGTAATGTAATTTGAATTGGGAGTACTATTGTGTGGTCATGCCCCTTTCCCACAAGATCATGCACCTTTTTTGCCTATGCACCTTCCCTATTTCAAATATGGGGGGGGTGCCAGTCCCTTACTTTGCCAGGGGCACCCGGATCCCTAGATATACCTCTGCCTGAGTCAATGGTGTCACTTGTGGTAGTGGTGGTGGGTTTACTACTGATGTTGGTACTGGTATCTGTATGTCCCATGCTATGTCTTCTAAAAATTCTGGTTCTTTTTTGGGCAGATATTCTGTCGCTACTCTCTTCCCCATTTCTACTTGATGTTTCTTTTCTTTCTTTTCTATCCAAACTTTCAGTTCCCTAAAAAATATTTCCCATCTCTTGAAATCTAGAGTTCCCTGAGGGGGAAATCCTGCCCTTTTGAATACTTTTTGTATTCCCTTAATGGCTTCAGGACCTTCCTTTTGTCTGACTATCTCAATGGGAGTCTTGGGCGCTTGGTCCGCCATACCCTTGCTCCCCTGTGCCCCCATATGGGTTACTGGTCACAGTTACCTTAGTGCCCCCATATGGGTTCCCGGTCACAGATACTTTATGTATAGACTGACTCTTTCAAGGTCCTTATATTCCCCTCTCTTTAGATTCAATTACCTTATATACTGCAACGCCTATTACCTCCTGTATTATTTTGTAAAGACAAAAATATTTGCCCTGCTTTTGCTCCTGTACCTCTTTTATTCATGGGCAAATTTAACACCAGTGATACCCAAATAATGCCTTGTAATTTCTTTAGGTAATTGTGGTCTGATGCGTGTCTTCCCACCAATAGGGTCAGTGCATGTTGTGACTATTTTATGTGGTTATCTAATGTACACCCCTGGAGTTGTTCCTAGAAACAGGATCCCCCGTAAGTGTGGGTATGGGATCTCCCTCTGTTTGGAATACTAAAACTCCTGTACACTGCACATAACTAAGTTCACTAGACCCTTATTCCACCATTTAATATTTTTCTAACACCTTGTACCCCCTGCCTAAGTTCCCAAAGACAGTATAATATGACTAACAGCGCTAAAGAGACACACTACAGTAATTATCCCAATTTCTGTGCCCTCATCCATCTAGAATCATAAAAGGAATGGGAAAATGGGAAACGCTCTGCACCAGCTAACAATTCCTTTTGTCATATCTACGAAAAGACCCTGACTAATATCCGTCAATAAGTTATGAATCTCCTACTGGATATTCGGGGGTGCTAAAATGAGTTGAACAGTAGAAGAAGAGAAAATGTCTCTTTGTTGGTGCACGTATAATAATAAAAAAAATTACTTTTAATAAATTCATAAAAAATGTCCAATAACGAAATAAAGACAATATAACAAGAATATATTTATCATATATACTTGTCAGTGAATAAAGTGCTTAACAAAGTGAAATTATAAAATCAAGGCTCGCTACCTGTATCATGTATTATTTATCAAATAATTTGAATGTATTACTGTTGATCAGAGTCCAAATATCAATCTCTGATTGGACCGTTATGTGTGGAGCAAGAGGGTATTAACAACCATCAACTAAATGTGCCATAATCACCCCAAGAATAATTATTCAATGTTCCACATATAATGTGTCAATATATATTGTAGTCTGGCTGGTGATTATTTACCTCCATTATACTGAGTTCATACATATATATGGATTGTTCATACTATATAGATCACATTCATGTAATTTCTAAGTGAGAGCCTGCTATCTATGACAGTTATATCTTTATAGACTCCTTAAAGTACCATCTACTGTATTCAATAGTGTTTACAGTTGTCACAAATTAATACAAGTGTAATTATACCATCTGTTCAGTAATAGCTGAAGTTGTTACAGATTGATACAAATATGACTATCAGAATCACTGAGTACTCCCTCCAGTTAAATTTTCATAAGCTCGCTATGTTGCTTATGAATTGAGTTTTTTATTCATAATCCAAACTGTTGTATATTGCAAAAGAAAATTAAATTGTCACTGGTAGTTGAACCTTTATATGCTCCTTATTGTGTCATCCATTCAGTAGTGGTTATACTCCTAACCTATGGATATGAATGTGACTGTTGTAAGAGATAGCTGAGTGAATTCACTATAGCTATATTACAATATATTCACTAAGCTGTTTATGAATTGTAATAAATTCCCATAACTTCAGTATATAATACCCCAGTAGATCTCATAATATGTCTGATGGTTTTATTATAAGGTATTCAACAGCTTCCCTCATTAATATAGGGAGAAATCCTTTTAATAGTGCAGCTTTATAAGTTCTCTACTGAATTCATACACATGAGTCATTCATGTTCAAAGAGCCTGTGCGTCTACTATTTCTGATACCCTGAAGATCAGAGTATCCTCTTAAATCTATATAACCTATATATCTATCTGATGTAACAGGTATATAGGGCTGGACTATAGGACACATACTATGTTTCTATACAGAAATAAAACTTACTGGATAGTATGTGATCACCTTATACCAATCTTATCCTACAACTGTGACAGATACTTTCTACTGAGATGTGTTCCTACAATGACCATTGTTTCCCCCACCTCCCTGTTTTCCACCCAAATACAACCAACAGACCTACAGTATCTGCAATTCCTACAATTTTTTGGTGCTGCAAAGACTGAACTTTTAAGCAAAAACAAATGCAGTTCTAGCATAAATCTGGCAATCTAGACATATAACACAAATGTCATACAAGACACCCTCCAAATGTGAAGGACCCTGACCTGGAATCGCAGGTACGTATCCGGACACCTTACTTAAGAATGTCCACGTATCACCTCTTTCTCATGAGAGCAAAAGTCGATATGCAAAAAAGACCTTTAGACCCAAGGGTACCGTTCCCAAAAGACAGGACAAGCCTTTAGGTAGCATTCAGGAAGGGGTCCTCTGATCAATTTTGACAGCCTTTTATATTCATCTCATGTACCACTCATACACACCATCATACACTAATAACGAGACAACTTATAATTTAAAGACTGAAGGTTACTGGATTCTTGGATACCCACTAGCCCATCCCCACTGAGCCCCACCATACCTCAGGAATAGCTGAAAGAGAGTAAGAAGGTGCCAATGCACTTGTCTTTGCTTACCCCACTGTACAGATTATTTCAGCTGGTTCCTGGGCATCTGCGGTTGGTCTGGTCAGTGGCGGCAGGAATGTAGGGGAATCCCAGAAAAGACCCCCAGGAAATGTTAGGGTAATAAGGCTTACACCTATTACCAACACCTTAGTAGCCCTTCTGTCTTGGAGATTCAAAGTACTAGACACAGCCGGCTGGAGAGCAAGAAATCACACTACACAGTTGTCAGTATAACACTGCTCTGTCCTTTCTATGACTGAAAGATCTTTTAATTATACCAAAAAAGAAATGGGCTCATTACATGCCCTCCAATCACAGTGAAGTATAAAATTAGCTAATCATACATATTACAAGTTTCAGTGACATAGAAGGTAATATACATAACACAGTCCCAAACTATTCCTGGAGTCTGTCTTGTCAAAGAATGATCTTCTATTTCTGTCATTCTCTGTCCTCTGGTTTAGCATTCTTTCTTATAAAGTATTTAAGGAAAACACCTGTTGTCTCCAAATAATATAGCAAACACACATACAAGCAACAATGACCTTACAATATATGTAAAGGTTCATATATACAGTATTTAGAATATATGGAAACATTAATACAGCAAAAGCATTTTAATCAATATTACTCTTACAGTACCATCTATATCTAACTTATCTGTGCCCACACTAACGCCCTGGGGTATCACATTGTGTTAATAATTTCAAGCTTAAAGATTATTTTCAAAATTGAAAGTAAATTGCCTGCATAAACAAATTTTAAAGTAAACAGTATTTGTTATAGATTAAATCAATGTCTGTGAAGGCCATAGTGTCAGATCTGTGGTTATGTCTGTCCCCGGAGGGGACACTAGTGGGTCAGTGGTGGTGCGATGGAGAAACCGAGGAGGCTGTAAGAGATTCCTGCGCATGTGCGCAATGATGTTTATTAAATGCTCATGAGTAAAAACAGTAATTGAAGCAGATGAAAACTTGAGATGAATGGTACAAGAAATGCTGACAACAATGAAATAAACAGTCACAGGTATTTAGCGGGTCTGGAAACCAGGGCAGTAATTAGGCAATGAAATACAGGCAATGAACTAGTCTGGAAACTAGTATAGCAATCAGATGGTGATCACTCCCACAGTTGGTTTGGAAACCAGCAACGATACTCCACACAGTCAGTTTGTAATGCAAAGTCCACAACCAAGCAAGGTTAAGCAGGAGACAACTTGAAACACTTATGAAGTGGTTGTATTAAGTGCCAGATGCCATAGCACAATGCTGAATGCAGGTTAACCATACACAGGTGAAGATAATGAATAGCACCTGAAGAAAGTCTCTTACTGCAAAAGGTGGAGGCTGACTGTAGCAGAAGTTAGAGCTGAAATAAATGCTGGGACCTGTAGTTCCACAGGAATACTGGAACCGGAAGATCACTTGGAGATGCCAGAAATAGGAGATTGCTGGAAACAGTAGATTGAAGACTGGAGACTGGAGATTGGAACTGGAAACTGGAGATTGGAAACTGGAAACTGGAGATTGGAAACTGGAACCAGGAGACGCCATGCAGCAATGCGACGCATTGTCCAAGGTGATGAGACTGAGTTGATGCTCTGGACTTATTCCCCCTGGTCGGCAGTCATTGGATACTTGGATCATGTGAACAACAACAGCGCAGGACTGGGTGCTCTCCGGTCAGCTGACCGCAAGTGTCATGGCGACACCCATGCTGTGCAGATGGCCGGTACACAGGAGGGCACCCGCAGAATGGACTTCAGGGGTTCACCACAATAGTGGGTACTGCGCTCCGCAGACAGGATGCTCATACAGCCACAGACTGGGGCCGTGACCTCCAGAGGCCTGCACACCAGCGCGCCGGTAAGTGAGACATCACTGAATGCTGATTCCTGACACATAGCTTGGTGAAAAATCAAAGCTAAATATAAGATCTGTGGATATGTTGAACTGAGCAGATTGCTTGAGCCTGGGTAATAGCATCATGGCTGCAGAACAGCACTTTCCTCAGTCACTTCACAAAAGACTTAGATTAGCATCTCCTTAAAGGCACAAGCAGCTGGCAAAAGTCCCCCTTGGTTTGTCATTGCTTAGGATGTTAGTAAGCCTCCAGCAGAATGGAATGCACCTGTGACATAGTTGTTGATGGGTTTTTGTTGCTCATGAATCCGCCCAACCAAACACATTGAAAGTGCTATTCCCTCTGGTGGATATGTCCATTTTCAACTTTTGCAATGCTAATTTTTTCCTAACCTGAAGTAAATGTAATGTCTTCTGAACTCTATGGGATTGAAAGTGAGAGCATATTTTGCTTTTCTTTAACAAATGCTTTGAACATCTGAAGCACTATGTGCTGGGGAAATGGAAGAGGATGTCTGTTACCCTTGGGGAGAACAGCTGGGAAGAAATATGCAAACTAACCTGTTCCATTATCAGCCTCAACATTTCCAAATCAGAATTTATTAGGGGAAAGCTGTGTTGCTTTTCTTTAGTTGACAGTGAAGAGTGTTTTGTCTTCAGTTGAAATAATTTCTGAACACATTTTATTTCATGATCAAGCAAAATGGAATATTTCACATCTTAAATAATTTTTTTTATATCTAATGTAAAAAAAAAAAAATTTTTTAAATCCATTATTATAAGTGGGTATAAAAAACAAACACACTGTACAAATTATTTTTTAGTGGACCACTACTTATAAACACACAAAACAAACAAGTAAGGTGTCATTATCACTATCATTAGTGCTATTTTTGTAGGAAATTAGGTTCAAGAACTGTGGGCGGGGCAGAGGTGAGCGGTGATGTGGGAGCTACCAAAGGGTCGGGGCATCAGTTGGTACATAAACTTTTTTTTTAAAACACATAATGCCCTGAGTACTGCCATATATACACATAATGCCTCCAGTAGTGCCAGATACACAATGCCCCCAGCAGTGACATTTACACAATGCCCCCAGCAGTGACAGATACACAATGCCCCCAGCAGTGACAGATACACAATGCCCCAAGTAGTGCCAGATACACAATGCCCCCAGCAGTGCCAGTTACTATCATCATCACTATTCTTTGACTCAAACTATTTTCACTACCAGAAATACAAAGATCAGTTTTAAGACTACTCAGTTCACCATTTTCAATATCACCGGAGCCATTGACGGTCAATGTGATATCATAAAAATATCATCACACTAGACAGGACATTTTGGAGGATCCGAAATCACTGTACACTGGGGATGATGCCGTGAGCCTGCTGATTGGGGCAATAATTACAAAATGATCCATTTTCATTATCACCCCCATGCTTATTCCTCCATCTGAATATTTATGCTTTGTCTCCTCTTTTTTTTCCAATACCTCTCTCTCAGCATCATCTTTATATGTATTTTTATCTACTAATTCAGTTAACTTTTTGTAATTATTGGGGGATATTCAATTGTTTGAAAAGTCAGTTGAATTTTTGTTTTTTCATATTTAATAGACAGGAAAAAACAGACACGCAACTGACTTTTTAAACAATTGAATTCCTTCCATTAAGTCTATTCTCTGTGGTTTATCAATGCTAATGACACCACACTCCAGTAAATTAACGTATTGCTTTTCGATCAAAAGATGCTGTTTTGGGGGCTTTACAATCATTTAACCCTCCATAAATATAATTCCACAGTTTGTGGCTGAAGCAATGATCTACTTAAGTGGCAATCTGCTATTGTCTAATTTCTTTATTGACTTGACACGGGTGTTATTGCTAACCATTGGACAGTGTCAGCCATTATCACTAGCAAGATCAGCAGCATTGTCATCATCATTATCCTGGCCACAAAGTCACCACATGAAAACTAATGAGTATAAGAAATAAGCCTTAAAACACTGATCAGTCTCTACTTTCTATATTACAGCCTATTTTACCCACTAACCCAACATCCCCACAATAACATCCCTCAGCGACCACATTATAACTCCAACACTGATGCCCCCTTTCCTTCCACCCAACTTCCCCAGTCATATAAGGCGTATAAACATTCTGTGCACCCTACGATAGAGCCCATTTCCTAAAGGCCAGCGTCATACTTATATTCTAGTGGTCAATGTATAATAGAGCTCCAACGGATAATACAGACACAGTTCCCTGGTGGCCTGAGGGTATTCACAACCCTGTTCCCACTAGTAGTCTGAGCTGCTATCAGCGTCTTGTAAACTGGCTTAATCTTAGCTAAATGTTTCTGATTTGGTTAAATTTCAAAATCTTTAAGTTATTATTTGTTCTCAAATGATTTTCTATAAAGTCTTGCTGTAGTATTTTATTATTAGAGCTATGAAAATGTAGCAACTTCCATTTACCAAAAGATCTGACATTTTATAAAACAGTTTGACCTAAACAAGAGCAAACCTTTATGAAACAGATATCTCTAACTGTTCCGTAGATAGAAGTCATGTAAAATAAATAAAAAAAAAGATGTGCTGTCTGCAGTGAGATGCGCAGATAATGGGCGTTAGATATTGGACTCATGACACAACACAGACATATACAAAAGATCATGGACACCGACTGCATAAAGTGAAAGAACTGAGCAGTTCACCAAAAACGATCACACTATTTTTACAAATCACAGAAGGCAAGGCACTGAGCCACAGAGAAATTGTGTGAGGTTATTAATGCATGAAATATATCAAAACAATGTGGAGATCCTGTACATTATTCTGAAGAGAGACAGCGCAACATTCCAGCAAACATATAAATCTGTACAAAGAGATCTGACATCTTACAACATATACATACAGTACTACTGTACATATTTCTAAGCACATTGCCTGCTTATCAACCGCTACTATAGGAGACCTTTCTAAAAGCACTGAGGGTGGGAATTTATCAACACTTAATTGGCATATATACTTTCATACCTATTGCATGCTAGCCATCTGGGGTCAGTACATACTCTACCTATACTGCTCATAATTTCCTATTTACAGCCTATGGGTCAGTGGCAGATTTACATTCTGAATTATATTTTGCCTTAATCTTTATGCAACTGGAAATGATCTCCCTTTACTGACCCATTTGTGGGTCATCATGGAAAATAGCTTTAGACTGTTGTTTGCCATTTCAGTGGTTTCCCACCCCACTTTTAATAATGTACAGTATATTAACGATAAATAATAATTGCTTCATTTTGATGACTGCACTTCAAGTCCTTGGACTGTGGTTGGTTACAGCACAGCTCAAATAGTGAGAAGAGTGTTATGGGAGGGGGGAGGGGCTTATTGTAGGAGGCTGGGATGAGGAGAGAGGAAAAGGAAATACATTTAAAGAGGGGCGAGGGGTGGCTGGGTGTGAAAACTAATTGTATAACATGTGTTCAAAATGATGGTTGTGGAGTTACAGTATGTATGAATGAATGAATGAATGAATGAATGAATGAATGAATGAATGAATGAATGAATGAATGAATGTTAGGTTGGTCTGCAATAGAGACTACCCTTCAGTTTATGCAAAAGGTGTTCCTAAAGAACAACCTGGAACCCTATGGTTAGTCAGGTCCTTAATTATAGTGGGAGAATACCATCTTGTAAGTTATACATAAGGATAGTCTCTCTAACAGTGAGCACTGTTACTGCTCTATTTCTCCAACTAATAAATGGTTAAACTTATTCATAACTCCACAACCACCATTTTGCACACATACACTATACAATTAGTTTGCACACCCATCCATTCCCCCTGCCCTTTAAATGTATTTCCATCTTCTCTCTCCATTCCTCTTCATCCCAGCCTCCTACCATGCCCTCTCTCCTTCTCCCCTCTCCCCCCATAACACTCTTTTTACTATTTGATCTGCGCTGTATACAACCACAATCAGGACTATTATTCATGGTGAAATTGGTTACCCCTAGACACAGCAGCACTAAATACTGATATCCCATCATCTTGAGGTGAGCGCAGTGCATTTTTCTTACTTTACCCAGCTTTTGCACCTCTCAGGTATGATTGATTCTTCCATTTTGCCATAATTGTGCCTCTGCACCAGCGTGCAACATATCTCTGCTAGCTGCCCGATATTCACGTAGATCCATTCTGTGTCTTTGGATGCAGTCAGTGGATCACAGAAGCCAGCTGTATACGTCTTTTAACACAAGATGCATATTTTAGCACATACAATAACAGAGCGGCTCTACCTTTATTGTAAATCAGGCCCAGTGTTCATGCAAATTTATGTTTTCACTAGGAATAAGAAACATCACTTCATGACCATTAGTAATGAGACACAGTAGGACTAATATACATGACACATGGTTACCCAGGAATTGGTAGACTGCATTCTTATATTTATTGATTGAGCCCACAGAATGGTAGTCTGTACTACTTATGGGTGAAAGGTGTTCTTTAAACTGATCATATCATAAACTACATATGTATATACTTAAAAATAATAAATGGGGTCCAAGGGAAACAATTTTTCCATTTTACTGAAAAGTAACTTTTAGTTCTTTGTTAGCTACAGACTTGACCTAAAACTAACCAATAAATATTTTATTACACTTCTGCATTGTTTATGAGCAAAAATTCAACTCTGCATTCTTACGCTTCCTGTTTAATGTTGTGCCAAAGGCAAGAATAACCTTTTATGCTAGCCCTTGTATTTACTCAAGACGCAGGAGGTAACCGTCCATTTGGAAAGTCTTCCATGAATGACCTGATAATGGTCAGTGAGGGCAAATACCGCCTATTTTTTCTCTACATCTAGGGCTGTCAACATTCAACTATAGGATATAATATTTTTTATTTTTTTCCTCTGATAATTTGCAGTGGTCCTGAGATTAAGCGTACATTAATGCTTTCAAAGTTTTGTACTTTTCAACAGTGAAACTATAATATTTATTTAGGGTTCAGTCACTTCTTTTTTTGCAAGCATACACAATTTAATTCTCTTTTAAAATGCTTCTAAGCTGCTGTTCAGTTAAAGCTCTCAAATAGAGATGCTCTATATTCATGAAAGTGGAGATTATTCTAGTAAAGAATTATATTCATTTTAATAGATATGAGCTTGTACTTTGCCACATTTCAGTAATGAGGATAAAACACCTCTGGTTTCTTCAAGCAATTTTGACTGCACTTTACTTTGACAATCTATATTTAATTAGCAGCATGAAAGTGTGTCAGAGAGATGATAGGATTTTAAAGTACAAATATATATATAAAAGAAGAATTCCATCTCCAATGTAAAAACACTTTATGGCATGATTAGGTCTGCTGTTTAGTGCATTGATTCTATTTTCAATTTGGAAGTACACAGAAGTACAAGATAACTGCTGAAGGAGAGGATCACTTATTTCCACTACCTAAAACTGTTACTGTATCATTTAATATACTTACTTAGTCTACTATGAATATGTCTTGGAAATAAATGCAGATTTTTGTGCATATTCAGAGTTGGTTGTATCTATGTGGCTGCAACGCCTTCATCTCTCCAATTTGTGAAAGTAGCTATCCTCATCATCACCACACATTTCTACCAGCCCAATACCAGGTGCAAGAGTCCTCTCCTCAGAACACTTATCCTGTGTGAGAATGGACATCCAGTTGCCGCCCAGCTAGGCCTACTGTACATCCACACAACCACAAGCGCTATTGAGTTGTTGCTCAAAGTTGCATCTGCCTAGCTCGGACGCAAGCACAATGCAAAAAGACACAAGATCTGTCAGCAAAAGGGACTTTTGTACACCTCTGAATGAGGCACTACATGATCAAAGCAGTGCTTTGGCGTTCAAGGTACCGTCAAGGAAGTTTATATGTTAAGGGATTTAGGGAAGACAGACCAATAGCATCTGTATGATTACGCTCATCTCACAAAATAATAGTGAGCAGTGACTAAAATCACCAAATACTGCATATGAATATTGTAGTTCTTGTATATATGAATATAAGTTATTTGTGGCTCTCCAGCTGTTGTAGCATTACAAACCCAGACTGGCTCAGCCAGTCACAGACTCAGATCCACAACAACTGGTGAGTCACAAGCTGGATAAATCTGCCATAGACTATTACATTTAGATAGATTATAGGGTATATGCAATTCCGGGCGAATTGCGGCACTTTTTTGCCCGTTTTTAAATTCTACACAATTCGACCGTCGAATTCCGGCAGGTGGGTGCCGGAATTCGACATATTCAATAAAAAACGGATTCGACAGTCCCGCTGTTGAAAAATGGCTGAATTGACGGATTTTGATTAGATTTTAAAAAATGTTAAAAAAACGGTAAAAAACCCGGAAAAAATTTGCGTGGGGTCCCCCCTCCTAAGCATAACCAGCCTCGGGCTCTTTGAGCCGGTCCTGGTTGCCAAAATACGGGGGAAAAAATGACAGGGGATCCCCCGTTTTTTAACAACCAGCACCGGGCTCTGCGCCTGGTCCTGGTGCAAAAAATACGGGGGACAAAAAGAGTAGGGGTCCCCCGTATTTTTTGTACCAGCACCGGTCTCCACTAGCTGGACAGATAATGCCACAGCCGGGGGTCACTTTTATGCAGTGCCCTGCGGCCGTGGCATTAAATATCCAACTAGTCACCCCTGGCCGGGGTATCCTGGGGAGTGGGGACCCCTTCAATCAAGGGGTCCCCCCCCAGCCATCCAAGGGCCAGGGGTGAAGCCCAAGGCTGTCCCCCCCATCCAAGGGCTGCGGATGGGAGGATGATAGCCAAGTGTAAAAATGAAAGAATATTGTTTTTTGCAGAAGAACTACAAGTCCCAGCAAGCCTCCTCCGCAAGCTGGTACTTGGAGAACCACAAGTACCAGCATGCGGGGGGGAACGGTCCCGCTGGTACCTGTAGTTCTTCTGCAAAAAAAATACCCAAATAAAAACAGGACAAACACACACCTTGAAAGTAAAACTTTATTACATACATGCCGACACATACATACTTACCTATGTTGATACGCCGACTCTGGCCACGTCTCCGTCTGTCGATGTCCGGGGTACCTGAAAATAAAGTTATATACTCACCTGATCCAGTGTCCAGTTCTTTTATTGTAATCCTCGTACTTGCCACAAAAAAAAACGCATAGCCGATCCAGACGGACTGAAAGGGGTCCCATGTTTACACATGGGACCCCTTTCCCCGAATGCAGAGACTCCCCGTGACTGCTGTCACAGAAGGTTCCATCAGCCAATCAGGGAGCGCCACGTCGTGGCACTCTCCTGATTGGCTGTATGCGCGTCGGAGCTGTCAGACGCGCATCGCACAGCCCCCTCCATTATCTTCAATGGTGGGAACTTTGCGGTCAGCGGTCAGGTCACCCGCGGTCAGCCGCTGACCGCGGGTAACCCCACCGCTGACCGCAAAGTTCCCACCATTGAAACTAATGGAGGTGCTGTGCGATGCGCTGTCTGCCAGCTCAGACGCGCATAGGGAATCAGGAGAGTGCCACGACGTGGCGCTACCTGGTTGCCTGAAGGGACCTTCTGTGACAGGAGTCACAGGGGGTCTCAGCATTCGGGGAAAGGGGTCCCATGTGTAAACATGGGACCCCTTTCAGTCCGTGTGGATCGGGTAAATGCATTTTTTTTATTTTGCCAAGTACGAGGATTACAAATATCACTGGACACTGGAATTAGGTGAGTATAATTTTATTTTCAGGTACACCCCGTGGATTCTACTTGGACAAGTGGACCGAACGTTGTGTCAAAATAGGTAAGTATGTGTGTGTGTCGACATGTATGTAATAAAGTTGTAATTTCAAGGTGTGCGTGTCCTGTTTTTATTTGGGTATTTTTTTTGCAGTAGAACTACAGGTACCAGCAGGCCTGTTTCCCCCCCGCATGCTGGTACTTGTGGTTCTCCAAGAACCAGCTTGCGGGGGAGGCTTGCTGGGACTTGTAGTTCTGCTGCAAAAAACAATATTCTTTCATTTCACAAAAGGCTATCAGCCTCCCATCCGCAGCCCATGGATGGGGGGGACAGCCTCAGGCTTCACCCCTGGCCCTTGGGTGGCTGGAGGGGGGACCCCGTGATTGAAGGGGTCCCCATTCCTCCAGGGTACCCCGGCCAGGGGTGACTAGTTGGGGTTTTAATGGCATGGCCGCAGGGAGCGGTATCAAAGTATCCCCCGGCTGTGGCATTATCTCCCCAGCTAGTGGAGCCCGGTGCTGATTCCAAAAATACGGGGGACCCCTATGCTTTTTGTCCCCCGTATTTTTGGCACCAGGACCGGACGCAGAGCCCGGTGCTGGTTCTAAAAATACGGGGGATCCCCTGTAATTTCCCCACCCCGTATTTTTACAACCAGGACCGGCTCAAAGAGCCCGAGGCTGGTTATGCTTAGGAGGGGGGACCCCACGCATTTTTTTTTCTGATTTTTAACCCATTCCATAGAAAAAATATATATATTTTAAAAAATATATAAAAAATACTTGTGCCTCCTAAATAGACAAACCAAGTACCTAATCCCTTCTAATATAAATATATATGCTATTACCAATAAAAAAACACCAAAAAAAAACATGTTTTTAAAAAAAATTATTAGATTCCACCAGCAAAGTGAGGCGGATTGAAAATGACGAATTTACTGTCTTAAAGCACTGTTGTCGAATTTACAATCTTCAATTGAATATACTTTTGTCGAAATACCGCATTTGTACCATTGCAGAATTGTCGAATTTGTCAAATGTCGAATTTCAAAAAGTCGAATTTGGAAAGTCCGTTTTTTTGACGAAAAGTACTGAATTGCATTGTCGATTTTTTGGGGGGGCGAAAATGTACCGTTTTTCGACATTTTCGGGAATTCAACCGCAATTGCATATACCCCTATAAATCCTGCTGAAAAATAAATGGCAGATTTACAGTATATTGCAGTCAGTAACACTCATTTACATTGCATAAGTACAATGGAAGTTCCTTTATGTGACAGCATGCACGCCCATTATGCAAGTGTGCACTTTTGTAAGTAAGGTCATGGATTTGTGGAAGTGCAAAAGTCCCACTTGGAGAATCTGTGTACATCAGTCCCTGATGTGCGCATAATTGTAAATGAGAGTGCCTTATAAGTAACGCAATAACCACTGAATGCTGCCATCCCCACACCCAGGGATGTTTTACAAGCTCTGAAAAGTTTAGTTTTTTGTAACTTGTCTCAAATAGGCTGCACTGTCTTCAGATGGCATTAGCATTATATGCAATAGTTATATGTATCAGACTGTAAAGAGGGATCTTTTCAGATCAATTCACTTTCACGTGCTCTTTGTGTACGCAGAGCAGACATTCTGGAAAAAAAATATATTGATAAATTGGGCCTTATCAATGCGAACAGTAGTGGTACGAGAGGTTACAGTACAGGGTGATTCAAAAGTTGCAGAACACCCTTTTGTTTCACAAACTATGCAGGATATGGGAAAACTGAATACTCCAGTAAGGTATGGGTGAGGGGGGCTATCTTTTAAGGTATGTACCAAACATGTCTAGGATATGGGAAAACTGAATACTCCAGTAAGGTATGGGTGAGGGGGGCTATCTTTTAAGGTATGTACCAAACATGGCCGCCATCTTGAAATCGGCCATCTTAAATCTAAGTCAGTTTTTTCAAATGGAAAGGGGGTCATCTAACAAACAACATGTGTCAAGCAGAATTTGCTGAAAAATGTATTGCTGCAAACAGATTTGAAATAGCAGTTATGGTTCAAAGGTTACAACACTTTTTTTGTTGCCGGTAACTGAAGATGGCTTTGACAAAAGAGGAGAGAAGTGAGGTCCTTTTGATGCCAGGAGAACGAAGTTTACAGGTCATAGCTGCAGATTTTAACAACTGGCGTCCAGAAAGACCTCAAATTTCACGTAACACTGTCAGGTATCTATAACAGTGTTATAGATATGCTACTGTCATCAGGTCTGTTTCTCTCATGAGGGGACTCCTCTGAAATGGCAGCATCCCAGGAAGAGACACATTTTCAATCCTAGCCCTGTCACATCACCACTTAATCTTCAGTCATCATAAATTTGTATGCATTGTATTTTAGCCAAAGACCAGAAATGTTTGTTTACCAAGTTAAAATAATCTAATTTGTACGTGTCATTTCATTAGACTGGGTGTCAGCGCGCTACTGGAGTCTGCATTGCACATTTCAGCATGACTAATTTTGTTGAACTCATGAAATAAACAGTGATACTGTATTTCATGTGGTCCTAACACAAGCAAATTAGATGTATGACAAGCCTGCGGCATTCACAAGAGCCTGTCTCTCTCTGTCTGTCTTATGCACAGTATGAGATTTGGTATCGCTGGCAGGAAGATTCTGGATATTAAGTAATACCCAAGAGAAATAGCAGATGCAAACAAATTAGGTTTCCATTAAAACACAGAGCAAGGTTCACATGGCAAGTAAGTAAACAATTGGTGGTTGGGAGAAACTGAAAGATACATCCCCTCTGTCATTAATAAAGGGTGTTGACTAGGAGAATTCCCATCTTCTTCACATAAATAAATTCCTTTTGATTTAAGTTATCGACAAGAGAATAGATTTATTCCATTACCAATGATAACAAAACAAACAGCAACAAAACCAACTACGTATGGAAGAAAAGAGTCATTTTAATATCACGATAAAGAGCTCCATGTTCTGTAATGAGAAATTCTAATAGGTTCTAGTCACTAAATTCTGCTTACCATGGATACTTTTTTTGTTAACTTTTTATGACCTATCTGACAAGTAGTTATTTCACTTCATGCAGGTCTCGTTAAGATACAAATGTTGAGAAAATGGATAGTAATGTAGGAAAAGTAATGCATTTAACCACTTGGCTGCCATGGTCGCATCAGATGCGACTACGCTAGGCTGGGCTTTGCGTGACATGGTTGTATCTGATGCAACCAGTCAGAAATGTCTACTGGGCAGCTGCTGGAAGATAGTATTCCAGCAGCTAGCAATCTCAGAGGGACCTCTTGGATCCTACGCCAGTGTGTACAGCACCCCCACCAGGAGGCTGCAGAGAGGAGCAGCTGCAGGTCAATCAAGTGCTTCACTCTATCAGTGTGCTTACCCAGCAGCTGCAGAGATGAGCATCCAACTTTTGTGCCATAAAAGATATATTTTATATACTGTACATATGTGTGTGTGTGTGTATGTATGTGTGTATATATATATATATATATATATATATACAGTATATGTACATATATAATAATGTACAAGATTAATAACAGCAATGCACTATAGGAAATGTGAAGTATAAGGTAACAAATTTAGAATGCATAGTTCAACTGCACAGTATGTAACCCGATCCCTAGAGGAAGGGTGGGCCCTCAGGCAGTGGGGCCCACCTGGTGTTCCCTCTGTACCCCAGTGGGCCAGTCCAAACCTGCCCCCAGCATAACCTTCGTAGTGTACCCAACATGGCTGCCTCACCTGGTATGCTTGTGCACGGGTTAAAAAAACACATGGACCTGATGGTTGTGCTGGGACCTTACTCTAGCAGTGGGTCACTGCAACCACCCATTTTGTGTCATTTATTCTGAGTGTGACCTATTCTACCCAGGGTAATCCTACATAGTGAACCCATCATGGATGCTTCATCTGGTACCTTTCATGGGTGGAATATTTAACCCATAGAAGTTATTACACAAAATGTCAGCACCTACCTTGCAGTATATGTTTTGTGCTTTCTACGTTTAGTTAGTTTTCATTATTTCTGTATGTTTTTCAACTTGTAATTCTTTGTACAGTGCAATGTACCATGTTTTGATGTATGTAAAGCGACTTTGAGTCATGCGGGAGAAACATGCTAAATAAATAAAATTATTATTATTATTATTATTATTATTATTATTACAGCTAGCTTCAGATCTCCATAATATTAATTTTCACTGTTGATAACTCTGTCATACTGTATAACTGACAACTGCAATGCATAGACATGGTTACTGGCAGTACTGTACATAGCTGATGAAGAAATTTGTTGGAAGAGTTTTTTCTGTATAATAAATAGCTGAAACATTAATGCATTGCTATACAAACATGCTGTTGACAGACACTCTTTAACTTGTAAGTGTACTGTATGTCAAAAATCATCTTAAATGAGTGTGTAGCACAATGGGGGTTATTCAGAGATGGATGCAGATTGTTGCAACCGCAGCAAGATCTGCGCACATCTCCTCACATACTGGGGACCGCCCCGCACAGGGCAAGGCCATCCAGCATATGTGGCACCGCTTCACGATGCGTCTGCAATTAAATTGTGGCAGCATCGATTTAAGGTCGCCCCCTGCCTGTGCAGCCTGTCCATTTTTTTTATCGGAGCGGCATCTATTTTACTCCTGTCCTGCAGAGCAGCAATGTGCGCACTCCCCCCAACTCCCACCCCCCTAGCGCAGGACACTGCCAGCCACGGGTGGGACAGTCCCAGAAAAACAGGACTGTTCTGCTAAATGTGGGACAGTTCACATGTATGCAATACCATGGACCTGGCCTGGGAAATACCTTCCACACAAAGCATAAATATATAATATATGTTTTGTACTGTTTGTGCTGTAGCACTCATGAATGTGACTACATGTTATTAAGTATGTTAAAGGCAATTAATTATAATTAGGTCTGGATGCAACTTTAATTTTCCAAGCTTTTAATTAAATGAATGTAATGATTTTAGAGCTAGAAAATAATTAAATCTCTTGTTTACATTTTGTGTTTTATTAATTATAGTTATACAAAGATATTACTATACTGCAAATGGTTAATCATTTATTTACTTTATCATTTAAACTAGTGATGAGCGGGTTCAGTTTCTCGGAAACCGAACCCCCCCGAACTTCACCCATTTTACACGGGTCCGAGGCATACTCGGATTCTCCCGTATGGCTCTGTTAACCCGAGTGCGCCCGAACGTCATCATCCCGCTGTCGGATTCTCGCGAGATTCGGATTCTATATAAGCAGCCGCGCGTCGCCACCATTTTCACTCGTGCATTGGAAATGTAAGGGAGAGGACGTGGCTGGCGTCCTCTCCGTTATTGTTGAACTTGATTGTGCTTTATTGCTTAATTGTGGGGAGGGCTGGGGAGCAGCTGTATAATATAGGAGGAGTACAGTGCAGAGTTTTGCTGATCAGTGACCACCAGTTATCCGTTCTCTGCCTGAAAAAAACGCTCCATATCTGTGCTCAGTGTGCTGCATATATCTGTGCTCACACTGCTTAATTGTGGGGACTGGGGAGCAGCTGTATTATATAGCAGGAGCACAGTGCAGAGTTTTGCTGACAGTGACCACCAGTATACGTTGTCTGCCTGAAAAACACTCCATATCTGTGCTCAGTGTGCTGCTTTATTGTGGGGACTGGGCACCAACAGTATAATATTATATAGGAGGAGTACAGTGCAGAGTTTTGCTGACCAGTGACCACCAGTATATAATATATAGCATTACGGTACAGTAGGCCACTGCTGTACCTACCACTGTGTCGTCATTAAGTATACTATCCATCTAGATTCTATACCTGTGGTGCATTTCAGTTGTGCAGTTTGCTGACACAGTGACCACCAGTATACTATATATAGCAGTACGGTACGGAAGGCCACTGCTGTACCTACCTCTGTGTCGTCATTAAGTATACTATCCATCTACATTCTATACCTGTGGTGCATTTTAGTTTTGCAGTTTGCTGACACAGTGACCACCAGTATACTTTATATAGCAGTACGGTACGGAAGGCCACTGCTGTACCTACCTCTGTGTCGTCATTAAGTATACTATCCATCTACATTCTATACCTGTGGTGCATTTTAGTTTTGCAGTTTGCTGACACAGTGACCACCAGTATACTATATATAGCAGTAAGGTACGGAAGGCCACTGCTGTACCTACCTCTGTGTCGTCATTAAGTATACTCTCCATCTACATTCTATACCTGTGGTGCATTTTAGTTTTGCAGTTTGCTGACACAGTGACCACCAGTATACTATATATAGCAGTACGGTACGGAAGGCCACTGCTGTACCTACCTCTGTGTCGTCATTAAGTATACTATCCATCTACATTCTATACCTGTGGTGCATTTTAGTTTTGCAGTTTGCCGACACAGTGACCACCAATATACTATATATAGCAGTACGGAAGGCCACTGTTGTACCTACCTCTGTGTCGTCATTAGGTATACTATCCATCTACATTCTATACCTGTGGTGCATTTTAGTTTTGCAGTTTGCTGACACAGTGACCACCAGTATACTATATATAGCAGTACGGTACGGAAGGCCACTGCTGTACCTACCTCTGTGTCGTCATTAAGTATACTATCCATCTATATTCTATACCTGTGGTGCATTTTAGTTTTGCAGTTTGCTGACACAGTGACCACCAGTATACTATATATAGCAGTACGGTACGGAAGGCCACTGCTGTACCTACCTCTGTGTCATCATTAAGTATACTATCCATCTACATTCTATACCTGTGGTGCATTTTAGTTTTGCAGTTTGCTGACACAGTGACCACCAGTATACTATATATAGCAGTACGGTACGGAAGGCCACTGCTGTACCTACCTCTGTGTCGTCATTAAGTATACTATCCATCTACATTCTATACCTGTGGTGCATTTTAGTTTTGCAGATTGCTGACAGTGACCACCAGTATATATAGCAGTACGGTACGGAAGGCCACTGCTCTACCTACCTCTGTGTCATCAAGTATACTATCCATCCATACCTGTGGTGCATTTCAGTTGTGCGCAGTATATATAGTAGTAGGCCATTGCTATTGATAGTTACTGGCAAATAATTCCACACATTAAAAAATGGAGAACAAAAATGTGGAGGTTAAAATAGGGAAAGATCAAGATCCACTTCCACCTCGTGCTGAAGCTGCTGCCACTAGTCATGGCCAAGATGATGAAATGCCATCAATGTCGTCTGCCAAGGCCGATGCCCAATGTCATAGTAGAGAGCATGTAAAATCCAAAAAACAAAAGTTCAGTAAAATGACCCAAAAATCAAAATTAAAAGCGTCTGAGGAGAAGCGTAAACTTGCCAATATGCCATTTACGACACGGAGTGGCAAGGAACGGCTGAGGCCCTGGCCTATGTTCATGGCTAGTGGTTCAGCTTCACATGAGGATGGAAGCACTCATCCTCTTGCTAGAAAAATGAAAAGACTTAAGCTGGCAAAAGCACAGCAAAGAACTGTGCGTTCTTCTAAATCACAAATCCCCAAGGAGAGTCCAATTGTGTCGGTTGCGATGCCGGACCTTCCCAACACTGGACGGGAAGAGCTTGCGCCTTCCACCATTTGCACGCCCCCTGCAAGTGCTGGAAGGAGCACCCGCAGTCCAGTTCCTGATAGTCAAATTGAAGATGTCACTGTTGAAGTACACCAGGATGAGGATATGGGTGTTGCTGGCGCTGGGGAGGAAATTGACAAGGAGGATTCTGATGGTGAGGTGGTTTGTTTAAGTCAGGCACCCGGGGAGACACCTGTTGTCCGTGGGACGAATATGGCCATTAACATGCCTGGTCAAAATACAAAAAAAATCAGCTCTTCGGCGTGGAATTATTTCAACACAAATGCGGACAACAGGTGTCAAGCCGTGTGTTGCCTTTGTCAAGCTGTAATAAGTAGGGGTAAGGACGTTAATCACCTCGGAACATCCTCCCTTATACGTCACCTGCAGAGCATTTATCATAAGTCAGTGACAAGTTCAAAAACTTTGGGTGACAGCGGAAGCAGTTCACTGACCACTAAATCCCTTCCTCTTGTAACCAAGCTCCTACAAACCACACCACCAACTCCCTCAGTGTCAATTTCCTCCTTACCCAGGAAAGCCAATAGTCCTGTAGGCCATATCACTGGCAAGTCTGACGAGTCCTCTCCTGCCTGGGATTCCTCTGATGCATCCTTGAGTGTAACGCCTACTGCTGCTGGCGATGCTGTTGTAGCTGCTGGGAGTCGATCATCATCCCAGAGGGGAAGTCGGAAGACCACTTGTACTACTTCCAGTAAGCAATTGACTGTCCAACAGTCCTTTGCGAGGAAGATGAAATATCACAGCAGTCATCCTGCTGCAAAGCAGATAACTCAGGCCTTGGCAGCCTGGGCGGTGAGAAACGTGGTTCCGGTATCCACCGTTAATTCAGAGGCAACTAGAGATTTGATTGAGGTACTGTGTCCCCGGTACCAAATACCATCTAGGTTCCATTTCTCTAGGCAGGCGATACCGAAAATGTACACAGACCTCAGAAAAAGACTCACCAGTGTCCTAAAAAATACAGTTGTACCCAATGTCCACTTAACCACGGACATGTGGACAAGTGGAGCAGGGCAGACTCAGGACTATATGACTGTGACAGCCCACTGGGTAGATGTATTGCCTCCCGCAGCAAGAACAGCAGCAGCGGCACCAGTAGCAGCATCTCGCAAACGCCAACTCGTTCCTAGGCAGGCTACGCTTTGTATCACCGCTTTCCAGAAGAGGCACACAGCTGACAACCTCTTACAGAAACTGAGGAACATCATCGCAGAATGGCTTACCCCAATTGGACTCTCCTGGGGATTTGTGACATCGGACAACGCCAGCAATATTGTGCGTACATTACATCTGGGCAAATTCCAGCACGTCCCATGTTTTGCACATACATTGAATTTGGTGGTGCAGAATTATTTAAAAAACGACAGGGGCGTGCAAGAGATGCTGTCGGTGGCCCGAAGAATTGCGGGCCACTTTCGGCATTCAGCCACCGCATACAGAAGACTGGAGCACCACCAAACAATCCTGAACCTGCCCTGCCATCATCTGAAGCAAGAGGTGGTAACGAGGTGGAATTCAACCCTCTATATGCTTCAGAGGATGGAGGAGCAGCAAAAGGCCATTCAAGCCTATACATCTGGCCACGATATAGGCAAAGGAGGGGGAATGCACCTGACTCAAGCGCAGTGGAGAATGATTTCAACGTTGTGCAAGGTTCTGCAACCCTTTGAACTTGCCACACGTGAAGTCAGTTCAGACACTGCCAGCCTGAGTCAGGTCATTCCCCTCATCAGGCTTTTGCAGAAAAAGCTGGAGACATTGAAAGAGGAGCTAAAACAGAGCGATTCCGCTAGGCATGTGGGACTTGTGGATGGAGCCCTTAATTTGCTTAACCAGGATTCACGGGTGGTCAATCTGTTGAAATCAGAGCACTACATTTTGGCCACCGTGCTCGATCCTAGATTTAAAACCTACGTTGTATCTCTCTTTCCGGCAGACACAAGTCTGCAGAGGTTCAAAGACCTGCTGGTGAGAAAATTGTCAAGTCAAGCGGAACGTGACCCGTCAACATCTCCTCTTTCACATTCTTCCGCAACTGGGGGTGCGAGGAAAAAGCTAAGAATTCCGAGCCCACCCACTGGCGGTGATGCAGGGCAGTCTGGAGCGAGTGCTGACATCTGGTCTGGACTGAAGGACCTGCCAACGATTACTGACATGTCGTCTACTGTCACTGCATATGATTCTCTCACCATTGAAAGAATGGTGGAGGATTATATGAGTGACCGCATCCAAGTAGGCACGTCAGACAGTCCGTACGTATACTGGCAGGAAAAAGAGGCAATTTGGAGGCCCTTGCACAAACTGGCTTTATTCTACCTAAGTTGCCCTCCCTCCAGTGTGTACTCCGAAAGAGTGTTTAGTGCAGCCGCTCACCTTGTCAGCAATCGGCGTACGATGTTACTTCCAGAAAATGTGGAGAAGATGATGTTCATCAAAATGAATTATAATCAATTCCTCCGTGGAGACATTCACCAGCAGCAATTGCCTCCACAAAGTACACAGGGACCTGAGATGGTGGATTCCAGTGGGGACGAATTAATAATCTGTGAGGAGGGGGATGTACACAGTGAAAGGGGTGAGGAATCGGAGGATGATGATGAAGTGGACATCTTGCCTCTGTAGAGCCAGTTTGTGCAAGTAGAGATTGATTGCTTCTTTTTTTGGTGGGGGCCCAAACCAACCAGTCATTTTAGTCACAGTCGTGTGGCAGACCCTGTCGCTGAAATGATGGGTTGGTTAAAGTGTGCATGTCCTGTTTATACAACATAAGGGTGGGTGGGAGGGCCCAAGGACAATTCCATCTTGCACCTCTTTTTTATTTCATTTTTCTTTGCATCATGTGCTGTTTGGGGACAATTTTTTTGAAGTGCCATCCTGCCTGACACTGCAGTGCCACTCCTAGATGGGCCAGGTGTTTGTGTCGGCCACTTGTGTCGCTTAGCTTAGTCAAACAGCGACCTTGGTGCGCCTCTTTTTTTCTTTGCATCATGTGCTGTTTGGGGACTATTTTTTTGAAGTGCCATCCTGCCTGACACTGCAGTGCCACTCCTAGATGGGCCAGGTGTTTGTGTCGGCCACTTGTGTCGCTTAGCTTAGCCATCCAGCGACCTCGGTGCAAATTTTAGGACTAAAAATAATATTGTGAGGTGTGAGGTGTTCAGAATAGACTGGAAATGAGTGGAAATTATGGTTATTGAGGTTAATAAAACTATGGGATCAAAATGACCCCCAAATTCTATGATTTAAGCTATTTTTTAGGGTTTTTTGTAAAAAACACCCGAATCTAAACCAAAAAATTTTGGTGAGGTTTTACCAAAACGCGTTCGAATCCAAAACACGGCCGCGGAACCAAATCCAAAACCAATACACAAAACACGAAAAATGTCCGGTGCACATCACCAATTTAAACACCTGACATTTAATAGCCTGAAAGGGTGCATGACTGAGCCCAAATTGCTCAGTCAGCTTTTTCTGTAAACCGTTATTATTTAGTATTTATTTATATGACAAATACATATTCCTTAGTATTTCACTCATTCATATCAGTACCTGCCCCAGTGGAACTAGTGTGAGTACACACTAGAACGATGTTTATCCAGTGCTCCTGGAAAAGTCATTGTGTCATGGCAACAAGGGGCGTGGTCTCAATGGGAATGCCGTATTTGTTTGACAAGGAGAGAGTGATGCCCTGGAGGGGGAGAGGGTGATGACTTGGAGAGGGGGCATCAGGAGAGAGGGATATAGGAGATAGTGACACAGGTAACAGGCAGAGGGTGAGAGATAGGTGATGGGGAGAGATAGTGGGAGATGGAGTGGCAGTGGGTGATAGGGAGAAGGTGATGGGGATAGACTATAAGTGACAAGGAGAAGCAGAAGGTGACAGGAACAAGGTGATGCCTTGGAAGCAGAGGGTTACAGGAGAGAAAGGGTGATTGGGAGATAGTGATACAGGGCAGTGGGTCATAGGGAAAGGTGGTGGGAGATGGAGAGGCAGTGGGTGACAGGAGAGGGTGACAGTGGGAGGCAGTGTGTGATACCAATGAATGGGTGATGCCATATATAGCCACCCCCCTACCCCCAAAAAAAATCCCCAAACTTCAAGATACATTCCAACATTCTCACAAGGGCCGTAAATACATTATATTCCTTAGCTGAGATAACTAACTCTAATACAGCAGCACTACTTACTCAGTCATGTGTAGCTCCCCCCCCCCCTCCCACCGATCCCTTGTAGATTTTCCCCCTTTTCAGGACTTGATCGCTGATTCTTTCACAGGGTAGGTTGGAGGGTTTGGGCGTGCTACAGAATTGCACAGTTGCTAGATGCAGAACCAGTTAATTTTTCTTAATTTTGAGAGTAGAAGACTGCACAAAATGAGACAAACACAGGGGTATTTGAGTAGCTAAACGGTTTGTTGATGGCAGATGAACAGACTTGGATGTAAGAACTTGAAAGATAGCATCAGGAAATATAGGATTCAGAGATCATCAGAGATGCAGGACACCGGCCAATCTCAGAGGTTTTTTTAAAGGAGCAATTACTTAAAAGGCATTGTCTGAGATCGGCTGGCATCCCGCACCTCCAGCGATCTCTGACTCATTTACATCCTGCCGCTGGGATCTTCATGTTCTCTTTTGGAGTCCATGTCTAGGGTAATAATTATTTTGATTTGGCATTCTCCATTGGCCTGAGATATGAAATCTCTGAAGTAAGGATTTACTTACTAACTCACCTCTAAAGGCTAGCAGCATACAACCTATGGCTGGAGCAGGATTACTTTAAATGCAATAACACATCAAATTTGACAGCTGTTTGATATCTCCATCAATAGATTGAAGAAGTAGATGTGGGACTAGGAAGTTTGGAAATCTTAGAGACCCCATAACATGAAATTGTGGTTGGAACTTTAAGACTGGTATCACATGCTGGAATCATAGAGCTAGAAATACACTATGTAGACAAAAGTGAAATGGTGTGCTCCTGCAGCAGACACGTGTTTGTGAAGTTATAAAATTGGTGGAGGGGCACTGATTAGATAATTTGCTGTCAAAATGGCTTATCAGAAGAAGCTAACCCTTTGAAAGGCGATCACCATACTGATCTTCCGAAAATTTGGTAACCCAGATGGATTGGCCAGCTCTGAGTACAGATCTTAATCCCACTGAGAATCTCTGGGACGAATTGGAGCGGCGGGTGCATTCTAGACCATCTCAACCTTCTTCAGTGTTGCAGTTGGTAACTGTACCTTAGGCAGAATGGCAAAACATACCGCCTATTTCAGACAAAATAAGAAACTTGTATGAGGAAACAGGATGGCCCAGAATCCTGAGAATCTGGGTGAAAAGTTCCTCTATTAGGCTGCAGATGAAATAAAAATGTCTTGGACAGCCCTGACTGGGCAGCAGTCATCTCAATAACACCAGGATTAACAATAGTCATCACAGGGACCCCAGACTGCTTAGAGCAGTGGTGTCACAAAATGCTACTTCTCTTTAGTGACAGTAGCCGGGTGCTGCAGTTTGACATTTTGAGCAGCACTCGACAGTACAGCTAGATGACTCTCTGGAGGCAGCCCAGTATCTCTGGACATGCCCCAAGATTGATAAAAAGGGGGTTGGACCACAAGGCCATGCCTGTTCCTCTGTGGCCATGCCCCTTTTTGGTTGCCTATCGGGGTGACTTGCCGGTGTATTTAGTATCAGTGACCACAGTAATGCCCCTGGCTCAGAGCACAGAAACCAGCCAGGAGGTTGCCCATACAGCTTGCAGCACCCCCACAAGTCAATTTAACAAACCTGGCTGGGAAATCGAAGATCACAATGCGATCCTGGTGGTATTATTATTTATTATTATTACCTGTTATTTATATAGTGAAAACATATTCTGCAGCGCTTTACAGAAAATATTTGGCCATTCACATCAGTCCCTGCCCTAGTGGAGTTTACAAATTCCCTAGCACATGTACTGTACACGCACACACATTCATGTTATGGTTAATTTTGTTGTAATCCAATTAACCTACCAGTATATTTTTGGATTGTGAGAGGAAACCGGAGTACCTGGAGGAAGCCCATGCAAGTAAGGGAAGAATATACAAACTCCACACAGTTAGGACCATGGTGGGACTAACCGATGGGTCAGCAGAAATGAGCGGCTGGGCAGATTCAGCAGCAAGGAGGGGAAGCGCTGTAGTGCAGACTAGACACCAAGGTGAGTGGGGGGTACTACATAAAGGGTACGGACAGTGGCAAATGGTGAAAAACAGCAGCGGGAAATGAATACACAAATAAAGAAGGCAGTGAAGGAGTAAAGAGACAGAATACAGGGACAGGGCAGATAAAGATGAAAGACAACAATTATTAAAGTGATGGAGAACTCAGCAACACTAAGCCACCCTGTCCTGAAGGATCACAGAACTAGAAAGAGGAAGATGTATGCTCTTTCTGACAATTTATAGACCAAATAGAAAGAAAGGGGTGTCGCCGGTGCTGTCAAAGGGGTAACTACATTGCAAGTACATGAAAATTAGTCAAATATAAATATGTATGATACAGTATATGATATATAAATGACAAATAAAAAATTATACTAAATGGCTAAATAATAAGATTTTACTTACCGGTAAATCTATTTCTCGTAGTCCGTAGAGGATGCTGGGGACTCCGTAAGGTCCATGCTGGGGACTCCGTAAGGACCATGGGGGAAGACGGGCTCCACAAGAGACATGGGCACTTTAAGAAAGAATTTAGTTCCTGGTGTGCACTGGCTCCTCCCTCTCTGCCCCTCCTCCAGACCTCAGTTAGAGAACTGTGCCCAGAGGAGATGGACAGTACGAGGAAAGGATTTTTGTTAATCCAAGGGCAAGATTCATACCAGCCACACCAATCACACCGTATAACTTGTGATAACAATCCAGTAAACAGTATGACAATAACATAGCATCAGTTCACGCCCGATGCAACAATAAAGTAACCCTTATTGAAGCAATAACTATATACAAGTATTGCAGATGAAGTCCGCACTTGGGACGGGCGCCCAGCATCCTCTACGGACTACGAGAAATAGATTTACCGGTAAGTAAAATCTTATTTTCTCTAACGTCCTAGAGGATGCTGGGGATTCCGTAAGGACCATGGGGATTATACCAAAGCTCCCAAATGGGCGGGAGAGTGCGGATGACTCTGAAGCACCGATTGAGCAAACATGAGGTCCTCCTCAGCCAGGGTATCAAACTTATATAATTTTGCAAAGGTGTTTGTACCCGACCAAGTAGCAGCTCGACACAGCTGTAGTGCCGAGACCCCTCGGGCAGTCGCCCAAGAAGAGCCCACTTTCCTAGTGGAATGGGCCTTGATCGATTTAGGTAATGGCAATCCTGCCGTAGAATGCGCCTGCTGAATCGTGTTACAGATCCAGCGAGCAAGAGTCTGCTTTGAAGCAGGGCCGCCAAGCTTGTTGGCTGCATACAGAACAAACAGTGCTTCAGTTTTTCGGACTCTAGCCGTCCAGGCTACATAAATTTTCAAAGCCCTGACCACATCAAGGGACTCGGAATCCTCTAAGTCCCGTGTAGCCACAGGCACCACAATAGGTTGGTTCATATGAAAGGATGAAACCACTTTTGGTAGGAACTGAGGACGTGTCCGCAATTCCGCTATATCCATATGGAAAACCAGATAGGGGCTTTTATGTGATAAAGCCGCTAATTCCGACACTCGCCTAGCCGAAGCCAGGGCTAATAACATGACCACCTTCCAAGTGAGATATTTCAACTCCACCATTTTCAGTGGTTCAAACCAGTGTGACTTTAGGAAGCCCAAGACCACATTAAGGTCCCAAGGCGCCAACGGAGGCACAAACGGAGGCTGAATATGCTGTACTCCCTTAACAAAAGTCTGAACTTCTGGGAGAGAAGCCAATTATTTTTGAAAGAAAATGGATAGGGCCAAAATCTGGACCTTAATGGAGCCTAATTTAAGGCCCAAATCCACTCCAGTTTATAGGAAGTGAAGGATGGAATTCTTCCGTAGGAGCATTCCTGGCCTCACACCAAGAAACATATCTTCGCCATATACGGTGATAATGTTTTGCTGTTACTTCCTTCCTAGCCTTTATCAGCGTAGGGATAACCTCAACCGGAATACCTTTTTCCACTAGGATCCAGCGTTCAACCGCCATGCCGTCAAACGCAGCCGCGGTAAGACTTGGAACAGACAGGGTCCCTGTTGCAACAGGTCCTGCCTTAGAGGAAGAGGCCACGGATCTTCCGTGAGCATTTCCTGCAGATCTGGATACCAGGTCCGACGTGGCCAATCTGGAACAACGAGGATTGTTCTCACTCCTTTTCTTCTTACTATTCTCAACACCTTGGGTATGAGAGGAAGAGGAGGAAATACATAGACGGACCGGAACACCCACGGTGTCACGAGGGCGTCTACCACTACTGCCTGAGGGTCTCTGGACCTGGCGCAATACCTCTGTAGCTTTTTGTTGAGGCAGGACGCCATCATGTCTATCTGTGGCAGATCCCACCGACTCACAATCTGTGCGAAGACTTCTGGATGAAGTCCCCACTCTCCCGGGTGTAGGTCGTGTCTGCTGAGGAAGTCTGCTTCCCAGTTGTCCACTCCCGGAATGAACACTGCTGACAGTGCACTTACATGATTCTCCGCCCAGCGAAGAATCCTGGTGGCTTCCGCCATTGCCGCTCTGCTCCTTGTGCCGCCTTGGCGGTTTACATGAGCCACTGCGGTGATGTTGTCTGACTGGATCAGAACTGGTTGGTCGCAAAGTAAGGCCTCCGCTTGACGTAGGGCGTTGTATATGGCCCTTAGTTCCAGGATGTTGATGTGCAGACAAGTCTCTTGACTTGACCAAAGACCCTGGAAATTTCTTCCCTGTGTGACTGCTCCCCAACCTCGGAGGCTTTCGTCCGTGGTCACCAGGATCCAATCCTGAATGCCAAATCTGCGGCCCTCGAGAAGGTGAGCACTCTGCAGCCACCACAGGAGTGACACCCTGGCCCTGGGGGACAGGGTGATCAACCGATGCATCTGTAGATGTGATCCGGACCACTTGTCCAACAGATCCCATTGGAAAGTCCTCACATGGATCCTGCCAAAGGGAATGGCCTCGTATGAGGCCACCATCTTTCCCAGGACTCGAGTGCAATGATGCCCGGACACCTGTCTTGATTTCAAAAGGTTCCTGACCAGAGTCCTAAGTTCCTGGGCTTTTCCTATCGGAAGATAAACCCTTTTCTGGGTCGTGTCCAGAATCATGCCCAGTAAGGGCAGACGAGTCGTAGGAACCAACTGCGACTTTGGGATATTGAGAATCCAGCCGTGTTGTTGTAACACTTTCAGTGAAAGAGATACGCTGTTCAGCAACTGCTCTCTTGATCTCGCTTTTATGAGGAGATCGTCCAAGTACGGGATAATTGTGACACCCTGCTTGTGCAGGAGCACCATCATTTCCGCCATTACCTTGGTGAAAATCCTCGGAGCCATTGAGAGACCAAACGGCAACGTCTGAAATTGGTAATGACAGTCCTGTACCGCAAATCTTAGGTACGCCTGATGAGGTGGATAAATGGGGACATGAAGGTACGCATCCTTTATGTCCAGTGACACCATAAAATCCCCCCCTTCCAGGCTGGCGATGACCGCTCTTAGCGATTCCATCTTGAACTTGAACCTCTTCAAGTATAGGTTCAGAGATTTTAAATTCAATATGGGTCTGACCGAACCGTCCGTTTCGGAACCACAAACATGGTCGAATAATACCCCCTTCCCTGTTGAAGGAGGGGAACCTCGACCACCACCTGCTGAAGATACAATTTTTGTATTGTATTTAACACTATCTTCCTCTCTAGGGGGGAAGACGGAAGGGCCGGCGAGGAGGCACCTCTTCGAATTCCAGCTTGTAACCCTGAGACACAATTTCTATTGCCCAGGGATCCACCTGGGAGTGAACCCACATGTGGCTGAAATTCCGAAGACGCGTCCCCACTGGCCCCGACTCCGCCAGTGGAGCCCCAGCATCGTGCGGTGGATTTTGCAGAGGCCGGGGAGGACTTCTGTTCCTGGGAACTAGCTGTATTGTGCAGCTTCTTTCCTCTGCCCCTCCCTCTGGCAAGAAAGGACGCACCTCGGACTTTCTTGTTTCTTTGTGAACAAAAGGACTGCATTTGATAATGCGGTGCTCTCTTAGGCTGTGAGGGAACATAAGGCAAAAAATTTGACTTTCCAGACGTAGCTGTGAAGACCAGGTCCGATAGACCTTCACCGAACAATTCCTCACCCCTGTAAGGTAAAACGTCCATATGCCGTTTTGAGTCGGCATCACCTGTCCATTGCCAAGTCCACAGGACCCTTCTGGCAGAAATCGACATAGCGTTTATTCTAGAACCCAGTAGACTAATGTCTCTTTGAGCATCTCTCATATAAAGGACAGCGTCTTTAATATGCCCCAGGGTCAATAAAACAGTATCCCTATCTAGGGTATCAAACTCCTCTGATAAGGTATCAGTCCATGCCGCTACTGCACTACAGACCCAGGCCGACACGATTGCCGGTCTGAGCAAGGTACCTGAATGTGTATAAATGGACTTCAGGGTACCCTCCTGTTTGCGATCAGCAGCATTCTTGAGGGTAGCCGTATCCTGGGACGGCAGGGCTACCTTTTTGGATAAGCGAGTTAAAGCTTTGTCCACCCTAGGGGAGGATTCCCATCGTAACCTGTCCGTTGGCGGGAAAGGATACGCCATAAGAATCCGTTTGGAAATCTGCAGTTTCTTATCTGGAGATTCCCAAGCTTTTTCACATAACTCATTCAGTTCGTGTGAGGGGGAAAAAGTTACCTCAGGTTTCTTTCCCTTATACATATAAACCCTTGTGTCAGGGACAGGGGTTTCCTCTGTGATGTGTAAAACATCCTTTATCGCTATAATCATATATCGGAGTGATTTAGCCAACTTTGGCTGTAACTTTGCATCATCGTAATCGACACTGGAGTCAGAATCCATGTCGGTATCTGTGTCAACAATTTGGGATAGTGGGCGCTTATGAGACCCCGACGGTCCCTGCGACATAGGATCAGGCATGGGTTGAGACCCTGACTGTCCCAATGCATCAGCCTTGTCTAATCTTTTATGCAAAGAATTAACATTATCATTTAAAACCTTCCACATATCCATCCAATCAGGTGTCGGCACCGTCGGCGGAGACACCACATTCATTTGCTCCCGCTCCTCTCCCACATAGCCTTCCACATCAGACATGTCGACACAAGCGTACCGACACACCACACACAGGGAATGTCCTTTCTGAAGACAGTTCCCCCACGAGGCCCTTTGGAGAGACAGAGAGAGAGTATGCCAGCACACACCCCAGCGCTATATAACCCAGGAATAACACAGTAACTTAATGTTAACCCAGTAGCTGCTGTTTATATACTTTTTTGCACCTAATTATGTGCCCCCCCTCTCTTTTCAACCCTCTTCTACCGTGTATCAGCAGGGGAGATCCTGGGGAGCTTCCTCTCAGCGTGCTGTGGAGAAAAAATGGAGCTGGTGAGTGCTGAGGAGAAGCCCCGCCCCCTCGGCGGCGGGCTTCTGTCCCGCTTAAATTTTATTTCTTTGGCAGGGGCTCCTACATATATACAGTGCCCAGCTGTATATATGTGTTTATTTGCCAGAATGAGGTCCCAAATGCTGCCCAGGGCGCCCCCCCCTGTGCCCTGCACCCTAACAGTGACCGGAGTATGTGTAGGTGTGTAGAGCAATGGCGCACAGCTGCAGTGCTGTGCGTTACCTCCAGTGAAGATCACGGAGTCTTCTGCCGCCTGTGAAATCTTCTTGCTTCTCATACTCACCCGGCTTCAGTCTTCCGGCTCTGCGAGGGGGGCGGCGCGCGGCTCTGGGACGGACGGCGAGGGTGAGATCCTGCGTACCGATCCCTCTGGAGCTAATGGTGTCCAGTAGCCTAAGAAGCAGGACCTAGCTTCAGAGAGTAGGGCTGCTTCTCTCCCCTCAGTCCCACGATGCAGGGAGTCTGTTGCCAGCAGAGCTCCCTGAAAATAAAAAACCTAACAAAAAACTTTCTATCAGTAAACTGAGGAGAGCTCACTGAAAAGCACCCAGCTCCTCTGGGCACAGAATCAAACTGAGGTCTGGAGGAGGGACAGAGAGGGAGGAGCCAGTGCACACCAGGAACTAAATTCTTTCTTAAAGTGCCCATGTCTCCTGTGGAGCCCGTCTCTCCCCATGGTCCTTACGGAGTCCCCAGCATGGTCCTTACGGAGTCCCCAGCATCCTCTAGGATGTTAGAGAAATAAAAATTATAAATATAAAAATACTAATCTATATATAAATAAATGCATAAGCCCTCACTCACTCATCACTAATTCTCTTCCCAATATGTTAGGAAGCTGAAATTTAAAATAGGTATTCTTCAGGTGGGAAATAGAAAACTATGTACTTAGAATTTTAATAAACCCTCCCCTAAGGGGATGAAAAGGGGTTGCACAATGATATAATTACCGTTGTGTGACTTGCGTTGCATTAACGATAATGCTCAAACGGACAATCGTATACAAATTTGGATTGTACCTCCAGTGTGTAGAATTTCTTAGACTACAAAAATGTTCCTATCACTTTTTACCGTATCTATCACTCACTCACTGACTGACTCATCACTAATTCCCTTACTTTCCGATATGTTAGGAAGCTGAAATTCAACATAGGTATTCTTCAGGTGGGAAATAGAAAACTACGTACTTTAAATTTTAATAAACTGTCCCTAAGGGGATGAAAAGTGGTTGACATGATGACATCATTACCAATGTGTGGCTTGCGTTGCGTGAACGATAACACCTAAAGGTAAATTGGATCAAAATTTGAATTGCAGCTCCAGTTTAATAAACTCCAATTTAATAAACTACAAAAATAGTCCTGTCACTTTTTACCGTATCTGCTATGGGTGCTCCACAGGTAATGCCAAGTACCATGAATTTATATTTACTTACATTAAGACGTCTCAAATTTACATCTGTATAGATTTACCAAATTTTTTACACTCATTTATATTTCCAACCATTAAAATCAGAAACTCCCATCCTAAGAATGTGTAGAAAAGCTAGTAACAAATATTTGTTAAAAAACTTTCGATAAATTGACAGACTCAGACATGCACACAGATATAGAGTCAAAATTAGAAAAAAGATGTGGATGCTACTTATAGTGCTGTGTGTCCCAACTTTATCGCTAGAGCTGTGTAGAACGCTGAACTATGGGGGTCATTCTGAGTTGTTCGCCCGCTAGCAGTTTTAGCAGCCGTGTTAATGCTATGCCGCCTCCCACTGGGAGTGTATTTTAGCTTAGCAGAAGTGCGAACGAAAGGATCGCAGAGAGGCTACAAAATAATTTTGTGCAGTTTCAGAGTATCTTCAGACCTACTCAGCGCTTGCGATCACTTCAGACTGTTCAGTACCTGTTTTGATGTCACGAACACGCCCAGCGTACGGCCAGCTACGCTTGCGTTTTTCCTGGCATGCCTGCGTTTTTTCGAACACTCCCTGAAAATGGTCAGTTGACACCCAGAAACACCCTCTTCCTGTCAATTACTCTACGTTCAGCAGTGCGACTGAAAAGCTTCGCTAAACCTTGTGTGAAACGACAACGTTTGTTGTAATAGTACGACGCGCGTGCGCATTTGTGCCGTTTTTTTGCCTGATCTATGCACAGAGAATGAAAGCAGCTAGCGATCAACACGGAATGAACCCCTATGCTTTTCTTTGTGTGTGTGTGTGTGTGTGTGTGTGTGTGTGTGTGTGTGTGTGTGTGTGTGTGTGTGTTGGTGACTCTGAGCAAATATTTTTCTGTGTTCACATTTCTTAATTTAGAGATTATATAAAAGAGTAGTTCTTAAACTACAGGCATCATTTGACTTTACAATAGAAACTTCACACATGCGCAATCTTGGTTTTCAAGAGCTACACCTGGTGGACTAACACAAGTATTGCACCCACCATAGACTTAATTCATTACACAGTGACAAGGCGCAGGAAAATGTAAGGTGAGTAGTTTTTTGCACTGTACACCACATAGAGGATAGATGAGCATGGCTACATCTATACATTTCTATAAATTAGTTTGTTTAGGAGTATGAAAAAAAACACTTTTTATACTGAGAATCCAAAGAACTGAGTGGCTTTTTAGTGAGTATTAGAAATATCTCTGGAAATAAAATACCTGTATCTGGTTATGAGCAGAAAAATATTGTTAATTTTACAGCTCCCCATATGCAGTCCATAGAGAAGGGAGTGTGAATAAAAGCTTCTTCGCATCAATGTGCAGTCTCATTTGGTTGTTGAAAAATCCTCAGGCAAATGGTGAGCTACCTGTTATTAGAACCTTCATGGAGCAGGAAAAGTTCTTTGAGGATATACTGTATTGTATCAATATTCCAATGATCCAGCCATAAAAGAGTCACATAAGGATATATATCCAAGCTTAATGGAACATGAGCCATACACATTTCCGTGTATCAGACAGCTTCATCAGAGACATTATAAAAACAGAAAAACGTGTTAGATTTCATGTTACCTACTGTATGTGGCTAAGATTACTATTTTACTGTTGATTGTTCATTGGAAAAGTGATAGATCCTTAAAGAACTTTTCCAGCTACATGAAAGTCCTAATCACAAGTATCTTGCCATTTGCCTAAACCCCAATATATTTTTGGTCTGAATCTGTGATCTGTGAACCCCATAATTTGCAGATTTATTTGCACAGTCATCTGCAAAATTCAAAATTGACCCAATTGATGCTTATGTATGGGGGTCTTAACTCCTGATAATCTAAATAAACCATTTACTCATCGTGTAAAATTAAACTATTTCTCCCGTTTTAGGGGCCTATTTATTAACATTATTTTTACTAAAATATTGTGAAAAAGGGTGTTTTCACACACTTTTCACATTATTTTAGTATCACCTAAATGTATTAAAGGGCATTAGGAGCAGTTTTCATGAAAAACTGCTCCAAACCCTTAATTCACTTTTTTTAGTAAGCCACATCGCATTCCTCATACTTATAATGGGAAATGCGATCTGACCAAATGTAATTTAAAAAAAAGTGAAAAAATACCGCAGTGTGCCCTGTGATAATCTCGCTAGCTCAGGCTGGTGAGTTCACAGGGCAGCACTGCGATAAGCCCCCTTTTGCCCAGATTTCTCTGCCCCTGTCAGAGAAAGCTGAGCATGGAACGGGCTCCAGTGATCAGCTCTGTGTGTCCGATGGACACACAAGCTGATCACAGTGTAAAAATAGAAAAGAAAAAAAAGAAAAAAAAAAACCAAAACATACTCACCTGTCCAGGGAGCCGGTGTCCGCTGCTCCGGTGAGCGATGCCGGGCGTCGGGTCCTCCATATGCTGCAATGTGACCCCGGTGCAGTAAAGTGACACTGCAAAATGGCGGCGCACTTTACAGTACCGGGGTCACAGCCCAGGAGAAGGACCCTGCGCCCAGCAGCCTCCTGAAGTAGCGCAGACCGGCTCCCTTGACAGGTGAGTATATTACCCTGCTGGGGTGGTCCACGGCATGCAGGGGTAGTCGCAATGGGGGAAGGCAACTGGTCAGCGGTGGAAGCGGTGATGCTGGTGGTAGCGGCGATGCCGGTGGGGACATTGGGGTATTATTTACAAAAAATACCCCAATGAGAGGCATCGCAGGGACTGAGCTTGACCGCAAGCTCTTTTCCTGCATGCGATAATTCATACATCCCTGCGATGTAATCAATTATTGCAGTACGAGTTTGGGGCGATTTTATTACCTGGCATCCGCATCCTGGATACGGATGGTGATAAATAGGCCCCTTAATCCTCAAACCTCCCCCTTTTTTAATCAATTACATAAAATCCAAGGTGCCTCTACATCCAAACACTTAAAAAGTATTTGGTTACCTTTCAACAAGCATCCTTGAATCAGCACAGCAATAAGTAGCAGGTGCCTACAGTGATATATTCTGAGGGAACAACCCTAAAACCTCAGATTACTATGTGTTTTCAGAATATTCCCTTTACTACATCCTAATGCAGTTGTGAAGTGGTGCTTCATTTTAATTAAGACAAAACCAAAACTAGCATGCATATTAATGAGCACTCTAATGAGCATTCATTTTTGATGGTGTTCACTAACAAGCAGTATAAATTATGACAAATGTATCTTTGACATGCTACTATAAATGAGAATGAGAAGTTGTTTAAAAATGCTAATTCTCATGTTTCCATAGGGATTATCTTTGTCAAACATAAATACTTAGAAGCCAGAAACATCACATAATATAAATAAGTGACTGGAGAAGATAACCCCTTTCTTACAATGTGTCTAATGAACAAAGTCAGATGTAACTTTATACTGTATAATCTTTTCTTTTGTTTATAGAAAACTAACTCTACATTATATTTTCCCAATTAAGTATGAATTTCTGAATATATTTCTATACTTTGGTGAAAAATGCCTCAAAATCGGCAAAAATGGCCCGTGTTTTTAACGGAAAACCTGTGGATTAGGCAAAATCCGGCCCTCCTAATGCATAGGGCGAATCACCATTCGCCCTAAAAATAGCAAAAAGCTATTGCATACCTCCCTATGACATCTTTTGGGGTCTAATTGACAACAGAAGAAGAAAAAAGGGGGTCTAATTGACAAATGGGCCAATTTTTATATGACTGGAAGGTCACAGTATCTGAGCGACACATTAAGCAATTTTTAAAGCAAATTTTCTCTTAATAATGTATAAGAAGGTAGAAGTATTAAACCTTCATGTCCTACTCCCACCAACATTACTTACAGTGACACACCCTAACAACTGTTCCCAGAGTCGCCATTAAAATTTGTGGGGCCATTAAAAAACAGGCAGGGAAACCCCCATATAAATGCCCATGAGAACCACCTCCTACTCCTACTGTATTTCTCTCTGTGATTGTGATCTGCTTAAATTTATTATTACTCATCTTCTTTTTTGGCTGGTGCTTCTGTCCTGTAATCTGCAATCCACTTTTCAGTAACTTTGAGCTCTAGGTGCAGTATTCCACCATGCCGCACTGCTCCACCCCTATGGGACATCACATGTCGTGACATCACATATACGGTCAGTGGAGACACAGAATGGCCAGAGCGCTAGGAAGGCTTATTTTTAAGTAATCCTCCCTGTGCATCAGCTTGCTGTTGGTCTGCAGTCCAGAGCACTTAAGACCGAAATCCCCTATGATCTCAAAGATAATATAGTCACACAAACATACACTAACCACAAGACGGCTGCACAGGTTCCAGCACTGTCGGAAAATCCAGTTATTTATTCTTCTGCTTAACTTGATTTGGAGGTCCTCTCTGCCATATTCTATACTGGCACACCAAATTGCCTGCAAATTTCTCCATCCAGGACTCTGTCTCAGTCTCTCCCCCAACCAAACCGCAATATTCCCCCCAGTTATCCTTTGTCCCATGTGCTCTCTCTCTCTCTCTCTCTATTCCATCCTATACCTCCTGCTCTTTCTCTTCTTTATATTTCTAATTAAAACAAAATGTGATCCTGTGCTGCCCAATGCACTGCAGCCACCAAAACCAAGTTTTAACTAGAGATGTGCGGCGGGCACTTTTTGTGTTTTGGTTTTGGAACTGGATCCCCGCTCGTGTTTTAGATCTGGATTGGTTTTGCCAAAACCACCCTTTCAGGTTTTGGTTTTGGATTTGGGTGATTTTTGAAAAAAATACAAAAACAGCTAAAATCACAGAATTTGGAGGTAATTTTGATCTTACGGTATTATTAACCTCAATGACATTCATTTCCACTCATTTCCAGTCTATTCTGAACACCTCACACCTCACAATATTGTTTTTTAGGCCAAACGTTTGCACCGAGGTAGCAGGATGACTTTGCTAAGCGACACAAGTGTGCAATTAGGTTGCTTGATGACTAAGCTAATCGACACAAGTGTGGGGCACAAACACCTAGCACATCTAGGAGTGGCACTGCAGTGGCAGACAGGATGGTACTTTTAAAAACTAGGCCCCAAACAGCACATGATGCAAAGAAGAAAAAGAGGTGCACCGAGGTAGCTGGATGACTGTGCCACACACTTGTGTTGCTTAGCTTAAACACCTGGACCATCTAGGAGTGGCACGCAGTGGCTGAATGTCAAAAGTAGCCCTCAATTTTTTGGGCCAACAGCATCTCTTGCACGCCCCTGT
Organism: Pseudophryne corroboree; assembly: GCF_028390025.1. Taxonomy (NCBI): domain Eukaryota; kingdom Metazoa; phylum Chordata; class Amphibia; order Anura; family Myobatrachidae; genus Pseudophryne; species Pseudophryne corroboree. The sequence goes on from NC_086451.1 coordinate 283,909,932, forward strand.
CATTTTTCAAAAAATTCTGCACCATCAAATTAATTGTATATCAAAACATGTGACGTGCTGGAATTTGCCCAGTTGTAATGGGTGTAGTATGGGTGACCGGCGGTCTCCTGACCGCCGGTCACCTTACCGACGCCGGGATCCCGGCAGCATACCGACGCCGGGATCCCTGCGGTCGCCACGGGTTCTATTCCCACTCTATGGGTGTCGTGGACACCCACGAGTGGAAATAGTCCCTGTTGGTCGGCATGCCGACCATCGGGATAGTGAGCCATCGGGCTCACGGAGGAGGTCATGTGACTGTCGGTCAGCCGACCGTCGGTCAGCGGTCACATGACTACCACCCGTTGTAATGCATGCACAATATTGGTGGCATTATCCAATTTCACAAATCCCCAGGAGAGTCTAAGTGAGGTAAGCCATTGTGTGATGATGTCCCTCTGTTTCCGTAAGAGGTTGTCAGTGGTGTGATACACAGCATAGCCTGCATAGTAACGAGCTGGTATTTGTGAGATGCTGCTACTGGTGCCGCTGCTGTTGTTGCTGCGGGAGGCAATTCATCTGCCCAATGGGCTGTCACAGTCATGTAGTCCTTAGTTTGCCCTACTACACTTGTCCACATGGTTAAGTGGACACTGGGTACAACCGCATTTTTCAGGACACTGATGACACTTTTCTTAATGTCCCTGCACAGTCCGGGAATCGCTTTCCTCCATCAATTGTCTAAATCCCACTGCACTAATGGCAGAAACCGGACCAATTAGGAGCGAAACGCGTCAGGGAAACGCGTCAGGGAAAGTGCCTTTTTGGGGACCCAGTGGACTCCACTTGCTGTCACAAATTGTTGTGAGTACGTGTGCATCATGTCCTGAGCCCGGATCAGAGTCCGACTCGGGTTTTCCCGCCAGACTCGGAAACCAGAATGAGGCAAAACATCATCATCCCGCTTTCGGATTCTCGCTGGTTTTGGAATCCATATAAGGAGCCATGCGTCGCTGCCATTTTCTCTCAAGTCCCGGAGAGTGTAGCAAGAGGAAGTGTCTCCTCAGTGCGGGAAAGTGGTGTGGCGCGTGGGGTGGCGACCTGCTTTTTTGTGTCATTCCAGTGCTGTCTTGTGTTGCATCAGTCCAGCGGTGGTGAATTGTGCTGCACCAGTCCAGTCACAGTAGTGGTGTCCTGTGCTGCCATAAGTCTAGTGCTGCTGTATAAGTCCAGTACAGTAGTGCTCTGATGTGCTGCATCAGTCCAGTGGTGGTGTCCTGTGCTGCCATAAGTCCAGTGGTGGTGTCCTGTGCTGCCATAAGGCCAGTGCTGCTGCTGTATAAGTACCGGGGTACTGCCGTATAAGTCCAGTCCAGTGGTACTGTCATATAAATCCAGTGGTACTGAGGCTGACAAACGGGAGACGGAGAACGTTTTATGCAGTGGCTGGAAGACAGGAGCTATATCAGCTGTGAGGCGCCTGCGGTGCGCTGAGCCTCGGGTGCCAGACCTTAACCTCCAGTGTCAAAATGCATGTGCATCGCTGCTGTGAGGCTGATAAGTGGGAGACGGAGGACGTCATATGTGGCGGTCGAGAGACGGGAGCTCCACTAGCTAAAGGCGCTTGCGGTGCGCCGAGCCCCGAGTGCTGGACTTCATCCTCCACATTAGAAGGATAGTTCTCCCACATTAAGAACTAACCCCATTGTGAGCACACGGAAATTCCATGCATTGGTAAAAATATATTAATGTTCTACCGTATGTTATCCAATTCAGGGGACAATCTATAGCACACCGTACGGGACTGTCCTATTCAGGAATCAAATAAGGATATTAATATCACAACAATCTTCAGTGTAGTCTACTGTGGTCAATTACAGAAAATTAGATATATGATCCACCTCTTATGCTTAATTACTATTAATTTTATATTGTTGTGGATTTTATATGCGCATATTAATTTTGATGGGATATTATTATTATTATTATTATTATTATTATTATTTTTCTTTATGTGATTGATTTTATAGATATTAAAAAATATCATAAAGTATTTGATGTATTGAGTACATTCATGTCCTGTTGCCTCAAATTGATTTTATTAGCGCGAAGGGAATAATTTCTTTTTTAGAAACCGGACGCATGTGTAACACCAACATAGCTGTCAAGGCCTCAGTTATCCGCTTTGCAACAGGACGACTGCTATCATATTTCCTCGCAAAGGACTGTTGGACAGTCAATTGCTTAATTGAAGTAGTACAAGTGGTCTTCCGACTTCCCTCTGGGATGACGATCGACTCCCAGCAGCAACAACAGCAGCGGCAGCAGCAGTAGGAGGAAGTGGTTCTTGATCTTTTCCTATTTTATCCTCCAAATTTTTGTTCTCCATTATTTTTCTGGAGTTTTATAACAATATGAGGCACAGGAGAGCGTACCCCTACACTACACAGGGCAAACCCTGTAAAAACTATTTGGCTTAAATATTAATAACCCCTTTATTTGGAGTAAATAATATACAGCACAGGACAACACCACTGGACTTATATGGCAGTACCCCTGGACTTATGCAGCAGTACCCCTAAACTTATATGCAGTACCACTGGACTGGATTTATACGGCAGTACCACTGGACTTATACGATAGTACTCCTGGACTTATTTGGCAGTACCACTGGACTTATATGGCAGTACCACTGGACTGAACTTATACGGCAGTACCCCTGGACTTATACGGCAGTACCCCTGGAATTATACGGCTGTACCCCTGGACTTATATGGCAGTACCCCTTGACTTATACGGCAGTATCACTGGACTTATATGGCAGTACCACTAGATTTATATGACAGTACCACTGGACTGGACTTATACGGCAGTACCCCGGTACTTATACAGCAGCAGCACTGGCCTTATGGCAGCACAGGACACCACCACTGGACTTATGGCAGCACAGGACACCACCACTGGACTGATGCAGCACATCAGAGCACTACTGTACTGGACTTATACAGCAGCACTAGACTTATGGCAGCACAGGACACCACTACTGTGACTGGACTGGTGCAGCACAATTCACCACCGCTGGACTGATGCAACACAAGACAGCACTGGAATAACACAAAAAAGCAGGTCGCCACCCCACGCGCCACACCACTTTCCCGCACTGAGGAGACACTTCCTCTTGCTACACTCTCCGGGACTTGAGAGAAAATGGCAGCGACGCATGGCTCCTTATATGGATTCCAAAACCAGCGAGAATCCGAAAGCGGGATGATGATGTTTTGCCTCATTCTGGTTTCCGAGTCTGGCGGGAAAACCCGAGTCGGACTCTGATCCGGGCTCAGGACATGATGTTCGAGGGGGGTTCGGTTTTCAGGGAACTGGACCCACTCATCCCTAGTTTTAATAAGCAGAATAAAATGTAACAAACACTAAAAGTTCACAGGTACAATGTACCAACCAGAGTGAAGCAAGTAGGTTTTGACACTGTGTCTTATGTGCGGCACCAGAGCTGGCCCTAACTAATATGATGCCCTAGACAAGATTTTGGCTGGTGCCCCCTAGCACCACCACTAATTCCACCTCTGACCCTGCACCCCTTTCCTAGCACCATCAACCCTCACCCATAGCAGTCCTCGTTTTGGTGTTCATATTCCCTATGTTTTAAATAGGAACAGTGCACACATTTGGTGTACAGCCCAAAAAGGGGTGTGTTCTTGTTGGGAAGGGGCATGGCCACACAATCGTTCCACCAATTCAAATCATTCCACACAGTTGTGCAACTTTATTCACATTTTATCATGCGATAGTGACCATAATTCACGTTACATCACACAGTAGTACTACTTTACCTTATAAACATTACTCCTCACAGTAACATTACTCCTCACTTATTCACCCTAAATCACACCATATTGCTCTTTATTCACTCTAGACCACACAGTAGTGTCCTTTCTATACATTATGCCACACAGAAGAGCACCTTTTACACATAATGCCACACATTAGTAATGCATTTATACACAGTAATGCCCCTTACACATATGACACACATTATTAATGTCCTTATAAACATAATGCCTTACACATTATGCCAACCTTTAGTAATGCCCTTATACGCATAATGTCCCTTACACATATGCCACACATTATTTATGCCCTTATACACATAATGACACACATAGATCCCCTTACACATTTGCAGGACATTATTGCATTTATACACATGGCACTCACAATGCCCCTTACACATATGCTGAACACTACTGCACAACCAACCTACCTGCACACAGCACTCACATGGCCATTAACACTGTGACCTCTGCCTCTGCTTGGATACAGATGTGTCCTCATACATCTTATCTCAATATGCCATGCAGCAGGATATGCCTGGCGTGAGTCAGCTGGCAGCTCTGTTAATGTTGGGCGCCTTTTTTGAGGAAAATGCATTTTTTTGCAGTACTATGTTGCTACGGTGCACAAGCAGCTTCTGCTGAGTAAAATGAAATGCAGCATGCCTATATTCTGTGTGCAACTGTGGCAGTATCTGCATACGAAATGCTACATTACAGTGATTTCCAGGATTACACTGTAACATAGCATTTCGTATGCAGCTACAGCCACAGTCACACACAGAATATAGGCATGCTTCATATAATTTTAATCAGCAGAAGCTGTTTGTACTCCTAGGCATACCAAATGCCAAAGGCATTTACCTTGTTTGCCTATGCCTAGGACCGGCTCTGTGCGGTACTGTCTGGCTGCAGACACAGACTAGATGGTAAATGGCAGCAGCACACATCCTCTCTCACCGGCAGATGTAACAAGCTGCAAATTACAAAGTCCAGATCACGGCTAGCTCTGACGCGTTTCCGGGATAAGCGATCCCCTTTGTCAAAGAGACAGGATTTTAATGTAAACATGTGCTGCATACCTTTTAACTACTGTTTGGTTTAAAGTAGGGAAGATAAAGATACAGTACCTTTAATGGTATGCAGGTCAGAACTTTAATGTAAGTTTCTACCATATGGGAAAGATTTCCAGGTGTTACAAGAAAGCGTGTTTTCGGAGACAAGCCTGATTTAAGAGAAAACAGCTTCACTTCAATGTACAGCACCGATCACTCTGCTTATTTATTCATTCTTTATATTTCTGTTCTTCTATCTCTCTCTCTCTCTCTCTCTCTCTCTTTTTCCCTCTATTTCAACTCTCCCCCAGCTAACCCTCTCTCTATCTCTCTTAATTCTTCCCTGTCACCCAGTACCGCTGCTCTCCCTCTCTTCCCTCAACCTGATTTTTACTTTCATGCACTTTTAAATTAAGTAACAGAGCTACTTAGGCCAATAATAGGAGCGACAACTCGGGATTGCAGCCAATCATCATATCCTGCAGATGAGCCCTGGCCAATAAGATCAAGTTCAAAATGCAGATCTGATCAAATTGGGCGCTGCTAATTTGTCAGCTTCTAATGATCAGTCCTGCATTTCTGACAAACCTGTGGCTTCTGTCAGTGGGCTAAACAGCTGCAATTAGTTCCTATTCAGGATGGTGTGTGGTTGATTCCACCCCTGTATGCTGAGATACTGTAGCTGCAGCATTGATGAGAAGTACAGTATATGCTTCCTTTCCCACACATTCAACCCACTAATCTCAAAGCAGCCCGACTCTTTTTAAGTCTGCCCCACTCCTACTCTGACTCACCCCACTCCTCTTCTGATTAGTCTTTTCCTGCACCAGTTTTCCATTGTAACTGATGTTGCTGCCCATGTGGCTTAAGACACCATACATGTTCTACAGCTAAAAGGATAGATTAAGTTTCAAATGGAAACGTAAGGAGCGCTACTGATAAATTAAAAACATTTTTATTTATTTTTATAGATAATAATTACCACATTATAAACAATTTACCTAGTAGCTACCAGGTAACATAAAATCACAATACAATGATTAAATATGCAATATACGTATTTTCAACTAATTAGCTCTTATTAAAAGAAACAGTACTGCAGTCCAAAATGATTATAGTGGAATCAGGAAGTCCTCCAATTTGGTATAGTTAGATGTAAATAGAATAGAAGAAACCGTCCCACAGTGTGATTATGAGTTGGTACTTTGTATTTATTGTAAATATCCTCAATTTACGAGACACTGATCTCACCCTTATTGGCTGATCACCGCTGGTTCCCGTCGATGGCAGTTTTGCGGTACGGACTGTGAGCAGTTAGATGTATTACTCCTTGGTATTCCGAGAGGAGGTGTCACAGATTCTCAACAGTCGGTCCGCTGACAGGGCTTCTCAAGCACAGCGGTGGAGCGTCTGGATGTATCGTCTCACCATACGCCAGAAGGGGAGAAATCTCAGGATTAGCCAAAGTGTTGGAGGATAAATGAGGACTCCTTCAGTGGACAAGCAGTGCCCGCAGCCCTCAACGCGTTTCTCCGCCACAAACAACCGGCGGTTTCATCAGGAGGTGTAAAAGTCCAATAGAGGGGTAGATGGATATTTAAATGCTTTACTATCCAATCAACATTGAAATAGTAATGTGCACACCTGAGTTTTTGCTCGGTGTGATGGTTGTCAATGGATAATCAAATCCCCTTATATTAAATCAGCTGTTTCAGTGGTAATGCATACACCTGAGCGATCGTTCAATGCTGCATCACTCAGGTAATCAGCTCACACATTTATTTTGGTACAAATATATTGTTTAAAAATAGTATTTTTAATAATAAAACATATAGTATAAATAAATAATAAAAAAGAAAGCAGTAAACAAGAGTATTGATGACACGAGTCCTGACGAATCAATATATAAGCATTTATAGTGAGTCTATTGCTCATATTATATGGTGTCTGTTTGTATTATTTGCCCTTCTGACAGTTCTCGTGTATTCAATAACTCACATCAATCCTCATACACAAGTATCAGATGTATCCATATGTATATATATATAAATCATATTTTAATATTTTAATAAAGAACGGCATCCCAGAGGAGTATGGCTGTAATCTAACTTTATAATTTCTTAAGAAGCTTATACATGAAAAGTCTCTATCTCTATCAGGCATCCACAGTGGTCTAGTGGATACGTAGCCGAGCTATGGTGAGAGAGGTCGTCGGTTCTAGACCAACATAGGAATAGTTGTTTACATGCATTTATTATTTCTATGATTTTTATCCTTTTGATGTTTTTAATATTTGTGGCATTTTCATAAATAATGAGAAGTTAAAAAAAGAGAGACAGCATCAATTTATCATCAATTAGGTCCAGATGGTAAAGATTGATATATACATATATGTGTTTCACATTCTCTGTACATAGATAATGAACCTAATTAGCGGGAGATAGCATAACGTATTTCAATTTATTTGGGAGGCTGATAGCTAACAAACGTATACTTTACTTCACCCATTTCACTTCACTTCTTGGAGTTATCTGGATACATGTATAGCTAGATCACCTAATATTCTAGATCACGTCTTTTATCAGGAAATAATTTAAGTAAAGACAAGTTAGATACTAAAATATAGATATAGTTATAGATTAGTTGTACGGAGAGATTTTTTCCAAGAAGGTCCTATATACATTACAAGCACCGCTATTTCTCATCTAACAAAGTGCATTTACATCTCTGTAGATGTTTTAAAAATTTGCTGAACCAAACTTAGCCCAAGGACAAATGTAACTTATATATGATGAAATATGGACAGATCCAATCGACATATGAAATATCAAAGAGAAGGAGATGGAAGAAAACCAGTAGAGATTTTATTCATACATTATTTAGCTCAATATTTTCATTAAGACCCAAAGGAAACAGGGTATCTAAAACACATATCCAGTAAGCCTCCCTATTACAAAGGAGACTATATCTGTCCCCACCACGAAATGTCTACTTTACATGTTCCACTCCTTGTATATGTAGAACACTACATTCTCCTCCATGTAGTGAGTTAACATGTCTAGGTACACTATGATTCATTGATTTTTTGTTTATTAATCTTCTGTGTTCCAGGAACCTAGTGTTGAGAGAACGTGTAGTTCTGCCAACATATTGGCTCCCACAATTACATGAAATTAGATATATAACGAATGTGGTTAGGCAATTTATATTGCCCACTATATCAAAGGATTCTTTGGTTCTACATGACAGGAACTGAGTACCATCTTTAATATAGCTACAAGTAATACACTTAGATCTGTTACATCTATAGCAACCTGTTCTCAGACCACTTGGACAGGAATTTATAAGGTTCTGTTCTTTAGATATTGAGAAATGACTAGGAGATAAATAATTTTGTAAATTCATAGTTTTCTTAAACGTGATTCTTGCTTCTTGTTCAAGGGAGTCTGCAAGAACTCTATCCATTTTTAATAAAGGGAAATTTTTCTTTATTATTTTTCTAACTGAATTTGAGGCACTGTTAAATTTAGAAATAAAGATTGGTTCCTGATTAGTTAAAGTTGACAAGGGGGGAGTGTCTGGATCTCTCACCAAGAGAAGTTCTTCTCTGTCTCTCATAGAAGTTTGGGAGAGAGCTTCATCCAAAACCTCCTGGGGATAACCCTGTTCTCTAAATGACTGCATAAGTTCATTGCTCTGTGTAAAGAAATCAGAGTTCATTGAACAATTCCTCCTCAGTCTTAAATACTGGCTTTTGGGAATGTTCCGCAGCCAGGGACGGTAATGGCAACTTGAATAGTTGAGGAAGGAGCAGCAATCTACCTCTTTCTTATAAGTTTTTGTCAAAAGTTCACCTGTATCTGGTCTGGCGTGTAGTGCAATGTCCAAAAACGTAATCTCCGTATTATGTATAGTGCTAGTGAAAGTGAGACCGTACGTGTTAGTGTTCAAAAAATCAACAAATTTATTAACAGAGGAGATGTTTCCATGCCAAATGATAAAAAGATCGTCTATGTACCTGCCATAGAGCACCAGGTTCGCCCCGTAGGGACCGTCCCAGATGTATTCATCCTCAAGACGTCCCATATATAGGTTGGCAAAACTTGGGGCGAACCTGGTGCCCATGGTGGTACCATGTGTCTGTAAATAAAAATCACCATTAAACGTGAAATAGTTCCGTGTTAATATGAAGTGGATGGCTTCTAAAATAAATTGATTAAGGTGAGGGGAAAGTGTTAAATCCAAATCCAAATAGTGTTTGATTGTTTGTATTCCATTTTTGTGAGGGATATTTGTATATAATGATTCCACATCGCAGGTGACTAATAGATAATCCTCCTGCCAACTGATATTCTTAATCAACTGCAAAAAATGAGTGGTATCTCTAATATAAGATTTGAGATTTTTTACCAGTGGTTGCAAAAATGAATCTACAAAAGCTGAAAGGTGAGATGTGAGGGAACCCACTCCCGATATAATGGGGCGACCAGGAGGTGATGTGAGAGATTTGTGAATTTTTGGGAGGTGATAGTAAGTGGGAGTGATGGGATGAGTGTTAAGCAGAAATTGGTATTCAGTCTTGGAGATTGCACCACACGTCAAAGCCCGCATCAATATTGCCTTAAGTTCTCCAATGAAACTCAGGGTGGGATCCCCATGAAGTTTAGAATAAAAAATTTTGTTGTTAAGTTGCCGATAGGCCTCTTGTAGATATTCAGATACATTTTGAATAACAGTCCCTCCCCCCTTGTCAGCTGTTTTGATTATAATAGTATTGTCCCTTTGCAAGTTCTTCAAAGCACGCCTCTCATTGCTATGCAAGTTGTCTCTATTCCTTCTTTTTCTTTTTCCTGTCGTTTCACATAAATTTTTAAAATCCTGTAGAGTAGTGGTATAGAAGGTTTCTATATACCCACTTTTATAATATGTAGGATAGGATTTCTGCTTAACACTCATCCCATCACTCCCACTTACTATCACCTCCCAAAAATTCACAAATCTCTCACATCACCTCCTGGTCGCCCCATTATATCGGGAGTGGGTTCCCTCACATCTCACCTTTCAGCTTTTGTAGATTCATTTTTGCAACCACTGGTAAAAAATCTCAAATCTTATATTAGAGATACCACTCATTTTTTGCAGTTGATTAAGAATATCAGTTGGCAGGAGGATTATCTATTAGTCACCTGCGATGTGGAATCATTATATACAAATATCCCTCACAAAAATGGAATACAAACAATCAAACACTATTTGGATTTGGATTTAACACTTTCCCCTCACCTTAATCAATTTATTTTAGAAGCCATCCACTTCATATTAACACGGAACTATTTCACGTTTAATGGTGATTTTTATTTACAGACACATGGTACCGCCATGGGCACCAGGTTCGCCCCAAGTTTTGCCAACCTATATATGGGACGTCTTGAGGATGAATACATCTGGGACGGTCCCTACGGGGCGAACCTGGTGCTCTATGGCAGGTACATAGACGATCTTTTTATCATTTGGCATGGAAACATCTCCTCTGTTAATAAATTTGTTGATTTTTTGAACACTAACACATACGGTCTCACTTTCACTAGCACTATACATAATACGGAGATTACGTTTTTGGACATTGCACTACACGCCAGACCAGATACAGGTGAACGTTTGACAAAAACTTATAAGAAAGAGGTAGATTGCTGCTCCTTCCTCAACTATTCAAGTTGCCATTACCGTCCCTGGCTGCGAGACATTCCCAAAAGCCAGTATTTAAGACTGAGGAGGAATTGTTCGATGAACTCTGATTTCTTTACACAGAGCAATGAACTTACGCAGTCATTTAGAGAACAGGGTTATCCCCAGGAGGTTTTGGATGAAGCTCTCTCCCAAACTTCTATGAGAGACAGAGAAGAACTTCTCTTGGTGAGAGATCCAGACACTCCCCCCTTGTCAACTTTAACTAATCAGGAACCAATCTTTATTTCTAAATTTAACAGTGCCTCAAATTCAGTTAGAAAAATAATAAAGAAAAATTTCCCTTTATTAAAAATGGATAGAGTTCTTGCAGACTCCCTTGAACAAGAAGCAAGAATCACGTTTAAGAAAACTATGAATTTACAAAATTATTTATCTCCTAGTCATTTCTCAATATCTAAAGAACAGAACCTTATAAATTCCTGTCCAAGTGGTCTGAGAACAGGTTGCTATAGATGTAACAGATCTAAGTGTATTACTTGTAGCTATATTAAAGAAGGTACTCAGTTCCTGTCATGTAGAACCAAAGAATCCTTTGATATAGTGGGCAATATAAATTGCCTAACCACATTCGTTATATATCTAATTTCATGTAATTGTGGGAGCCAATATGTTGGCAGAACTACACGTTCTCTCAACACTAGGTTCCTGGAACACAGAAGATTAATAAACAAAAAAATCAATGAATCATAGTGTACCTAGACATGTTAACTCACTACATGGAGGAGAATGTAGTGTTCTACATATACAAGGAGTGGAACATGTAAAGCAGACATTTCGTGGTGGGGACAGATATAGTCTCCTTTGTAATAGGGAGGCTTACTGGATATGTGTTTTAGATACCCTGTTTCCTTTGGGTCTTAATGAAAATATTGAGCTAAATAATGTATGAATAAAATCTCTACTGGTTTTCTTCCATCTCCTTCTCTTTGATATTTCATATGTCGATTGGATCTGTCCATATTTCATCATATATAAGTTACATTTGTCTTTGGGCTAAGTTTGGTTCAGCAAATTTTTAAAACATCTACAGAGATGTAAATGCACTTTGTTAGATGAGAAATAGCGGTGCTTGTAATGTATATAGGACCTTCTTGGAAAAAATCTCTCCGTACAACTAATCTATAACTATGGAGAGAGTTTTTTATAGGTCAGTGCGCTAAGTCTAACGTCCAAATGTTCCTTTAAAGGAAGGGGTCGTCAGAAAGTCCTGCTATTTGGACTTAGTCGGTCGTGGATGCTCCGTCAATAAACACCTCCCAAGCTTCTTTGGTGGCTGCTCAGTTCTTCAAAATATGACTTGGGTATGTTCAGTCATGCAATTCTGTGAAGGCAGGGGAGAAGAACAAGCGCCATATGGTGTAGTATTTCAAATGAATGGGAGAAGTAGATACGTATATAAAATGTAAGTACCGGATAGATTCTTGAGATTAGGCCTGTCTGTCTCACTAGATTCTTTGTAGCTGTTCCCCACAATTACCAGGCTTCATGCAGCAGCAGCAGCTCCTCGTGTAGTCTGAGGGGGCGGAGCTTGTGAGTGACAGGATCAGTCAGGACCCCGGAGAAGGAGAGACTGGGGGAGAGATGCGGCCACCACACTGCCTGCACCGTCCTGTGGCTCTTGGTGAGAGTGCTGGCGTCGGGGCATGGGAGAGAGGCTGCTGCTGCATGAAGCCTGGTAATTGTGGGGAACAGCTACAAAGAATCTAGTGAGACAGACAGGCCTAATCTCAAGAATCTATCCGGTACTTACATTTTATATACGTATCTACTTCTCCTAATCTATAACTATATCTATATTTTAGTATCTAACTTGTCTTTACTTAAATTATTTCCTGATAAAAGACATTATCTAGAATATTAGGTGATCTAGCTATACATGTATCCAGATAACTCCAAGAAGTGAAGTGAAATGGGTGAAGTAAAGTATACGTTTGTTAGCTATCAGCCTCCCAAATAAATTGAAATACGTTATGCTATCTCCCGCTAATTAGGTTCATTATCTATGTACAGAGAATGTGAAACACATATATGTATATATCAATCTTTACCATCTGGACCTAATTGATGATAAATTGATGCTGTCTCTCTTTTTTTAACTTCTCATTATTCATGAAAATGCCACAAATATTAAAAACATCAAAAGGATAAAAATCATAGAAATAATAAATGCATGTAAACAACTATTCCTATGTTGGTCTAGAACCGACGACCTCTCTCACCATAGCTCGGCTACGTATCCACTAGACCACTGTGGATGCCTGATAGAGATAGAGACTTTTCATGTATAAGCTTCTTAAGAAATTATAAAGTTAGATTACAGCCATACTCCTCTGGGATGCCGTTCTTTATTAAAATATTAAAATATGATTTATATATATACATATGGATACATCTGATACTTGTGTATGAGGATTGATGTGAGTTATTGAATACACGAGAACTGTCAGAAGGGCAAATAATACAAACAGACACCATATAATATGAGCAATAGACTCACTATAAATGCTTATATATTGATTCGTCAGGACTCGTGTCATCAATACTCTTGTTTACTGCTTTCTTTTTTATTATTTATTTATACTATATGTTTTATTATTAAAAATACTATTTTTAAACAATATATTTGTACCAAAATAAATGTGTGAGCTGATTACCTGAGTGATGCAGCGTTGAACGATCGCTCAGGTGTATGCATTACCACTGAAACAGCTGATTTAATATAAGGGGATTTGATTATCCATTGACAACCATCACACCGAGCAAAAACTCAGGTGTGCACATTACTATTTCAATGTTGATTGGATACTAAAGCATTTAAATATCCATCTACCCCTCTATTGGACTTTTACACCCCCTGATGAAACCGCCGGTTGTTTGGGGCGGAGAAACGTGTTGAGGGCTGCGGGCACTGCTTGTCCACTGAAGGAGTCCTCATTTATCCTCCAACACTTTGGCTAATCCTGAGATTTCTCCCCTTCTGGCGTATGGTGAGACGATACATCCAGACGCTCCACCGCTGTGCTTGAGAAGCCCTGTCAGCGGACCGACTGTTGAGAATCTGTGACACCTCCTCTCGGAATACCAAGGAGTAATACATCTAACTGCTCACAGTCCGTACCGCAAAACTGCCATCGACGGGAACCAGCGGTGATCAGCCAATAAGGGTGAGATCAGTGTCTCGTAAATTGAGGATATTTACAATAAATACAAAGTACCAACTCATAATCACACTGTGGGACGGTTTCTTCTATTCTATTTACATCTAACTATACCAAATTGGAGGACTTCCTGATTCCACTATAATCATTTTGGACTGCAGTACTGTTTCTTTTAATAAGAGCTAATTAGTTGAAAATACGTATATTGCATATTTAATCATTGTATTGTGATTTTATGTTACCTGGTAGCTACTAGGTAAATTGTTTATAATGTGGTAATTATTATCTATAAAAATAAATAAAAATGTTTTTAATTTATCAGTAGCGCTCCTTACGTTTCCATTTGAAACTTAATCTATCCTTTTAGTATAAAAGGCATCCAGTTGCCACATAGGAGCTGCTTTCCAAATAAAATCAAATTAAATTGGTACATATCAAATATATATAATATTGTATTAGCGCCCGATTAAGCAAGTTTATGTGTACTGCCTAATGTTCTACAGCTGCTGCTGTCTTCTTGGCTGCAATGCATTATCTGCATTATTATCCAGCTTCTGGGTGCTTTATAAAGAATAACATGAGGTGCTTGTTACCTATAGTTTATTATAAGGATGTATGTGTGGGGGGGGGGGGTATGGGGGGATTACACTGTAATATTGTACCCAGTGCAGTCTGATCCCTAAATCTGCCCCTTACTGTGTACATATTAATATAGTGGAGGTGCATGGACTGCAGTGCATACCCTAGCTACATATAATTAGAGATGAGCGGGTTCGGTTCTCTGAAAACCGAACCCTACCGAACATCATGTCCCGAGCCTGGATCCAAGTCTGGCTCGGGACTTCCTGCCAGACTCAGAAACCAGAATGAGGCAAAACGTCATCATCCTGCTGTCGAATTCTCGCGGGTTTTGAATTCCATATAAGGAGCCATTTTCACTCCAGTCCTGGAGATTGTAGAGAAAGGACGTGTCTCCTCAGTGTCTGTGCGGGAATGTGTCATTCCAGTGCTGTGTTGTTCTGCATCAGTCCAGTGGTGATGTCCGGTGCTGCCATAAATCCAGTCACGGTGTCCTGTGCTGCCATAAGTCCAGTGATGCTGCTGTATAAGTCCAGGGGTACTAACGAATAAGTACAGGGGTACTGCCGAATAAGTCCAGTGGTCCTGGCATATAACTAGATTGAAAAAAAGAACTCAGCTGCGCAATGAAATTGGAAACATGAACAAAAGCTGACGTATGCTGAGATAAATTATAAAGAAAAATTTAATATAACAATAAAAGAAATTTCATACAATAAAAACATATAGTCTAGACTTGAACCTTATAAGGAAAATAGAAAAATACCCTGTACTGGATATCAGATAAAACAAGCACTTGTGGTGTGAGCAGTAACAATATGCAACATTTGTATCCAACAAGTAGAAACAGTATCGTATCCTGGATATGAATGAATTGTTAGAATGTGGAGTAATTTATAAGTTTTAAACTGGTAACTGCAGTCCCATGAATCTATTAATGGAGCTCCTTTATGTAGAAATGCTCCGATGTCAGATAAAGTCAAAATCACCTCTCCCGTGGGCTGGTTTCTAACCGAGCGTCCTCGGTTAGATTATCCTGCGATGCCCATCACTTAGCTGTCACTGGGAGGGAGAGTGCAAAGCTTGCACCGGGCGGAGTCCTACACGGAGACGCTGCTGGAGGTATGAAGGAGCCACTATGGATACTGAGTTGCCAATGCTGCTCAGCAGGCCTAGATGTCAGCTGTGGCGTGCAGAGAATAATATGCCACTGCAGGGGCTGCAAGGCCAATGATATAACAAATTTTTGGAAGGTATACCATCCTTGGCGCTAAAATAAAATGGTGAACAAACAATATGGTGTAGTCACTTATTCAAAAGACTTCAGTGTTGTTCCATCTGTTGATAATTCGCTTGATTTCAACGATGCAGTGCATGCAAATAAAGAAAAAGTATATATAGTGTAATACAGTTTTTAGTGAACAAAAAATTTCTTCATGAATTACAAATGATGTAACTCTATAAGTGATGATAAATCCAATATTTAAACAAGGCGTACCCCACTCACTATGTGAATGAAGCAGACTAAGCACATCAAGGTATCTTTAATCAATGAAGCATGGCGTACCCAACTCACAATGTCACAAATGGTTTGAAGCTCATCAAGGTATCTTTCTTGTGGAATTTGGACCTTATCTTTCGACCCAAGTTGCTTTCTATACACATGGGGTGCTTTCTATACACATCAAGGTATCTTTAGTAATCTTGTATGCAGAAGTATGGAATGCGTACCCTATGGATGGTTCGTGTTTTTAACTTTGTGATTTTGTTTTTTTCTTTTTTTGGTATTTTACTGTATTCTCTGTTTCATTGGAACTTTCCCCTACCGATTGGGGTTTTGTACAATAAATTTTTATGGTTTTAAGAAACATCCAGCATTTTTCTCTTTGGAGAGGAAATTGAAAATGAAAGAAACCTTGATGGGCTTTGCAAATCTCGCCTAATTCTGTGAGTAGGGTACGCATTCCATACTTCTGCATACAAGATTACTAAAGATACCTTGATGTGTATAGAAAGCACCCCATTTGTGTGAGTGGGGTACGCTTATTCTTCTTAATATAATTAAAACATTAATCTTAAAAGTACGTTATTGTATAGTTATTGTACATCCCACATGGTTTTGGAAGCTCTACTACAAATTGGAGAATTTGTTTATGTTTGTTTTAGGTACACGTGGATCAAAGCAACTTGGGTAAGGTCCAAATTCCACAAGAAAGATACATTGATGAGCTTCAAACCATTTGTGACATTGTGAGTTGGGTACGCCATGCTTCATTGATTAAAGATACCTTGATGTGGTTAGTTCACTCAAAACTGTATTACACTATATATATTTTTTCTTTATTTGCATGGACTGCATCGTTGAAATCAAGCGAATTATCAACAGATGGAACAACACTGAAGTCTTTTGAATAAGTGACTACACCATATTGTTTGTTCACCATTTTATTTTAGCGCCAAGGATGGTATACCTTCCAAAAATTTGTTATATCTAGGCTTGTATGTAGATGTTTGGTGACATCTAGGGAGGCAGACCATCTAGGGCAGCTTTTTTTGTTTTAGCGCCACATAGCAGGGATTCTCCACTCTTTCTGTTTCTCGCTGCAAGGCCAATGTCGGTCTCTTAGTATAGATGAAAGTGCTTATCATGCAAAATGCTTGTTAGGCAGAGTGTAGAAGTCCAGTAGGTAAAAAAGAATTGAGGAGTCCTTACCAGTTTCGTCACGCTCCACGTGACTTTCTCAAAGGTCCCTTTGAGAAAGTCACGTGGAGCATGAAGAAACCAGTTAGGACTCCTCAATTCTTTTTTACCTACTGGACTTCTACACTCTGCCTAACAAGCATCCAGTACAGGGTATTTTACTATTTTCCTTATAAGGTTTAAGTCCAGACTATATGTTTTTATTGTATGAAATTTCTTTTATTGTTATATTAAATATTTCTTTATAATTTATCTCAGCATACGTCAGCTTTTGTTCATGTTTCCAATTTCATTGCGCAGCTGAGTTATTTTTTTCAATCTAGTTTCCTTCAATTAGGCAAATACACAGTGCCTACACAGCAGCGCATTGAAATTGGGATTTTTTTTTATAGAACAATTTATTGCGAGGCGCTTTCAGCAATTTTTGTTTGTTTTAGTCCTGGCATATAAATCCATTCCAGTGGTGCAGCCATATACTGTAAGTTCAGGGGTACTGCCATATAAGTCCTGGGGTACTGCCATATAATTCAAGTAGTACTGCCATATAAATCCAGTCCAGTGGTGCAGCCATATAAGTTCATGGGTACTGCCATATAAGTCCAGGGTACTGCCGTATATGTCCAGTGGTACTGCCGTATAAGTCCAGTCCAGTGGTGCAGCCATATAAGTTCAGGGGTACTGCCATATAAGTCCAGGGGTACTGCCGTATAATTCCAGTGGTACTGCTGTATAAGTCCAGTCCAGTGGTGCAGCCGTATAAGTTCAGGGGTACTGCCATATAAGTACAGTGGTACTGCCGTATAAGTCAAATCCAATGGTACAGCCATATAAGTTCAAGGGTACTGCCGTATAAGTCCAGTTGTACTGCCATATAAGTTCAGTCCAATGGTGCAGCCATATAAGTTCAGGGGTTCCGCCATTCAGGGGTTCTGCCAAATAAGTCCAGTCCAGTGGAGCAGCCATATAAGTTCAGTAGTACTGCTGTATAAGTCCAGTCCAGTGGTGCAGCCGTATAAGTTCAGTGATACTGTCGTATAAGTCCAGTGGTACTGCCGTATAAGTCCAGTCCAGTGATGCAGCCATATAAGTTTAGGGGTACTACCATATAAGTCCAGTGGTACTGCTGTATGAGTCCAGTCCAGTAGTGCAGCCGTATAAGTCCAGGGGTACTGCCATATAAGTTCAGGGGTACTGCCGTATAAGTCCAGGGGTACTGACGTATAAGTCCAGTGGTACTGACGTATAAGTCTAGTCCAGTGGTGCAGCTGTATAAGTTCAGGGGTACTACTGTATAAGTCCAGTGGTACTTACATATACAGTACAGTATGTCCGGTCCAGTAGTGCAGCAGTATAAGTTATGGTGTACTGCCAAATAAGTTCAGGGGTACTGCCTTATAAGTCCAGTGGCACTGTTGTATAAATCCAGTCCAGTGGTGCAGCCGTATAAGTTCAGATGTACTGTCATATAAGTCCAGTGGGACTGCCAAATAAGTCCATTCCAGTGGTGCGTGCATTAAATCTGGGCAAAGTCCAGCACATCCCATGTTTTGCACATATAATTAATTTGGTGGTGCAAATTTTTTTTTAAATGACAGGGGCGTGCAGGAGATGCTGTTGGTAGCCCGAGAAATTGTGGGCCACTTTTGACATTCAGCTACTGCGTGATCCTCCTAGATGGGCTAGATGTTTGTGCCGCACACTTGTGTCGTTTAGCTTAGCCATCCAGCTACCTCACTGCACCTCTTTTCCTTCTTTGCATGATGTGCTGTTTAGGGACTATTTTTTAAATCTGCCATCCTGTCTGACACTGCAGTGCCACTCCTAGATGGGCCAAGTGTTTGAGCCGCACACTTGTGATGCTTAGCTTAGTCACCCAGCGACCTCGGTGCACCTCTTTTTTTCTTTGCATGATGTGCTTTTTGGGGCCTAGTTTTTAAAAGTGTCATCCTGTCTGCCACTGCAGTGCCACTTTTAGATGGGCCAGGTGTTTGTGCCGCACGCTTGTGTCGCTAAGCTTAGCCATCCAGCTACCGCATTGCACCTCTTTTTCTTCTTTGCATGATGTGCTGTTTGAGGCCTATTTTTTTAAATCTGCCATCCTGTCTGACACTGCGGTGCCACTCCTAGATGGGCTAAGTGTTTGTACCGCACACTTGTGTCGCTTGGCTTAGCAATCCAGCTACCTCATTGTACCTCTTTTTCTTCTTTGCATGATGTGCTGTTTGAGGCCTATTTTGTAAATTTCCCATCCTGTCTGCCACTGCAGTGCCACTTTTAGATGGGCCAGGTGTTTGTGCCGCACATTTGTGTTGCTAAGTTTAGCCATCCAGCTACCTCATTGCACCTCTTTTTCTTCTTTGCATGATGTGCTGTTTGGGGACTATTTTTTAAATTTGCCATCCTGTCTGACACTGCAGTGCCACTCATAGATGGGCCAGGTGTTTGTACCGCACACTTGTGTCGCTTGGCTTAGCCATCCAGCTTCCTCATTGCACCTCTTTTTCTTCTTTGCATGATGTGCTGTTTGGGGCCTATTTTGTAAATTTCCCATCCTGTCTGCCACTGCAGTGCCACTCCTAGATTGCCTAAAAACAATATTGTGAGGTGTGAGGTTTTCAGAATAGACTGGAAATGAGTGAAAATGAATGTCAGAGAGGATAATAATACCGTAGGATCAAAATGTCCCCCAAATTCTGTGATTTTAGCTGATTTTATGTTTTTATCAAAAATCATACAGTTCCAAAACCAAAACCAAAACCAAAAACCGAAAGGGTGGTTTTGGCAAAACCATTTCAGATCCAAAACACGAGCGAGGATCTAGATCCAAAACACAAAACACGAAAAGTGCCCGTTGCACATCTCTACTTATAATGGGATGTGCTACCTAGCTGAGACTTAGCACTACAATATAGAAACAAGAGAACAGGTGCACTATACAACCAATAGAATTATAATATGTTTAATTATATATTAAATTAATATAGCTCTCAGGCAGTGGCATAACTATAATGGATGCAAGAGGGAGTGGTATGACTTGTTGACAGTCATCAGGTTGACCTGAGAATGCCAACAGGGTCAAACGGTCAACATGCAGAATACTTAGCATATCTACAGTGACCATGTTAATATTCATCATGTCTACCCAGATGATACAGGTATGTCAACATGATCAACTTTTGACAAACCATCCCTGGTGGTCATGTGATGGATGCAACATTTTCCTCCAGGTTTCTGGTGCCCATGTGACAGTCGATTCCAGCGCTGACCTCTGTTACTGCAACATTCAGGTGAGTAGTTATCTCCCTACCCCTAACTCTCGCGCTGGTGCCAAACCCTGACCCAATTCCTGCAGCCTAACCCTAACTTACCCCCGCAGCCTAACCCTAATCCTCCCCATAGCCTATCCCTCCCAGCAGTATCTAACCCTGACCCCATTCCTGAAGTTTAACCCTAACTTTCCCCCACAGCCCAGGCTTGGACTGGCCCACAGGGGTACAGGCGAAACCACCAGTGGGCCACACTGCCTGGAGGCCCACCTCCTCCTCTAAGGATCAGGTTCCAGACTGTGCACATGAATTATACATTATACACATTACCTTATAATGGACTATGGTGTATTTTCTACAGTTCATTGCTGTTATTAATCTGGCACATTATCATGCATGCAGCAGCTTAATTTACTGTATATATTTATGAAGGGGCCAAGATGTTGCACTCTCTAATGGTTAGTCAAACCAATGAGGTGGCAGGCCACACCCCCTCTGCAGACTGCCCAAACCCCTAACATGGGCCCCTACCACTGCATTCCCCCCATGGGCCCTACATGCCAGTCCAACACCGCTGCAGCATAACCCTAACCCTCCCTCTGGTACCTAAGGCTGACCCCATTCCTGTAGCCTAACGCTTACCTCCCCCTGGTGCCTAACCCTAACCCCATTCCTGTAACCTAACCTCCCCCCACAGCCTAACCCTAACCTTCCCAGCAGTGCCTAACCCTGACCTCATTCCTATATCCTAATCCACCCCCCACAGTATAACCCTAACCCTCCCAGCAGTGCCTAACCCTGACCCCATTCCTGCAGCCTAACCCTATCCTTCCCCACAGCATAACTCTAACCCTCGCAGTAGTGCCCAACCCTGTCAACACCCTTAGACTCTTGACATTTCACATGGTGACATTTCAGATGTGGAGATTGTGAACCTGTTGACATGATGCCTGTCGACAGGTTATACAATGTTGAAGTTCTGATTGTGGTGTCAACCTTATGCAGTGTAGGACTGGCATAAAGGGGCCCACTAAGAAAATGCAGTGGTAGGGTCCATGTTTAGCGGTGTGGCCAGTCTCCTGGGGGAGTGCAGTCAGCCATCACACAGGTTTGCCCAACCATTAGAGAATGGGCCCCTTAATAAATATATAAATACTGCTAGTGCATACATGATAATGCACCAGATTAATAGCAGAAATGCACTGTAGAAAATACACTATAGTCTTGTCCAGTAGAAGGTAACATATGTATAAGGAGGATGGCCTTTCTCAGGCAATAACAATGGACCATCTAAGTTAAAATAACAGGTAAGTGACAATCAGGACAACCAAAATTAAACAACATTAATCAATCAATGTAATTCCAGTTTATATAACAGCAATTAGGAGCTCAAGATAAAGTAATGGATGAGGTAGAAAGACATTACTATGTATAATTAAAATATATACAAGATTACTTCGCAAAGTATATTTAAACACCATAACACATTTTAGAATACTGGATTTAAATAAAAGATAAAATAAACACATTCTCTTAATCCCCCTGATAAATTATGCATATTGTATGCTGTAATTGAGTTTGCATTCATTATAAACTCAGAACTAGGTGCAAGTTTTTCTTGTTAAGTAATAAGGAAAATCTCCCAGGTCATTAAGAATGTGTTGACTAGTTAAGCATAATATTCTGTTTAAACAAGAGAAACATTTAAATGCACAATCCCAGTAGATGTGGCAGCAAACTGCGTCTAATCAGCTTCGGATCACAGATTTGTTTCCATTTTTCAGTTTTGAATTTGTGATCAAAAACATATATTTTCATTATCATTTTATGTATTTTTATGTAAATGTTTCCAGGCAGAAGACAACTGATAAATTAGGATTATGGTGGTAATACAGTGATACATTGTTAAATGGCAGCTTGCATAGTGCCATCTGATTCATTCAAATTCTTAAAAAAATGTTTACTGAGGGAAGGGTTCACTGGTGTTATAAGTAGCAATCCTATTTTTTTGTTATGACTGAAAGTAAATAGAGTGAGCTATGTTATTATTTTTTATAATATACAGTAGCCCAAAAAGAACATCACATACAGTACATAAATGCAAAATAAAATGTGAGCCTCTAATCAAGGTCCCCTTTTCATGTGAGTGTGTGTATGTGTATATATATATATATATATATATATATAGGATATACTGTACAGTGCTTGAAATGGTAATTTAGAAGTGGGGTATGGAAATATTAATCAAACATCCCCCCCCCCCCCCAACATCTTAGGTAACCCTCTTAGTCTTCACATATTCTTTTTTGTGTCTGGTTACCTGCATATCTTTCCTATACCAATCCCCCCTGCCAGGGGCGGATCTATAGAGGAGGAGACCCATGTGCAGACTCTTCTCTGGCCTGCAGCGCTGTAGGGTTCTGGGCACTAGGGACTCTAGGGGACCCTTTGCACTGTCCCAGAGCCTAGAGCACATGTGCAGATCTCCAGGAAAATGACGCAGTGGCCATTTTCTCAGTGATTTTCCTATTGCGCATGCGCGAAACACTGGGAAAATGGTGCTGTGCCATTTTCCCAGTGATTCCTGAAGCGCTACTGCTGCACTGCTGGACTCAGGATGGTGAGTATTACAAATAATGGGTGCAGGGGGTGCAGTATGGGGCCCCCTGGACACTGGGTGCCCATGTACACCGCACATACTGCACCCATTATAAATACAGCAGTAATCAGTTGGCAGGAGAGGTGGTATGAATTTGTGCAGCAAAGCAGGTGGGTGGGAGTGTAAAGAGAGAAAAGTCAGATATTTAAATTGGATAGGAATTGTTTAGGGCTTTGTAAGTGAGTATAAGAATCTTGAATTGGATTCGGAACGAGAAGAGGAGCCAGTGTAGGTCTTGTAAGAGAGAGGAAGTGGACGTAGTATGCTTGGAGAGGAAGATGAGCTGGGCAGCAGCATTAAGGATGAAGTGGAGTGAAGAGAGGCATTTGCCAGGGAGGCCAGATAAAAGGAGATTCCAATCTGGAGATGACCAGTGAGTGGATGAGGGTCTTAATAGCATCCAGGGTGAGAAAGGGTCTGATCCTGGAAATCTTTTTGAGATGAAAATGGCAGGACTGCAAGAGGTACTGAATGTGGGGAGGGAGGAGTCAAGGATAACTCCAAGACAGCATACTTGAGAGCTAGAGGAGATAGTTATGCGATCAGTAGATAATTAAATTGTTGAAGGCAAGGTTATGGGGGAAGAAGATCAGCTCATTTAAGTTTAAGAAATGCTAGTACATCTGAAAAGAGATAGCAGAGAGAAAGCCAGATATACAGATGGAGCCACCCTCATCTTGTTTTCTCTGCTGCACCTAGGTGCACCATGGTTTATTAGCATAAGCCTTTCATCTATTGTTCTCAGCTGCAATACGAGAACAATACAGCAGGGGATTAAGTAATTAGAACAGGGGATTAAGTCTGGCTGCCCTGGCTCAGTTAATCCTATTAAAGGCAAAGATGAAGAGGGCTCCATCTGTATGAGTTAGGAGAGAGGGGAGATTTGATTATCATAAGCATTGAGATGATATTGGAAGTCGAAAGAGCGAATTGGTTTATCTAAAGAGGAAGTATAGGGGTAAATTTACTAAGCTCCCGATTTTGACCGAGATGCCGTTTTTTCATCAAAGTGTCATCTCGGTAATTTACTAAGCAATAATCACGGCAGTGATGAGGGCATTCGTAAGTTTTTGCAAGTCCAAGAAAAAAATTACGAATGAATACACCATCGGTCAAAACGCGGCTGTTTAAGTATGAATCTCGGTAATTTACTAAGAAGTGCAAAGCAAAAAAAAAAAAAAAACACTGCCGTGAAAAATTACAACTCGTAAAGAAGTGCTAAAAAAAACAGACCTGCTTTTTTTTTCCGTGATTGGATAGGCATGCAGGGATCCATGAGATCCGTGCATGTATATCAGTGGAAAGGGGTGGGAAAGTTGTTATTTTATTAAAAAAAATTGCGTGGGGTCCCCCCTCCTAAGCATAACCAGCCTCGGGCTCTTTGAGCCGATCCTGGTTGCAGAAATATGGGGGAAAAATTGACAGGGGTTCCCCCATATTTAAGCAACCAGCATCGGGCTCTGCGCCTGGTCCTGGTTCCAAAAATACGGGGGACAAAAAGAGTAGGGGTCCCCCGTATTTTTAAAACCAGCACCGGGCTCCACTAGCTGGACAGATAATGCCACAGCCGGGGGTCACTTTGATATAGTGCCCTGCGGCCGTAGCATCAAAAATCCAACTAGTCACCCCTGGCCGGGGTACCCTGGGGGAGTGGGGACCCCTTCAATCAAGGGGTCCCCCCCCCCAGCCACCCAAGGGCCAGGGGTGAAGCCCGAGGCTGTCCCCCCCCATCCAATGGGCTGCGGATGGGGAGGCTGATAGCCTTTTGTGATAATGAAAAGATATTGTTTTTAGTAGCAGTACTACAAGGCCCAGCAAGCCTCCCCCGCATGCTGGTACTTGGAGAACCACAAGTACCAGCATGCAACGGAAAAACGGGCCCGCTGGTACCTGTAGTACTACTACTAAAAAAATACCCAAAAAAAGACAAGACACACACACCGTGAAAGTAAAGATTTATTACATACATGCACACAAACATACATACATACTTACCTTATGTTCACACGCAGGTCGGTCCTCTTCTCCAGTAGAATCCAAGGGGTACCTGTTGAATAAATTCTACTCACCAGATCGCGGGTCCCAGGGTCCTCGGGGCATCCATTTGTAATCCACGTACTTGCATAAAATAAGAAAACGGAAAGCCGAGCCACGAACTGAAAGGGGCCCCATGTTTTCACATGGGACTCCTTTCCCCGAATGACAGAAACCCACTCTGACTGATGTCTAAGTGGGTTTCTTCAGCCAATCAGGGAGTGCTACGTTGTAGCACTCTCCTGATCGGCTGTGTGCTCCTGTACTGAGTGACAGGCGGCACACGGCAGTGTTACAATGTAGCGCCTATGCGCTCCGTTGTAACCAATGGTGGGAACTTTCTGCCCTGCGGTTGACCTAAAGTGACGTCACCGCTGAGCAGAAAGTTCCCACTATGGACCCTGGGACCCGCGATCTGGTGAGTAGAATTTATTCAACAGGTACCCCTTGGATTCTACTGGAGAAGAGGACCGACCTGCGTGTGAACATAAGGTAAGTATGTATGTATGTTTGTGTGCATGTATGTAATAAATCTTTACTTTTACGGTGTGTGTGTCTTGTCTTTTTTTGGGTATTTTTTTAGTAGTAGTACTACAGGTACCAGCGGGCCCGTTTTTCCGTTGCATGCTGGTACTTGTGGTTCTCCAAGTACCAGCATGCGGGGGAGGCTTGCTGGGCCTTGTAGTACTGCTACTAAAAACAATATCTTTTCATTATCACAAAAGGCTATCAGCCTCCCCATCCGCAGCCCATTGGATGGGGGGGGACAGCCTCGGGCTTCACCCCTGGCCTTTGGGTGGCTGGGGGGGGGACCCCTTGATTGAAGGGGTCCCCACTCCCCCAGGGTACCCCGGCCAGGGGTGACTAGTTGGATTTTTGATGCCACGGCCGCAGGGCACTATATCAAAGTGACCCCCGGCTGTGGCATTATCTGTCCAGCTAGTGGAGCCCGGTGCTGGTTTTAAAAATACGGGAGACCCCTACTCTTTTTGTCCCCCGTATTTTTGGAACCAGGACCAGGCGCAGAGCCCGATGCTGGTTGCTTAAATATGGGGGAACCCCTGTCAATTTTTTCCCCATATTTCTGCAACCAGGATCGGCTCAAAGAGCCCGAGGCTGGTTATGCTTAGGAGAGGGGACCCCACGCAATTTTTTTTTGGATTTTACAGTGTTTAATTTAAAAAAAAAAAAAAAATGAACCCCAGCACGGATCACACAGATCCGGCCGAGATTCATTGTAAAAAAGTCGGCAGTGTTTTGCTAATCACTGCCGTAAAAAAATGGAAAAAAAAACAAATGACATCGACATCGGAAAACCCGAAAAGGCAAAATATGGCAGCTTAGTAAATCCATCGTAACAAATTCAAAAAGTTGCAGTTTTACACTTTCGATGTCATTCGTGATTATTCTCCCACCAAATCGGGAGAATTACGAATCTTAGTAAATTTACCCCATAGAGAGAGAAAAGGAGAAGTCCAGAAACAGATACTTGTTACACACCTACTGTTAGGGGAAGGGCGGGTGTCATGAGTGATGGTCAGAGAGGTAGGCAGAAAGCCAGTAGAGGTTAGTATCACGCAAACCATTGGGGTGAAGGACTTGCAGGAGGAAAGGGTGGTCCACAGTGTTAAAAGCAGCAGAGAGGTCAAGGAGAGTAAGCAGAGAGTAGTGTCCCTTGGATTTGGCAACATGGAGGTATTTGCAAACTTTGGTGAAGGGAGTTTCAGTGGAGTGGAGAGGACAGAAGCTAGAATGAAATGGGTCAAGCAGGGAGTTGGAGGAAAGAAAGGCAATAAGGCTGTTGAAGATAATTTGCTTAAGGAGTTTTGAGGCAAAAGGGTGGAGAGAGTGTTAGGATCAAGGATAGGTTTTTTTTTAAGAATAGGGGAGATAAGGACATGCTTGAAGGCATAGGGTGCAGTGCCTGATGAGAGGAAGAGATTAAGGAGGTGGGCAAGATGGGGACAGACAAAAGAAGAGAGGTAGCTGAGGAAGCGTGAGGAGATAGGGTCAAGTGGGAAGGTGGTTGGGGGGACACACCGAATGAGGGCATTAAGTCACCTCCAGTTGCAGGGGAGAAAGAACTCAGAGTTGAGGAGATCGCAAAGTCAATGGCAGCGAGTGAAGAAGAGGGTCGAGGTAGGGGTGGTTAGAGGAGGGAGTTGACAGTGGCAAAGAGATGCCGGGGGTTCAAAGATTGGGAGGAGATGAGGTTTAGAGATGGAAAGGGCAGTACTGTAGGATGTGACTATAAATTTAAAATGGAGGAAGTACACTTTACAGTATGATTTCTTCCACTGTCGCTCAGCGGTGCGTGAACATTTTTGCAGATATCTGGTGAATTTTGAATGCCAGAGTTGAGGTGTTGTTCTTTGAGGGTGAATAGTGGTTGCTGGATCAACAGAGACAAGAGCAGAAGTAAGGGAAGCATTGTATAGTGGCTTGATCAGGACAGAAGAGAGAGAATTGGAGAGAAAAGTGAGTAAAGCAGGGAGGATAAGGAAACGGTGTTGATGACCTCAGTGTTACTCTTAGTGATGGTAGCCTTAGGAGGTAGAGATGGAGAAGCATAGAGGGATAAGTTAAAAGAGAGCAGGTGATGGTCAGAGATCAGGAATGAAGAGTTGTAGAAATCAGAAATATAACAACGGTAAGTGAAAACCAGATCAAGTGAGTTCCCATTCACATGGGAGGGTGAGGAGATCCGCTGGGAGAGGCCAAGCGATGAGGTGAAACGACGGAGTTTAGTGTCAGAGGATTCTGTTGAGGTTGGGGCTGGGAATCCCGGCGGCAGAGGCGTAACTAAGAGTGGTCAAGCAGGGCACGTACCCTTGGTGCCTTGGCAGGCCCTCCAGAGGGGGGTGCCACCGGCAGCCAGGGCATAATGCCCACTTGCCCCCATTGCTCTGGCTCTGCCCCCGGGACATCCCCCATCCCACTGCTATGTGAGGGGAGGAGAGCACAGCACCTCTCCTGCCCCTCAATGTGCTCAGTGTCTGGTCTAGCGTCAGTGGGGCGAGTCTCCTTGGTTTGGTTTGTTAGCCAATCAGAGCTCGTGGACCATCTCCTGATTGGCTAATGAACCAGTGCCAAGATACCCGTGGCCGGCAACTGGAGACCGGACTTCATGGTGAATTGAGGGGTACGAGAGACGCTCTCCTCCCCTCACATAGCAGATAGCAGCGGGCAGCGCCAATGGTGAGCGGGGGGGGGGGGGCAATGTGTATCTCTGTGGGGCAATGTGTATCTGGCACTGTGTGGTAATGTGTGTCTCTGTGGGGCAATATGTATCTGGCAATGTGTATCTGGCACTGTGGGGCAATATGTATCTGGTACTGTGGGACTATGGGGGTCATTCCGAGTTGATCGCTAGCTGCTGTTGTTCGCAGTGCAGCGATCAGGCTAAAAATCTGCATTTCTGCGCATGTGTATGGGTGCAGTGCGCACACGCAAAGTACTTTCACATAAAATTATGCAATTTTACACAAGGTCGAGCGACTCTTTTCAGTCGCTCGGCTGATCGGTGAGTGAGTGACAGGAAAGGGGCATTTCTGGGAGGTAACTGACCATTTTCCGGGAGAGTGCTAAAAAACGCAGGCGTGTCAGAAGATAACGCAGGCGTGCCTGGGGAAACGGGGGAGTGGCTGTCCGAACGCAGGGCGTGTATGTGACGTCAAAACAGGAACTAAATAGTCTGCAGTGATCGCAAGGAAGGAGTAGGTTTGCAGCTACTCAGAAACTGCATGAAAATTTTTCCGAGCAGTTCTGCTAACCTTTCGGTCGCACTTCTGCTAAGCTAAGATACACTCCCAGAGGGCGGCGGCTTAGCGTTTGCACTGCTGCTAAAAGCAGCTAGCGAGCGATCAACTCGGAATGAGGGCCTATGTGTATCTCTGAGGGTTAATATGTATCTGGCACTGTGGGGTAATATGAATCTGGCACTGTGGGGTAATATGTATATGGCACTGTGGGGGCATATATGTATCTGGCACTGTGGGGTAATATGTATTTGGCACTGTGGGGCAATATGTATCTGGTACTGTGGGACTATGGGGGTCATTCCGAGTTGATCGCTAGCTGCTGTTGTTCGCAGTGCAGCGATCAGGCTAAAAATCTGCATTTCTGCGCATGTGTATGGGTGCAGTGCGCACACGCAAAGTACTTTCACATAAAATTATGCAATTTTACACAAGGTCGAGCGACTCTTTTCAGTCGCTCGGCTGATCGGTGAGTGAGTGACAGGAAAGGGGCATTTCTGGGAGGTAACTGACCATTTTCCGGGAGAGTGCTAAAAAACGCAGGCGTGTCAGAAGATAACGCAGGCGTGCCTGGGGAAACGGGGGAGTGGCTGTCCGAACGCAGGGCGTGTATGTGACGTCAAAACAGGAACTAAATAGTCTGCAGTGATCGCAAGGAAGGAGTAGGTTTGCAGCTACTCAGAAACTGCATGAAAATTTTTCCGAGCAGTTCTGCTAACCTTTCGGTCGCACTTCTGCTAAGCTAAGATACACTCCCAGAGGGCGGCGGCTTAGCGTTTGCACTGCTGCTAAAAGCAGCTAGCGAGCGATCAACTCGGAATGAGGGCCTATGTGTATCTCTGAGGGTTAATATGTATCTGGCACTGTGGGGTAATATGAATCTGGCACTGTGGGGTAATATGTATATGGCACTGTGGGGGCATATATGTATCTGGCACTGTGGGGTAATATGTATTTGGCACTGTGGGGCAATGTGTATCTGGCACTGGGGTAATATGTACAGTATCTGGCACTGTGGGGTAATGTGTTTCTGGTACTGTGTAAAAAAGGGACTCTGCCTGCGTACTGTGTAAAAAGGGGACTCTACTGCCGTAATGTGAAAAAATTGAATGAAGGTGTGCTGAGAGACAACACAAGGGGTAGGTGATAATGTGCTGGGAGACGACATAGGGGGGAGGTGATAGTGTGCTGAGAGATGACACAATAGGGAGGTGATAGTGTTCTGAGAGACTACACAAGGGGAGGTGATAGTGTGCTGAGAGTCAACACAAGGTGGAGGTGATAGTGTGCTGAGAGATGACACAAGGGGGTGGTGATAGTGTGCTGAGAGACGACACAAGGGGGAGGTGATAGTGTGGTGATAGACGATGCAGGGGGAGGTGATAGTCTGCTTAGAGGCGACACAAGGAGGAGGTGATAGTGTGCTGAGAGATGATGCAGAGGGAGGTGACAGTGTGCTGAGAGGCGACACAGGGAGTAGATGATAGTCATGTTGGCATGCCCCATTTTCAGTGGCCATGCCCCTTCTGGTATGTGACCACGCCCCTTCTTTTTGTGTTTTTTCTTTTTTTTTGGAAGGAGGGGGGGGCGCCACTCTTCATCTTGCCCTGGGCTCCAAAACCCCTAGTTACGCCTCTGCCCGGCGGTCAGCATACCGACCCCAGGATCCCGGCAGCAGAATGCCAGCAGGGAGGGGGCGAGCGCAACAAAGCAAGCCTGTGGTCGCAACAGGTTCTATCACCACTCTTTGGGTGTCGTGGAAACCCACGAGTGGGAATAGTCTCTGTTAGTCGGAATTCCGGCGTTGGCATGGTGACCGACGGGATCCTGAGCGCCGGTCACATGACACCATCCCTTCTGTTGTAATATCTATTGGGATGTTTAAATCACTTAAGATAATGAAGGGAATATTTGAAGAGAGGAAGCGAGTGAGCAAGGATGCAAAGTGACCAAGGAAACATTATCAGTGTATCCATTGTTTATTAACACATTGGGGATAATTCAGAGTTGATCACAGCAGCAAATTTGTTAGCAGTTGGGCAAAACCATAGGGGTAATTCAGAGTTGATCGCAGCAGCAAATTTATTAGCAGTTGGGCAAAACCATGGGGGTCATTCCGAGTTGATCGCTAGCTGCCGTTGTTCACTGCATAGCGATCAGTGGAAAAAATGGCTAATCTGCGCATGCGTATGCACCGCAATGCGCACGCACGTCGTACAGGTACAAAGTCCATTGTGGTTTTGCACTGGTTCTAGCGACGATTCCAATCGTGCAGCCGGCCGCAAGGAGATTGACAGAAAGAGGGCGTTTCTGGGTGTCAACTGACCGTTT
This sequence comes from Pseudophryne corroboree, assembly GCF_028390025.1. NCBI lineage: Eukaryota > Metazoa > Chordata > Amphibia > Anura > Myobatrachidae > Pseudophryne > Pseudophryne corroboree. Next base: position 283,941,048 of record NC_086451.1, read on the forward strand.
TCAGGGAGTGCTTAGAAAAACGCAGGCATGGCAGAAAAAATGCAGGCGTGGCAGAAAAAATACAGGGGTGGCTGGGCATTCGCTGGGCGGGTGTGTGACGTCAAAAGCCGTCCCTCCATCGTTAGAATCAACGCACATGAAGAGTAACTACAGGGCTGGTCTTGTACTGCACAAAAAGATTTTGCAGGCGCTCTGCAGTACAAGTGTTCGCACTTTTGCAAAGCGAAAATATACTCCCCAGTGGGCGGCGACAATTCGTTTGCACGGCTGCTAAAAACTGCTAGCGAGCGATCAACTCGGAATGACCCCCCATGTGCACTGCAGGGGAGGCAGATGTAACATGTGCAGAGAGAGTTAGATTTGGGTGTGGTGTGTTCAAACTGAAACTTATATTGCAGTGTACAAATAAAGCAGCTAGTATTTACCCTGCACAGAAACAAAATAATCCACCCAAATCTTACTCTCTATGCACATGTCATATCTGCACCCTCTGCAGTGCACATGGGGGGGTCATTCTGACCCGATCGCACGCTGCAGTTTATCGCAGCGCTGCGATTTGGTCAGAACTTAGCATGCGCCGGCGCCACAGTGCGCCGGAACATGCCATATGGCCGAAGGCCATCGCTGCGGTACGATCGCCTCTGCCTGATTGACAGGCAGAGGCGGTCGATGGGCGGGGGAGGACGAAACAGTAGTGTTTGGCTGCCATTTCGTAAGCGCAGTCTGGCCAATGCAGGCGTGGCCGGATTGTGCTGGGGGGGGGGGGGGGGGCGGGCCACAGCGGCTTCATGACGACACGCGCAGCTGCTGCGGGCTGGGGAGTGGTGAGTAGCTCCCGGCCAGCGCGCTAAAGCTGCGCTGGCCGGGAGCTACTCCTAAAGTGCAAAGCATCGCCACTGTGCGATGCTTTTGCACTTCTGTGTGGGGAGGGGCGGCACTGACATGCGGGGCGGGATAGCCCTGTGCTGGGCGTCCCCCCGCATGTCTATTGACATGATCGTAGCTCTGCAAAATTTGGCAGGGCTACTATCAACTCGGAATGACCCCCATAGTTTTGACCAAGTGCTAACAAATTTGCTGCTGCGATCAGCTCTGAATTACTCCCCATGTGCAGTGCAGGTGTGGCAGATATAACATTTGCATAGAGAGTTAGATTTGGGTGGGTTATTTTGTTTCTGTGCAGGGTAAATACTGGCTGCTTTGTTTTTGCACTGCAATTTAGATTTCAGTTTGAACACACCCCACCCAAATCTAACTCTCTCTGTACATGTTGTATCTGCCACCCATGCACTGCACATGGGCCCTCATTCCGAGTTGTTCGCTCGCTGCCGTTTTCGCAGCATAGCGATCAGGATAAAAATCGGCTGTTCTGCGCATGCGCATGGGCCGCAGGGCGCACGCGCGAAGTAATTTCACACAAAACTATACAATTTTACACAGGTCCAAGAGACACTTTTCAGTCGCTCTGCTGATCGGTGAGTGATTGACAGGAAGTGGGTGTTTCTGGGCGGAAACTGACCGTTTTCCGGGAGTGTGCTAAAAAATGCAGGCGTGTCAGGCTAAAACGCAGGAGTGGCTGGGGAAACGGGGGAGTGGCTGGCCGAACGCAGGGCGTGTTTGTGACGTCAAACCAGGAACTAAACGGACTGAGGTGATCGCAATCTAGGAGTAGGTCTGGAGCTACTCTGAAACTGCAGGAAAAGATTTTCAAGCAATTCTGCTAATCTTTCGTTCACACTTCTGCTAAGCTAAGATACACTCCCAGAGGGCGGTGGCTTAGCGTTTGCACTGCTGCTAAAAGCAGCTAGCGAGTGATCAACTCGGAATGAGGGCCATGGTTTTGCCCAACTGCTAACAAATTTGCTGCTGCGATCATCTCTGAATTAGGCCCATAGTAATACTTGATTAACTTTTGTAAGTAAGGTCTTAAGTTCATACTAGGAGCCTGGAGGCAAGAAATTGTTGGTGCCCCTCCCTCCGCTTGCATTTACTGCCGACACCCTGCAGTGCGGGCATAAATCACTTGGAAAATGGGCACTGCGGGCACCATGTTCACGGAGACGGAGTCATTATGCTAGAGTCTACTAGCTACCGGGGGGGAAGGAGGGGGCCCGTGTTCTAGGCTGCACGCAGGTCCCCTCCTCTCTTAAAACACCCCTGACATGAATCCACTATTAAGAGTACAGGTATACACTCTATCTAGGTCTTTAAAAGTTGCTCCTCCAAGGGTAACGTTCAATACATTTGTTGAAATATTGTATCGATACACACAGTGATACTTACCAAAGGGCCCCTCTATATAGAGCAGTGGCTCCCAAACGCGGTCCTCAAGTACCCCCAACTGTTCATGTTTTCCAGGTCTTCTCACAGGATTGCAAGTGGAAAAAATAGCTCCACCTGTGGGTCTTATAAAATGTGTCAGTGAGTAATGAATACACCTGTTCAACTACTAGGTGGAAACCATGAACTGTTGGGGGTACTTGAGGACCGAGGTTGAGAACCACTGATATAGAGAATGAAGAGCTATTTCTGGTAGGATTTATGGTACTAATTTATTGATGCCAGAAAAGGATCCGGTACAACCAATCCCTTATTAGGTTTATTAACTAAATATATAAAAACACAGAACACATCAGCATTTGATATAAGAGTGACACCCAGATTACATTGAATAGGGACAGTCTTGAAAAAAATAATTCTGTGACAAAAGAAAAAAATGTATTGGGTCAATGGGCATAATTCAGACCTGATCGCTGCTGTGCGTTTTCGCACAGCAGCCGATCTGGTCTGAACTGCGCATGTGCCACCGCCATAGTGTGCCAATGCATGCCAGACAGCCGATGATCATCTCAGCCCAGCGATCGCCTCTGCCTGATTGACAGGCAGAGGCGGTTGCTGGGCGGGAGGGGGCAGGCCGGCGGCGCACAGTCCGTGCAACGCAGGTGTTCCTGCACCATGCGGGGGGTGGGGCGGGCAACAGCAGCTGCGTAACGTCACACGCAGCCATTGTGACCCGGACAGCGACGGGTATCTCCCTGCCAGGTAGGGAGCTACTCTTCAAGTTTATTGTACAGATGGGTCCACGTTTATCTTGGCCTTTAATAGGATTAACTGAGAAAGGCCAGTCAGACTTAATCCCCTGCTGTAATGACTTAATCCCCTGCTGTATTGTTCTCTCTGTATTGTATTGCAGCTTAGAACAATAGATGAAGGGTTTATGTTAATAAACCATGGTGTGCTTAGGCACAGCAAAGAAGTCAAGATAAAGGTGGACCCATCTGTATATGGTTTACCATATTGTCCTTGGCAGCACCCCAGAACATGACCACAATTGCTGGAAATTAAATACAGGGCCTCCTAAATTTACAGGGACTAGTGCAGTAGTTTTCCTTCTTCCCTCTCCCCTGTTTAAAATGCTTTAGGAGGAGCCACATTCACTTACACCACCCCATCTGCACCCAGAAACGGAGAGGGAGGACCATGGCACATGCCCCCTGGGCTGCCTGCTTATTCCTGCTCTAAGGGCACATAAAGCAGAAACAGGAGCAATGGAGGTGGTCAGTGTGCCCCTTTCATGGCTGGCACCTGGAGGCAACGGCTTTCCATTGTTTCCAATATTTACGCCCCTGATTATACATAAATTGCACTAGTGCAGTGGTATTTTTTGTGAACTACTAAGAGTCTATGCACACCCTAATATTTTATTCACTGCTGTGTATCTACTCGTAATTCCTTAGACATTTAGTTCTAGGCAGTGGCGTAACTACCGTGGGTGCAGGGGGTGCCGCAGCTATGGGGCCCGGGCTGTTTCCAGGACCTGCAGCTCCCCCTGTGCCCAGTCACAGGCTGCCTCCAAAGGACGCCGCTCCCCCTTCACCCCCCGTCCGTTGGAAAGATGTGGTATGCTGATAGCATGCCACCGTGATTGCAGGATGTAGCATTTGCATGTTCATCAGTGAGCCTTGCTGTATGTATCTTGCTCAAAATTAGTGACAATATAGCTGATCCACATGTTAAGGACATTAATTCCAAACATATAAAACGTCAAACCTCCCAACTTTGGTGAAGAACAATGCAGGACTCCTGCGCGACAATGCAGCGCCCGGCCAAAAAGTGTGCATGGCCTCATCAAAAAGGGGCATGGCTTCACAGTAATGCCTTGATCATGAGCCATTCCCCCATTTTACATTACTGTAGGGGCATGGCCAGTGCTCTGTGAGTTGCTTGCATGCCCCCAGTCCCTCTTGTCTCCGTGAATAGATGCTGTGTGCGCGCATGCGCACAGTGTCTATTCACTGCTGCTCTACAGCAGAGCAGCGATTGATAGGAGCCTCACAACTCCCCCCACTACAACCACCACACACACACACACACAAACCACAGGACACTGCGGCCCGTGGTGGGACAGCGGGACAGTCCCAAAAAAACGGGATTGTCCCGTGAAAATCGGCACAGTTTGGAGGTATAAAACATGATTACTAATTATGCATACCAATCAGTTATTGTATTTAAGATCCATTGAAGGCATACTGTACAAGATGCTAGGAAAGTACAGCATGTTATGTGGCTGCATTGTAAAAGTTAGGAAGTTAGAACTTTCTATTTGGTAACCTATGGCTTTAATTTTGTGCACAATCATTTTAAATTGGGAGGATAGTTGAGGGAGGAAGATGAGTGAGCATCTTATTTCCATGAATCTAATGTATGTCAAGCACTATATTATTTTAGAATAGATGTACGAGAAGTCCAACTTCACATTTTCTGCAAAGTTATTACAATGACACATCACAGTGATGATGCATTATGTCTGGCTCCATCCATCTTCTTTTTGTTCTCTGCCTGTAATGTAATACTCTGGACATAACTAGATGTGACTTGACTTCCAAAACCATGCCTTTACAATGCCTGACAATAGAACTCACAGTCTATGCAGCTTATTCACTGTGCAGCTGGTCAGCAGTAATAAAAGGGCTTCAGATTATGAAACAACAGGGTCTTGAGTTATAAAATGAAGTGCGCCTAAAATAGAAACATGTTTACTAAATACACAAGCCTTGATGCAATATCCAAAACCCATATCAGAAAAATATAAACATATATGAAAATACTGAAAGAACTGGATATCTGTGGATGATTTTTCTATATAAACAGGTGCTGGTTCTGAGCCGCAATGTACATGGTCAGTATACTGTGTGCATGTGCCAGAAAGAAATTGGCTTCTACACATGCACCGGATCTGCTATGTACTGTAGCAAACAATGTATTATATTCCAGTGCCAAATGAAAGCACTCAGCAATTAAAACCACAGTATAAACATAAAATATTCCACAACTGTAAAAAAAAAAAACGAAATTCATTACTTCTTAGAAAGCAACTACAGATTTTTCCTAGTAAAGAGCACCGGAAATTTTTCGGGTTTTGTGTTTTGGTTTTGGGTTCGGTTCCGTGGCCGTGTTTTGGGTTCGAACGCGTTTTGGCAAAACCTCACCGAATTTTTTTTGTCGGATTCGGGTGTGTTTTGGATTCGGGTGTTTTTTTCAAAAAACCCTAAAAAACAGCTTAAATCATAGAATTTGGGGTTCATTTTGATCCCAAAGTATTATTAACCTCAATAACCATAATTTCCACTAATTTTCAGTCTATTCTGAACACCTCACACCTCACAATATTATTTTTAGTCCTAAAATTTGCACCGAGGTCGCTGGATGGCTAAGCTAAGCGACCCAAGTGGCCGACACAAACACCTGGCCCATCTAGGAGTGGCACTGCAGTGTCACGCAGGATGGCCCTTCCAAAAAACACTCCCCAAACAGCACATGACGCAAAGAAAAAAAGAGGCGCAATGAGGTAGCTGTGTGAGTAAGCTAAGCGACCCTAGTGGCCGACACAAACACCTGGCCCATCTAGGAGTGGCACTGCAGTGTCACGCAGGATGGCCCTTCCAAAAAACACTCCCCAAACAGCACATGACGCAAAGAAAAAAAGAGGCGCAATGAGGTAGCTGTGTGAGTAAGCTAAGCGACCCTAGTGGCCGACACAAACACCTGGCCCATCTAGGAGTGGCACTGCAGTGTCACGCAGGATGGCCCTTCCAAAAAACACTCCCCAAACAGCACATGACGCAAAGAAAAAAAGAGGCGCAATGAGGTAGCTGTGTGAGTAAGCTAAGCGACCCTAGTGGCCGACATAAACACCTGGCCCATCTAGGAGTGGCACTGCAGTGTCACGCAGGATGGCCCTTCCAAAAAACACTCCCCAAACAGCACATGACGCAAAGAAAAAAAGAGGCGCAATGAGGTAGCTGTGTGAGTAAGCTAAGCGACCCTAGTGGCCGACACAAACACCTGGCCCATCTAGGAGTGGCACTGCAGTGTCACGCAGGATGGCCCTTCCAAAAAACACTCCCCAAACAGCACATGACGCAAAGAAAAAAAGAGGCGCAATGAGGTAGCTGTGTGGGTAAGCTAAGCGACCCTAGTGGCCGACACAAACACCTGGCCAATCTAGGAGTGGCACTGCAGTGTCACGCAGGATGGCCCTTCCAAAAATCACTCCCCAAACAGCAGCACATGACGCAAAGAAGAAAAAAAAGAGGCGCAATGAGGTAGCTGTGTGAGTAAGCTAAGCGACCCTAGTGGCCGACACAAACACCTGGCCCATCTAGGAGTGGCACTGCAGTGTCACGCAGGATGGCCCTTCCAAAAAACACTCCCCAAACAGCACATGACGCAAAGAAAAAAAGAGGCGCAATGAGGTAGCTGTGTGAGTAAGCTAAGCGACCCTAGTGGCCGACACAACCACCTGGCCCATCTAGGAGTGGCACTGCAGTGTCACGCAGGATGGCCCTTCCAAAAAACACTCCCCAAACAGCACATGACGCAAAGAAAAAAAGAGGCGCAATGAGGTAGCTGTGTGAGTAAGCTAAGCGACCCTAGTGGCCGACACAAATACCTGGCCCATCTAGGAGTGGCACTGCAGTGTCACGCAGGATGGCCCTTCCAAAAAACACTCCCCAAACAGCAGCACATGACGCAAAGAAGAAAAAAAAGAGACGCAATGAGGTAGCTGTGTGACTAAGATAAGCGACCCTAGTGGCCGACACAAACACCTATCCCATCTAGGAGTGGCACTGCAGTGTCACGCAGGATGGCCCTTCCAAAAAACACTCCCCAAACAGCAGCACATGACGCAAAGAAAAAAATAGGTGCAATGAGGTAGCTGTGTGAGTAAGCTAAGCGACCCTAGTGGCCGACACAAACACCTGGCCCATCTAGGAGTGGCACTGCAGTGTCACGCAGGATGGCCCTTCCAAAAAACACCCCCCAAACAGCACATGACGCAAAGAAAAATGAAAGAAAAAAGAGGTGCAAGATGGAATTGTCCTTGGGCCCTCCCACCCACCCTTATGTTGTATAAACAGGACATGCACACTTTAACCAACCCATCATTTCAGTGACAGGGTCTGCCACACGACTGTGACTGAAATGATGGGTTGGTTTGGACCCCCACCAAAAAAGAAGCAATTAATCTCTCCTTGCACAAACTGGCTCTACAGAGGCAAGATGTCCACCTCATCATCATCCTCCGATATATCACCGTGTACATCCCCCTCCTCACAGATTATCAATTCGTCCCCACTGGAATCCACCATCTCAGCTCCCTGTGTACTTTGTGGAGGCAATTGCTGCTGGTCAGTGTCTCCACGGAGGAATTGATTATAATTCATTTTAATGAACATCATCTTCTCCACATTTTCTGGATGTAACCTCGTACGCCGATTGCTGACAAGGTGAGCGGAGGCACTAAACACTCTTTCGGAGTACACACATGTGGGAGGGCAACTTAGGTAGAATAAAGCCAGTTTGTGCAAGGGCCTCCAAATTGCCTCTTTTTCCTGCCAGTATAAGTACGGACTGTCTGACGTGCCTACTTGGATCCAAGGTAGGTTTTAAATCTAGGATCGAGCACGGTGGCCAAAATGTAGTGCTCTGATTTCAACAGATTTACCACCCGTGAATCCTTGTTAAGCGAATTAAGGGCTCCATCCACAAGTCCCACATGCCTAGCGGAATCGCTCTGTGTTAGCTCCTCCTTCAATGTCTCCAGCTTCTTCTGCAAAAGCCTGATGAAGGGAATGACCTGACTCAGGCTGGCAGTGTCTGAACTGACTTCACGTGTGGCAAGTTCAAAAGGTTGCAGAACCTTGCACAACGTTGAAATCATTCTCCACTGCGCTTGAGACAGGTGCATTCCACCTCCTATATCGTGCTCAGTTGTATAGGCTCGAATGGCCTTTTGCTGCTCCTCCAACCTCTGAAGCATATAGAGGGTTGAATTCCACCTCGTTACCACTTCTTGCTTCAGATGATGGCAGAGCAGGTTCAGGTGTTTTTGGTGGTGCTCCAGTCTTCTGTACGTGGTGCCTGTACGCCAAAAGTGTCCCGCAATTCTTCTGGCCATCGACAGCATCTCTTGAACGCCCCTCTCATTTTTTAAATAATTCTGCACCACCAAATTCAAGGTATGTGCAAAACATGGGACGTGCTGGAATTTGCCCATATTTAATGCACACACAATATTGCTGGCGTTGTCCGATGCCACAAATCCACAGGAGAGTCCAATTGGGGTAAGCCATTCTGCGATGATCTTCCTCAGTTGCCGTAAGAGGTTTTTAGCTGTGTGCGTATTCTGGAAAGCGGTGATACAAAGCGTAGCCTGCCTAGGAAATAGTTGGCGTTTGCGAGATGCTGCTACTGGTGCCGCCGCTGCTGTTCTTGCGGCGGGAGTCCATACATCAACCCAGTGGGCTGTCACAGTCATATAGTCCTGAGCCTGCCCTGCTCCACTTGTCCACATGTCCGTGGTTAAGTGGACATTGGGTACAACTGCATTTTTTAGGACACTGGTGAGTCTTTTTCTGAGGTCTGTGTACATTTTCGGTATCGCCTGCCTAGAGAAATGGAACATAGATGGTATTTGGTACCGGGGACACAGTACCTCCAACAAGTCTCTAGTTGCCTCTGCAGTAATGATGGATACCGGAACCACGTTTCTCACCGCCCAGGATGCCAAGGCCTCAGTTATCCGCTTTGCAGCAGGATGACTGCTGTGATATTTCATCTTCCTCGCAAAGGACTGTTGGACAGTCAATTGCTTGGTGGAAGTAGTAAAAGTAGTCTTACGAGTACGACTTCCCCTCTGGGATGACCATCGACTCCCAGCAGCAACAACAGCAGCGCCAGCAGCAGTAGGCGTTACACGCAAGGATGCATCGGAGGAATCCCAGGCAGGAGAGGACTCGTCAGAATTGCCAGTGACATGGCCTGCAGGACTATTGGCATTCCTGGGGAAGGAGGAAATTGACACTGAGGGAGTTGGTGGGGTGGTTTGCGTGAGCTTTGTTACAAGAGGAAGGGATTTACTGGTCAGTGGACTGCTTCCGCTGTCGCCCAAAGTTTTTGAACTTGTCACTAACTTATGATGAATGCGCTGCAGGTGACGTATAAGGGAGGATGTTCCGAGGTGGTTAACATCCTTACCCCCCCTTATTACAGCTTGACAAAGGCAACACACGGCTTGACAAATGTTGTCCGCATTTCTGTTGAAATACTTCCACACCGAAGAGCTGATTTTTTTGGTATTTTCACCAGGCATGTCAATGGCCCTATTCCTCCCACGGACAACAGGTGTCTCCCCGGGTGCCTGACTTAAACAAACCACCTCACCATCAGAATCCTCCTTGTCAATTTCCTCCCCAGCGCCAGCAACACCCATATCCTCCTCATCCTGGTGTACTTCAACACTGACATCTTCAATCTGACTATCAGGAACTGGACTGCGGGTGCTCCTTCCAGCACTTGCAGGGGGCGTGCAAATGGTGGAAGGCGCATGCTCTTCACGTCCAGTGTTGGGAAGGTCAGGCATCGCAAACGACACAATTGGACTCTCCTTGTGGATTTGTGATTTCGAAGAACGCACAGTTCTTTGCTGTGCTTTTGCCAGCTTGAGTCTTTTCATTTTTCTAGCGAGAGGCTGAGTGCTTCCATCCTCATGTGAAGCTGAACCACTAGCCATGAACATAGGCCAGGGCCTCAGCCGTTCCTTGCCACTCCGTGTGGTAAATGGCATATTGGCAAGTTTACGCTTCTCCTCTGACAATTTTATTTTAGATTTTTGAGTCCTTTTTTTACTGATATTTGGTGTTTTGGATTTTACATGCTCTGTACTATGACATTGGGCATCGGCCTTGGCAGATGACGTTGCTGGCATTTCATCGTCTCGGCCATGACTAGTGGCAGCAGCTTCAGCACGAGGTGGAAGTCGATCTTGATCTTTCCCTATTTTTGGAACCTCAACATTTTTGTTCTCCATATTTTAATAGGCACAACTAAAAGGCACCTCAGGTAAACAATGGAGATGGATGGATACTAGTATACTTATGGATGGACGAGCGACTGCCGACACAGAGGTAGCTACAGCCGTGGACTACCGTACTGCGTCTGCTGCTAATATAGACTGGATGATAATGATATAAAAAATATATATATATATCACTACTGCAGCCGGACAGATATATATTATATAATGACGGACCTGCTGGACACTGTCAGCACTGCAGACTCCTAAAGTAAGCTACTAGTATCAAGAAGATAGAAAAAAAAACACCACAGGTAGGTGGTATACAATTATGGATGGACGAGCGACTGCCGACACAGAGGTAGCTACAGCCGTGGACTACCGTACTGCGTCTGCTGCTAATATAGACTGGATGATAATGATATAAAATATATATATATATATCACTACTGCAGCCGGACAGGTATATATTATATAATGACGGACCTGCTGGACACTGTCAGCAGCACTGCAGACTCCTAAAGTAAGCTACTAGTAGTATCAAGAAGATAGAAAAAAAAAAAAAACACCACAGGTAGGTGGTATACAATTATGGATGTACGAGCGACTGCCGACACAAAGGTAGCTACAGCCGTGGACTACCGTACTGCGTCTGCTGCTAATATAGACTGGATGATAATGATATAAAAAATATATATATATATATCACTACTGCAGCCGGACAGGTATATATTATATAATGACGGACCTGCTGGACACTGTCAGCACTGCAGACTCCTAAAGTAAGCTACTAGTATCAAGAAGTTAGAAAAAAAAACACCACAGGTAGGTGGTATACAATTATGGATGGACGAGCGACTGCCGACACAGAGGTAGCTACAGCCGTGGACTACCGTACTGCGTCTGCTGCTAATATAGACTGGATGATAATGATATAAAATATATATATATATATATCACTACTGCAGCCGAACAGGTATATATTATATAATGACGGACCTGCTGGACACTGTCAGCAGCACTGCAGACTCCTAAAGTAAGCTACTAGTAGTATCAAGAAGATAGAAAAAAAAAGAAAAAAAACAAAACACCACAGGTAGGTGGTATACAATTATGGATGGACGAGCGACTGCCGACACAGAGGTAGCTACAGCCGTGGACTACCGTACTGCGTCTGCTGCTAATATAGACTGGATGATAATGATATAAAAAATATATATATATCACTACTGCAGCCGGACAGGTATATATTATATAATGACGGACCTGCTGGACACTGTCAGCACTGCAGACTCCTAAAGTAAGCTACTAGTATCAAGAAGATAGAAAAAAAAACACCACAGGTAGGTGGTATACAATTAAGGATGGACGAGCGACTGCCGACACAGAGGTAGCTACAGCCGTGGACTACCGTACTGCGTCTGCTGCTAATATAGACTGGATGATAATGATATACAAAATATATATATATCACTACTGCAGCCGGACAGGTATATATTATATAATGACGGACCTGCTGGACACTGTCAGCAGCACTGCAGACTCCTAAAGTAAGCTACTAGTAGTATCAAGAAGATAGAAAAAAAAAACACCACAGGTAGGTGGTATACAATTATGGATGGATGAGCGACTGCCGACACAGAGGTAGCTACAGCCGTGGACTACCGTACTGCGTCTGCTGCTAATATAGACTGGATGATAATGATATAAAATATATATATATATATCACTACTGCAGCCGGACAGGTATATATTATGTAATGACGGACCTGCTGGACACTGTCAGCAGCACTGCAGACTCCTAAAGTAAGCTACTAGCAGTATCAAGAAGATAGAAAAAAAAAAAACACCACAGGTAGGTGGTATACAATTATGGATGGACGAGCGACTGCCGACACAGAGGTAGCTACAGCCGTGGACTACCGTACTGCGTCTGCTGCTAATATAGACTGGATGATAATGATATAAAAAAAATATATATATATATATATATCACTACTGCAGCCGGACAGGTATATATTATATAATGACGGACCTGCTGGACACTGTCAGCAGCACTGCAGACTCCTAAAGTAAGCTACTAGTAGTATCAAGAAGATAGAAGAAAAAAAAACACCACAGGTAGGTGGTATATAATTATGGATGGACGAGCGACTGCCGACACAGAGGTAGCTACAGCCGTGGACTACCGTACTGCGTCTGCTGCTAATATAGACTGGATGATAATGATATAAAAAATATATATATATATCACTACTGCAGCCGGACAGGTATATATTATATAATGACGGACCTGCTGGACACTGTCAGCAGCACTGCAGACTCCTAAAGTAAGCTACTAGTAGTATCAAGAAGATAGAAAAAAAAAAAACACCACAGGTAGGTGGTATACAATTATGGATGGACGAGCGACTGCCGACACAGAGGTAGCTACAGCCGTGGACTACCGTACTGCGTCTGCTGCTAATATAGACTGGATGATAATGATATAAAAAATATATATATATCACTACTGCAGCCGGACAGGTATATATTATATAATTAATGACGGACCTGCTGGACACTGTCAGCAGAATGCGTTTATAGAATAAAAACACCACACGACGAGTGTTTAACTTTTTCAGGCAGACAATCACAATATACTGGTGGTCAGACAGTGGTCACTGGTCAGTCACACTGGCAGTGGCACTCTGGCAGCAAAAGTGTGCACTGTTAAGTAATATGTACTCCTGCTACTGCTCCCCAGTCTCCCCCACAATTAAGCTGTGTGAGCACTGAGCACTCAGCACAGTCAGATATACATAGATGATGCAGCACACTGAGGCTGAGCACAGATATGGTATACTTTTACTGTGTCACTGTGTATCGTTTTTTTTTCAGGCAGAGAACGGATTATATTAAATAATAATATAATAAAAAAACTGCACTGGTGGTCACTGGTCAGTCACTAGTAAACTCTGCACTCTCTGAGTACTCCTAAGCTCCAGTAAATCAAGTGTCTCACTCTCACTCTCTCTCTTCTAATCTAAATGGAGAGGACGCCAGCCACGTCCTCTCCCTATGAATCTCAATGCACGTGTGAAAATGGCGGCGACGCGCGGCTCCTTATATAGAATCCGAGTCTCGCGATAGAATCCGAGCCTCGCGAGAATCCGACAGCGGAATGATGACGTTCGGGCGCGCTCGGGTTAGCCGAGCAAGGCGGGAAGATCCGAGTCTGCCTCGGATCCGTGTAAAAAGGCTGAAGTTCGGGGGGGTTCGGATTCCGAGGAACCGAACCCGCTCATCACTAATTTTTCCTCCACAATTTAAGGTTGGGGAATTTTTTTATATTATGATTATAATAGTGATTTTAATACTTTGGTAATGCACTATGGGTGTGCCCTTGTATAATACAGTTTGCATTTGAGATTCCTGCTCCATCAAACATTTTAAGGGATCATACTGTAGATGCTGATTGTCATTAGGTGAGTAGGGCCTATTGGGGAGAGGACTGTGGAGATGTTGTTAATATTACACCAGGATCCTCTTGTCCCATTTCACGTATTGACGAGAGATGTGCGGTTCGGAATCTTCATAAGCCAAACACCCCCGAACTTGGGGGATAAGAGTAGAGATGAGCGGATTTGGTTCCCCGAGAACAAAACTCCCCCGAACATCCCGTTCCGAGCCCGGATCCGAGTCTGGCTCGGTACTTCCCGCCAAACTCGGAAACAAGGCAAAACGTCATCATCCTGCTGTCAGATTCTCGCAGGTTTTGGATCCCATATAAACAGCCGTGCATCACCGCCATTTTCACTCCGGACTTGGAGAGTGAGGGAGAAAGACCTCTGTCTCTCTCTCTGAGTGGTGGCATTGGGTGGGGTCAGTGTGTGCTCTGTAGGGGTGCTGCTGCAGTCACTGTGGTATACGTGTGCTGTGTTAGGGGTGCTGTTCTGGCTGTCCTGGCTGTCATGTGCTGTTACGGCCGGGTGCTGCAGCTGTACATGGGTGTTGCTGTCCTGGCTGTCACTGTGTTGTACAGAGTGCAGGGGCACTGTCCTCCTCCTGTATTCTGTAAATTAAAAGGGTGCTGCTGGCCCTGTATGTTGTAAAAATTCAGAGGTGCAGTTGTTAAACATTAAAAGCACACTGCTCCTGCATGCTGTAAAATATTGGGGTGCTGCTGTTCAAATAACATTACACTGGCCCTGTATGTTGTAAAAATTCAGGGGTGCAGTTAAAAATGAAAAGCACACTGCTCCTGTATATTGTAAATATAGGGGTGCTGCTGGCCCTGTATGTTGTAAAAATTCAGTGGTATAGTTGTTAAAAATTAAAAGCACACTGCTGGATGCTGTAAAATCTAGTGGTGTTGCTGATCAAATAACATTACAGTGGCCCTGTATACTATAAAAATTCAGGGGTGCAGTTGTTAAAAATTAAAAGAAAACTGTTGTATGCTGTAAAATCTAGAGGTGCTGCTGTTTAAATAACATTACACTGGCCCTGTATGCTATTAAAATTCAGTGGTGCAGTTGTTAAAAATGAAAAGCACACTGCTGTATACTGTAAAATATAGGGGTTTTGCTGTTCAAATAACATTACACTGGCTCTGTATGCTCTAAAAATTTAGGAATGCAGTGAAAAGCAATGTACACTGATCCTGTCTTCTATGCTGTAATAATTCTAGGGTGCAGTGAAAATCAATGTACACTGGCCCTGTCTTGTATGCTGTAATAATTCTAGGGTGCAGTGAAAATCTATGTACACTGGCCCCATCTTGTATGCTGTAATAATTCTAGGGTGCAGAGAAAATCAATGTATACTGTCCCTGTCTTGTATGCTGTAAAATTACAAGGGTGTTGTGAAAATACAGGAGTGCTGGCACTGTCTGCGGTTGCGATGTCTAGGCCTGACCTTCACAACACTGTACGGGAAGAGGAGGCTCCTATCACCATTTGCACACCCCTGCAAGTGCTGGGAGGAGCACCGCCAGTCCAGTTGCTGATATTGAGACTGAGGATGTCACTGTAGAAGTAAACCAGGATGAAGAGAATATGTTTGTAGCTGGCGCTGCGGATGAAGTTGACGATGAGGATTCTGATGGTGATGTGGTTTGTTTCAATAAGGCACCAGTGGAGACAGTTGTTGGCCATCAGATGAAAAAGCCCATTGTCATGCCTGGGCAAAATACTAAAAAAGCCACCTCTTCAGTGTGGAATTATTTCTTCACAAATCCAGACAACAGGTATCAAGCCATCTGTTGCTTTTGTCAATACATAATAAGTAGGGGTAAGGACGTTAACCACCTAGAAACATCCTCCCTTATACGTCACTGCAGCGCATTCATCATAAGTCATTGTCAAGTTCAGAAACTTTGGGTAATAGCGTAAGCAGTCCACAGACAACTAAATTATGTGGTTTGTTTATTTGAATATTATTTCTCTGTGAGGATGAGGATGTAAACACTGAAGGGGGGGTTCTGAGGATGATGATAACATCTTGCCACCGTAGAGCCAGTTTGTGCAAGGAGAGATTATTTACTTCTTTTTTGGTGGGGGCCCAAACAAACCAATAATTTCCACCACAGTCATGTGAAAGACCCTATCGCTGAAATGATTGGTTTGTTAAAGTTTGCATGTCCTGTTTATACAACATAAGGATGGGTGGGAGGGCCCAAGGACAATTCCATCTTGCACGGCTTTTCTTTGCCACATCATTCCAGGGGTGCTACCCTATATGGGGTGTTGTCCCTCTGCCCTATCAGTCCAGGGGTGCTGCCCTATCAGTCCAGGGGTGCTGTTGCCTGTCTGCTGTGCTGTGTAATTCTCCAGGGGTGCTGCCTGTGCTAGATATATCCAGGGGTGCTGCTGTACTTGATACTAGGTTTAAATGAAAGCCTAGAGCAGATAAGAAACAAGCTTTAACATCACAAACAGATTTGTGAAAACTAGCCACAAAGGTGAAAATGGAAATGGCTAACATTTTTTTAAATAAAGTAGGGCGACACCACATTTGTGGCCAAAGTCAGTGGGACTTAGAGAAGACTGAATCATAATCCAGCTCAACTGCTGGAAAGGTAAACGTGATGTTTACTACAGGAGCATTAGAGAGAGGTTCTTCTCAATTATTTCATGTTAAGTACTTACTCGAATGAATGACTCAAATTAGTGAACCTTAATTTGGATTTATAATTGATGTTCCACATTTTGGGATTATTTATATAGAAGATGTGCATTTGTTGTACACGGATCTTCTTTTCCTAAGGCCTGCATAGGGTTATCGCAAGACCTCGTGGTGGTAGAAGAACAGAGTTTCAGCGATCTTGCTTTGCACCAGCTTTCCTTTCCACTAGATGGGCCAGGAGCTCCTGTGAGGCACAAACAGTTACTGAATAAGGCCAGTATGGAGTCTCATGGTGGTTTACAGACAGGAAGATGTCTGGATTGCCAGGCTGAGGCATGATGTGGTCACGGAGGTTAGCATTGCTTCCTCCCAGAAGTTCTTATAGTATGAAATGAGTTTGGACTGTAGAGTGGTAAGCTCCACTACGGCAGGGGCTCAATAACAAAAAAATGTACTGCACAGTCATGCTTAGTACTTAATATGAATAAAATAAACAAGACACACAGGTAGGCTCACATGCATGTAACTGGGAAACACACGTATGCTCACATGCGTGTAACTGGGAGCTGTGGAAAACAAAAATAAGGCATCTGCCACAAAATATGTAAATAAAAATGCAATATAATATATGGAAAAAAAGAAAACCATGAGATTTTCACAAAATAAGTCTCCAAACTCTGTGGAGGGGAAAATATCCAATCTTGATCCTGTGGTATACACCAGTTTATTTGCATCCCAGCATTAAATACGAGATTATCTTAATCTCTGAAAATGGAGAAGGAGGCTTTGGACCCTAGTTTTTCAGTTTGTCCAGTAATGTAGTAATTAATTATAAAAAAACCAGTATAGGAGTGGAGGTGAAAGCCTGTGTGTTGTTCCTCATTGCATGTGCATCGCTAATTTTTAATAACCTTCTTGACACTGTCCTCTTCCTCTTGCCTCTTCTCATAATGTGAAAAGTCATCAAATATGGAGGTGGTATGTTTGTAGCTAGCTATGATTCGGAGAACGGCAAGCTTTTTCCAGGGGGACCACCCATCGCTGAAATAATGGGTTTATTAAACTGTGCATGTCCTGTTTAAACAACATAAGGGTGGGTGGGAGGGCCTAAGACAGTTCCATCTTGCACCTTTTTTTTTCTTTGCGTTACGTGCTCTTTGGGGCCTAGTTTTTAAAAACTGCCATCCTGTCTGCCACTCCTAGATGGGCCAGGTGTTTGTGCCGCACACTTGTGTCGCTTAGCTTAGTCATCCAGAAACATCGGTGCAACCTTTTGGCCTAAAACAATATTGTGAGGTGTTCAGAATAGACTGGAAATGAGTGGAAATGAATGCTATTGAGGTTAATATTACCGTAGGCTCAAAATTACCCCCAAATTCTGTGATTTTAGCTGTTTTTATGTTTTTTTCAAAAATCATCCAGATCCAAAACCAAAACCCGAAAGGGTGGTTTTGGCAAAACCAATCCCGATCCAAAACACAAGCAGGGATCCAGATCCAAAGCCAAAACACGAAAAGTGCCCGCCGCACATCTCTAGATCAGAGTGTTAACGAGTCCTGGCTAGGTTCTTCCCACCACACTCGCATCCCAGATAGAGGCAAAACGTCATGTTACCAGTGTTGGATCTTGCCTGTTTTGGATTTCCCGGGAGTCAGATCTCACGTTTTGGATTCTATATACAGTACCTACAGTACCTCCCTCATGATCGCAGGTGCCATTTCACACTGGAGAGTGGACAGAAATGGTGTGGGATGGGAGCATGGGGCAGGAGGAGGCTGGATTGCTTGATTATTAAAAATAAAAAGCCATACCATTTACTAAGCATTTACTAAGCACCATCAGGGTGCTATAGGAGTATATGAGGACTGTTATAAACACTTACTGGTTACTGCCTGACTGTCAGTGTCTGCATGTATCATTATTGTCACAAACATACAGTGCAAATGCACTGTTTGTAACATACACACTGCACACACACTGCACACACTTCATAATAATACTAATAATAATAGTAATAATAATAATAATAATAATAATAATAATAATACCTTTTCCTGTTTAACCACTTGCCTGACATGGTCGCAACAGATGCGACCATGCCTGCAAGTGCTTTATCTGACCAGGTCGCACAGGATGCAACCAGTCAGATAAACTGTGTTAGCAGTGGCAGGGAAGAGAAACTTCCCTCCTCTGCTGCTATCAGAGGGACTGGAAGGTCCCTCTGCCTCCCCGCACACTCCCCCTGTGTCTGCCGTGCTGCCGATCATTGCTGATCGGTCAGCATGTCAGGATCCCCCACCCCCAGTGGCTGCAGACAATAGCAGCCCTTGAGGAGTGTAAAACATAAAACAACCCTCCGCCAAACCCCCCCCCAGACCCCCCCCCCCCCTCCCATGTGTACCTGGCAGCTGTCTGGGATCTAAATACTAAAGTTGCGATGGTCTCGATGTTACCAATGTTCTGATGGTCACGATGTTCCCGATCGATGTTTTGATGTTTGGGGAAAAAGTAATTTTTAAAAAATAATCCCCCCCAAAATTATATTTTTTTTTTTATTAAACTAAAATCATTTTGGATAGGGTTAAATTCATGTTTTTCACCTAATTCACTTGTAAAAAAGAAAACCAACAATTTTGAAGCGGTTTTTGGTGAAAAAAAATAGTCAGTTTAGTGGTTAAAAACCACTTATATATTCATATTATTAGCTGGATTTTGTTACTGTTGGGTTCCTGTCTAATATGTGCCACCTACATATCTACTAGAAAATAATTCTTATTATTGAGGTTGAGCAATTGTTCCAGCTACTGTTATTAAAAATTAAGACAAGTGATGCAGAGCATATCATATTAGCTGGTTTGTGCTATATAACACATACTGGGTGCCTGGGCCTGCATGATATGTACCACCTATCTAACCTGTTAACAAGAAAATAATAATAATAATAATAATAATAATAACAATTATTATTATTATTATTATTATTATTACTAATAATAAAGTTGAGCAATTGTTTCTGCTATTAATACAATTTAAAATAAGTGACATAGCCCTCCCATGCACCTTTATGTTGTATATTATAAAGGACATGCTTAGTTTAACAAAACCAAGCACTTCAGAGACAGGATCTGTCCCTTTTGTGGCTGAAATGATTAGTGTCCCTCAGTTTCCGTAAGATGTTGTCAGCTGTGTGCCTCTTACGGAAAACGGTGATACATATTGTAGCCTGCCTAGGAACGAGTTGGAGTTTGCGAGATGCTGCTACAGGTGCCGCTGCTGTTGTTGTTGTTGCGGAAGGCAATACATCTACCCAGTGGGCTGTCACAGTCATATAGTCCTGAGTCTGCCCTGTTCCACCTGTCCACATGTCCGTGGTTAAGTGGACAGTGGGTACAACTGCATTTTTTAGGACACTGAGGACACTTTTTCTGACGTCTCTGTACATTCTCGGTATCGCCTGCCTAGTGGAGTGAAACCTAGATGGGATTTGGTACCGGGGACACACTACCTCAAAAATTCTCTAGGTTATTCTATGTACATTCACCTTTGACACACTTAAGTCATGATGCCACCTTGTTACATCAATTTACAGGGTTGGACTGGGGTACAGGGGAAACCCGCGGTGAGCCCCACTGCCTGGGGCCCCACCTCTTCCTCTAGGGATCAGCTTCCAGACTATACACTTATAAGCATATACATATGTTACCTTATACTGCACAGGACTATGGTCTATTTTCTACATTAC
This sequence comes from Pseudophryne corroboree, assembly GCF_028390025.1. NCBI lineage: Eukaryota > Metazoa > Chordata > Amphibia > Anura > Myobatrachidae > Pseudophryne > Pseudophryne corroboree. The sequence goes on from NC_086451.1 coordinate 283,961,255, forward strand.
ATTGCTGTTACTAATCTGGTACATTGTCATGTATGCACTAGCAGTATTTTCTATATGTATTATCATGGACCCCAGACCATGCACTCTCTAATGGTTAGGCAAACCAATGTGGTGGTTGGCCACACCCCTTCTGGATACTGGCCACAGGCCTAAACATAGGCCCCTTCCACTGCATTCCCCCGGTGGGTCCTTTTGCCCCAGTCCGACACTGACCATTTATCCACAAGTGGAGATGTGTCTCAGTTGCATGCTACGCTGAATAGTCCACCCATCCACAGAGAAGCATATATTATGTTCTCATGCCAGTTTGCGTTCGGCTCTAAATTAGTCATGTTATGCTTTATTTGTTTCAAAAAAGTTTCCTTAAGCATCCAAGTCAGTGGCGTAACTACTGCCCCCGCAGTCCTCGCGGTGGCTTGGGGGCGAGGGGCTGCGGGGGCGCCACTGATTTACAGCAGACTGACATGCGGACGAGCGTCCGCATGTCAGTCTGCAGTCTCCTTCCCTCCGCCACTTTTTGGAGGGACACAGAGGGCACAGCGCGCCTCCCTGTGTCCCTCCTGCTGCATCATCTCCGGCGGCCGCGGGTCTAATAGGGGAAAGTGCCGTCCGTGAGCTCTAATTGGCTCACGAACCGGCACTTCCCCCTATTAGACCCGCGGCCGCCGGAGATGATGCAGCAGGAGGGACACAGGAGAGGTGAGCTGTGCCCTCCGTGTCCCTCCAAAAAGCGGGGGGGGGGGATATCTGGCACTGGGGGGAATATCTGGCACTGGGGCATATATGGCACTGGGGGGCATATATGGCACTGGGGGGGCATATATGGCACTGGGGGGGGGGAAATCTGGCACTGGGGGCATATATGGCACTGGGGGGGGATATCTGGCACTGGGGGGAATATCTGGCACTGGGGCATATATGGCACTGGGGGGAATATCTGGCACTGGGGCATATATGGCACTGGGGGGGGGAATATCTGGCACTGGGGGCATATATGGCACTGGGGGGGGAATATCTGGCACTGGGGGGAATATCTGGCACTGGGGGGGAATATCTGGCACTGGGGAGGAATATCTGGCACTGGGGAGGAATATCTGGCACTGGGGGGGAATGTCTGGCACTGGGGGCATATATGGCATGGGGGAATATCTGGCACTGGGGGCATATATGGCACTGGGGGGGAATATCTGGCACTGGGGGCATATGTGGCACTGGGGGGCATATGTGGCACTGGGGGGGAATATCTGGCACTGGGGGCATATATGGCACTGGGGGCATATATGGCACTGGGGGGGAATATCTGGCACTGGGGGCATATATGGCACAGGGGGCATATATGGCACTGGGGGGAATATATGGCACTGGGGGCGTATATGGCACTGGGGCGGAATATATGGCACTGGGGCGGAATATATGGCACTGGGGCGGAATATATGGCACTGGGGGCATATCTGGCACTGGGGGCATATCTGGCACTGGGGGCATATCTGGCACTGGGGGGGAATATCTGGCACTAGGGGCATATGTGGCACTGGGGGGGTATATGTGTACCTGGCACATGGGGGGGGCTATATTTGGCACTGGGGCATGTAAGTACCTGGCACCGTGGGGGAATATCTGGCACTGGGGACATATGTGGCACTGGGAGCACAGCCCTAGCAACAAGGACTACCTCCTAGCAACGAGCATGACACCCAGTGCATGAAACACCTGGCAACGAGCATGACACCCAGTGCATGAAACACCTGGCAACGAGCATGACACCCAGTGCATGAAACCCCTGGCAACGAGCATGACACCCTGAGCATGAAAACCCCTGGCACCGTGCATGGAACCAAGAGCATGAAACCCCTGGCAACGAGCATGACACCCAGTGCATGAAACCCCTGACAACGAGCAGGTAATTGAAAAGTAATTAGAAGCCTTACTGTAGGACTTAATGTGTAATGGGCATTACGGTGTGTGGCATAACGTATCACGGACATTGCGGTGTGTGTCATAATGTGTCACAGGCATTACGGTGTATGGTATACTATATCGCGGGCATTGTGATATGTGGTATAATGTCTCAGGGTCATTGCAGTGTGTGGCATAATGTATCACGGACATTGCGGTGTGTGTCATAATGTGTCACAGACATTGTATGTGCTATAATGTATCAGGGGCATTGCAGTGTGTAGCATAATGTATAACGGGCATTGCGATTCCTGTCATAATGTGTCACAGGCATTACGGTGTGTGGCATAATGTGTCACAGGCATTACGTTGTGTGGCATAATGTGTCGGGGGCATTACAGTGTGTGCATATTGTGTCATGTGCATTATTGTGTGCGGCATAATGTCTAAGGGCCATTGCAGTATGTGGCATAATGTATACTGGGCATTACTATAAGGAGGAAAAATTACAAATAATGTAAGGGGCATGAATCAGGATTATTTTTCTTTCCTGTGGTGGCCAACGTATGGGCGTGCAGGTTGCAAAACTGGGGTATAAGGTAGTCTTTTCCTGCAATGCCACGCCCCTTTATGCGAAACCACGCCCATTCCAATGAAACCACACCCCTTTTTTGCCGGGCGCGCCTTTGGCGCGCGCATATTTAGCCCTTTCTTGCTCCCAATTATGGAGCATGAAGGGGGGGGGGGGGGCGCCGAAGAATTTTTTGGCTTGGGGGAGAAAAATTTCTAGTTACGCCACTGATCCAAGTACAGTAGATAAATCCCTATAGCACTATTTATTATCAAAACTTTTTTAAATGTAATAATAATATTTATTGACTCAGTAAACATATATGTCCAAAATGTATAGAGACATTACAGGAACATAGTCAATAAGTGCCTATAAAAAGAGGGGGAAGTGTACATGGATAAGAGAATGAAACTCCTATCAATAGAACAGGAGTCAGAAGTACATAATAACATCATATGAAGGGGAATGTTATTTTAGAGTGGGAGCAATAGTAACTAATATGAGATCAAAACATTACCAGGAACAACCATTGGCTTTGTGACATAAAGACACTAAACAGGACTAAAAAGGCTGACATCCGTCTAGCATGTTTAAACTTTACCACATACTAAGGTGAAAATTTAAGCATTCATTTCAAGTCGGGAGATTAGGTGATTACATATGCCAGCCAAGTGGAAAGGAATTTATCAGCAAGGCCCTCTTTATTGGTAGATGTAGCTGTCCAATCCAAGTAAAATAAATGAGACAGTCTAGGCAAGAACAAAGTAAGTCAGTGGGGTTTGGTTCCAATACATTGCCAGAGGATGGTCTTTCTAGCTGCTCCCGCAATTTTGGACAAAAGTAGTTTATTGCCTTTAAATGTATCAGAGGAAGGCAGTTGGAAGACTGACCCCCAAAATACCCAACTGGTTGACAAGGGTACTTTTATGTGCAAGGTGTGAGTGATACAGGTATGTTGGTGTACTTATGCCCAGAAATCAGCCACCTTAGGGCATGACCAAAGGCAGTGATAAAATCTGTGTCAGGGGACCCACACTAATAACAATTAGAGTTATCTGATTGTCCTATTAAAAATTTTGATTTGGGAGTATAATTGGCCCGATGCAGAATTTTGTAGTTCATTTCAGCATAGGAAGTACAAATCAGACTTTTGTTTAAGCTTTGGTAGCTTTCACCATCTCAGGGAGAATAAGATCTGCAAAGGTAACCTTCCACTTCACTAGTTCACCTGCAATACCTTCCAAATCAATAGCAGGATGAATGTATGAATAAACATGAGAGCATCACAAGGGCTCTGCAGGTCTTACCAATAATGCACCATCTAGTTTACATTGTCTGTCACCATCAGTCAGCAACTGTAATAGTTTACAAATTTACTGTAGCTCTGGATTTGAATAATAAGGGAAGAGTGGAATACAAATTTGTGGAAAATTATTATGTAGCTGAGTGTGAAAGACTGCAGTGTTTTTGATATCCAAGAATTGATTTGGCCCCCTAAAAATGCAGGGTTACCTACCACTAGAAGAGAAAGAGAGGAAGAGGGGTGATATTGTCATAAGTTAATTGGTATGCCTCCAAACACTCCACATAGCAGCCATGAGTATATTATCTCTAATCTCCTGTGGGAGTGCGGTGGAGTGAGTGTGAAGTAATGTGGCCAAGTGCATATGCTATAAGCCTGTTCTATAGAAAAAAGTGTGCTCACCTATCCAATCATGGTGAAGCTGCGATTGGCTGCAAGAGCATATCTCGGAATGCAAGGTAGATTCACACCCCCTAATTAAGTGGTCTGTTGTAACTTATAAAGGGAGATTCATTGCCCCAGATAAAGCATTTTAATTTCTTATTTAACGTTTGTAGATCTTTTTTAGAGAGAAGGAGAGGTAACATCTGGAGCATACATAAAATTCTAGGAAAACTGACCATTTTGATTACATGGTACCTGCCTATATAGGAAAGTACCCCACTTCCTAAAGTCAGGAAATGTTTGTACTAGGAGTTAGAGGTAGTTAGCTGGATATAATTGGGAAGGATGAGAGGGAATCTTTATACCTAAATATGTTAAAGTGGAAGGTGCCCAGTTGAATGGGAAGGTGTTTCTGTAACAACCTGGAGTTGTGTCTATATGTGGTTAGAGATACAGTAAGTATCATAGGTGTTCTATGGCTTAGCGATCGACCATTTCCCTTATATATTTGTTCCCCGTACCTTGTTCGATGTAAGTTTTTCAGAGAGGTAGGACAGATTGATACGTAAACAGGAAGGTCATTTAACAGCAATCTTCATGAAAAGTACCTTTTTTATTTTACTGCAAGAATGCAGGCAAAAAGAAGATTAGCAGGTTATACAACAATATCATTTAAAAGGCATTCAAAAAGGATTAAATCAAGCTATGGCAATCCAAAGACAATGTATAACCACTCAACACCTCCCATTACACAAGGTAACTCAATGTGGGCTCTGGCCTGGCTCAAGACAGTGGTTAATAATGATTTTGATTCATTAGGCCCAGATTTAGCAAGCCTTGGAGAGCTTTGGAGAGTGATAAATAGCACAATGATAAAGTACCAGCCAACCAGCTCCTAACTCATTTTTCAAACACAGCCTGTGGCATGAAAGTAAGGAGCTGATTGGTTGGTACGTTATCACCGTTCTATTTATCACTCTCCAAGGCTTGATAAATAGGGGCCCAAATCACAAATATGCAAATAGTATTTAATGCAATTTTCAAAAAAAGACAATCATAAAGATAAAGATTATGATGTTCCAAAAAGATCAAAAAGAGACATTTGCACAAATAGATTGAAGTCACTAACACTATCCTCACTTTTAATATCCCTACATACAGTTCCATACCCTCCAACATTTTGCACATAAAAATCGGTACAAATTAAGGAAGGGGCGTAGCCACGTCCCTTTTCCTAGACTTTCAATGGAAGTTCGGAGAGCCAAAAATCGGTAAAGACCATAAAAAAAGGTACGGTGCCTGCTAAAAAGGAGTTGGAGGGTTTGGATATTAACAGACAAAAGAGTTGGAGGTCATAGATTCCAAATTATCACAGTTTTGCATTGGGGCTTGGGGATTTAAATCAGCTTGTTTCACAATGGTAAGGTACTTCCTCAAAGAAATAAAGAATCTGTGATTTAAGAGCTGACTCTCTGTAGACAGTGTCACTGTAAACCAAATATGCACAAAGTTCCTGTAAGAAATGTGCCTTTACTGTAGGTTCCAACTTAGCAAAGTGTCTACTAGTGATTCCTCAAAGTATCTCTGTACTGACCGCACTGTCTATGGACAGGGATTACCTGTATTTCTTCTCAATTTACAATTAAATATAGCCAAGCGCTCGATACACACCAATCTATGTGCTGCCAGCAAAATAAGGCTACTCAACCTTATCAGAAGAAAAAAATCAGATATAAAGCAAAAATATTGCAGCGCATATAGATTGGGCAAAGACTTATTACTTCATTCCAATAAAAATAACAATAAAATTTAATAAATCAAACATCCATAGCCACCGTCCGGTGATTTAATACATCAATATATTATTTTAAAAACATAAAATATGCTCTTTTCTGTCTGGACACTGTTATAAACTATTCAGAAAAGATACTCCCATCTAATATAAACAGACAAAATAAGTAAAAGCTCATTCAACAATTATCCTCTACAGTGTATGTCTTAACTGCTATACTGGATAAAACAGTCCATTTAACAATGTAACAGTCCATTCAAATACTTAGAAACACTGTATCACTGTAAAAATTGTGTGGCAACGTAACATGCTGCACGCTAATTAATCCAGCTAACGAGAATCACTAATAGCTGCAATTTTATATTTCAGTAGCAACAAAGTGACAGATAGTCCATTCAGCAATTAGGATCCGTTAAAGCTGTAGGAGTTAATTCTTTAGAACGTCTGGCCAGACAGAATGTACAGTATATGCGCTCACCGCTACCTTCCAGCATTAAGATAACAGTGAACTCCTCCTGGCTGCTGGTGCTTTCAACCTTTAAAGGCAGTCATCTCTGGAGGATAACATCCGTGTAGATCTGAAGCTACTGCTGGCGGTAGGCAGTGCAGTTGACAGCGGTATGGAGCAAAGATACGTGAGTCCTTTAACGTGTTTCCCCGCCTCCCTCCTGGTTCAGCGGCTTCATCAAAAATAAACTCACTGCTCCCTTTTGCTCTATTTAAACCTCGCGGCTAACTACCGCGGTGACGTCACCCCGCCGTTCTATTTCCTTGGCGTGTCAAGCCTCTCTCTGGCTTTGGACCGCATCACGGCTTTAGGGTGTGTGGCAGCGGCTTTAATTATCACACCTGTATAGATCAAGCTGGTATCCAAACATCATTAACTAAATATAGATCTCATGTGAAATAATCATTTAGTATAATCCCGTCAAGGTTACTAACAACCTATTTAATAAGAGCATATAGGAGCATTACATAAAAAAAGATACATAAAAATAACAGTAATATATTGGTAATAAGTAAACAGACAAAATTGTCCCTTTCTCTCCCTTAGGAGACACGTCATCATAGCCAAGAAGGAGAAGGGGAGAATATAAGAAAGATCCTTCATATATTTCATTCTTTAATTCTATTATGGTATTATCTCAAAAATATATATATTGGTCAGCATAAACACACTTTCAGATGAAATCAACTTGTAGCAGTTTCCGTCATTCCAGAAATAAGAATCTTATCATTTTCAATATTTCAATAAAATTTATTTCTCGAAGAGATTATATTGTATCAAGATAAAAACTCTATCAGCTATACCCAGAAGGAAGGGAAGATACATGTATTTAGCCATACAGAAATAGAGCATGCTACCTGCAGAGCGCTCTAATAGAACAATATGCGACTGCTAGCAGAGACCACACACACATATAGAGCAGCCATGTGGGCGGCCAACGCACAGGCGGCATGAAAACACATGCCGTCTATGCATTGGCCGCCCCCACCGCCGCCCGGCAACAGAGGACAAAGAGAAGAGTATCCATAAAGAGGAGGAAGGAGTCAGCTCATATAAACTATAAATACATGTGTATATGTGTATAAACACACACCCATGTATTATTTATGTGTATAATTCCAACAGGAATACATATAGAACGTATAAATAAATGGAAAGTAGAAACCAACAATGTCTATGGAATATTAATTTATGAGGGATAAAACCTGCCACCTAGGAAGAATTCTAGTACGGCAAGATATAACCAACAAAAGAAGATCATAGAGTAGCACAGCCATAAAGATAAACAACTTATGCCCACTACATGATCATATGTTGTTTAACTCAATGGTGTCATTAAGTCCATTCGGCACCATTGAGTCCAACTTAATTATCCAGAACGCCTCACGTCTACATAGACGTCCAAACCTGTCACCCCCTCTATGTGTGGCCTTTATATGTTCTATTGCCAAGACTGAGACGTTCTTCATGTCGCGATTCTGGCAAGATGCAATATGATTAGACAGGGGGTGTGTTTTGATGTCATTCTGTATGTTTCTCTTATGTTCCATATATCTAACATGAAGGGTACGAGTTGTTCGTCCTACATATTGTTTGCCGCACTTGCAACTTAAAATATAAATGACATATGAGGACTGACATTTCAAAAAATTCATTAATTTCAAATCTCTCTCCAGAAATAGAGGAGAAAAATTCTGTTACTTTCCGCGGAGAGTTATTGCACATGAAGCACTTACTATTCCCACATCTATGATACCCTACAGGTTTTTTGGGGAGCCAAGTAAGATCATTATTAGTGACTGGTTCTTTCATCATTTTAAAATGACTATGAACCAATTTAGATTTTAAATTTTCAGATCTCCTAAAGGTAACTTTCCCCTGTGATATAATTTCATTTCTCAACAAGTCATCCTGTAGTAAAATAGATGTGTTCTTCTTTATAATATTCTTAATTTCCCTAGCACAGCCATTAAACTGAGTCACAAAATTCAAGGTTCTGGTGACATTATTCTGCTCTATCACCAGTTTCGGTTGTCCTGGTTGTAACAACCATTGTCTTTCCATTAAATTAACTTCTTCATATGCTTTTTTTGGTGATCTTTTCAGGGTATCCCTGTCCAGCAAAAACCTTCATCAATTTATTAGCTTGTTGTTGGTATGTACTTTCTAAAGTGCAGTTCCATTTCATACGTATTAACTGACCTTTGGGGATATTGTTTTTCCAAGAATCTAAATGTGAACTATCATAACTAAGATACTTACTTTTGTCTACTGGTTTTCTATATGTTTCTGTGATAAGTTTGTTATCTATTACTGAGAGCACGATATCCAAATAGTTGATCTGTGTCAAACTAAAAGTAGCAGTGAGTTTTAAACCAAAATTATTGTCATTAAGACTAGTGATGAATTTTTGTATAGGTTCTAAATCCCCATCCCAAATAATAAATAAATCATCGATAAATCTCACATAGAGGACCAGGTTCGCCCCGTAGCCAGCGCCCCAAACATGTTCATCTTCAAAGGCGCCCATGTATAGATTTGCATAGCTCGGGGCGAGCCTAGTCCGCATTGCGGTCCCCCATGTCTGTAAATAATATCGTGAATTAAACGTGAAATAATTGTGCTCTAAAATAAACTGAATAGATGAAATCAAAAGGTCACATAGAGAGTCTGATGAAGAGTTCCCTTTCTGGAACTGGTTCTTAATAGTTCTTAATCCCAGGTCATGAGGTATATTGGAATAGAGCAACTCTACATCAAGAGTTAGTAAGTAGTAGCCTTCTCTCCATGATATAGAGTTAATTTTATTCAAAAAATGCTTAGTATCCTTAATATATGACCTAAGACTCGCTACATGACTTTGTAAATAAAAATCAACAAATGCAGACAAATTATTAGTGAGGGACCCTACACCTGAAATAATGGGACGCCCAGGTGGATGGTGAAGTGTTTTATGAATTTTGGGTAAATAATAAAAAGTGGGTGTGATGGGATACTTATTGAACAGAAACCAAAATGTTTCTTTGGATATCACGCCCTCAGCAAGCGCACAGTCTAGTAGAATTCCCAAATCCCTCTGATATAGGGGGGTGGGATCTTTTTCCAGACTTCTATAGAATCTCTCATCTTCAAGTTGTCTCAGGGACTCAGATATATAGTCTGTGGTGTTAAGAATAACTATCCCACCCCCTTTATCGGCGGGTTTGATAGTTATTGTTTTGTCCTTTCATAAAAGCTTGATCGACTTCCGTTCACCAATGCTCAAATTGTCTCTCAGAGACTTTCTTTCTGCACGTTCACACATATCACGGAACTGATGTAATGTACTCTTATAGAAACACTCTATGAATGGCCCTTTAAATTGCAAGGGGTAAAATTCTGACCTGTTCTTGAATACCACCTCTCGTTTACTGTCATATATTTTAACAATTTGACTTCTTTCGTTCCCCATGGCTCCAGATTCTTGTTCCAACTCCTCTAAGTTTTTTAAAGCGTCTATCTCCTCAGTGTCCAATAAAACCAGAACTCCTACTTCTTTACTTGATTTTATAGTTTTTAAAGCAAAATATCTCTTTCTAATAAGATTTCTCACATAGTGATTTAAATCTACAAATAAAACAAATATGTTAGGTTTCGTAACCAGGGCGAAGTTTAAACCTCTCTCTAGAAGTTTTATTTCATTAGTTGAGAGTGTTTTAGATGATAAATTATATACACCTCTGTTGTCTCCTTCTATTTCATATGGAGCAGTTTCTTTTTGTTTGTTTCGCCTTCTTCGTCTCCCTCCTCTATTACCTCTCCCTGTTCTCTTGATCGTTTTAGGGACAGTTTCCGATCGTCTCTTAGGGTACCCCTTAATGCTTGGCGCTTCCCCAAAAAATGATGGGAAGTTTGGGGTGATGCCTCATATTCTTCCTCTGTCTCTGAAGGTCCACTATAAAACTGTCCTCTAAACCTATTCCCCCTGGGTGTGTATGAATCATCAAAAACTTCAAATCTATTCTGAGTTGGTACCTGATAATCATTAGCTCTCTGATTAGAGTCTATGGACAGGGATTATCTGTATTTCTTCTCAATTTAGTAGCTGGGCGGTGTGTGTGTGTCAGAAGGAATGGGGTTAATCTTGCCACTTTACCACTAGAACATATGACCGGGCTCTGGTCCACTCTGTTAAAAAAAACTGTGGCAGTAAAATGTTTTTAATGTTAGCAGATGATAGGGGTTTAACACTCACCCTCTTGTGGTCTAAACAATTATCACAGTCTCAGTAACTAACTCAGACTCTCAGCGGTCCTTCACATGTGCACCTATCTCCACGCTGTGTCTGCTGTCTCCTCAAAATGTCCACGACGTCCGTGCCTATGTATAGGTCTGGTGGTGTCTAGTCCCCAGCTGTGGCATCTCACACCCACCCTCCCGACTCTCCGACAAGCACCCCACTGCCTTAGCTCTGCAGCGTGTCTAATAACTGCCTTGCATGACCACCCAACTCTGTCATCACTGCTCTGCTCTACACATGTCTGCTCTCTGCAATTGCTCAAGCTCAATAACCCCCATTTCTTCTTCCCAAAAGGATCTACCAGCTCCTCAGTCTCCATCCAATCAGATCTTGCCACCTCACCACTAGAAAATGTGACTGGGCTCTGGTCCATTTTTTTAACTCTCAATGTGCTAATAAAATGTCTTCAAGGTTAGCAAATGCTGGTTTTTACAATTAACCACTTAACTGGCATGGTCAGATCACATCTGACTGCGCCGACCACTGTGTCCCCCCCGTTTTTGACGAGGAGATACTGTACGTTCTGCAGATGTGCGTAACATAATATTTAAATATTTTTAAAAATACTTTTTAAACTATATTAAATAAAAAAAAAAATTATGAGCGGTATTGAAGGGAAAAATCGTCAGTTAAGTGGCTTAAGGAGCATACACATTTTTTTCCCAGGGTGTTACATTTCTCCAACCCAATCTGGCTTCAGGTAAAACGCTAGTGCTTCCATCTTTGTAGTGTTAATCTGCAAACCTTCTATTAACTCAAAGTCATGCAGTTTGCCCATGATCAAGGGGATAGCTTGTAAAGCACTGCAGAATATGTGTGCGCTATATAAATAAATGGTTATAAATAATCATAATAATAAATAAATAATTAATAAATAAAAGATAATCCACAAGACCAGATGCTTTCATTTTGTGGCTAGCTATGGCAATGCCTTGCCAATCAGTTAGTTGCATGAAGTGTTGGATCATTGGATTGATAGCCAGGTTAAAAAAAAAGGGGAGGAAGTGGGCAGCCCTGTCTCATCCCACGGTGAAGTGTAAATGATACAATTGTAAAGGGTTACTAAATGGGGAACTATACAGGAGAGTAAGAGTTTATAATAGTCAACACATGGGCAATCAGGGCCTAACAGTAAGGTATTAATTATTCTACTGACTTCTCATAACTGGATCTATGAGTTCAGCACAGCTTTAATATTTTAATGTTTTATTCAGTAACTAAAAAATTTATATGAAAAGTTGTAATAGGAAAGTGCAATAATCACTAGTAAGACATAAGTGAGTATTGCAGTGGGGCGGGACAGGGACAGGCTGAGGAGAACCGGAATATGAATAGTCAGTTTTTCTAGTTTACTTACAGTATAATGAGATCTTTAATTCATTTTAGTAGCGGTGTGTATACTGTATGCATGTTTTTTTGCTGTATTTCCCTGGAGCAGAAAGTGGTTAGAGTACGGAGTAGTACTAGACACACTCCTCTGTGACTTGGCTTGCTCTTATGATGGGGCATACAAGATCACTTGGGTGATACGTCTTTATTTACCACCTACTGTACTAGTACAGTAACTCTTCTGAATAATGACATACTGGTCTTAATTTTAGACCATAGGAACGGGCGTATCTAGAGAGGAGGGGACCCGTGTGCAGTCTCCGTGTGTGGGCCCCCTCCTCTCCCCTCCTGTAGACACCAGTGGCAGCGCTATTAGCGCTCTGAGTGAGCACTAGAGACTCTGGCACAGTGCTAGAGTCTACAGCGCATGCGCAGGTCCCAGAAAAATGGCACGGCTGGCATTTTTCAGAGACCTGCGCATGCGCTGTAGACTCTGGCACTGTGCCAGAGTCTCTAGAGCTCTTTCAGAGCACTAACAGCGCTGCCAGCTACGGACACCGATGGATGCCAGAAAGGTAAGTACAGGAGAAATGAGTGCAGTGTGTGCGGTGTGGGCCCCCTCTGGACACAGTGGCCCGTGTGCGCCGCATACACTGCACCCATTCTAGATACGCCACTGACCATAGGGTTTCCCCCTGTCTTATGTGCATGGGATCCCCAAAGCCTTAATTCATTTCTTGGAGTGGGGTGAGAGGAAGTGGAATAAAGTGGACAGCATAGTTGAATTGACCTATTTTTATTTTATTTTTTACTATTGAAATATATTTTTTTAATTTTCTTTTAAAATATACTTTTTCATGAAATATAAATATAGCCCTATTGAGAAATGAAAGCATCACTTTGAGTTCTGATGCTGAAACTCAGACATGATACAGATGAAATCACATAATGTACTTTTAATTGGCTGCCAATTTGAATTTAACACTGTTCAGCTTTGCTAAAAGCAATGTGTAATAACAGGTTATAGACTTTGGGACACTTAAAACTATCATATGCATATTGAAAAGCTATTGAATAGTAATAAAGACAATGTTTTTAAACTTTTTAGAACATAATATTTCCACTTTTTTCAATAGAAAAGTGCCAATCACTTGACTGCACATTATTGTATGTAACATACCAGTCCTAATCAAATACTGAATTAACTGAAATGATGCCCTAAATCACAAGCAAAGAATGTTTTCAATAAAAGAGCCGTCATTGCAAGCATAATCAGAGTTGCAACTATTGCAATATACATTACACTAGTAACATTTGTTCCATTTGCTTTGCTTAGGCTTCAATAAACTTAAAAAACTCTCTGGTACATTAGATACACATCTGAAGAGCCGCGCAGAGAGTCCTAAAAGCATTGCCAATCTCCCGGCCCACTCAGTGTGATGTCATTAAATCACATGTTCGGTGAATGTGGGGTAGAGTGACACAGAGCGAAAAATAACCCTGTGCCAATACTAGTCAAATATATACAGTAGAAAAAAACATTAATTGTCTTAATACTACTCTTTAAATCTCGCTAACAATACTTTAAGTTTTACTTAAGAATCCGGTATACATTATACCTGAGCGTCTACTTAGAATGAGCGGATTCCAGGGGGTATATTTACTAATGTCCCGATTTTGACCGAGATGGTGTTTTTTCTTCAAAGTGTCATCTCGGGAATTTACTAAACACAAATCTCGGCAGTGATGAGGGCATTCGTATTTTTTTTGAAGTCAAAGAAAAAATGTACGAATGAATACACCATCGGTCAAATACGACTGTTATTTTATACAACTCGGTTATTTACCAAGAATTCGTATTTGTATTTTTTTTTTCCCGTGAAAGGTCCATTACGTTCGTGTTAAAGATAAATTCGTAAAAAAATACGCCCAAAAAATAGACCTGCTTTTGAAAAGCGTGTTTACATGTGTTGCACCCTCACCAAAAATGACACCTATAATTGTGATACTTTAAATGGTCAATAAGTCAATGATTAACATCTCACCCTCAGAAATGGAAGAAATAACGATTATCCTCAACATTTTTATGTTTAAACCACAAATATGTTCATTAAAGTGTAAAGTGTGTACATTGCAAACGTCAACAGACATTGTTAACCCCACTTACGCATCTGCCATCTGCAGAGGCTGGCTTTATTTTTTTCGTGTAGCCTTGGAGGCTTCAGAGGCGGGGCCAGGTACATGAGCTCGTGATCTGCTTGACCTCCTTATTGGGAAGGTCACTGGGGTATTTATTGGGGTTGTAGTTCCTGAGCTAGTGCTCACTTGTTGGGAGTGTAAAATACTTATGTTGTGGCTTAGGTTACTGAGTGTAGCATTTAATTGATTATTGGAGGCCGTGTTATTGTCTATAATTCTACCCAGGCTTTCTGTAAGGCTATTGTTCCTTTCAAGGAGATGCTGGTAGTTTTGGTGTAGCCTCATTTGGTCATCCATAATTCGCTGTAAAGTGGTCATCATGGTGCTGTTTTCTGCCCGCATTTGCTCCAGACAAGTCGCCACACGTCTAATTTCCAAATGTTCTCTGCTGAGATTTCTACTTATGCGTGGCATGTAATGTGGCAGATTTGCCAGCAGCTGATTTTGTCTTTGGAGACACTCTGAATTGAGCCTCTGGTGGTTTGCCCAGCTGGACCAAAATGTCTGCTCTTCAGTTTGAGCCAGTGGTGTACTTGGGCTCATTATTGGTTGCGGACTTGTTTGTTGTGGAGGCGTGGCCACAGGTACCGTGCTAGGTGGCGTTGTCTGTAATGGGCGGAGATCCAGAACAAATGTGGCATCAGTTTGCAGTGTGTGCTGGTCCGTGGGCATGCTGTCATCATCTGTGTGTGGTATAATGATACAACATTATATTAATATGCAACATGTATGTTATACTTCTATCATATACAGTAGCATTGCATTTCTGATTTTATTTTATTTTTTTAAACACACATATGTTTGTAACAAAATCCACAACAAAAATTTAGCTTAACGGAAGACCCTATTTTGTTTTAGGTTCGTGGTTTTGCTTGATTTTAAAACCTTTGACAATCAGGAATAGACAAAAAAACAATCATGTACAAATCCTGTTGAAGTAAGATGAGGCTGAAAACACAACATGAATGGAATAGTAGACCAACAGAGTTTTTTATTTATTTTTTAAGGTAGCAGGAGCAGGGACTTCTTTCCTCATGTTCCTTTTCTTTTCTTACTTACACTATCTTAAACTCCATACTCCCTTTGATGGCACCTAACACCGGCTTTAATAAACCTGTCCTATTTTGTCCTGTAGTATAACTGTGCTTTTCAAGGTTTGCTGATTTTATTATGTACTGTGTTATGGGCGCTGCGGATCCCTTGTGGCGACATATAAATCTTGGAAAATTTTAATAATAAGATTAAAGCCCAATAAGCAATGATACTCATGTGCTGAAGCTTGGCCAGCACATTATGTTGTGTACTTTAGTAAGCATTAAATTACTGTTTACCGCAAGTGTGCACTCATGTAGTTTGGTAGTTTTAGTGAGGAGGTGTTCAGGCCTTTACATTAATGTTTGTTTTATTTGCCAACAAAATGATACTGACGCTGCATTACTGTGTGTTTGTTTCGTTGACATAATTCTCAGAAGTACACTGTGTTTGTAAGTGTTCTGATGTGTTATTTTATGGACTCACCAGCCAGATGAGGGGATTCTGGGTTGCATGTTGGGGAAGGTGCTAGTAAATCTGATGGTGGCCTTGAGGACACAGTAGAGATGCGTCTGTGAGGGGGAGATGCAGATGTGGGCATCGGGAGATCTGTGCGTGGTCTTTTCAATGCCACGTGTTTGCGGCTGGATGTTGGTTGTCCTGTGCGCATTTGCGGACTAAGGTGTGGCCTGGATGGGACTATGGAAAAACGTAAGACATTAGTATATTTTCATAAATATATTTTGGGACAAAAAACCCATAAAGGATACTTTACCCGTAGCACCAGCATCCTCCTGTGCAACATTTGTCCTGCTACTATGGCCTGCTCTTCTTTGTGACACTGAAAAATATTTTGCATTATGGTATGTATTTTTCAAAAAGCAATTACAACATGATAAACATTAGCCATGAAGCCATTAGGAAAAGCAAAACCATACCTGTGTTTTGACATTTGATATTAAAAATAGTCCGCCATATATTGTCATCAGCAAGTACAGATATAATATACATCTAAAAATACAACAACATGATCACACCTGCTTACTTTACCAAAAAAACCTATGCATACTACAACATAGATGTTTGCCACAAACAAGGAATGTGTAGTAAAACACTACATAACAAATGCTATATTCAAATACCACATATGCTTACAACTTATACATGCAGTAGAACTTACAAAACTCAGCTGCAGCAAATATACCATCTGATACTGAAATACCAATCCATGCTAAGCACATTCAACATAAATGGCTAAAGGTAATGGTTACAACTAGGAACACAAAGTTTTACACACATCACTACTTAAACAATTTGTACCAGACAACGTTATGCAATATTATTAGGTTTAAACATAAAACTATAAAACTGGGAGCATACAAATTCCAATAATTACAGTATTGTCTGATCCGCATATGGCACACATAATCTTTCCTTTTACATAATGAAAATGCTGCAGAAAAACAAACAAAAAAAAAACACCCCACACAAACATTAAATATTTCATAATACATATACCTCACACACAAACACATGAAAACAACACATCCTCAAATCAACAAATATGCCAAACACTAAAAACAGTTTTGTCCACATTAAAACACATTTTTACAACAATTACACTGATAACAACAAACAAAACAATACTCACCATCCTGCCTGGGCCGATCAGAATCTCTGACATGAGTGGTACGGACAACTTCGTGTGGAATAATGTGACGCACGGGCTCCTCCCACTCAGCATATGTGGCAATGAAAGGATGGCCACCCCCAGTTTGTCTGGCTGACTTTGCCTCCTTGGCCATTTTTGCCTTTACCCTGCGCTAAACATCCTAGTGATATTTGGTGGACCCCCTTCCTTCAAAGTAAAGCATTCGTTACCTTCAAACCCAGAAATAAAGACACGGAGACTTGAATTTTGGCAGAAAAATTGCTAGCTATTTATTTGACCCTAACCAATAGCAAACCTGTAATAGAAAATTTTATTAAGATGCCGATCCAGCCGGCATGTGGTGGCAGAAAAAAGAACGGCTCTATTAACCTAAACTAACCTTAAAATACTAAAATTCGAAACCATCCTAATTTTACTACAACTATCAAAAAACCGGCAATAGGTGACAACTCAACCCCCACAGTGACTACCCACCCTGATGGGTGCCCTGCCGCTGCCTTCCCGGACGGGTGGTCGAGCGGCCAATAAGTCGATGGAGGTGAGTGCACCTAAACCACACCAAACTGTAAAACACTACAGCTTACCATACAACTACAAACTGCCGTTCTTTTCCGCCAATAAATAGTCAACGATAAAACCAGCCAACAATTTAACGCCAAGGCACCCCGTGCCAGAACCTCTAACAAAAGGGGCGGGAGGGTGGGAAGGCAAATCACCACAAGAGAGAGCCAAAATGGCCTCACCTTCCCTATATATATTAAACCCTCCCCTTCAAAAAGGCTGTACTTTCCTCATAGCTAGGTCCACCCCTCACCAGATGTTTAACTCTTTCCTTTCCCATGCAGTCAATTCTCTCTCCTAAACATCCTAGTGATATTTGGTGGACCCCCTTCCTTCAAAGTAAAGCATTCGTTACCTTCAAACCCAGAAATAAAGACACGGAGACTTGAATTTTGGCAGAAAAATTGCTAGCTATTTATTTGACCCTAACCAATAGCAAACCTGTAATAGAAAATTTTATTAAGATGCCGATCCAGCCGGCATATATGGTGGCAGAAAAAAGAACGGCTCTATTAACCTAAACTAACCTTAAAATACTAAAATTCGAAACCATCCTAATTTTACTACAACTATCAAAAAACCGGTAATAGGTGACAACTCAACCCCCACAGTGACTACCCACCCTGATGGGTGCCCTGCCGCTGCCTTCCCGGACGGGTGGTCGAGAGGCCAATAAGTCGATGGAGGTGAGTGCACCTAAACCACACCAAACTGTAAAACACTACAGCTTACCATACAACTACAAACTGCCGTTCTTTTCCGCCAACAGCGAAAGACTCATCCCCAAAGTCTTCGCACCGCCACCATAACCTACCCTAACTCCTGCAAAACGAAACCCAGATAATCCAGGAAAAACATCATCCCCTCATTGGATAGATGTACACCATCAGGCCGAAAAAGGTGACTGTCTCTGAACCGAATCCTAGGGTGGCGAACTACCTTGCCTCCGTGGGACAGTACCCACTTCGCCACCGCCCCATTCACCTTTTTTCTGGCCTCATCAATCTGGCGACCATCCGCCACACCCCTCCAACTCAACCTTGGCACCATCAAGGAGAAAACCAATACGCAATTGGTCCATGCTGCGGCCACACTTGCCAGATCCTGTATCATGGCCCACCGCAGATCCAAGGATGTCCTCTTCCCCAGGTCGTTGCCACCTAGATGGACAACCAAGACCCTAGGGACTCCATGCTTGCTGGCCTGACTGACTAGTCTACTCCTCAGCTCGCTCCACATCATCCCTCACCAACCAAGCCATCTAACACCCTGAGCTCTAGGCAACGTCTGAGCCCCCTCCGAGGCCACAAACTTGGCGGCCCAGTATACATAAGAGTGGCCGACCACCCAAATAGCCAAATCGTCTTCAAACCAACCTGAAGAGGGGGAAAAAGGGGGGTAAAATTGATTACTAATAAGTTTCATTAATTGCATTCACCTGAAGGATCTGCCAA
Organism: Pseudophryne corroboree; assembly: GCF_028390025.1. Taxonomy (NCBI): domain Eukaryota; kingdom Metazoa; phylum Chordata; class Amphibia; order Anura; family Myobatrachidae; genus Pseudophryne; species Pseudophryne corroboree. The sequence continues at coordinate 283,980,235 of NC_086451.1, forward strand.
AAAGAAAAACTTTTAGTTCTCGATATTGCAGAAGTCACGGCCTAGCCGATCTGCACAATGCTTCTAGCCAATTTGAAGCGAACATAAACACACAATGGGGAAATTCAAATTAAATTTAAAAAAATAAATAAACAGGGGGGGGGGGTATAAAATGGGAAACACATGTAATAACTCAGCTGGAGGTGATAGCGTAAAAACCTGCTGAGGGACTTTGATTAGAACTGATCAGCCGAATTGTGGATTAGAATTCAGTCCGTCAAGTCAGGCAAAAATTCGCAAAAAAAAGAACTCCAGACCCCCGCTGCCGGCTCATGCCAGCAACGGCGAGTAGCTAATCCCTGAGTAGGATAAAAAAGGGGAACAAACAAACGCACAATACCATAACGCACTGAACTGTAACAACATGATTATACAACTGTAACTAACAAAATACCCCGCGCAAACCGACCTCTCATGCAACGGGGCGAATATATCGTCTGTAACTTGACGACTTCCATCGCCCCACCGCCTGGATTTCAGTCCTGGACAAACCCGCCGCCGCAGCCGACATCGCAGCGCCTATGCGAAAGGAATGCGTCCCGAACGCAGCGGGTGGAAGGCCCAAGCTCGCCAAACAGCGACCCAGCATCCAACGAAATTGGTATTTCGTCACCGGCAGCCCGTCATAATGCAGCAGCCATGACCCCCTCCTAACGGGTCGCACCGCCACATATTGCACCGCCAACCTTACTGGGCAAACGCTCTCCTCAAGTGCCGGAACCAAAGTGACCCATCGACCTCTCCCCACTTGGTCCGTCTTAGAGTGCCGCAATCTGCATAGCAAGGACCTTTCACCCACCACCACGTCCCCGACCAGCATGCGCGAATCTGTTCTTTTAGAAGGCGCTACCAATTCCGAAACCCTAAAGGGCCCGTGGTAAGCCATTGAGAACGCCAAACTGAACAATAGCGACTCAAACCTGGACGACGCGACTCGCCCAACCGCCACGATGACAGCCGGCAACAAAGCCGCATCGATGGGCCGCCTCCTGTCAGGTGGCGTCGGCGCGACTCGCGCCTATCCTTTCATCGCCTTCCGCAGAACATCGCTTTTTGTCACGTCAGGGACGCCACGCAGTTTGCTGAAAAACGAAACACCAGCCAAGTACCGGGATACCACCGCTCTGGACCTACCCGAAACATACAGCTGCCAAATAAAAGAAAGCATCATCCGATGCCTGCTCTTACCTTGTTGCTTACGTCCTCGAACAAACTCCTCCTACTCGCTCCAAGCTTGACCGTAAGCCTTGAGCGTGGCTGGTGCGACTGACCGCAATGCTAGACCCTCCAGTCCGGCCCGATCAACTGCCAAACATAACCGGGACAATGAAAACCATGCTCGTCGGCCTCGGGTGCCAACAACCAAAACCTTTCCCACTGCCCTCGCGACAAAGCGTCGGCAATTCCATTCTCCAGACCGGGCACATGCTGCGCGCGGAACCACGGGTTCCTACGTAAGCATGTCAATAGCAACTGTCCCAGCACCCGCAGAACCACCAGCGACTTTGCCCTCTGGTTATTAATCGCATGCACCACGCCCAGATTATCGCATCTAAACAAAATGCTGCGATGAGCCAGCCGATCGCCCCAGATCTCCAACGCCACCATAATGGGGAAAAGCTCCAGAAGCACCAGGTCTTTAGTTAAACCTTCGCGATGCCATTCCGCCGGCCAGGATGCCGTGCACCAAGATCCCTCCAGATAGCAACCGAATCCAGAGGCACATGCTGCATCGGTGAACAGCTGCAACCGCTCGCTGTCCACCACTGGCGCCTGCCATATACACACCCCATTGAAATCCTCCAAGAACGAGGCCCATACGGCCAAATCCCTTTTTATCTCGGAGGACAAACGCACGAAATGGTGTGGTCTGGCACACCCCGCCGTCGCCCTTTCTAGCTTCCGGCAGAAAACCCTGCCCATCGGTATTACCCGACAAGCAAAGTTCAACATGCCCAGCAAGGACTGCGCCTGCCGCAGCGTGACTTTACGTGACCCCTCGAACCGGCAAATAGCGTCGCGGAGCTTCAAAACCTTGTCCCGAGGCAGTCAACACTCTCCCGCCACAGTGTCAATTTCAATCCCCAAAAATGACAAACAGGAGGCCGGACCCTCTGTTTTATCCACGGCCACGGGAACGCCGAAGTGGTAAAACAGAGCTCGGATGCTAAAAAGCAAGTTGCCGCAGCGTGGAGAATTTGCCGGACCCGCACACAGGAAGTCATCGAGGTAATGGGCGACCCCGTGACCCCCTGACGAAGACTCCACGCACCAATGTAGAAACGTGCTAAAACGCTCAAAAAATGAGCATGAAACGGAACATCCCATCGGCAAACATTTGTCGATGAAATACTCCGCCCCAATCCGGAAACCCATAAAACGGAATGAGTCCGGATGTAACGGCAACAACCGAAAAGCGGACTCAACATCAATCTTACCCATGAGGGCCCCAGTCCTGTAGCTGCGGACCATCTCTAACGCTTCGTCAAACGACTGATACACCACCGAGCAATGTGCCGGCGGTATTGCGTCATTGACCGACGCCCCCGACGGGTAAGAAAGATGCTGAATGAGCCGGAAAGCGCCTGGAGTCTTCTTAGGAACCACCCCGACCGGAGAGATGACCAAGTCATCCACCGGGGGTAATATAAACGGACCCTCCATCCTGCCCAACCTGACCTCTTTATCCACTTTCTCCCGTAGCACTAACGGCAAGGCTCGGGCAGATTGGAGGTTCCGCTGAGCCCGCACGGACACCTCGCTCGCAACAGGCAAGCGAAACCCAAACTGAAAACCGGAAAACAAAAATTTTGCATCCTCCCTATTCGGATACAAGTCCAACCACCGGCCCATAGTCTCCAATTTAATTGGTGTTGGAGCTCTGCAGAGCGTTCCCGCTCGCGGCCTGTATGGGGTAAGACTGCTTACCCCGCGCACCCTGCCGACTGCCTTTGAAGCAGGAGGAGGCTGGGTGGGATCCGCCACATTGCAGGCAGGAGTGTCGAAAACGACACTGCTTGCCGAAGGAACATGTCGCGCTGTTAAACGCGAAACATTTTCCTCTTGTGGCGGCTCGCCACCCTGCACGACCCACCTGTTTTGGCCAGTCCTCCGTCCGCGCCGGACCCCTGGGCGGACGACCCTGCGCGGCGCCCGTCCGCCCCCGGTTTCCGGGGTTCCTCAGCCTGTTGCGAGGCCCGAGTTACCTTGAGCCAGACCTCAACATCCTTGAACCCAAAGTCCATGACCCGCAAACCGTCCTGCTTTTCCCTAAATTCCTGGTCATACCGACGCCACTCAGAGCCCGAAGATGTGCGCTGCATGTCGTGTACGAGATGCAGGTACTGGATTACGTTCATGTGCTCTTCCGGCCTGTCCTCCAGGTAGCACGCCGCAAAGACCCAGAACCCGGCCAGCCAATTATCGAAGGTCCGGAATGCCTCAGCCCCGATGCCCTTCTTCGCGGCCGCCGCCTTATAATCCTTCTTCGTGGCCTTCATCAATACAAACACGTCCATGAAGTCACCCCTGCGAATCTTCTTGCGGCAGCTATCCCGCAGCCCTCGCATTACGGCAGTGTAGTCGCAGCGAATGACCTTGGGCAAATCGCGGTGCTTCTTGGCCCTACGAGCTTCCTCGCTAAGCCGCTTGCGCCTCTTCCGCCTCTTCTGCTGGCCTGCTGCCCGCTTGGCGAATTTCGCCGCCCTCTTCTTCGCCCTAGTAGTGCTACTTACTTCGGACGCCTGCGACGACAGAGAAGATGAAGAGGAGGAAGAAGAAGAACTACGAGAACTAGAGCTCGTGGGGGAACCCGATACCGACTGCACCACCTCACCTGATGCCGTCGACTGCCCCGACATGGAATCCTCTGGCGTGTCCACCTCGACGTCTTCCTCCATGGATTCTGCCATCTCTATTTCCTCGTGGTCCCCTGTAAAAGATAAAGAAGAGGGGGACCCGGCCCGCACTCGCGGCGCATGCCGAGCCCTACGCGGGGGGGGCGTTGCGGCCGCGCGCCCCTTCCCGTCCTGCCCAGGACCTAGTTCCAATTCTGCGGCGGCCGCTCCGAGCTCCCAGCAGGCGCGTGCTACTCGCTGCGCCGCTGAGGCCCTCCGCCTGCCGGACCCGCCCGCCCCCGCAGGTGCACCGGAACTTGCAGCCGCCCTCGGGGAGGCAACCGCGGCTAGTGGCCCCAACGCCTCCACCACTGTGGCCAGGGCCGACGCCAGCGCACCGGAGGGGTCCCGACCGCCGCGAAACGCGGCAACAGACCCCGAGGGACCCCCCGCCAGTGCCTGGGCGCGACCCCGTGCCCGCAGCCTGACAGTCGTGACCCGGGCACCCGACGCCCGCTGCCCCAGCGGGAAAGCGGGGGCACCCCTTTCGGAGCCCTCACTTTCCCCGTCCGAATACGCCTCCTCACCTTGCGGATCGGAACTATCCCCCGCTCCTGGGGAGGACCCGCCGCCATGCAAAGCAGCGCGTGCAGCAGCCCTGCGGCCACTAATCCATTCCCTGTCCCCCCTCCTCCCCCGAAAGCCGCTGTATCCCGGCTCCGGTGGAGTGTTTTGGGGAGACAGGGAAAACCGCGGCACAGCTGCGCGCGGACGCGCGTGCACTGCGCCACTCGCGATGGGCACGCACGCATCCCGTGCGCGCGCCCCATCACCGCTCGCTGCCGTGCCCCTATTTGAATACCCTGCCCTCTCTTGCCCAGCGCTGTCCCTTAATAGAACCTGCTGCATCCCCCTGCTTCTCTCCCCCCCCCCGGCCCCTGCCGGACTCCGGCTGCTGGAGAGTTATCTGTGGGGACAGAGGGGCTGGCAGCGCAGCTGCGCGCACATGTGTGCGGCTGGTGCCGCCTGTGTCGAGCGTGGGCGTGCGCGCACCTCGTGCGCGCGTCCCACTGTTTCCCGCCACAGAGCTCCTGGCCGCCGCACCAGTCACAGCCGCCGCGCGAGGCTCTGTGACAGGCCCCGGGCGGCGAACACACGACCCCCGTCCGGCCCTCCCCCTCCGCCGGCACTTCCACCCGGCCGCGACAAGGGGGAAGCGATAGAGGCCGGGTCAGGACGTACCGCCTGGCGCCCTCCGTGGCGCGCATGCGTGCGCCCGCGGGCGCCGGATGCCGCCGCTGGATCCGCCGCTCCAGGAGGCGAGGGCAGATGCCCGTCAACCTCCGGGCGGCCTGAACAGACCTCCGGCCCCCCCCGCCGCCCGCGCCTGGCCGGCAACGCCGGCCCGGCCCCCAGCGGCGAGGCCGACCTGGTCCACCGCACTGCGCTCCCGCCCGCGCTCGTGGAGGCCCCGGGGGACGGAGCCCCGTCCCCCAGGCCTTCCACCCCTTCCCTCTGCCCAGCTCCACCGTCAGAAGCGCGGCACCGAGCTGGGGGCCCGGCGGAACGTTGAGGGCGGGAAGCCATGTTAGAACTGAATGCAGGGGAGCAAGAAGCAGGTAGAAGGGACTAAGTGTATTTGGAAAAACAACACACTCCAAATAATGTGGGAAAAAATCCTGCACTGCAGCACTCACCCACTCAAGGCAAATCACCACAAGAGAGAGCTAAAATGGCCTCACCTTCCCTATATATATTAAACCCTCCCCTTCAAAAAGGCTGTACTTTCCTCACAGCTAGGTCCACCCCTCACCAGATGTTTAACTCTTTCCTTTCCCATGCAGTCAATTCTCTCTCCTTTATGTCATAAAATCTCTTTTGACAAGTGTCCTCAGTCCGCCTCACCATACCCTCGCTGTTCACTGCCGAAACTACTTGACCCCAGAGCACAGCCTTTCTGCGAGATGTCACCTTGGAGGCCTGAGGGCCAAACAGGTGCCGATGGTGCCGCATTAACTCATTCACCAATGCCATATTTTCTGCGTGACTAAATTTAACATTTCTGCCTGTCTTCGTAGTGGTGCGTGGCTGCGGAGCGGCATCATCATCACTCTCACTGGAGGCCGCAGCAGCAACCTCACCCTCCTCCTCCACCTCACTCACCTCCTCCCTCTCACTCACCTCCTCCACCTCACTCACCTCTGACTGGGACATAATAGACACTAACAACAATTAACACAGAAGGAAAAAAAACACAAAACACACTCCTCCTCTACCACTACACAACACACAACACACACACACACACACAAACAAACAAACAAGAACAACAGACTTTAAAAAAAAAAACAAAGACCAAAAATTAGACAAACTTTAAAAATACTATACAACAATAATCACAGGACTTTTCACACACACAATACAACACTCACCAATCAATTTATCACTCCAAAAACGCAATCCAACTCTCCACAAACTAACACCACTTCCTCTCACCTCTCCTCTAGCTAAACCCACGAGGTCCGGCCGGTTTGGGGCGGTTTTATACTAATCAGCAGACACTCCTCCAACACAAACAAGACCAATCATGTTTGAGTGACAAAAACGGAAGCCGCAAAAAACGCGTACGTGAACTACATAAAAACACTGCCGCGAAAGACAAATACGAATCCGTAATCAAAATCTAAATACTACGGCCGCAAACTTAAAACACAACCGTAAACTTAGAAAAAAATATACGAATCACATCGACATCGGAAAATACAAAAGAAGCCAACTCGGCAGCTTAGTAAATTATATGCACTATTTTCAAAAAGTTGCAAAAAAACACGAACGATGTAATTTGAGTTAAAACTCCCTTCAAATCACTGCAAATACTAATTTTAGTAAATATACCCCCAGGTGTCTCAAGTGCAATTCACTGGAGGGCACGTTCTGGCACCTGATATGGTCGTGTCCTGTGATCAAATCTTTTTGGTCTGAGATTATACGGGTCATTGCCTCCACTGGAGTACCCCTGGATGCATGCACTCCTACTGTGTGCTTGCTGGCAGCCTTTGATGATGACGTTCTTGATAAAACTATACAGCGATATATTGTCAACCTCTGTATGCTAGTAAAAGTCTGTATAGCCAGACTGTGGATGTCTACCAGTGGTCCTAGTACCGCAGCTTGGATATCTCTTACAAATGAGGTTGTCAAACATGAGAAATATGTATACTTGTCCAAACAAGCCAATACAAAATACTACAAACTCTGGGAGAGGTCGTTGGACTCACCGTATATATACATCAATAACTATATTTAAAGATAGTTGCCGTTAGACAATGATGCCTATATAAGTGAATATATGAGTGTACCATGCTGATTCTGCTATACGTTACATTGGATATATATTGATGTACTGTATATGATCACAGGAAAAGATGACCATAAACAGTGTATTATTGCTCAAAAAACAAACAATTTTTATGATTGATCTTTAATATGTTGATATTGACATTGATATATGCAGTAAATATGTTAACGGGTATATGTTTACTGGAGGGTTTTACAGTTAAGTTGTAATTGCATAAACAAAAACTCAATAAAAATGATTGAATAAAAAAAAAGAATCCAATAATTAATAATAAACACAGCACTATGCATGCTAGTTTTTCTTTTTATGTTTTCTAATAAGAGGTGAGGTGCACCTTTATATAGATAGCAGCTAAATATATTAAATAGTGAATAATCAACATGAATTAGCCATTAGGATACTGTTTCCATCTAACATGTATTTGTGATTTTGATATTACTCCTGAAGAAGTCCTCTTTAAGGGATGCAATGTGTAGGGTTTTTGTATTCAACCGCCATTTGAGAGATCCCTGTCATTGAGTTCACACACGGAATGGTACTGGCAGGAAGCAGGCACATTTATTCTAAAGTGGTAGTGGAAAATATGACACCCTTTTAAATGTGATGTAAGTAATTTTATACTTCTATTCATATTTTATCAAGAATAAACATATTCTGATTTTCACTAACAAGCAGTCATTGGGTCTTTTTTTTGGGTGCTTTAGCTTGGTGAGACAGTATAAATCCAGAATCCATTGTACTTACAACTCGTCACATAAAACAGATTTGGTGGCTTAAGAGTAAAGCATTAACAGCACAGAGACAGCTCCGGTATTACATATAAAGTTTTAGTTTATTTCCTATTTTTAATTATGGACGTATTAAATATGTTCTTCGATCTACATTATTGAAAGGACAGTATTGTGATTCACATTGGGTTTTTGGTCTTATTGCATGTTATTTGTTTTGGATTCAGCTAAAAGAGAATCTACTGAGAGGTGCAGCTGTTTTGAACTCCATTGCTAGTGCAGTATAATTCTGTATTGTTGATATATATATATATATATATATATACTGTATAGTGTATTCGTGAAACCGGCACTCCTTGCTTCCTTCAATTCAAATGACCCGGGGGCTCCCTAAAAGATGCACACAGAGGTTTGTGAACTTCATTATATATGGACTTCGTTTGATTATTTACCTGTGAGTGCTGCCATCACAAACCTCTGTATATATATATATATATATATATATATATATATATATATATGGTAGTGGGAGTATGGCGCCACAGGTGTATGTGAGTAGATTAAATATTAGAGTTATTAAATACTACGATACAGACACTACTTTAATAATATAAGGTGACAGCTAATCCCTAAATATTCGGCAGGGATAAGTTGCCTTTAAATTTAGATATGGGAAGAGAGGGATAGGAGTAACAGCGACCGACAGTGTCTGGTTAATTATATTAGATTCTTCATATTTATATAATTAACCAGACACTGTCGGTCGCTGTTACCCCTATCCCTCTCTTACCATATTTATTTATATATATATATATATATATATATATATATATACTGCATAAATAAATGAGCTTGCCGGTACTCGTACGGATGCTGTGTGTAATAAGAGGTATTGTTGGTGCACTTTAGAGGGATAAGAAGACTCAATACTGCATAATGTTAATTCAATGTTTCAGGACTCTTTAATGTGGCATTTTCATTTTCTTCCTGACAAAAGCACCACAATAAAAAGCGTTGAAATGATGAATTAACATATTGCAGTGTTGACTCTTTTTTTCCACCCGAAGTTCCACCAATATCCATACCTCTTGTTTATATTTTAGCATAGATGCCGCACTCAAAGTACCACAGTAGTTTCACCCAGTACTTTCACAAATCTTTAAACACCTGTTCAGACTAAGGAAATCTCTTCGGAGTGTAGGGCTCCCACTTTCATCTTTAAAGCTTAGTACGATGAGTAATGTTGCTTTCCAGAATTCAACTATCATCAACCGCTATTAAAGTTACTGTCTGATCCAATCGAATTTGTATGAATCTCGAAGCTCCAAACGAAATATGCAGTGATGAAACTTTCGGCAGCTCTGGATTTAAGCAGAGCAGTGATGGTGGTGATGTGGGAGATTTCCAAGGACACAGGTAAAGTTGATCCCTTCCTAAAAGGTGATCCAGAGGAGGATGGAGACCTAGGTGTAGAACTCGGCCGAGGTTTGCGTTACTCAAACTTGTTCCTCTCTAGCACTCTCTCCTTGTAATGAAGATCTGCCTTGTTATATAAACAGATGAGATTATTAAGAAAAGAAGGTGTGTCCTGGATGGTAAGGTCATCCTTTATCTGACAATCAGGTCCTAAAATCAGTCACCAGTTAATTTCAGATGCCAATGTGCAAAAGTGGATCATATACTGGCTAACAGATCGGGAACCTTGACGGAAATGCAGAATCTCTACTGAAGCTGAGGTAGGTCTTCCTGGCTCATCAAAAATCCATCTGAATGTGGAAATGAGCTCTGGATAGTTGGAAAGGATTGGATCTGCTCTCTTTCAACTGGGGAAGCCCAGCCCAGTGTTTGTCTGGTCAGCAGGAAGATAATATAGGCTATCCTGGTTCTAGGAGTTGGAAAGTTGGCAGTTTGAAGTTTGAAGTTCGAAATTCATTTCATACTGGTTCGGAGAAGGTAGCTTCAAACGAGAACTTGGCACTGGGACTGGAGGAACTGCAATGGGTGGAGAGGCAACAGGGGGAGAAGCCTGGGGAGTCATAATTGTCACATGGAGAGTGTCTAGGTGGGCAGACATATCCTGCTTAAATTGCACCATCTGCTTCTGTGTGGTCTCTTGATTAACCAAGTGGGACAAGATGTCTGACACTGGGTCAATTCCCAATACTTGGTCACTCACCAGATCCATTGGGCCAGTGCTTACTGTCAGGTCAGGCTTGTGAGAGGACTCCAGCGAGTGGGCTGAAGCTGGGGAAAATGAAACCTCATGGGGACAAAAGCGAAGAGGATTGGTTTGGTTCCTTTTTATGGAACACTAAGGTCCCTAGAGAACTGGACTCAGATTTCACCAGCAGAAGAGAATTTGACTAAAGAGTAGCAGTCACTGTAATCATAATGACTTATAAGCACGAGCTGGAGAAGACTGTGGCAAGAAATCAGGGACTGTTGAAGACTGGAACTGGATGAAGTGAAACTTGAAAGAACAACTGCAGAAGACTGGGAATGGAATAAGTGGAACCGGTAGACATGAACTGCTGAGATTGTAACTGGAATAGGTGAACCTTGAAAACATGAACAGCTGAAGAGTGAGGCTGGAATAGAAAATGCTTGAAAACAGGAACTGCTGAAGACTGAAGTTGGATTAGATGATTCTTGAAAATATGAACTGCTGAAGACTGGAGCTGGGTAATTGTATAGAGAACCATTTAAGCCACCAGTGACACAATACAACTATGGTGCCCTGCCCGGTCAGTGGTTGGTCAACATGGAGTGTTACTGGATCAATGCTCTGATGTAGAATGCAGCAGAGAAAGCAATGAGGCGCTGAAGAAAGAAACTAAGGGGATAATTCAGAGTTGATTGTAGATATGCTAAATTAGGGCACATCTACAATCATTTACTGTGACATGCAGGCGGACGCCCAGCACAGGGCTAGTCCATCCCGCATGTCAAGCCCTGCCCCCCCTCCCCCGCACAGGTACAAAAGCATTGCACGACAGCAATACTTTTGTACCTGGCAAGTAGCTCCCTACCTGCGCATCTTCTGCGCACTGGCAGGTAGCTTCCCACTAAATTCTGGGTCACAGCGGTTGCATGTGACATCACGCAGCTGCTGTGGCCTGCCCCCCTAACTGTCCAGACACACCTCCGTTGTCTGTACCACGCCCCACCAAAGGCATTCTAATGCCGTTGGCACACCCCCTCCCGCCCCACAGCCGCCTCTGCTGATAGCATCTCACTGGGCAACCGGGGACACTGCGCGGGCGCACTCAACTAAGTAATTCAGACTGTGATCGCTGCCACTGCAGTGATCCAGTCTGAATTACCCCCTAAGAGCCTTCAGGTGAAGTACAGAGTCACATGCAGGAGCACAGAGCTGAGACACTTACTGTACCTATGATTAGCAACTTAAAACACTGGCAGTGTTACCATGGTCCAAAACCCTTTTAAAGGAAGTGGAAAACTAGGATTGGTTGAGAAACTTAGAACAACTGCCATTGACTAAAAGTGCATGGTTTTGGTCTCCAACATGGCGGCGGCCAGGAATACAGACACACAAGGAAGCACTTACCTGTACTCACTGTCCCCGCTCCCCGAGCTCCAAAACTACATTCACCTCAGTCTGCCTCCCTCTGTCACCGCCAACAGCGAAGACTTGCCACCCAGCACTGCAGTACCACCAGCACCCACACCGGCAGTCCCGGAAATCCCGATCTGTGGGTATGTCCATGGACCCTGACAAAGGGCAACCTTCTATCGGGTCTCAGATACAGCAGAAGTGCTGGGAGCCATAGATTGTAATCATATTGTACTGAGAGCACTATACTTGAGGCCAGAGGTGTATATCAACTGATATCATTACCTCTCCCTCAATGTGCAGGTAGTCTGTGATGCTAAATTAAAATAAAGATTGTACTGGCAGGTGTTCAGTACAGTAATGCTCTTTTTGTGTATTAAGGGGGTCATTCCGGCTTGATCGCAGGCTGACATTTTTTGAAGCGCAGCGATCAGGTCACTACTGCGCATGCGTATGCACCACCATATGCAGGCGCATCGTACGGGTACAAAGCGGATCTTTGCTGAGCGATGGATTTAACGAAGAATCCATTCGCACAGCCGATTGCTAAGAGATTGACAGGAAGAAAGTGTTTATGGGTGTCAACTGACCATTTTCTGGGAGTGTTTGGAAAAATTCAGGTGTGTCCAAGCATTTGCAGGACGGTTGTCTGACGTCAATTCTGGGACCGGACAGGCTGAAGTGATCGCATGGACTGAGTAAGTTCTGAGCTACTCAGAAACTGCAAAAACTTTTTTTGTACCTCTCGGCTGCACAAGCAATCGCACCCTTGCACAGCAAATATACACTCCCCAGTGGGCGGCGACTATGCATTTGCATGGCTGCAAAAAGTAGATAGCAAGCGATCAACTCGGAATGACCCCCTAAATGTCATACTCATAGTTTTAGTAAAATTAATCAGTTTGCTGTTTCTTTTCAGCCTTTTCCTCCTAGCTCCTCACAGCATACACACTGACCCCCTCACTTCACCCTACCAGCACTTTTTAACCAATTCACAGCACTCACTGCCCCGCCCCCCCTCAGTGCACTCACTGCCCCATGCACAGTCCACCTCACATCACCCACCCTTCACTGTCTACCTCGCAGCACTTTCTCCAGCTTTCATGGCCTGATTCACAGCACTACCTCTCCACTCACTGTCCACTCATGCCATCTCGTGTTTCCTCTCCCCTCGTATCTCGTGCCCATTTTCCCCTCCTGCCTCATGCCTACTCTCTTCTGCTACCTTGTGCCTCCTCTAAATCCTCCCCCCCCTCCGTCTCATGCTTCTTCTCTCATGTACCAGGTCTCCTGGCTTCCCTAACCTCCCTGATTTGCTCTCCTGTCTTGTGCCTCCTCCTTTCCTCTTCTTATCTCCTCTGTGTGGCCTCCTCTGCACACCATTCTGCGTAATTTCACTGGTTTAATTGTATCATTGAAATATTGGATCTCGTGTATACCTACTGTTTGACTCTTCTTTTTCTTGTTTGTGCATATACAGTAGTTAAAACTAGCTGCAGTACCTGGCTGTACTCAGGTGAAAGTCAGTGATAATGGAAGTCTAGGATTTGGGGATTTTGGTAATATATATTGTGGGATGGAGGATGTTGGGAAAATGTGTTATATATGAAAGGGTTCGCTCTCTTTGCAAGGATAGGTGAGTACTTCTCTGCTGCATAGTTTCTGTTTGATGCATAGAAGCATGTTTGTCTCGGTCTTCCAAGAGGTGATGTTCTCTCCCCGGGCTATTCTCTTTTCTTCTTTCAGTGCTCACCCTTTTACCCACACCACTGTCACAACCACGTGAAGATTTTCTCCTCACAGGCAGTATTTCCTCAGCAGGAGCATCTTCAGGATTCAGCATTAGGAAGATGTGTTTTTGATACTCTCCTTCTTGTTTTGAGAGTGGAGATGGCAGATACTGTATGTAATCATGTATTGAATCTTTGGGCCTAATTCATGTTTGCAAGCTAAGCAAAAAGCAATCAACTGGGCAAAACCATGTTACACCGCAGGTGGGGCAGATGTAACATATGTAGAGAGATTTACATGTGAGTGGGATTGTTTAAACTGAAATCTAAATTGCAGTTAAAAATAATGCCGTGTAACATTTGTGGGCTACATGCAAAAACAGTCAGTATTTATCCTGCACTGAAAAAATATAAATGTCCTCCCCTTGCATTGCAACATGGTTACGTGTTTTTCTTGCTTTTCTTACAAATCTGAATCAGACCGTGTGATCATAAACAATGTCTGAGTATCTTATTAATATTGTTTTTTTAGCTTGAAAACTAAATTTTAAAAATGGTAAAAGAAAAATATTTCTGTATGAATAATGCAAAAAAAAATGAAGACCACAGATACATTTTAATAACACACAATTGCTTAATGTTTTCAAAAAGCTTTGTGGAAGAATAAAAACTCTTCTCTTATATCACATCCCCAGAAAGTTCCACATGATCAAGGCCTGGGTCACAGTTATCTGGTAAAATGATCAATAAACTACTGTAGATAAATGCAGATCAATTTCAACTTTGTCCTGCACCATGATCTAACAGAGGTAATTTATAATAAAGTTTTAAGTAGATTTTAACCTAGAAATAACCATATGCCCCAGTCACCATGGGATCTTGTATATCCAGTCATCAGTGTGCATAGTGAACCTTTCGAGGTGTGTGTATTATTCTTTGTGGTCTTCATCAGGTTAGGAATACTGGGTATGTACAAAGAAATGTATATATTATACTGTATCACAAATATTGAACCAAATGAAATGATAAAATGACTCACCTGACCTTGGGGAGCTTAGACCATGTAAAATATATTGTAATGTCCTCTTCATAATTCAAAATGAATGTAATAACTAGATTTGCTATAAGTAAAATAATTGCACTTTAAAACAATCATTACAAATAATAAGAATTTACTTACCGATAATTCTATTTCTCGTAGTCCGTAGTGGATGCTGGGGACTCCGTCAGGACCATGGGGAATAGCGGCTCCGCAGGAGACAGGGCACAAAAGTAAAAGCTTTAGGATCAGGTGGTGTGCACTGGCTCCTCCCCCCATGACCCTCCTCCAAGCCTCAGTTAGGATACTGTGCCCGGACGAGCGTACACAATAAGGAAGGATTTTGAATCCCGGGTAAGACTCATACCAGCCACACCAATCACACTGTACAACCTGTGATCTGAACCCAGTTAACAGCATGATAACAGCGGAGCCTCTGAAAAGATGGCTCACAACAATAATAACCCGATTTTTGTAACAATAACTATGTACAAGTATTGCAGACAATCCGCACTTGGGATGGGCGCCCAGCATCCACTACGGACTACGAGAAATAGAATTATCGGTAAGTAAATTCTTATTTTCTCTGACGTCCTAAGTGGATGCTGGGGACTCCGTCAGGACCATGGGGATTATACCAAAGCTCCCAAACGGGCGGGAGAGTGCGGATGACTCTGCAGCACCGAATGAGAGAACTCCAGGTCCTCCTCAGCCAGGGTGTGCCCCTGACCAAGTAGCAGCTCGGCAAAGTTGTAAAGCCGAGACCCCTCGGGCAGCCGCCCAAGATGAGCCCACCTTCCTTGTGGAATGGGCATTTACATATTTTGGCTGTGGCAGGCCTGCCACAGAATGTGCAAGCTGAATTGTACTACACATCCAACTAGCAATCGTCTGCTTAGAAGCAAGAGCACCCAGTTTTTTGGGTGCCTACAGGATAACAGCAAGTCAGTTTTCCTGACTCCAGCCGTCCTGGAACCTATATTTTCAGGGCCCTGACAACATCCAGCAACTTGGAGTCCTCCAAGTCCCTAGTAGCCGCAGGTACCACAATAAGCTGGTGCAGGTGAAACGCTGACACCACCTTAGGGAGAAACTGGGGACGAGTCCGCAGCTCTGCCCTGTCCGAATGGACAATCAGATATGGGCTTTGTGAGACAAAGCCGCCAATTCTGACACTCGCCTGGCCGAGGCCAGGGCCAACAGTATGGTCACTTTCCATGTGAGATATTTCAAATCCACAGATTTGAGCGGTTTAAACCAATGTGATTTGAGGAATCCCAGAACTACGTTGAGATCCCACAGTGCCACTGGAGGCACAAAAGGGGGTTGTATATGCAGTACTCCCTTGACAAACTTCTGTACTTCAGGAACTGAAGCCAATCTTTTCTGGAAGAAAATTGACAGGGCCGAAATTTGAACCCTAATGGACCCCAATTTGAGGCCCATAGACACTCCTGTTTGCAGGAAATGCAGGAATCGACCGAGTTGAAATTTCTTCGTGGGGCCTTCCTGGCCTCACACCACGCAACATATTTTCGCCACATGTGGTGATAATGTTGTGCGGTCACCTCCTTCCTGGCTTTGACCAGGGTAGGAATGACCTCTTCCGGATTGCCTTTTTCCCTTAGGATCCGGCGTTCCACCACCATGCCGTCAAACGCAGCCGCGGTAAGTCTTGGAACAGACATGGTACTTGCTGAAGCAAGTCCCTTCTTAGCGGCAGAGGCCATGAGTCCTCTGTGAGCATTTCTTGAAGTTCCGGGTACCAAGTCCTTCTTGGCCAATCCGGAGCCACGAGTATAGTTCTTACTCCTCTACGTCTTATAATTCTCAGTACCTTGGGTATGAGAAGCAGGGGAGGGAACACATACACCGACTGGTACACCCACGGTGTTACCAGAACGTCCACAGCTATTGCCTGAGGGTCTCTTGACCTGGCGCAATACCTGTCCAGTTTTTTGTTCAGGCGGGACGCCATCATGTCCACCTTTGGTCTTTCCCAACGGTTCACAATCATGTGGAAGACTTCCCGATGAAGTCCCCACTCTCCCGGGTGGAGGTCGTGCCTGCTGAGGAAGTCTGCTTCCCAGTTTTCCACTCCCGGAATGAACACTGCTGACAGTGTTATCACATGATTTTCCGCCCAGCGAAGAATCCTTGCAGTTTCTGCCATTGCCCTCCTGCTTCTTGTGCCGCCCTGTCTGTTTACGTGGGCGACTGCCGTGATGTTGTCCCACTGGATCAATACCGGCTGACCTTGAAGCAGAGGTCTTGCTAAGCTTAGAGCATTGTAAATTGCCCTTAGCTCCAGTATATTTATGTGGAGAGAAGTCTCCAGACTATATCACACTCCCTGGAAATTTTTTCCCTGTGTGACTGCTCCCCAGCCTCTCAGGCTGGCATCCGTGGTCACCAGGACCCAGTCCTGAATGCCGAATCTGCGGCCCTTTAATAGATGAGCACTCTGCAGCCACCGCAGAAGAAACACCCTTGTCCTTGGAGACAGGGTTATCCGCTGATGCATCTGAAGATGCGATCCGGACCATTTTTCCAGCAGATCCCACTGAAAAGTTCTTGCGTGAAATCTGCCGAATGGAATCGCTTCGTAAGAAGCCACCATTTTTCCCAGGACCCTTGTGCAATGATGCACTGACACTTTTCCTGGTTTTAGGAGGTTCCTGACTAGCTCGGATAACTCCCTGGCTTTCTTCTCCGGGAGAAACACCCTTTTCTGGACTGTGTCCAGAATCATCCCTAGGAACAGCAGACGTGTCGTCGGAAACAGCTGCGATTTTGGAATATTTAGAATCCACCCGTGCTGTCGTAGAACTACTTGAGATAGTGCTACTCCGACCTCCAATTGTTCTCTGGACCTTGCCCTTATCAGGAGATCGTCCATTTTCTTTGAAGAAGAATCATCATTTCGGTCATTACCTTGGTAAAGACCCGGGGTGCCGTGGACAATCCAAACGGCAGCGTCTGAAACTGATAGTGACAGTTTTGTACCACGAACCTGAGGTACCCTTGGTGAGAAGGGCAAATTGGGACATGGAGGTAAGCATCCCTGATGTCCAGGGACACCATATAGTCCCCTTCTTCCTGGTTCGCTATCACTGCTCTGAGTGACTCCATCTTGATTTGAACCTTTGTATGTAAGTGTTCAAATATTTCAGATTTAGAATAGGTCTCACCGAGCCGTCTGGCTTCAGTACCACAATATAGTGTGGAATAATACCCCTTTCCTTGTTGTAGGAGGGGTACTTTGATTATCACCTGCTGGGAATACAGCTTGTGAATTGTTTCCAATACTGCCTCCCTGTCGGAGGGAGACGTTGGTAAAGCAGACTTCTGGAACCTGCGAGGGGGAGACGTCTCGAATTTCCAATCTGTACCCCTGGGATACTACTTGTAGGCTCCAGGGGTCCACTTGCGAGTGAGCCCACTGCGTGCTGAAACTCTTGAGACGACCCCCCACCGCACCTGAGTCCGCTTGTACGGCCCCAGCGTCATGCTGAGGACTTGGTAGAAGCGGTGGAGGGCTTCTGTTCCTGGGAATGGGCTGCCTGCTGCAGTCTTCTTCCCTTTCCTCTATCCCTGGGCAGATATGACTGGCCTTTTGCCCGCTTGCCCTTATGGGGACGAAAGGACTGAGGCTGAAAAGACGGTGTCTTTTTCTGCTGAGATGTGACTTGGGGTAAAAAAGGTGGATTTTCCAGCTGTTGCCGTGGCCACCAGGTCCGATGGACCGACCCCAAATAACTCCTCCCCTTTATACGGCAATACTTCCATGTGCCGTTTGGAATCTGCATCACCTGACCACTGTCGTGTCCATAAACATCTTCTGGCAGATATGGACATCGCACTTACTCTTGATGCCAGAGTGCAAATATCTCTCTGTGCATCTCGCATATATAGAAATGCATCCTTTAAATGCTCTATAGTCAATAAAATACTGTCCCTGTCAAGGGTATCAATATTTTCAGTCAGGGAATCCGACTAAGCCACCCCAGCGCTGCACATCCAGGCTGAGGCGATTGCTGGTCGCAGTATAACACCAGTATGTGTGTATATACTTTTAAGGATATTTTCCAGCCTCCTATCAGCTGGCTCCTTGAGGGCGGCCGTATCTGGAGACGGTAGCGCCACTTGTGATAAGCGTGTGAGCGCCTTCTTTTAATTTATCTGATTCAGGAAAAACTACAGGTAGTTTTTTCACACCTCACATAATACCCTTTTTTGTGGTACTTGTAGTATCAGAAATATGTAACACCTCCTTCATTGCCCTTAACATGTAACGTGTGGCCCTAAAGGAAAATACGTTTGTTTCTTCACCGTCGACACTGGAGTCAGTGTCCGTGTCTGTGTCTGTGTCGACCGACTGAGGTAAATGGGCGTTTTAAAGCCCCTGACGGTGTTTGAGACGCCTGGACAGGTACTAATTTGTTTGCCGGCCGTCTCATGTCGTCAACCGACCTTGCAGCGTGTTGACATTATCACGTAATTCCCTAAATAAGCCATCCATTCCGGTGTCGACTCCCTAGAGAGTGACATCACCATTACAGGCAATTGCTCCGCCTCCTCACCAACATCGTCCTCATACATGTCGACACACACGTACCGACACACAGCACACACACAGGGAATGCTCTGATAGAGGACAGGACCCCACTAGCCCTTTGGGGAGACAGAGGGAGAGTTTGCCAGCACACACCAAAACGCTATAATTATACAGGGACAACCTTTATATAAGTGTTTTCCCTTATAGCATCTTAATATATAATCATATCGCCAAATAAGTGCCCCCCCTCTCTGTTTTAACCCTGTTTCTGTAGTGCAGTGCAGGGGAGAGCCTGGGAGCCTTCCCTCCAGCAGTTCTGTGAGGGAAAATGGCGCTGTGTGCTGAGGAGAATAGGCCCCGCCCCCTTTTCGGCGGGCTTCTTCTCCCGTTTTTCTGACAACCTGGCAGGGGTTAAATACATCCATATAGCCCCAGAGGCTATATGTGATGTATTTTTAGCCAGTATAGGTACTTTCATTGCTGCCCAGGGCGCCCCCCCCAGCGCCCTGCACCCTCAGTGACCGTTGGTGTGAAGTGTGCTGAGAGCAATGGCGCACAGCTGCAGTGCTGTGCGCTACCTCATGAAGACTGAGAAGTCTTCAGCCGCCGATTTCTGGTCCTCTTCTCTTTTCAGCATCTGCAAGGGGGTCGGCGGCGCGGCTCCGGTGACCCATCCAGGCTGTACCTGTGATCGTCCCTCTGGAGCTAGTGTCCAGTAGCCTAAGAAGCCAATCCATCCTGCACGCAGGTGAGTTCACTTCTTCTCCCCTAAGTCCCTCGTTGCAGTGAGCCTGTTGCCAGCAGGACTCACTGAAAATAAAAGACCTAATAAAACTTTTACTCTAAGCAGCTCTTTAGGAGAGCCACCTAGATTGCACCCTTCTCGGCCGGGCACAAAAACCTATCTGAGGCTTGGAGGAGGGTCATGGGGGGAGGAGCCAGTGCACACCACCTGATCCTAAAGCTTTTACTTTTGTGCCCTGTCTCCTGCGGAGCCGCTATTCCCCATGGTCCTGACGGAGTCCCCAGCATCCACTTAGGACGTCAGAGAAAATATCTGAAAAAAAATGATAGTCCATAATCTAGAAAGAAAATTGCGGTCCATATAAAAATATTTCCAAATTTGAACTGATAGTTTACTACGCATTTCATAAAAGCCACAATCCACTTCCTCACCACCCACTTACTTTACCAGTTACATATATACTTTATAAAATATACAGATGTGCCTATTTTTGTGTCAGATTTGAGGTACTGTACATGATCAGTTTCAGCTACATTTACATTCCCGGACTTCCCTAACTAGTTATGTGCGCTCTAAATCTGTGGTCAATTAACCCTTCAAAAACAGCTATTTAGTGGAATAGAGAAAATTGCTAGCTATGCAAATTGTGTTGTTGGTTTATATGACTAGAATTACTGTGCCCAATATTCAATTATTTTGTATATAGGTTATCTCTGCAAGCTTACATCTGCCGCCATATTAGGGGGATAAACACATTTAACCCTTCAAAAACACAAGTTATTGATCCAATAGGTAAAGTACAGTATACAGGTATACTTTGGTACCAGTTTCATGCCCAGAACTGTTTTTTACAAAGTTGGATTCAACTAACTTACTGTATATAGATATATGTAAATAATATTTATGTATATGTGATATCATATGTATACTGTGATATTAGTTATCCAAAGTCATTTAATCTAAAATATTTTTGTTACATCTTCAAATTGGAAAAAATTATCATAAACCCACATTTGTTGCTCTTTTCCATGCCATAAATTATCATTAACAGTTTAACCTTTGCATAAAGTTAATGCCTGGCTGCATATTTCCATCTTAAAGTTCATGCCTGGCTGCATGTTTCCATCTTAAATGTTTCCTGAGGTAAGGCCTTGTTCACTGGCAGTCACCCAATCTCAAGCCCCAACCACTGGTAATCACCCCACTGGCCACCAACGTGTATATAAATACATGAAATGCAATATGACATTAAACATATATTAACCATACAGATGGAGCCACGCTAATCGTGTTATTTATCGTTATTATGGAATTTGAGGTATGTGTCATAACAGGCGATAGCAAGGAATCTGCCGAATGGCTTTGAGCTGGAGAGGCAGAGACTACCACTGGGAGGAGACGTGGACTCATGGACTTCAAAGGCTCGATGAATCACAAGCTGATAGTTGTGGCTGGAAGACACAGATTACAAAAGGGTGAAAACTTGATGACTGCGGCTTGAAGACTCTGACTTTAAAGACTGGATACTCAAAGGCTGTGGCTTGAAAACAATGATTGAGAAGACTGGATTCTTGGTAGCTGTGGCTGCAAGGCACTGACTGTGAAGACTGGGTACTTGGTAACTGTGGCTGGAAGACACTGATGGAAAAGACTGGGGGCAAGGCAGCTGGTGAGGAATCCAAAGGAACCACCAACAGCTTCGGATTACCCAAGAACTCCGCTTGGTGGGCAAATAACCGCAGATGGTGGTGCCAGCACTAGGCTCAGTACCAGAGCGCAATGAGGAGAAAGAGACAGAAGGCTTCCAGGGACTCAGGACACAGAGTGACCCGAACATCTGCAGGAGCACAGAGCTGGAGCACTTACTAGGAAGAGCAACATAAACCACTGGCAGCTTTTAGCCCAGATCCAAACCCTTTTTAAAGGGAAGACAATCTGGGATTGGCTGAGGAACTAGAGAGAGAACTGCTATTGGCTGCACTGCATGCCTTGGTCTCCAATATGGTGGCTCCCTAAACTGCAGACAAAAAGTACTCCTTTATTTGCTGAGTCCCTGACTCCCGGACTCCAGTGCTCACACCAGTCACTTCCACCAGACCCATTGCAACCCTCACCGAGAGCAGGTACTGGCCGCCTGCCGCCACAGCACCGCCAGCAAACAGACAGGCAGGCCATGGGACCAGGTTCTGAAGGTGAGACCCTGGACCTTGACAATGTTTTCCGGTATGATTTTTATTGGGGAGTAGTAATTAATTGTAGTGCACTTGGTTTCACTGGGGCTTGTGGACCTTGCCGCTCCTAAAAAGTACACATAATTTCTTAAATTAGCTCCTACGAATTTGGTAAGGTCTATAAGTATCAGTGTCAGCAAGTGGCAGGGGAATACAGGGGGGTTTATACATATATATATATATATATATATATACACACACACACAAGATTTTATATATATATATATATATATATATATATATAGATAGATATATATATAGATATATATAGATAGATAGATAGATAGATAGATAGATAGATAGATAGATAGATAGATAGATAGATAGATAGATAGACTGGATAGATAGATAGATAGATAGAGAGAGAGAGAGAGAGAGAGAGAGAGAGAGAGAGATAGATAGATAGATAGATAGATAGATAGATATATGTGTGTGTTAATATATACGAAGAACACAGCCACATGGGCGCAGAGTAATTTAATTTAGAAATCCCCCCTAGGAAATCCTGTGTTTACCCATGCATATCCTACATCTGGTAAAACATGAAGGAGGAAGACATATGTACTACTGCAATAAAATTTAAGCTGACAAGTATTTGTCAAAGGGTGTAAGTGGTGACTTATATGTATTACACACTTGAGTGTAATATATCTGCTACGGATACTTGGGTGGAGGTACTGATAGGTGAAAGTACCCCCTTTAATGGAAGGTTAATGGTGGGTACCTTTTAGACAACATGGTAATCGGTAACCTAGAGTCTCTTTCTACATTAAAGGGGCAGTTACACAAATAAGGAATCGATTCACCACTATAGGAAAAATGGGTGTGGATCATTAGATCGACAGTGTCTAGGTCGACAATGTTTAGGTCGACCACTATAGGTCGACAGTCACTAGGTCGACAGGGATGGAAGGTCGACAGGGTTTCTAGGTCAACATGTGCTAGGTCGACGGGTCAAAATGTCGACATGAGGTTTTGGGGGGTTTTGTGTAGTTTTCTTCGTAGAGTGACCGGGAACCCCAATTACTGCACTGTGTCCCCTCGTATGGATCGCTTCGCTCGCCATGCTTCGGGCAATGTGCCTTGCTCCGCTACTGCTTCGCTGTTCACAGATTACCATTCCAGTCATAGTCCGCGTGGATCGTTAAGTATGAAAAAGTTCAAAAAAAGAATAAAAATTTGAAAAACTCATGTTGACCTAGCACATGTCGACCTAGAAACCCTGTCGACCTTCCAACCCTGTCAACCTAGTGACTGTCGACCTAAACATTGTCGACCTAGACAGTGTCGATCTTCAGACCGGATCCCAGGAAAAATGTACAGTACTTTCAAGAGTCGAAGGAAAGACATTGACAATAGCCATTTCATATTCCAGCTAAATAGCTGGCACTTTTTTCTTGCTTAATATTTCATCCACTTCCTGTCTTCATTTAAGATGCTTTCACTTTTCAGCAGCTTTTCACAAAAGCATTACTAGTTTTTTGAGGGTTAGATTAGCAAAGAGAAATATTGATTTTTGACATTTATCTTTAGGACCATTCATTTACAGATACAGTGGGAATTCACCTCCCCGCTGTGATCCGCTTTCTAGTTTGTTAGCAGAATTATAAAGGGCAGTGAAGGTTAAATTTGGCAGAGTATAATTTACTTGCAATCCTCAATAATACACTCAGTGAAATCGCATGTACTCTCACAGACAATTTGATGAAAAGTATAGAATTATTATTATTATTATTATTATTATTATCATTATTATTATCATCATCATATAATATTGGCCAAGGAACACATATTTACCATTAGATCTGGATATGTCTATTAAAACTGAATACTATGTAGTAGGATGGGATTTTGCAAATCTTCATGATTCTGGCATATTTTCTGAGAGGTGCAAGTCATGGCATATATAACAGAATGACACCACAGACAAACTCGCTGAAATTCCTTCTCAATCAATCTCACGGCGATGCAACTTGCATGGCAGATGTTTCTAATGTTAAACATACAATTCCCCATATTCTACTCTGAAACTCTCAGAGTAATCACTGCTTATGTGCCTAACCAAGATCAGCCACACTTTTTTTAAAGAATTGTTCTACCATGTAACTCCGGTCGCACAAGGCTATCTAGTTGCTATAAGGCCCACGAAGTTCTGGTTACATGTATGGAATAAATGACTAGCATTATTAATAACTCTTCTAAGTCATTTGATAAATCTGGGAAACCTGGCTTGACACACAAAATTCCCCTTCCCTATTTGAAATAGGTTCATTTATCTTCTCTCCTTCCTTTTTATCTATTTTTGTTTATTCTAGTTTGGTGTCCATCCACCAAGACTTCTTTCCTCTTCTCTTTGTTTCTATATCTTACTCCCTTTTCTTCACTACGGCCAGCTGTCACTTTACTTAACTTTTATCTTATTTCCTTCTTTCTTCTTTCTTCATTTGTAAACATATTAATAGCATATGGATTAACTAAGAGAAAAAAATAATAAAAACGTGTTCCTATGTGGCACCCATTGTACTAGTATTGTTTGTTTGTTTGTTTGTTTGTTTTACAAAATTAGAGTATAATCACGATTATATTTATTCAGCCTGCTCTCAGATTGTGAATAATACCATTGGAGAAATATATCCACACTGTATTATTCAGTGAAAAAGTTAAAGTGTAGCAAAATTCACAAGTGATCCAGGGAGCAATATAAACATATAATGGTTAGTTTGTTTCAAAGATCATATATGGTTAATCCACCAAAGTAGCCAATATTGTCCATGCTGATTCAAATTAGCTACTGTTGCGCTGAAAGTTTTTCACATCCCCCGGAATTCAGATGTAACCGATCAATAAATGTTTGTTGACCATTCCCAATACTTAGGAGAAAAGACACCGGAGATTGGTGATATGAATATATTACCGTGAGAATATGCAGATATTAGAAGAAGGAGGGCCATATGCAGTGAACTATATAATGACCATTTCATCAGAGGAAGTATCATCCTAAAAGAAATCACTCCTCAAACATCTTAGTATGGCCATGGATTACCTTCTGTTATCCGGTGTTGATAGAGTGAGTTAAGTGCCATTTGTGGACCTTGGCTTATGTTCAAAGAGGCTTCCATCTATTCTGATCTACATAATGGTGGCCGGTAAATGCCTCTCTGTAATGAACCTTAAATTGACTTTATCTTGGATGGATCCCTCTCCTCCTTTTTCTCCTTTGTTTTTCATTCTAGTATGTGCCACTCTTTATCTTTATTCCCCTAATTTAGCCTTTTCTTTTCCTCTCCCTTCTCTTTATGTTAGCCCTGTTGTTTGGTACCCAGTATTTCTCCTATACCACTGAGCCAAATTGGATTTTATTGCATTTCTCCTATTTGTGCATTTTGAAGATAGTCTTGCCCCAATAAATAAGCTCTCATTTCTGCACTTGTGTGCATTATTGTTAGGAATACACCAATATGCTCAGCTCATCCCACTGGAAGGACTACTGAGGGCCAGATGCATCATCGCTTGGAAAGTGATAAAATGGAGAGTGAAAAAGTAACAGCCAATAAGCTCCTAACTGACATTTTTCAAACACAGCCTGTGACATGGTAGTTAGGACCTGATTGGCTGGTACTTTTTCACTCTCCATTTTATCACTTTCCAAGCGATGATGCATCTAGCCCTAAGTGTGTTTCTTCATATCTCAATGATAATTAAGAAGCATAAAGTTGTATAACAGAAAGAGTAAATATACATATATATCATAAACAGGAGACAGAACTGAGCTTACTAAGAACACATTCTCCTGTCTTTTCATGCTAGAAAATGCTCTCTGGTCTCTAAGGTCCAGTGTGCAGATTGAGCACCCAGTTCTGCACACAAAACAGATTTAGTAGGAGAAGCAGCTGCCATTGGGCATGCACAATAGCTCCATTCCATTGCGTATTCTGCATGTTGTGCCCCCAGCTCCAGTAAAATCATATTATATACTAGTACTGTTGTGATCATGACTTAAGCTGTTGACCAGGGAAAGTGGGGTTTCTAGGCAACTGGAAATCCACCCACCCTCTGTATTTACATATAATGTGTTTGCTATGAACAATTTGAAAGCATTTCTGCCCCAATCAATACATAGAATTAAATATTCATCACCGGATGTTGGCCTTGCCACAGGGCCCCTACTTTTTAAATGACTCCTACAAATATTGATATTTTGAGGGACCCATGCTATATTTTAGGTCTGCTGTTCAGCACTTTATACTTGACATGAAACACTGAACATTTAATTAATTATTTTATTAAAGGTACACTTAGCTATTTGTGCAGCAGTGTCACACATTGCATTTTATTTTGTTTGTTCATGTGTCACTTGTTCATTTCCGCTTACAACATTATTTGTGGGTAAATTAAACTGTTTGCTTTGCCATCTGGCCATTTGTTATTTTGTGTGTGTGTGTGTGTGTGTGTGTGTGTGTGTGTGTGTGTGTGTGTGTGTGTGTGTGTGTGTGTGTGTGAGGGGGGGGGGGAATGCTAACCGTAATGCATATGTATTTAAGTGTTATTCATATCATAAGTTAGTTTTGATCAAACAGATTCTGTGGGAGGATCTGTGATGCATCACCTGCCAATGTGTTATTATGAGGTTATTTTTACGGTTGTTAGCCTTCAGATAACTAACATTTATTGGCTTCTGCAAGTCATCCAGCATCTTTTCCAAATCGCATTGCATTCTCATTTTGGCTTTCGTATGTGATTTTCAGCCATGTGTGTATAATCTCACTCAGAGTATTTTATTTTGTTACACTGAGGAATGATACAACTCTATTGTACCTAGGATAATGAAAATAAGTATTCTTCCTGAAAAAAATAAAGTAACAGCTAATAACAACAGAAAAAAGCTTTTAAGGAAGCTAGAAAAAAATGCTGTGTAGCTCATAAACATTGCAGTAGATATCAGAGTCTAATTAACCTTTCTTAATAATAACAACAGTGAATATATTATTAAAATCACATTCCATGATGATACAGATTGAAGGAGCAGATATGTGTTTCTGAGCAGAATTAGTCCCAGAGCAGTCTAGCATCCATTACAGTTTTATAAACAGGTTCATTGTATTGTTTGTGACCACATAGCAGTAATACATGGATTGTCTATTATTCTTATTATTATTCTTATTATTATTATTATTATTATTATTATTAGTAGTAAGAAAATTTCATAAGGGATTCTATGCATGTCAATTTTGTGAATTATTTCTACAAAATAAACAGATGGTTATTTTTCCCTTGTGA
The DNA here is from genome assembly GCF_028390025.1 of Pseudophryne corroboree. Taxonomy (NCBI): domain Eukaryota; kingdom Metazoa; phylum Chordata; class Amphibia; order Anura; family Myobatrachidae; genus Pseudophryne; species Pseudophryne corroboree. Next base: position 284,007,350 of record NC_086451.1, read on the forward strand.
GGACGCCAAGGTGAACTTGGGTTTGTGCACAATATAATTTATGAGCCACTAATGTGATCTGTTTATTAGAGATCACAAAAGAAGCAAATAGATTTTTGCATTTGGTGTCTTTCGATTAACACTGCCAATGTTCTCTTCTGTGCTTAAGCTTCCTCTCCAGGTGGAAGCTCTGCCATGTTTCATTCTGAAGTGAAATATTGATCTTTCAATCCTGTATTTCAAGGTTTGATTAACGCAGAAGGTTGCCAGGAAAGCAGATTTTTGTTGGTTTTCAGCTAATTCTTTTTTATGATTCACTTGCAGCAATTCATCTTCTATTTTATTGTCCAACAAAGCTAAAAGAAAACGGTTCTATTTAAGTGTCTGAATAACAATTGAGGTGCTTGTTTGCTAGACCAACATTGTTCTCACCTTCATGCTGTCCTCTTCATATAAGTCTATTTCAAATAAAGTATTGAGGATGAAAGACCAAATGCCTGGCATAAAATAGATCTAAGGCTACATCCCCTTTTTCCTCATGCACAGATCAGTTGTATATATTAGTGTGCCCTGGACAGAGATCAAACTCTGCATGAGTCACATTTTTGTGAATAATAAGCCATTGGTCTTGTATGAAGTGGAGGCTAGGTGAGACATGATGAGCCTGAGACCCTGGAGACCCAGCATACGACATTCTGCATTATAAGCTACTTACTCAAAGATTGTCGCTGGAGTTGTTGTCTCCAGAGTAATTGGCATTGTGAGAGTTCAAGTTTTCCAGTAGTGCTACGCTTGAATCAGGAAGGATTCAAGCTCAGCCAATCAGGACCCCAATCTGAATCTAGAAACAATGATCAGCCAGGAGGAGGCAGGTTAAAGGTAGAGATAGGTCACAATTCAGTTCCAAAGTCTGAAACAAGGTACCCAGTATGCAAGGGAAAAGCTAACAGGCTCAGAGTCAGAAGGTAAGCTTCTGCAGAAAGAAAAACCACCTACTGTAACAATGTTAGGTGAGATGCCATTAAAAGGGCCTGGAAAATAGAATGTTAGTGCTAGATTGCACCTGCTCTACTGTGTAGTCACCCAAACTGTTGTGATGCAACAGCTGGAAACTGGAGGAAACCTCTTAATCAGCACTACTCCAGTGTCAGTGAATTGAACATGCAGGGTCCAGGAACAGTAGCACACTCATGGCAAACAGACCACTAATGCTGGCCATATGAAGCCCGCACCCTGCCTCTCAGATATCTATTACAACACTAGATGTACGTAGTTCTTTGGTGTCTTTTTCACTCCTTTGCTGATGAGGGTTTCACACCCTTGAGTTAAGGTAATTTTTTCACATTTGTGTTTGTCACGTTCCAACATCAGTATCACTGATGTATTTATGCAGTACTGACACAAATTATACCTTGTTAATTTCAGAAATTTTGTATTTCAGAAAATACAGATAATCTTTTAACACGTAAAAAAACATTAACCCAAATGGACAATTATTATAAACACCACCAAGAATTAGAGATGAGCGGGTTCGGTTCCCTGAGAACCGAACCCCTCCGAACTTCACGCTCCGAGTCCAGATCCGAGTCCAACTCGCGTTTTCCCGCCAGACTCAGAAACCATAACAAGGTGAAACGCCATCATCCCACTGTCAGATTCTCACGGGATTTGGATCCCATATAAACAGCCGCATGTTGCTGCCATTTGCACTCCGGACTTGGAGAGTGAGTGAGACAGACCTCTCTCTCTCTGTGGGTGGTTGCGTCGGGTGGGGTTAGTGTGTACTCTGTAGGGGTGCTGCTGCAGTCACTGTGGTGTACCTGTGCTGTGTTAAGGGTGCTGTCCTGGCTGTCCTGGTTGTCACTGGTGTTTCATGTGCTGCAGCTGTACATGGGTGTTGCTGTCCTGGCTGTCACTGTGTTGTACAGGGGGCAGAGGCACTGTAAAATATAGGGGTGCTGATGTCTTAATAACATTACACTGGCCCTGTCTACTATAAAAATTCAGAGGCGCAGTTCTTACAAATTAAAAGCACCATGATCCTCTATGCTGTCAAATATAGGGGTGCTGCTGGCCCTGTATGTTGTAAAAATTCAGTGGTGCAGTTGTTAAAAATTAAAAGTGCACTGCTGTATGCTGTAAAATATAGGGGTGCTGCTGTTCAAATAACATTACACTGGCCCTATATGCTATCAGGGGTGGAGTGAAAAGCAATGTACACTGGTCCTGTCTTGTATGCTGTAATAATTCTAGGGTGCAGTAAAAATCAATGTACACTGGCACGTCTTGTATGCTGTAATAATTGTAGGGTGCAGTGAAAATCAATGTACACTGGCCCTGTCTTGTATGCTGTAATAATTATAGGGTGCAGTGAAAATCAATGTACACTGGCCCTGTCTTGTATGCTGTAATAATTATAGGATGCATTGAAAATCAATGTACACTGGCCCTGTCTTGTATGCTGTAAAATTACAGGGGTGTTGTGAAAATACAGGGGTGCTGGCACTGCCTGCAGTTGCGGTGTCTAGGCATGACTTTCACAACACTGTATGGGAAGAGGAGGCTCCTACCACCATTTGTACGCACCCTGCAAGTGCTGGGAGGAGCACCACCAGTCCAGTTGCTGATATTGAGATTGAGTATTTCACTGTAGAAGTACTCCAGGATGAGGAGGATATGGATGTAGTCAGGGCCGGATTAAGGTCGGGCCCAGGGCAACGGAGGTTGTGGGGTGACCCACCAGTAAAGTTGCTGGCAAAGCCCCCCCTCCCTCCTCACACACACACTTACTTGCCTGGCTGCAGAGACAAGTAAAGCACTCAGTGTCCAGCGGCACCACACTACATCCTTTGCTTCCGACAGCAAGGGCTGTTGGGAGCTGTAGTTTTATTTAGAGATACTCCACCGTGTAGTGCTGTGCCGCCAGACACCGTCGCTACACCAGGACACCAGCGCTAACCCCCATGTTCTGGCGATGCTGTCCCCGAACCAGCAGGGGACAGCCACCGCCAGAGCACATACTGTCTTGTGGGATCGTGAAGTGATCCCACAAGACTGTGCATGAAGGAGCTCCTCGGTGGCCGCTGTTAATTAACAACTGAGCTGCCGGAGGGAGACTCCTCTGAAGCAGTGTGGAGGGGCCACTGATGTGTGGGGGCCCTGGAACGGCCGCCCTTGTAGCCCCTAGCTTAATCCGGCTCTGAGTGTAGCTGGCGCTGCGGAGCAAGTTGACGATGAGGATTCTGATGGTGATGTGGTTTATTTGAATAAAGCACCAGTGGAGACAATTGTTGTCCATGGGATGAGAAAGCCCATCGTCATGCCTGAGCAAAATACCAAAAAAGCCACCTCTTCGGTGTGGAATTATTTCTCCACAAATCCGGACAAAACGTGTCAAGCGGTGTGTTGCCTTTGTCAACCCATACTAAGTAGGTGTAAGGACGTTAACCACCTAGGAACATCCTCCCTTATATGTCTCCTGCAGCACATTCATCGGAAGTCATTGTCAAGTGACAATTAAATTAAATTAGAGTGAAATACATTGTCAAGTATGTGCTGTTTGGAACCTAGTTTTTAAAACTGTCATCCTGTCTGACACTTGTGTCACTTAGCTTAGTCACCCAGCGATCTCGGTGCACCTCTTTTTTTCTTTGCATTATGTGCTCTTTGGGGCCTAGTTTTTAAAACTGTCATTCTGTCTGACAATGCAGTGCCACTCCTAGGTGGGCCAGGTGTTTGTGCCACCCACTTGTGTCGCTTAGCTTAGTCATCCAGCGACCTCATTGCACCTCTTTTTTTTCTTTGCATTATGTGCTCTTTGGGGCCTGGTTTTTAAAACTGCCATCCTGTCTGACTCTGCAGTGCAACTCCTTGATGGGCCAGGTGTATGTACTGCCTACTTGTGTCACTTAGCTTAGTTATCCAGCTACCTCGGTGCAACCTTTTGGCCTAAAAACAATATTGGGGGTCATTCAGAGTTGTTTGCTCGTTGCAAATTTTCGCAATGGAGCGATTAAGGCAAAAATGCGCATGTGCATGGTACGCAGTGTGCATGCGCTAAGTATTTTAGCTCAAAACTTAGTAGATTTACTCACATCCGAACGAAGAATTTCCATCGTTGAAGTGATCTGAGTGTGATTGACAGGAAGTGGGTGTTTCTGGGCGGAAACTGGCCGTTTTCTGGGAGTGTGCGGAAAAAAACAGGCGCGTCAGGGAAAAACGCGGGAGTATCTGGAGAAACGGGGGAGTAGCTGGCCGAATGCAGGGCGTGTTTGTGACGTCAAACCAGGAATGAAACGGGCTGAGCTGATCGCAGTGTAGTAGTAAGGGTGTGTACACACGGTGAGATCCCTGCTATGTTCGATTTTGACTATGCGATTTCCCTAAAACTCCCCCAGAGCCCAGATAGCACAGATTGTACAGATTTTGACTATCTGTGCTTGAGATTTTGTCTATGTACGATTTTGACTAAGTGCCAATTTTGACTATACTTTGTACTAGATTGTACACTAGATAGTCAAGATTGACTTGCCTGCACAGTCTATCTAGGCTTACGATACCGACCCACGGGAGCGCGCATCGGGATCGAATCTGTATCGCAAGCTGCCTAGCACCATGAGATATGCACTAACTTTTCATAAGATTTTAACTATATAGTCAAAATCTCACAGATTTATCTCACCGTGTCTTGAGCTACTCAGAAACTGCTAAGAATTTTCTATTCGCAATTCTGCTAATCTTTCGTTCGCAATTCTGCTAAGCTAAGATACACTCCCAGAGGGCGGCGGCCTAGCGTGTGCAATGCTGCTAAAATCTGCTAGCGAGCGAAAAATTCGGAATGACCCCCATTGTAAAAAGTGAAATGTTCAGAATAGACTGGAAATGAGTGGAAATGAATGTTATTGAGGTTAATAATATCGTAGGATCAAAATTACCCCAAATTCTGTGATTTTAGCTGTTTTTGTGTTTTTTTCAAAAATCATCCAGATCCAAAACCAAAACCCAAAAGGGTGGCTTTGGCAAAACCAATCAAGATCCAAAACACAAGTGGGGATCCAGATCCAAAACCAAAACACAAAAAGTGCCCACTGCACCTCTCTGCAAAGAATATACTTCATGGTTTTTGTTTTGCCAGAAATCCATCTTGCCAAAATACTAAAATACAAGATTCTATTTGTAGATTTTGGCCAAAAAAAATCAGCACACTTGCATTTCTTTTCATATTATTGTTGTTGATCTAAACTAGGGATGGCCAACCAGTCGGAGATAAAGAGCCAAGAAATCTTGCTAGGTACATCAAAGATCCGACTTCAAGCCAAAGGCGCACTTGCAAAAATGGGGTGTGACCTTGTGCCTGCTAGGCCACGCCTCCGGTATAAAATACATTGAAAAAGCCAGATCCAACATAAAATACAATGAAAAAGCCACTTCTACATCAAATAATTGAAAAAGCCAGATCCGCATAAAATATACTGAAAAGCCAGATTCACATAATACACTTCAGTTCCCCCATGTGTAACTCCAGCCAGCACCAGCCTCTGTCACTCCAGCCAGCACCCGTCTGTGTCACTCAAGCCAGCTCCCCATGTGTATTTGGCTCCCTCAGTTCTCAGTCTACGCAATGCTGCTGCATGTCTGGCTGGAGTGCAGCAGTTTGCAGATCTCTTGTGGTCACGTGACTTTGAGTGTTGGGAGCCACATTTGAATAAAGAAAGAGCCGCATGTGGCTCAAGAGCCACGCGTTGGCCACCACTGATCTAAACGCTTACTACTGTATATGTAAAAACAATATGGCAGTCCAACAATGCCTACCATTTTATAAACCAAACAACCTAACGCATTAAGGGGGTCATTCCGAGTTGATCGCTAGCTGAATTTGTTCGCAGCGCAGCGATCAGGCTAAAAATCGGCAGTTCTGCGCATGCATATGCGGCACAATGCGCATGTGTGACGTACGGGCACATTGAATGATATTGTTTTGCACAGGGTCTAGCAATGCATTTCAGTCGCACTGCTTGCCGCAGAGTGATTGACATGAAGTGGGCGTTTCTGGGTGGCAACTGACCATTTTCAGGGAGTGTGCAGAAAAATGCAGGCATGCCAGGAAAAATGCAGGCATGGCTGGGCGGGTTTGTGACGTCAAATCCGGAACTGAATAGTCTTAAGTGATCACAAGCGCTGAGTAGGTTTTGAGCTACTCTGAAACTACACAAAAAAAATGTTGTAGCCGCTCTGCGATACAACCGTTCGCACTTCTGCTAAGCTAAAATACACTCCCAGTGGGTGGCGGCATAGCATTTGCACGGCTGCTAAAACTAACTAGCGAGCAATCAACTCGGAATGACCCCCAAAATGAGGGATCACTTTTTTATCTGACACAAGATGCTGAAGATATGGACTTTATATTCCCCCCATCTGTTCAAAATTATATTTTGTCTTTACTGTTTTATTTATTGTGTAGTAATCACCAGACAAACACTACTAAGGGATCACATAGTTTCAATAAAGAGACTCCATCATTTCAAGCCAGTGTGCCTCCAAGTGTGTGTGTGGACTAGTATGGGGGTGCTGCTCTGGATAACTTTTTTTTGTGTAGTGCTGTGTAATATGGTGATCACTAGACAATGGGCCTAATTCAGACCAGATCGCTCCTCTGCAGCCCGAACAGAGTGAAAACCCACCCCATGCAAGTGTGCGAATGCATGCGTACGCCATGCAAAAACTTCACCAGCCAGCGGACATCATGCAAATCTGTTCGCAACTCACTCACCATAGTATGATTTTTCCAGTGTGTGCAGTCTGTGCGTAGCCCAGGATTTAGGGTGTCATTCCGACCTGATCGCACGCTAGCTATTTTTTGCAGCGCTGTGATCAGGTCAAAACTGCGCATGCAAATGCACCGCAATGCGCATGCGCGTTGTACGGGTACAAAGTGGATCGGTGCTGGGTGATGGATTTAACGAAGAATCCACTCGCACAGCTGATCACAAGAAGATTGACTCGAAGAAGGCGTTTATGGGTGTCAACTGACCGTTTTCAAAAAGTGGTTGGAAAAATGCAGGCGTGTCCAAGCGTTTGCAGGGCGTGTGTCTGACGTCAGTTCCGGGACCAGACAGGCTGCAGTGATCGCAGCGGCTGAGTAAGTTCAGACCTACTCAGAAACTGCACAAACTGTTTTTGTATAGCTCGGCAGCACAAGCTTTCGCACACTTGCAAAGCAAAAATACACTCCCCCATAGGCGGCGACTATCTGATCACAGTGCTGCAAAAAATAGCTAGCGAGCGATCAACTCAGAATGACCCCCTTAATCCTACAGTGCGAAAGAAATAGGGTGACCGGGGCCGCAGCTGACAACACGCATTTACCCTGAAAACGCTTGGGAACGCCTGCGTTTTTCATGACATTCCCAGAAAACGGCCAGTTACCACCCACAAAAGTCTGCTCCTGTCAATCACCTTGCGTATGCCTAGCGATCGAAATTTTTGTACCATTCTGTTGTTGTTTGGGTTCACACGTGCACATTGCGGTGCACAAGCATGTGCAGTCATTCAGTCAAGTATTGATGCTAAGCATTGTTGTAGGAACTTAGGACAGTGCACCACACACAGGCTAACATTTGTAGTTTAACACAAGGTCAGTTGATAATTGTAGGGACAGTTTATTGTTAGTTTGTTAGTTGGTTGGTTGGTTGGTTGGTTGGTTGGTTGGTTGGTTGGTTAGTTAGTTATCATGGTGGTGCACCATTAGTGACCTATGATGACCATTCATCTATCTAGACGAAGGGCACCCTAACTCCATGAGGTTTCTTTCTACTCATTCTGTTCATTCTGTTCTTTCTTTTTTCAGTAACCCCATTCCTTCTTTACAGATGAGGCCGGGTTCACTGCACCAATCCACAAAACAATTAAGCTCATCACTCTATTCAAAAGCATCGCTACATCTGCTTGCACATCTCTAGTATTAAATTATTATTAAATACAGTAAGTCTATCAAAAAATATATGATAGTACAGAAACTATTAAATTAGTGTGCATCTCCAAAGTTCACCCATAAGAGAAACACTGTAATTAGTATAAACCAGTGATCTCCAAACCATAGCTCGCGAGCTACCAGTAGCTCGCTGTAGTATTTTCGGTAGCTCACAGAGCGCACGGGCTTGGGCAGTCACTGGCACTCCTCCTCCCTTAATTTTTAATATGGTGCCGGCCGTCAGCCAATCAGAGCTCGTGGGCTGGCAATGGCGGCACCTGATTGGCTGCCAGACCACGAGTTTTGAATGGCTCACTTACCGGCACCATATTTTAAATGCCCGCCGCTGCCGGAGGCTCTGTCACCCTCACTGCAGCCACTCTCCGGACTTCACAGGAGAGGCACTCACTGCACTCTCCTCCCCTTCCGTGCCTCATACAGGAGGAGCAGCACCGGTGGCAGTAGAAGAAGCCAGCAAGGGTTAGCACTCTATCGGACACTGCGGGGGGCATTATTTGTGTATCTGGCACTGCTGGGGGCATTATTTGTGTATCTGGCACTGTTGGGAGGCATTATTTGTATATCTGGCACTGCTGGGGGGCATTATTTGTGTATGTGGCACTACGCAGAGGGGGGATTACTTGTAGTTGTGAGGACACACCCACTTTTGTGAGGCCACACCCACTTTCACAGGAACACACATGCATTGGGGGAGGGGGTAGCTCCTTCAGAGGTTTTATTTTCCGAAAGTAGCTCACACCCCAATTAAAGTTGGAGAACACTGGTATAAACAGTATGATCAGAAAGGTTTGGGCATGTTTATACCAGCATGTGAAATTGATTCTCACTACACACAAGCTTAAAACAAGATTTTAATCCTACCGGTAAATCTATTTCTCCTAGTCCGTAGAGGATGCTGGGGACTCCGTAAGGACCATGGGGTATAGACGGGCTCCGCAGGAGACATGGGCACCTAAAAAGAACTTTTCCTATGGCTGTGCACTGGCTCCTCCCTCTATGCCCCTCCTCCAGACCTCAGTTAGAGAACTGTGCCCAGAGGAGATGGAGAATACAAGGCAGTATTTAAAATCCAAGGGCAAGATTCATAAAAGCCCACACCAATCATACCATGTAACCTGGAACATACATAACCAGTTAACCGTATGAACAACAACAGTGACGGTCCAAGACCGACTCCACTGTAACATAACCCTTATGTAAGCAACAACTATAAACAAGTCTTGCAGAGTTTCCGCACTGGGACGGGCGCCCAGCATCCTCTACGGACTAGGAGAAATAGATTTACCGGTAGGTTTAAAATCTTGTTTTCTCTTATGTCCTAGAGGATGCTGGGGACTCTGTAAGGACCATGGGGTTTATAACAAAGCTCCCAATCGGGCGGGAGAGTGCGAATGACTCTGCAGCACCGACTGAGCAAAAGCTAGGTCCTCATCAGCCAGGGTATCAAACTTGTAGAATTTAGCAAAGGTGTTTGACCCTGACCAAGTCGCCGCACGGCAAAGCTGTAATGCCGAGACGCCTCGGGCAGCCGCCCAAGAAGAGCCCACCTTCCTAGTGGAATGGGCCTTAACCGAATTTGGAACCGGCAATCCAGCCGTAGAATGAGCCTGCTGAATCGTATTACAGATCCAGCGAGCAATAGTCTGCTTCGAAGCAGGTGCGCCAATCTTATTAGCAGCATACAGGACAAACAGTGCTTCTGTTTTCCTAATTCTAGCCGTTCTGGCTACATAAATCTTCAAAGCCCTGACTACATCCAGGGACCTGGAATCCACCAAGTCACTCGTAGCCACAGGCACCACGATAGGTTGGTTCAGATGGAATGCAGAAACCACTTTAGGCAAAAATTGAGGGTGTGTCCTCAATTCCGCTCTATCCACCTGAAAAATCAGGTAGGGGCTCTTGTGTGACAAGGCCCCCAATTCTGACACTCGCCTTGCCGATGCCAAGGCCAACAACATGACCACCTTCCAGGTAAGAAATTTCAACTCAACCTTGTTAAGTGGTTCAAACCAGTGTGATTTTAGGAACTGCAACACCACGTTCAGGTCCCACGGTGCCACTGGAGGCACATAAGGAGGCTGGATGTGCAGCACTCCCTTTACAAATGTCTGGACTTCTGGAAGAGAAGCCAATTCCTTCTGAAAGAAAATCGAAAGGGCCGAAATCTGTACCTTAACAGAACCTAATGTCAGGCCCATATCCACTCCTGTCTGCAGGAAGTGGAGAAAACGCCCCAAATGAAAATCTTCCGTAGGCGCGTTCTTGGTTTCACACCAAGACACATACTTTCGCCAGATACGGTGATAAAGTTTCACCGTCACCTCCTCCCTAGCCTTTATTAAAGTAGGGATGACCTCCTCCGGAATCCCCTTTTCCGCTAGGATTCGGCGTTCAACCACCATGCCGTCAAACATAACCGTGGTAAGTCTTGGAATATACAGGGCCCCTGTTGCAACAGGTCCTCGCTCAGAGGGAGAGGCCAGGGATCTCCTGTGAGCATCTCTTGAAGATCTGAGTACCAGGCCCTTCGAGGCCAGTCTGGAACAACGAGTATCGTCTGTACTCTTCCTCGCCTTATGATCCTCAACACTTTTGTGATGAGAGGAAAAGGAGGAAACACGTAGATCGAGTGGAATACCCACGGCGTTACCAGGGCATCTACTGCTACTGCCTGAGGGTCCCGAGACCTGGCACAATACCTCCGAAGCTTTTTGTTGAGGCGTGACGCCATCATGTCTATTTGAGGAATTCCCCAAAGATGTGTTATGTCTGCAAACACTTCTTGATGAAGTCCCCACTCTCCTGGATGGAGATCTTGTCTGCTGAGGAAGTCTGCTTCCCAGTTGTCCACTCCCGGAATGAAGACAGTCGACAGAGCGCTTACGTGATTTTCCGCCCAGCGAAGAATCCTTGTGGCTTCCTCCATCGCTACTCTGCTTCTTGTCCCGCCTTGGCGGTTCACATGACCCATTGCTATGACATTGTCTGATTGAATCAGAACTGGTAGGTTTCGAAGAAGACTGTCCGCTTGTCGAAGGCCGTTGTATATGGCCCTGAATTTCAACACACTGATGTGTAGACAGGACTCCTGGTCTGACCACAGTCCCTGAAAATTTCTTCCTTGGGTGATTGCTCCCCATCCTCGGAGGCTCGCGTCCGTGGTTACCAGGATCCAGTTCTGAATTCCGAACCTGCGACCCTCCAGCAGGTGAGCACTTTGCAGCCACCATAGGAGAGACACCCTGGCCCCTGGGGACAGAGTTATTTTTCGATGTAAGTGCAGCTGCGACCTGGACCATTTGTCCAGAAGGTCCCATTGAAACGTCCTCGCATGGAACCTGCCGAAGGGGATGGCCTCGTAGGCCGCCACTATTTTTCCCAGAACTCGAGTGCATTGATGAACTGACACCCTTTTGGGTTTTAGCAGGTCTCTGACCATGTTCTGGATGTCCTGGGCTTTTTCCAATGGGAGAAAACCCTTCATTTGTTCCATATCCAGTATCATACCTAGGAACGTTAGTCGAGTTGTCGGAATCAACTGTGACTTCGGTAGATTCAGAATCCAACCGTGTTGCTGGAGAACTCTCAGAGAGAGCGTTACACTGCTCAGCAATTTCTCTCTTGATCTCGCCTTTATCAGGAGATCGTCCAAGTATGGGATAATTTTGACTCCATGCTTGCGCAGGACCACCATCATTTCCGCCATTATCTTGGTGAAAATCCTTGGGGCCGTGGAAAGCCCAAACGCCAACGTCTGAAATTGGTAATGACAATCCTGTACAGCGAATCTCAGATGCTCCTGATGGGAGGGATATATGGGGACATGAAGGTACGCCTCCTTTATGTCCAGTGACACCATAAACTCCCCCTCCTCCATACTGGCTATAATCACCCTGAGCGATTCCATCTTGAATTTGAATCTTTTCATGTACAGGTTTAGGGATTTTAGATTCAAAATAGGTCTTACCGTACCGTCCGGTTTCGGGACCACAAAGAGGGTTGAGTAGTAGCCTCTTCCCTGCTGGTTCAAGGGAACCCTGATAATTACTTGCTGTAGACACAGCGTTTGAATTGCAGCTAACACTACATTCCGTTCTGGTGTAGAAGCTGGTAATGCCGACTTGAAAAATCGGCGCGGGGGCACCTCTTCGAATTCCAGTTTGTAACCCTGGGAAACTATTCCCAGGATTCAGGTTTGAGCTGACTCAGGCCTGGCCGATAAAGTCGAAGACTTGCCCCCACCAGTGCGGACTCCCGCAGGGGAGCCCCAGCGTCATGCTGAGGGTTTTGTAGTAGCCGGGGAGGACTTTTGTTCCTGGGCACCGGCCGAGTCGGGTGCTCTTTTCCCTCTAGCCTTACCTTTGGCAAGGAAAGAGGACCCCCGACCTCTTCTGGACTTTTGCGATCGAAAGGACTGCATCTGATACGGTGGTATTTTCTTTTGCTGTTGGGGAATAAATGGTAAAAAATTTGATTTACCTGCGGTAGCTGTGGAAACCAGGTCCGTCAGCCCATCCCCAAACAATACGTCTACCTTATAGGGTAGGACTTCCATATGCTTTTTTGAATCCGCATCACCCGTCCATTGGCGAGTCCATAAGGATCGTCTCGCTGAGATAGACATGACATTGGCTCTGGAAGCCAGCAATCCAATATCCCTTTGAGCATCTCTCATAAATAAGACTGCATCTTTAATATGGGCTAGAATTAACAATACAGTATCTCTATCCATGGTATCCAATTCAGCCGTCAGATCATCTGTCCATGCTGAAATTGCGCTACATACCCATGCCGAAGCAATTGTCGGTCTTAGCACAGCTCCAGTATGCGAATAAATAGACTTTAAAGTAGTCTCCTGCCTGCGATCCGCAGGATCCTTGAGGGCCGCTGTGTCTGGAGACGGTAGCGCCACTTTCTTGGACAGGCGCGTTAAGGCCTTGTCCACAGTGGGAGGTGATTCCCAATGCACCCTGTCCTGTTTAGGGAAGGGGTATGCCATATAAATTCTTTTGGGGATCTGCGGCCTCTTTTCCGGAGTCTCCCAAGCCTTTTCAAAGAACTCATTTAGTTCATGAGATGTGGGAAAATTTATAATCTGTTTCTTTCCCTTAAACATGTGCACCCTCGTGTCAGGAACAGAGGGTTCATCAGCAATATGCAACACATCCCTTATTGCCACAATCATACACTGAATGCTTTTTGTCACCTTAGGGTGCAATTTTACTTCATCATAGTCGACACTGGAATCAGAGTCCGTGTTGGTAGTAGTGTACACAATTTGTGCTATGGGACGTTTTTGAGACCCCGACGGGCCCTGTGAGTCGGTCCAATCCGAGGATTGACCCCCTGATGCCTCCCCTGATTCAGCCTTATCAAGCCTCTTATGTAAAGATGCCACACTTGCATTCAACATATGCCACATGTCCATCCATTCCTGAGTCGGCACAACCGACGGGGACACACCACTCATTTGCTCCACCTCCTCCTTGGAGAAGCCTTCCGCCTCAGACATGTCGACACGCACGTACCGTCACCCCACACACACAGGGATAAACCTATAAGGGGACAAGACCCCAACCAGGCCCTTAGGAGAGACAGAGAGAGAGTATGCCAGCACACACCCAGTGCCTAAATAACACTGGGAAAAAATGACCAGATAGCGCTTTTTTATATATACTATCCAAATTCCCACTCACTGCGTTACCAATGTGCCCCCCTCCTTCTTTTTCCAGCCTGTGAAGTGTTCAGCAGGGGAGAGACCGGGGAGCCAGCGTTCTCATGCAGCTTCTGTGGAGAAAATGGCGCTGGTTAGTGCTGAGGATCAAGCTCCGTTCCCCCAACGGCGGGCTTCGGTCCCAGTGCAATTGTAATAAAATGGCGGGGGATCTGTGATTTACTGCCTCCGCAGCCTAATCATACTCTATTGTGCCCAAAATTGAGGATTATTGCTGCCCAGGGCGCCCCCCCCCCTGCGCCCTGCACCCATCAGTGCTGCCTCTGTGTGTTGTGTCTGGGAGCAATGGCGCGCAGCGTACCGCTGCGCGCCTTACCTCACGAAGATCTGAAGTCTTCTGCCGCCTAAGATGTCTTCTATCTTCTCATACTCACCCGGCTTCTATCTTCCGGCATCTGTGAGGAGGATGGCGGCGCGGCTCTGGGACGAACCCCAGGGTGAGACCTGTGTTCCGACTCCCTCTGGAGCTATTGGTGTCCAGTAGCCTAAGAAGCAGAGCCTATCAGTTAAGTAGGTCTGCTTCTCTCTCCTCAGTCCCATGATGCAGGGAGCCTGTTGCCAACAGGACTCCCTGAAAATAAAAAACCTAACAAAATTATTTTTCTACAGAAAACTCAGGAGAGCTCTCTGCAGTGTACCCTATCTCCTCTGGGCACAGAATCTAACTGAGGTCTGGAGGAGGGGCATAGAGGGAGGAGCCAGTGCACACCCATAGGAAAAGTTCTTTTTAGGTGCCCATGTCTCCTGCGGAGCCCGTCTATACCCCATGGTCCTTACGGAGTCCCCAGCATCCTCTAGGACGTAAGAGAAAATATATTTCAGAACAGAATAGCTATAACAAAAAATAAAAAATGTATAGTGATTTATATTAGGCGCTTCCTGGATGTGTGTACACTCTCTGTTTATAAGCCAGCTAATCTCGTGCTTCATCCTGGCTGATTTTAGTTGCTTTCAATTGCAGTTTCAATTAAAAATCTTTGTTACAGTAGGTATAGCATTACATGAGACTTATACCATGTCTGTATTTACTGCTTTGTTAATCTTTAGATCAACTGCTGCCTGTGTAGTCTGACCCTACTTATTGTCTGTTGCCTGGACCATCTGCAGACTATGTGTCCCAAATATGCTTATTGTCTGCTGCCTGAACAGTGTACTTCTTGTGCATACCAACTCTCCTCATTCTATTAAGCTTAGATTAGCCCCTGCTATAGTGACGGACTCTGCTACTCAGAGATGTCCGATTCTTAATTATTGTTTAGCAATGGTATTGCATCCTGTAATATATGGAGCAGTAGCATCAGATTAGCCATCTGATATTATATAGTAGTTTTCTGTACTTTGATTTGACAAAGTACATAGAGATTTACGGTATAACTACTATACATCAAATGTTATGCCTTGGATAGTGAACAAGGAGATCCATGGGAACATTGGTTGCTATAAGTGAAAGCTTTGTCAAGATTTGTTCTAATAACTCAAGTGAAAGGGGGTATTTAAAATAGCTGCAAGGTTTTCATCCCCGTTAATTGAATTTCCCCAGCACAGTAATTCACCACCTTATGATGATATTAATCTCACCTTTGCCCCTTCACCTGTTCTACTACGTATTTGCCGAAGGACATTGGCATGTGCATAAGCTGCAGCCACTGGAGGCAGTGAGGGGGCACCATTCTCTATTTTGA
Organism: Pseudophryne corroboree; assembly: GCF_028390025.1. Taxonomy (NCBI): domain Eukaryota; kingdom Metazoa; phylum Chordata; class Amphibia; order Anura; family Myobatrachidae; genus Pseudophryne; species Pseudophryne corroboree. The sequence continues at coordinate 284,022,738 of NC_086451.1, forward strand.
CTCCAGTGTCTGGGAGTAAGCCCCTGGGTATCACTGACTGATGACTTAAAATGAAGTAAAGGGATTTAGCTTGTAACTAAAACACATACAAAGATGCAGAAAATCAACAAAATGAGTTTTAATTGAGACCAAAAATTAGCTCATTTTACCTGTTTGAGCAAATGTTGGGCAAAAAAACTTTTTTAAATGATTGCTTAATCAAATCGGTTTTACATTTATATGGGCTGCTCTGCATTTGTTTTTAAAAGTACCGCTAAGAGTATCCTCTACAATTCTTTAAAAAAATGATCTCTAGAGGTGTTAGAGAAATCCGTTGGTTGCTATAAGTGAAAGCTTTATCAAGATTGGGTCTAATAACTCAAGTAAAGGGGGTAATTCAATTAGCTGCAGAGTTTTCATCCCCGTAATTGAATTGCCCCAGCACAGTAATTAGCCACTGAGTGAATTCCTTTGTAATTATTGTCAAATGCCACAAAAGGATCATATAAACTACTAAAGGGTGAAACAAAGTTTCAATATATTTGTTCTAGAATTGCCAGTATCGAAACATGTTTTACAGTAGCTCTCAAACTTTGCAGGAGTCATGGGGATAAATACTGTCAGTTTCTTTAAAAGATTAATTCCATATCAATAGAAAAACAAAATAAGTATCTGTCTTAAAAATGTGGTCCTATAAAGGAGGTGACCTGAAATGACCAGATTTATCTTAAATATGCAGAAGTGATTCCAAACAAAAAAATTTTTTTAACTCTGAGGCATTATATTGTGTATTAAAGGTACAGCAGATGATTTTCTATTATTTTTTTTTTTAGTACTCTACATACTCTAGTCAGAAGTTTTCCTGCTCTCATGGACTTTTTACAATCTTAATGGATACCCTTGCTTTTTAAAATGGTCCAAATAAATTACTTGTTGTTTATTAAACGTCTCAAAAGCTGTACAATTTCTGTTCAACCTCATAAATTCCAAATATGGTGTTTATTCTTCTGACAATTCAAGCTGTCAGAGTTACTCAAGATAGCTGTTCCTAGTGACATTTGGAAAATTAGTATATTGAGTATTTATATCTTTCAATTTTATCTTCCCTTAAATTTCTGGTGAATTAAAAATTAAAATCATTAAAATTAATTGACTTCATAAAATCATCAAAGTCTTCACTATAGTCATCCCAAATCATTAACATGTCATCAATAAATCTTTTATATAACACAATGTATTTTGCATTAAAACTTACCTTAATACTTCTCATTGTTCTAGCAACATATATTTAAATTAACTTAATAAGGTGTGAAGGTTGTTCCCATCACAGTACTTAAATTTCAATATAATACTAGTCCAAAATAACACAGTAATTCTGTTGTAATACAGTATATACCCAATAAAACCATGTATGAATTGTTGCATTTGATTTGACAATTCAGAAACAGCTACAAATATCTAGATATAGGGAGGAATTCAATTAACCATTTTCATGGCAAAAAAAATGTGTCAAATTCCAATTTTTTAACACTTTTTTTGGTTTTGTGCCCATTTTTGTGCAAAAACACAAAGGATCTGGGATAAGTTCCTGGATCCATGTGTTTTTGTGGTCATGGCCATGAAAACATGGCACTTATCAGTGATTTTGTTTCTCATAAATCTGGGCAGGTGAAACAAAATCCCTGATAGTGCTGGTGAACAGGTATAACTTAATGACCATAGATTGCAATCCCTTATGAAGTGAAATAGTAAACCATTTCAACACATTTTTCAACTCTACTGAAAGAAAAAGTATATGTGTTTAAATACTCTTAAATAAATATGAATCCAAAACATATTTTTTATTAATAGAATCTGAGATATTTATAAAACAATATGACAATTACCGGAATCATTATGGTTCTTTTGCAGACGGTCTATAGTAAGGATCCTTTGTGAAGCACAAAATAAATATCTATACTCATATATTGTCAGATCACTAACAGTTTTACTTGTGATTACTAACTCTTTAATTTAAACCACTTAGATGTTTAAGCTTGAATTTCACGTTACGGCAAGTTCTGTCTATTGCTGGCCATACCTTTAGTCTCAACATATTTCATAAACTAATTCAGATACTAAAACCAAAAATTATTTTTACACTCCAAAATAAAAAAATAGCTGATTTATGGCTTACATATCTACAATTTGCAATGGATCTTCATGACTAAAGTGTATTTTTAAATCTAATTTGTGTATAAATAAGCTGAAATTTATATATAAATGTAACAAATTTGGCCAATGGTGGTGCTGGTGCATGCACATTAAGACTTTTGGGTCGTAAACCCAGATGTCACTTCTTCTTTGGGACAGTTCTATCTTGGAAAAGATGTCCCGGCTGGTAAGTAATCAGGCAAACTGGCATTAAAAAATGCCAGTATGCATGCAAATAAGGGCTGATGCATCTGCCCGTTGTGTGTGTATGCTGATAAAGCAAACTTGTACAATTTATTAAGAGTAAATCACATACAGTACATTGGTTTATTGGCATTCAATCCAGGGCACCCAGAGCACACACGGGCAGCCTCTAGTAACTGATAATGGTGTGTACCAAGCATCTGCACACTAAGGTCGGCAAACAAGAGAAAAGAGGCTTTTATTGAATGGAAACTTTTCCTTGGATGAATTTGTATTTTATAAAGAAACACATCAGGAATCTTTTTCAGTTGGTGGTCCACGAGTACACATAAACATATACTAAGAATGCACTAATATGCCAGAACAGCGTGCATTTTGCATTCTGTGCAGATTAAAGTATTGGATTAAAGTCTCTAGGACCAAGGAACTATGAGTACAAGTGACTGGGACTACCCGCTTTCTGTGACGCCATCTGAATATTGTTGTTTTTTTGGTGTAATTTTACAATAATTGGTATATTAAACATGTTTTCATTGTGTACTCAAGGCCCAACTGCTGGTAGTGAGAGTGTTCTCTAAGTATACTGTAGCTGCACTTAGTCATAGTTTTGTTTATGTATACTATACAGTATGTTATTTATAGGCGATTTGTTCTTGACAGGATATTCTTTTCCTATTAGGAATACACTGGATCTAGATAGATCACAAGGAATTTTATAAATAAATAATAAACAGGATAGGGAAGTTGAATCTATATTTAACAAAAAACATACTCTGCTATTGTAGCATAATTGGCAGCAGTATAAAAGCAGTTACTGCAATGCAATGCATTTTCCTACAGGATCAATGTGTGTGTGTTGCTTGAATAAATGCATGCCATGTAAAATGTTAGTTGAACACTTGCTACACCAGTATTTGCTTGCGTCTGTTTACTCCAAAAATTGCTAATATTATGTTGTCATGGAAGCAATTTGCACATTTTTTTACACTTAATTACATCTCATGCCAGTCCAAATCATAGCTTGAAGAGTTCTCTCATTTGCAGCCCAGCTGCTTTCTGCCGCATAACATAAACAGTTAGTTCTGAATGTTATTTGACTTGAAACAGCACTTGTTTATCACATGAATTTGTTCACAGCTGTTACCCAGAGAGAAAGCATGAAGATGGGTGTCTAAATTATAAGGTATCTGCATCACTCAATCACCTCTGCTATTCAGCATTAGCACACACTTTAGTTAGCACTACACTGGTAATGCCATTTTTCACTTAATAAAATGAATAACAAATGTTGTTCAGCCTATTGTGACCTTGAGCTAAAACATAAATAAATGTATTAATGAACCAAATACTGAATTTCTGTAACATTCTAGAGTATTATGCAAATTCATGCTTATGTGATGGTCAGTATGGAAGAAAATAAGGACTAAGTAAAAAAGATCTATATTTATTATATATTTACTGTATATATAAATCTGCTAATTTCCAGTTGTGTACATTTTTGTGTATGTGATTTTGAGGCATATTTGTCAAACTAAAATGCAGGCAATCCCTGGGACAAAAGCCATTCCTAGGGGATACAAGCCATTCCTAGGGGATACTAAAAAAAAAGAAGCATTCCCAGTATGTATTTAGGGGCTACCACAGCAGATATTGGAGAGTATCTGAAATTTTTCAAGCTCCCGGATGCACTGGAATCTTATACTATTTCAGATAGGGTTCGCCAATAGGAGCCTGTGGGCTACTTTTCTACATTTATCTTTGGATCCCTCCCCTCTAACACGTACTGGCACATGAACAGTCCAACAGTGGCACATGGCAATTAGTCTCTCTGGTGAAAGCTACCACTTTGTTTCTAACTCTGTCCTGGGATGGGCCCCTATTGGAGAAATTTGATAATTTCATATTTCTATAATTTCCTATTGCTGTAACATGCAGTGATAATATTTTATATTTAACAGGACAAAATTCATATTATTAATACATATGCTCTTGTGTGTTACTGGGTACATTTTATCAGCATCACTGGTTTGTATATAGTTTCACTACTGGCCACTTAAGCGCTTTAAATCCTATTGGAGACAGAGTGCTATATAAATAAAATTATTATTATTATTATTATTATTATTACTTGGGGGACTCTGAACACTTTGCAAAAGTGATTCAATCATAAAAGCCCGTTATTTAAAAAAAATGTTTAAAAAAAACTGAACTCATCTTCCAATTTCAATTTTAAGTATTATCAAATCCATCTAGATTTTACTTGCTTACAATAATTGAATGGACAATGTGGGTTACAAAGATCAAGTAAATACAAAGGATTTGCATATGTGTAGTTGCCATAATTGCCCATATTGTACTCTCTAAGCCTTTCATATACAGTATGTGATTTGCTCAAGATGTAGTTTTTGTGTGGGATAAAAACTGGAAAAAAATTTTTTGAAAATGCTTTCAAATGCAAAACATCAATTTCCTTCAATATAATGCACAGGGAGACTACTAGCTTCTATAGGTCACCACTGGCAGTTGGTTCTGGAGTTTTTGGTCTCAATTATTATTTTATTTTTTTAACTTGTCTTCTATTGCATCAGCCAACTCATGGGTTTGAATTATAAGCTTTGTATTGGTTTTATTAGCTCTTGCCAATATCAACTGTATCTGTTACTGGGTTGTTGTTGTTGTTGTTGTTGTTGTTGTTGTTGTTGTTATGTATTTTAATGTTTATGTATCTTCAGCAAACTTTGTAGCATATGGGAGCAAACACAGTACTAAAAAGACTGGGTATTACTATTAACAAACAAACAGAGGGATAAGAGAGCCCCAATAACAAATTTAGATTCTATAGAATTGGACAGCTTCTCCTTTAACAGCCTTCATTCTACAAACGTATAAAAATGTATGACTATTGCTATACTCTCATCATCACTGTTTATTTCATTTTTGACTGCCAGACGCTATTTTTAACTGCACATAAAATTTTCATACTGCCATCTGGATCTGTAAAGCCCCTTTTGAGCTCCATTAGTAGAATGACAATATATGAAACACCGTTATTATTACCTTTAAAACTAATACTCATGTTACGCACACATGAAACAGTGATGTAATTTGCATCTTACAGCTTCACAATTCTTCCTTGATCCTCAATATGATATTAAATATAGTTTCCAATATAAACCCATTTGCAGACTGTAATGTTCATATTGCTGTCATAAACCAATCTGAGTGAATGTAAATTTTGGACTGGGATTACGTATCGAAAAATAATACAGAAACTTAATTAGATTTCACAGGAAAATAGGGCAGTGAAGGGAGCTTCCCAGCACAAAACCTCATGTAACACATTGTTTATCATATATAATTGTACTATAGGTTCTTTATCCAATTGTTCTGCTGAGGCTACTTTCTAATATACTAGCAGTATTGATTTGTAGTTAAATAAAACAAAACAATTTACATTAATTTGTATAGCTAATTTTTTTTAAATTCATAAAAAATGATGTGAAAATGCCCAGAAAGCATACAGTTTGCTGCACTGTTTATGTTATTCTAAGTTAAGTAAAAAATATACTGCATGGTTTATATTAAATTGTACCCATATGTTTCACTTTTACAATCTTTTAGGTGCAATTTTTTAGCAATAAACCACAAAGAAAAACCCCATGTACCAAGTGATCAACCAGTTGTCCAGAGGCTCTGTGTAGAGTATTGCCACTGCTCTCAAAATCTATATATATATATATATATATATATATAAATGTGAAAGCCCTCACTCACTCACTCACGACTAATTCTCTTACTTCCCGATATGTTTGGAAGCTTAAATTTAACATAGGTATTCTTCAGGCGGAAAATAGGATAACTAAGTAATTGGAATGTTAATAAACTTCCCCTAAGGGGATGAAAAGAGGGCTGACATAATGACACCAACACTGATGCGTGACTTGCATGAACGATAACACCAAAATGGACAATCCGATCAAAAGTTGAATTGCACCTTCAGTGCGTAGAATTTAATAAACTACAAAAATGGTCCTGTCACTTTTTACTGTATCTGCTACGGGTGCTCCTTGGGTAACACCAAGAACCTTGGATTAAAATGTAATTACATCAAGACGTCTCAAATTTACATATCTATAGATTTTAACACTCGCAACCATCTAAATCAGAAACTCCCGTGTGAAGAACGGGTAGAACAGCTTGTGGACAATAAACAGTAAGGAAAAAAGTGGGGTGGCGCTGTGAATACAGGTTCAACTGATACATAGAATTTGATGGCAGATAAGAACCACTTGTCCCATCTAGTCTTCCCTTTTTAACCATATTATTAACTCAGTCACAAATATTTATTAAAAGTTAGATGTATTGCACATATTAGCTCCCGTGAGTATTCAACAAACAAAGCATACAATTGCTAAAATAAAGAAATTATTCCATCCTAACATAAGGGTAACAATAAAAATCTGATTTAATTCCCACAATATAATGCTCCCCACAAATGGTATAAGAGTCTACTCCGCTAGGTGGTTTAAAACAAAGTTCCTAATATCAGGGTAGAATAAGGGTGTACTGTATCTGCACCTAGAGCTTGTAACTCAAATGTTCATAGTAATTCAACTTATAGTAAGTACTCGGCAAGGTCCGCAAACAATTTATATATACCAGCAAAGTGTTATTGTAGAGTAAACGTCTGTCAGTGAAAAAACTACTGTAGAATGTGTCATACGTTTATAGAGCTGAAGTTGTCATGCTTCCAAGAAAAGATTTGATGGAAACAATTGGGCTGACACATTGGTGTAGAATGTAGAGTGGAGCAGCATATGGTGAGTCCAGCCCCCTGTACACTGGTAGGAGCAGGGGACCGACTGTGCTGTCAGTGTCTGCACTCCTTGAAGCTCAGTAATACAGACTTTAATATGTGTGCACACTGTTATCACCATTATTATACTCCAATGTGTCAGCCCCAGAATGACTGGGAAACCTGGACTATCATGGAGTCTATAGAAGAAAATAAATTGATGGTTGGGTATAATCTGCAATTATCTTCTTTAACATCTATGGCAGCTAATACAATGGGATGTTTCCATCAAACCATAGGGAAAAAAAAAAACAATATGTATGCTTCATATAAAACATTTATATAACTGATTGTGTGGAGAATACTGTATGTCTCCTGAACTGAGAGTCAATAGAGGTTTGAACATCCAGCTGATAATGACTTGAAAACAATATGGATAGAAGTCCACCCTGCTGCTTCATAGAGATCTGTGGCAGAGTCCAGTGTGTTTTAAAGATGTTTCCATCACTCTAGTAGAGCATACTCATAGTACCACTGGTACCTCTTGTACACCTTTCATGTATGATTATCCATGTGGATATATGGTAGCCTGTTTAGAATAGACATGACCTTTCCAAGGTTCCATCCGAAGAACAAATGCTTGTTCTGTACTTTGTCCTGGATAAATAAATTGTGAGTGCACTTACAACAATATGCTAATGTAACGTCTCTTCCTTTTTATTCACTGCTTCTGTATAAGATTATGGTAAAACAATATTTTTATTGATATGAAATGATAATACAATCTTTGGAAAAAATAGGGATTCATTATCATGACAACTTTATCTTTAAATATATTCCAAAAGGGATCCTTGTTAGAGATGAGCGGGTTCGGTTTCTTTGAATCCGAACCCGCACGAACTTCACTTTTTTTTTCACGGGTCCGAGCGACTCGGATCTTCCCGCCTTGCTCGGTTAACCCGAGCGCGCCCGAACGTCATCATGACGCTGTCGGATTCTCGCGAGACTCGGATTCTATATAAGGAGCCGCGCGTCGCCGCCATTTTCACACGTGCATTGAGATTGATAGGGAGAGGACGTGGCTGGCGTCCTCTCCATTTAGATTAGATTTAGAAGAGAGAGAGAGAGAGAGATTGCTGTGATACTGTAGATTAGAAGAGAGTGCAGACAGAGTTTAGTGACTGACGACCACAGTGACCAGTGACCACCAGAGACAGTGCAGTTGTTTGTTTTATTTAATATATCCGTTCTCTGCCTGAAAAAAACGATACACAGTCACACAGTGACTCAGTCTGTGTGCACTGCTCAGCCCAGTGTGCTGCACATCAATGTATTGTATATAAAGCTTATAATTGTGGGGGAGACTGGGGAGCACTGCAGGTTGTTATAGCAGGAGCCAGGAGTACATGATAAATAATATTATATTAAAATTAAACAGTGCACACTTTTGCTGCAGGAGGGCCACTGCCAGTGTGACTAGTGGTGACCAGTGCCTGACCACCAGTATATTAGTCGTATTGTATACTATCTCTTTATCAACCAGTCTATATTAGCAGCAGACACAGTACAGTGCGGTAGTTCACGGCTGTGGCTACCTCTGTGTCGGCACTCGGCAGGCAGTCCGTCCATCCATAATTGTATTATAATATATACCACCTAACCGTGGTTTTTTTTTCATTCTTTATACCGTCGTCATACTAGTTGTTACGAGTATACTACTATCTCTTTATCAACCAGTGTACAGTGCGGTAGTTCACGGCTGTGGCTACCTCTGTGTCGGCACTCGGCAGGCAGTCCGTCCAACCATAATTGTATTATATACCACCTAACCGTGGTTTTTTTTTCATTCTTTATACCGTCGTCATACTAGTTGTTACGAGTATACTACTATCTCTTTATCAACCAGTGTACAGTGCGGTAGTTCACGGCTGTGGCTACCTCTGTGTCGGCACTCGGCAGGCAGTCCGTCCAACCATAATTGTATTATAATATATACCACCTAACCGTGGTTTTTTTTTCATTCTTTATACCGTCGTCATACTAGTTGTTACGAGTATACTACTATCTCTTTATCAACCAGTGTACAGTGCGGTAGTTCACGGCTGTGGCTACCTCTGTGTCGGCACTCGGCAGGCAGTCCGTCCATCCATAATTGTATTATAATATATACCACCTAACCGTGGTTTTTTTTTCATTCTTTATACCGTCGTCATACTAGTTGTTACGAGTATACTACTATCTCTTTATCAACCAGTGTACAGTGCGGTAGTTCACGGCTGTGGCTACCTCTGTGTCGGCACTCGGCAGGCAGTCCGTCCAACCATAATTGTATTATAATATATACCACCTAACCGTGGTTTTTTTTTCATTCTTTATACCGTCGTCATACTAGTTGTTACGAGTATACTACTATCTCTTTATCAACCAGTGTACAGTGCGGTAGTTCACGGCTGTGGCTACCTCTGTGTCGGCACTCGGCAGGCAGTCCGTCCAACCATAATTGTATTATATACCACCTAACCGTGGTTTTTTTTTCATTCTTTATACCGTCGTCATACTAGTTGTTACGAGTATACTACTATCTCTTTATCAACCAGTGTACAGTGCGGTAGTTCACGGCTGTGGCTACCTCTGTGTCGGCACTCGGCAGGCAGTCCGTCCAACCATAATTGTATTATAATATATACCACCTAACCGTGGTTTTTTTTTCATTCTTTATACCGTCGTCATACTAGTTGTTACGAGTATACTACTATCTCTTTATCAACCAGTGTAGAGTGCGGTAGTTCACGGCTGTGGCTACCTCTGTGTCGGCACTCGGCAGGCAGTCCGTCCATCCATAATTGTATTATATACCACCTAACCGTGGTTTTTTTATACCACCTAACCGTGGCAGTCCGTCCATAATTGTATACTAGTATCCAATCCATCCATCTCCATTGTTTACCTGAGGTGCCTTTTAGTTCTGCCTATAAAATATGGAGAACAAAAAAGTTGAGGTTCCAAAATTAGGGAAAGATCAAGATCCACTTCCACCTCGTGCTGAAGCTGCTGCCACTAGTCATGGCCGAGACGATGAAATGCCAGCAACGTCGTCTGCCAAGGCCGATGCCCAATGTCATAGTACAGAGCATGTCAAATCCAAAACACCAAATATCAGAAAAAAAAGGACTCCAAAACCTAAAATAAAATTGTCGGAGGAGAAGCGTAAACTTGCCAATATGCCATTTACCACACGGAGTGGCAAGGAACGGCTGAGGCCCTGGCCTATGTTCATGGCTAGTGGTTCAGCTTCACATGAGGATGGAAGCACTCAGCCTCTCGCTAGAAAACTGAAAAGACTCAAGCTGGCAAAAGCACCGCAAAGAACTGTGCGTTCTTTGAAATCCCAAATCCACAAGGAGAGTCCAATTGTGTCGTTTGCGATGCCTGATCTTCCCAACACTGGACGTGAAGAGCATGCGCCTTCCACTATTTGCATGCCCCCTGCAAGTGCTGGAAGGAGCACCCGCAGTCCAGTTCCTGATAGTCAGATTGAAGATGTCAGTGTTGAAGTACACCAGGATGAGGAGGATATGGGTGTTGCTGGCGCTGGGGAGGAAATTGACCAGGAGGATTCTGATGGTGAGGTGGTTTGTTTAAGTCAGGCACCCGGGGAGACACCTGTTGTCCGTGGGAGGAATATGGCCGTTGACATGCCAGGTGAAAATACAAAAAAAATCAGCTCTTCGGTGTGGAGGTATTTCACCAGAAATGCGGACAACAGGTGTCAAGCCGTGTGTTCCTTTTGTCAAGCTGTAATAAGTAGGGGTAAGGACGTTAACCACCTCGGAACATCCTCCCTTATACGTCACCTGCAGCGCATTCATAATAAGTCAGTGACAAGTTCAAAAACTTTGGGTGACAGCGGAAGCAGTCCACTGACCAGTAAATCCCTTCCTCTTGTAACCAAGCTCACGCAAACCACCCCACCAACTCCCTCAGTGTCAATTTCCTCCTACCCCAGGAATGCCAATAGTCCTGCAGGCCATGTCACTGGCAAGTCTGACGAGTCCTCTCCTGCCTGGGATTCCTCCGATGCATCCTTGCGTGTAACGCCTACTGCTGCTGGCGCTGCTGTTGTTGCCGCTGGGAGTCGATGGTCATCCCAGAGGGGAAGTCGTAAGCCCACTTGTACTACTTCCAGTAAGCAATTGACTGTTCAACAGTCCTTTGCGAGGAAGATGAAATATCACAGCAGTCATCCTACTGCAAAGCGGATAACTGAGTCCTTGACAACTATGTTGGTGTTAGACGTGCGTCCGGTATCCGCCGTTAGTTCACAGGGAACTAGACAATTTATTGAGGCAGTGTGCCCCCGTTACCAAATACCACCTAGGTTCCACTTCTCTAGGCAGGCGATACCGAGAATGTACACGGACGTCAGAAAAAGACTCACCAGTGTCCTAAAAAATGCAGTTGTACCCAATGTCCACTTAACCACGGACATGTGGACAAGTGGAGCAGGGCAGGGTCAGGACTATATGACTGTGACAGCCCACTGGGTAGATGTATGGACTCCCGCCGCAAGAACAGCAGCGGCGGCACCAGTAGCAGCATCTCGCAAACGCCAACTCTTTCTAGGCAGGCTACGCTTTGTATCACCGCTTTCCAGAATACGCACACAGCTGAAAACCTCTTACGGCAACTGAGGAAGATCATCGCGGAATGGCTTACCCCAATTGGACTCTCCTGTGGATTTGTGGCATCGGACAACGCCAGCAATATTGTGTGTGCATTAAATCTGGGCCAATTCCAGCACGTCCCATGTTTTGCACATACCTTGAATTTGGTGGTGCAGAATTTTTTAAAAAACGACAGGGGCGTGCAAGAGATGCTGTCGGTGGCCAGAAAAATTGCGTGACACTTTCGGCGTACAGGCACCACGTACAGAAGACTGGAGCACCACCAAAAACTACTGAACCTGCCCTGCCATCATCTGAAGCAAGAAGTGGTAACGAGGTGGAATTCAACCCTCTATATGCTTCAGAGGTTGGAGGAGCAGCAAAAGGCCATTCAAGCCTATACAATTGAGCACGATATAGGAGATGAAATGCACCTGTCTCAAGTGCAGTGGAGAATGATTTCAACGTTGTGCAAGGTTCTGATGCCCTTTGAACTTGCCACACGTGAAGTCAGTTCAGACACTGCCAGCCTGAGTCAGGTCATTCCCCTCATCAGGCTTTTGCAGAAGAAGCTGGAGGCATTGAAGAAGGAGCTAACACGGAGCGATTCCGCTAGGCATGTGGGACTTGTGGATGCAGCCCTTAATTCGCTTAACAAGGATTCACGGGTGGTCAATCTGTTGAAATCAGAGCACTACATTTTGGCCACCGTGCTCGATCCTAGATTTAAAGCCTACCTTGGATCTCTCTTTCTGGCAGACACAGGTCTGCTGGGGTTGAAAGACCTGCTGGTGACAAAATTGTCAAGTCAAGCGGAACGCGACCTGTCAACATCTCCTCCTTCACATTCTCCCGCAACTGGGGGTGCGAGGAAAAGGCTCAGAATTCCGAGCCCACCCGCTGGCGGTGATGCAGGGCAGTCTGGAGCGACTGCTGATGCTGACATCTGGTCCGGACTGAAGGACCTGACAACGATTACGGACATGTCGTCTACTGTCACTGCATATGATTCTCTCAACATTGATAGAATGGTGGAGGATTATATGAGTGACCGCATCCAAGTAGGCACGTCACACAGTCCGTACTTATACTGGCAGGAAAAAGAGGCAATTTGGAGGCCCTTGCACAAACTGGCTTTATTCTACCTAAGTTGCCCTCCCACAAGTGTGTACTCCGAAAGAGTGTTTAGTGCCGCCGCTCACCTTGTCAGCAATCGGCGTACGAGGTTACATCCAGAAAATGTGGAGAAGATGATGTTCATTAAAATGAATTATAATCAATTCCTCCGCGGAGACATTGACCAGCAGCAATTGCCTCCACAAAGTACACAGGGAGCTGAGATGGTGGATTCCAGTGGGGACGAATTGATAATCTGTGAGGAGGGGGATGTACACGGTGATATATCGGAGGGTGAAGATGAGGTGGACATCTTGCCTCTGTAGAGCCAGTTTGTGCAAGGAGAGATTAATTGCTTCTTTTTTTGGGGGGGTCCAAACCAACCCGTCATATCAGTCACAGTCGTGTGGCAGACCCTGTCACTGAAATGATGGGTTGGTTAAAGTGTGCATGTCCTGTTTTGTTTATACAACATAAGGGTGGGTGGGAGGGCCCAAGGATAATTCCATCTTGCACCTCTTTTTTCTTTTCTTTTTCTTTGCATCATGTGCTGATTGGGGAGGGTTTTTTGGAAGGGACATCCTGCGTGACACTGCAGTGCCACTCCTAGATGGGCCCGGTGTTTGTGTCGGCCACTAGGGTCGCTAATCTTACTCACACAGCTACCTCATTGCGCCTCTTTTTTTCTTTGCGTCATGTGCTGTTTGGGGAGGGTTTTTTGGAAGGGACATCCTGCGTGACACTGCAGTGCCACTCCTAGATGTGCCCGGTGTTTGTGTCGGCCACTAGGGTCGCTAATCTTACTCACACAGCTACCTCATTGCGCCTCTTTTTTTCTTTGCGTCATGTGCTGTTTGGGGAGGGTTTTTTGGAAGGGACATCCTGCGTGACACTGCAGTGCCACTCCTAGATGTGCCCGGTGTTTGTGTCGGCCACTAGGGTCGCTAATCTTACTCACACAGTCAGCTACCTCATTGCGCCTCTTTTTTTCTTTGCGTCATGTGCTGTTTGGGGAGGGTTTTTTGGAAGGGCCATCCTGCGTGACACTGCAGTGCCACTCCTAGATGGGCCCGGTGTCTGTGTCGGCCACTAGGGTCGCTAATCTTACTCACACAGCTACCTCATTGCGCCTCTTTTTTTCTTTGCGTCATGTGCTGTTTGGGGAGGGTTTTTTGGAAGGGACATCCTGCGTGACACTGCAGTGCCACTCCTAGATGGGCCCGGTGTTTGTGTCGGCCACTAGGGTCGCTTATCTTACTCACACAGCGACCTCGGTGCAAATTTTAGGACTAAAAATAATATTGTGAGGTGTGAGGTATTCAGAATAGACTGAAAATGAGTGTAAATTATGGTTTTTGAGGTTAATAATACTTTGGGATCAAAATGACCCCCAAATTCTATGATTTAAGCTGTTTTTTAGTGTTTTTGGAAAAAAACACCCGAATCCAAAACACACCCGAATCCGACAAAAATAATTCGGTGAGGTTTTGCCAAAACGCGTTCGAACCCAAAACACGGCCGCGGAACCGAACCCAAAACCAAAACACAAAACCCGAAAAATTTCAGGCGCTCATCTCTAATCCTTGTACCATAGTGCTTGCAGCACCCCAACTCTTCTTGCAGAGGGAATCACCACCATACCTCGTCTATCTCAAATAAACTTCAGGCATTGGTTCAATTTGAAATCCATTTTTTATACCAATTTGAAATCCCAAGGAGCCACAATGAGCATATAGAGGGGCAAATAATTTTACCACTTGAATAAAATCAAACAATCAATTCTTCTAAAGTCAATCAGTCTCCTGAGAATATTAATATTCTCAATAGTGATTTGTATAGATAAAGCAAGTCTCATACTGAGTCCATCCTGTAAAAAAAATCAAATATTTGAAGAACAGAAGCTGTGACTAGATTTATTCTGGGCTCTCACTAATTAAATAAACTTTCTCCAAACCTCATAATATATCACGCGGAAGATCTTCTTTAATACACACTGTAGTTAAGAGTATTAATACATATTCAATTACTCCTTTGACGAAATTACAGGTTCCTTATTGCACATCCATGTTGTCCACATTTCACAAAAGAATGAGTGACTTCCATTTCTCCCTATTTCCCACAACAGACTTTAATATAAGTTAGAGGTGTATTGTTATATTGTATCTATTATATTTGGAATAAGTAGTTTATTTGGTTAATCTGTGTTCAATGTGCGTGTAAATGTTAATAGGAATAAAACTGGTTATACTCTAGACCAAGTTTCATCCAACCAACCAACTAGTTGATTGATTGGAGTGAAAATCTATAATAGATGGGAGCAAATGACAATCATCAACTTGCTCCCATACCCAGCAAAATGGACAAAAACTACCTTTCATACAAGTTGTTTAAATCAAACCAATTTAATCAACTTGTCTGAACGATAATGGGTTTTGTAGCAAATGGTTGTCATTTGCGCCAACAAATACCAGATCTCATTCCAGCTTTAGTCTAAGCCAAAGTGTTATTTAATATAGTTAAAGATGTCCTTTGCAATCTTAAGGGAGGTACACACTGAGAGAACCGTGTTTAATTTCCAAGCAATCTGACCAGATTGCTTAGAAATTAAGCACAGATCTTTCTGTGTGTATGCCCCATAGCGATAGCGATGCACGGCCCCGTGCACAGCTATCGCTGACTCTAGATTGGCACAATCTAGACACATCACTCACTTCACTGTTGGGTGAAGTGAGGATTCCCCCTTCCCCCATCCCTCCCCCCTCGCTCAGCACACATGGCGCTGTGTGCTGAGCGGGGGAAAGATGTGTGCTGAGAGGTCTGTGCTAGATTGTTCAGCACACATCTCTGTACACATAGATACGTGTGTATGGCCCTTAAGTCCCCTGACTGTATAATCAGATCTGATTAGGATGAGTATTCTAGAATAAGTAGTAAACATGTTATCTCTGGAGCTGCAGGAAATCTGATCACATACACCCCATTGTGTACAGGAACCCAGACATCTTGTCTGCACTCCTCATCAGACTCTATGACACCCTGACTGACATGCTTGTGTTGAGAATAAACAAGGAGTGGTACAAAAAGAGTAGTGAGATTTACTGGTGGGTGAATATCTGCAGAGCACATATAGAGAGGTAGTTGGACTTCTGGAACCCATTTTTGGTGGGTTCTAGACTTTCTAAGGAAATCCAGCCCTGGGTTGACCAGTTTAGTACTGGTTAGTGCTATGCCAGGGAGACCACACTTTGTGTGCCCACCTGCTATAGCGTCAGCCCCCCAGTTAGTTTTAGGAAAATCTGTGGAACCCCATGCCATTTTTTAAGATGTCTGGAGCTGGTTATAGATTTATGGGTAGACCCCAAGCATTCTTCTTATTTAGTTCTTTGTAACATTTTGGTTGGTTTTGAACTGAAAAATTTAAATCCAGGTGGAGTTTAGAGCTGCAGAAAATGAAACACATAAATAGTAGGTTTTAACTGAAGCCAGAACCGATGAATGATAGTACTTTTTCACACAGAAACAAGCCATCTATATCTGTTGGTTAAAAAATTTAAGCTGTCAGGAGATTTGATTCTGTTTGTGTTCACGGACTGTGATTAATGCTTGGAACTGTTTGTGACTGTTATGAACCACAAGCAGTGGTTCATTCCTGTTCATGTATTTTATGTTTTAGTTCTCTTGCAGGCCAGGATTTCCCTTTTTTCTGGTTTAGAAGACTCTTTTTGGCCGCCGGTGGTGAGTCTGTGTTATTGCAGCCTGTTTCCATGTGTTTAGCCTCACCTGTCTGTTAATTGCACCTGTCAGTTTGGAGTTGTGCAGCAGGGCAGCTGCATGACATAATTAATAAGGGTCCCTGCTGTGATTGGAGGTATTCCTTGTTATATTCTCCCTCACTGCCTGACACAGACGCCGGTGATAGCTTCTGTCTAGCTGCTTCCTGCCTTGAAGCATTCCTGTCCAGAAGTCCAGTGGCTTTGTCTGTTCCTGATCCCGTATCCTGTTCCTTGGTGTCCACTGGTCTGTCATTGGAACTCTGCCTGTCCTCCGATCCTGAGAGCCTGTGTCAGCTACTTTGGGGGTTCCTGTCCGTTTCCCAGTATTTGTACCGGTTTCGTGAGTAGCGGCTTTGCCGCGTCTGTCGGCCTAGGCCGTAGCTACTTGTTATTTTACTTTGAATTTATCTGCAGAGGGTTCTGCATATGCTGTCCTCGCCGGTACACAACGGTGTTGTGTCGGCGTGTGGACAGCACTGCCTGAGTTGTAGTTTTTTGTCTTGGCGGCTGCGCCGCACATACTTTATTTAAGTTCTGTAGCACCCTTAACTGGGTACTTCCTTCTTTAGTTAGAGGTTCCCCTTGTCATCGCCTCGTCTCAGTCTACGCCTTGTCTCCAACTAAGACCGGGGGGCATCGGAGTTGGGCAGACATAATCCGCCCTTCAAACGCGGCTACCGTGGGCCCAAGAAACCATAGTCATGCAGGCGTAAGCTGACAACGAGGGTGAGACAATGGAGTTAGGGTTCCTTGGGGGTGCTGCCGAGCTCCGTTTATACTGCAGTTTGCGTTCCAGTGCTTGTGGCTTGTCCACCCTGAGCACCGAGCACTGCGAATGTAATATTATCACCGGCCCATACAACAAAAAAGAAACAAAGCTAAATAGTAGTATTTTCTTTTTTGTCCCAGTCCTGTCTAGTTCAGAACCCAGTCCAGTCTTGTCTTGTCTAGTTCAGAACCCAGTCCAGTCTTGTCTTGTCTAGTTCAAAATCCAGTCCAGTCTTGTCTTGTATAGTTCAAAATCCAGTCCAGTCTTGTCTTCTCTAGTCTTGTCTTGTCTAGTCTGAAGTCCTCCTATGCCTACTATGCAAGCCCTGCAGGCGTCTCAGCCCTAAACTCTGCTTTCAGTGCTTTGAAACCTGAGCGGCTGGAAGTTTTGCAGCAATCCTCAAAGCAACTGAAAAACCTTCTGACCAAGATTTTGCTTATCTTGCCAGAAGTCGTTGAGAGTTCATCTATCTCTAAAGAGACTCTTGCTCACAATATGGTGACAAGAGAATCCTCAGGTTCGGTTGGAGAGAAAAAGTTTAAAAGTTTTCTGCGGCCCAGGCTCTCAGAAGAGGAGCGTCTGCATCACAGAAACTTAAATGTATGCCTATATTGTGGGGGTTTAGGCCACTATCTGCAGACCTGTGATTTGCGCAAGCCAAAGTGTGGCGACAAGTCCTACCCTCTGGCCAAGTTGAGTCAGGATCTAAGACCTACTCCTGTCTCCACTGTGGCAGAGGTACTTGTCACAAAACCCACACTAAAAAGCACTCTGTCCTATAATTGGGGTCCTTGGGCTAGGGAGCCCCATTATAGATTCGGGAACCAAAGGAGAATGTTTCTCTCCTCTCTTCTCTTTCCTGTTGAATCAGAGTTGCAAACCCCGGTAGTGGAATCTCAGAGTCCTGAAGCGGTATCCGATGCCCAGAGTCCTGAAGCGGTATCCAATGCCCAGAGTCCTGAAGCGGTATCCAATGCCCAGAGTCCTGAAGCGGTACCCGATGCCCAGAGTCCTGAAGCGGTACTCGATGCCCAGAGTCCTGAAGTGGTACCCGATGCCCAGGATCCTGAAGCAGTACCCGATGCCTGGGGTCCTGAAGCAGTACCCGATGCCTGGGGTCCTGAAGCAGTACCCAATGCCTGGGGTCTTGAAGTGGTACCCGATGCCTGGGGTCCTGAAGCGGTACCAGATGCCCGGGGTCCCGAAGCGGTACCAGATGCCCGGGGTCCCGAAGCGGTGCCAGATGCTCAGGGTCCCGGAGTGGTGCCAGATGCTCGGGGTCCCGGAGTGGTGCCAGATGCTCGGGGTCCTGGAGTGGTGCCAGATTCTCAGGGTCCTGGAGTGGTGCCAGATGCTCGGGGTCTAGGAGTGGTGCCCGATGCTCAGCGTCCTGGAGTGGTACCCGATGCTCTGGGTCTAGGAGTGGTGCCCGATGCTCTGGGTCTAGGAGCGGTGCCCGATGCTCCGGGTTGAAGAGGAACATCTGATATAATAGCTCAGGTGTCAATTCTAGAAGGGAATTCGAGAAGCAAAACCCCAGAAGGGATCTTTGAAGTAATATCCCTAAGTGGGGTCTTGAAAGACACAACCCCAGAGAAGGGTCTAGAGGTCGCTTCCACCGGAAAGGGAGGCATAGCTTTAGTGGAGGTTCTGAAGGTCATAGCTTCAGCAAAAGTCCCGGAGGTCATAATCCCGGGAGATGTCTCGATAGTTATCGACTTAGAGAGGGGGTCCGATGGTTCGGTCTCAGAGAGGGGGTCGGATGCTCCAGTCTCAGAGAGGGGGTCGGATGGTCCGGTCTCAGAACAGGGGGTCCGATGATCTGGTCTCAGAGAGGGGGTCCGATGGTCCAGTCTCAGAGAGGGGGTCCGATGGTCTGGTCTCAGAGAGGGGGTCTGATGGTCCGGTCTCAGAGAGGGGGTCCGATGGTCCGGTCTCAGAGAGGGGGTCCGACGGTCCGGTCCCAGAGAGGGAGTCCGACGGTCCGGCCCCAGAGAGGGAATCTGATGGTCCGTCCCCAGCAAGAGTATCCAAGGTGCTGGCCCCAGAGGGGTTCCCGAAGGCCACTGCCCCAGCGGGGTTCCCGAAGGCCACTGCCCCAGCAGGGTTCCTGAGGGCCACTGCCCCAGAGGGGGTTCCGAGAGCCACTGCCCCAGAGGGGGTTCCGAGGGCAACTGCCCCAGAGGGGGTTCCGAGGGCCACTGCCCCAGAGGGGGTTCTAAGGGACACTGCCCCAGAGGGGGTTCCGAGGGCCACTGCCCCAGAGGGGGTTCCGAGGGCCACTGCCCCAAAGAGGGTCCCGAAGGCCACAGCCTCGAGTAAGGTCAGTAGTGACCTGATCCTAGCAATGCACTCCAGTCAGTCAGATGGGAAGGAAGCAGATCCTGACTCTGTTGATATCTCAACATCTATAGTCTTTGTTGGGGACTTAGTCCAATTTCTGGCGCTTTACAAACACTACTTCACCATTACGCTGCCTAGACCATTTTTGGGCATCACTTTAGAGAACCTTGCGCTCTATCTGATTTATTCTTTTAGAGGAGAGCCTTTTGAGTGGGCGACCAGCCTAATGAAAGCTGAAGATCCCATTCTTCAGGATCCCCCGGCATTCAGTGATGCAGTTATTAAGAGATATGGTTCCAAAGAAATTGGTTCAGGTTCCTCTAGGTCACCCGTCTTATCTGCTGAGAGTCCACCGTATACTGTAAACTCGGCACAAAAATCTCAGCCCATTGCTTTGACTGCAGGATGTGCTTTTCTGTCTTCTTCTAGCAGCAGTACTTATTCTGAAAGTTCAGCTCCCAAGGTAAAGGAACCAATCTCTGATTTGAACCCAGACTTGCTGGAAGGTACCATGAGTTCAGACAATGTTTGGGGAATAACCTTGGTCAGACCTCAAGAACCTTGTAAAAAAAAGAAGAAAAAAAAGAATTATTGACTCTTGCCTTGTTAAAAAAAATATTTTTTTTTCCTTGTCTTGTGTCCAGTGGCCACCGTCAAGGGGGGAAGGGGGGGCACTGTTACAAGCTGTTGTCACAGCTTGTTTCTGTTTCTTGTCATTGTCTGTTTGTTCCAGTGTCAGGTTTTTTGTGTATCCTTTGTTTTGGAAATTCTGAATTTTGGGGTCCGTTGACCCCTCCTCAAAGGGGGGGGGGGGTACTGTCATGAGCCACGGCAGTGGTTCATTCCTGTTTTGCATTTTGGTTATGTATTTTATGTTTTACTTCTGTTTCTGTTCCCTTGGTTTTTGTGGGGTGTCCAGTGTCCACCCTTAAGGAGAGGGTACTGTTATGAACCACAAGCAATGGTTCATTCCTGTTCATGTATTTTATGTTTTAGTTCTCTTGCAGGCCAGGATTTCCCTTTTCTCTGGTTTAGAAGACTCTTGTTGGCCGCCGGTGGTGAGTCTGTGTTGGCCGCCGGTGGCAGCCTGTTTCCATGTGTTTAGCCTCACCTGTCTGTTAATTGCACCTGTCAGTTTGGAGTTGTGCAGCAGGGCAGCTGCATGACATAATTAATTAGGGTCCCTGCTGTGATTGGAGGTATTCCTTGATATATTCTCCCTCACTGCCTGACACAGACGCCGGTGATAGCTTCTGTCTAGCTGCTTCCTGCCTTGAAGCGTTCCTGTCCAGAAGTCCAGTGGCTTTGTCTGTTCCTGATCCTGATCCCGTATCCTGTTTCTTGGTGTCCACTGGTCTGTCATTGGAACTCTGCCTGTCCTCCGGTCCTGAGAGCCTGTGTCAGCTACTTTGGGGGTTCCTGTCCGTTTGCCAGTATTTGTACCGGTTTCGTGAGTAGCGGCTTTGCCGCGTCCGTCGGCCTAGGCCGTAGCTGTTAGGTTCCTGGTGCTCAGAACAAGGGAGATGTTATGAAGTGAGTCCAGAGCACCAGGACGTAATGCTCTGGAGACTATGGTTGCTTGAGCCCATGGCAGCCGCGTTTGAAGGGCGGATTACGTCTGCCCAACTTCGATGCCCCCTCAGGTCTTAATGAGAGACAAAGAGTGAACCGAGACAGGGTGATAACAAGGGGCCCTCTAACTAAACAACAAGGCCAGGGGCTACTAACAAACCTAAAACCAAAGTATGTGCGGCTTGCCGCCAAAGGAAAAGAACAACAAAGGAAATGCTGACCACACGCCGACACAATACTTTTGTGTACCGGCGGTGACAGCATAAGCAGAACCCTCTGCAAAACACCAGTGACAGAAGTAATAACGGAATACAGCGGCCTAGGCCGATGGACGCGGCAGAGCCGCTACTCACGGAACCGGTTTGAATACTGGCAAACGGATAGGAACCCCCAATGTTGCCGACACAGACTCTCAGAACTGGAGGACAGGCAGAATCCCAAACAACAGACCGGTGGACACCAAGAAGCCAGAATCTCGACCAGGCATAGGCAAAGCCACAGGACTTCTGGACAGGAACGCTTCACAGCAGGACACGGGATCAGACACAGGAATCGACACAGGGACTGACACAGGAATCGACACAGGAAGCAGCTCGACAGACACTGCTACACAGGAGCTCAGGAACTGGCAGGAACAAGCTCAGAACTCAAGCAGACTGGAAACCTAGAAATATTACCAGCGTCTGTGAATTGCACTGAGCCAGTATATAACAGAGAGGCCTAATTAATAATGTCATGCAGCTGCCCTGTTGCATGATTCCAGACTGACAAGAAGCAATTAGCAGCCAGGTGAGGCTGAACACATGGGAACAAGCTGCAATTACACAGACTCACCAGCGGCAGCAACCAAGAGTATTCTTAAACAGAGCAACGGGAAATCCTGGCCTGAAAAACAACTTATAAACATAAAATAGGAATGAACCACTACCTGTGGTTCATAACAGTATCCCCTCCTTAAGGGTGAGCTCCGAGCACCCCATGACACCCACGGGGTACATGAACAGAAGAATAACATAAAATACCTAACTGACATGCAAAACAGGAATGAGCCACAGCCGTGGCTCATAACAGTACCCCCCCCCTTGAGGAGGGGTCAAAGGACCCCAAAATACAGACTATCCAAAACAAGGGATACAAAAAAAAACCTGACACACTGGTCAAAAATTATTTCTTTTTCTTCTTCTTCTTTTTACAAAGCTCTTTAGGTCTGACCAAGGTAATTCCCCAAACATTGTCTGAACTGATGGTACCACCCAGCAAGGCTGCGTTCAAATCAGAGATAGGTTTCTTACCCTTGGGAGCTGAACTTTCAGAATAAGTACTCCTATTAGAAGAAGAATTCAGAAAAACACATCCTGCAGTCAAAACAACGGGCTGAGACTCTTGTGCCGAGTTTACAGTATTTGGTGGACTCTCAGCAGACAAGACGGGTGACTTAGAGGAACCTGAACCAATTTCTTTGGAACCATATCTTTTAATAATTGCATCACTGAATGCTGGGGGATCCTGAAGAATGGGATCTTCAGCTTTCATTAGGCTGGTCGCCCACTCAAAAGGCTCTCCTCTAAAAGAATAAATCAGATAGAGCGCAAAGTTCTCTAAAGTGATGCCTAGAAATGGTCTAAACAACATAATAATGTAATAGTGTTTGTAAAGCGCCAGAAATTGGGCTAAGTCCCCATCAAAGATTATGGATGTTGAGATATCAACAGAGTCAGGATCTGTTTCCTTCCCATCTGACTGACTGGAGTGCTTTGCTAGGACCTGGTCACTATTGACCTTACTCGAGGCTGAGACTCTCTGAACCCCACCCGGGGCAGTAATTTTCTGAACCACACACGGGGCAGTGACTTTCTGAACCCCACACGGGGCAGTGACTTTCTGAACCCCACACGGGGCAGTGACTTTCTGAACCCCACACGGGGCAGTGACTTTCTGAACCCCACCTGGGGCAGTGACTTTCTGAACCCCACCCGGGGCAGTGACTTTCTGAACCCCACCCGGGGCAGTGACTTTCTGAACCCCACCCGGGGCGGTGGCCTCCGGGAACCCCGCTGGGGTCAGCACCTCGGATTCTTTTACTGGGACCAAGCCATCGGCCTCCCTCTCTGAGTCGATAATTATCGAAACTTCTCCCGGGACTATGACTTCCGGGACTTTTGCTGAAGCTATAATCTTCAGCACCTCCACTAATGCTACGCCTCTTAAGTTCTTTCCTGGGGAAGTGACCTCTAGACCCTTCTTAGAGGCTGCGTCTCTCGAGACCCCACTTGGGGATATTACTTCAAATATCCCTTCTGGGGTTTTGCTTCTCGAGTTCCCTTCTAGAACTATGGTTTTAGATATCCTTTCTGGGGTTGCGCTTTTCAAGTCCCTACCTGGGGTAACAGCTTCTGAGACCCCTTCTGGTATGGACACCTGAACTATAATATTTGATGTCCCTCTACAAGCTAGAGCATCAGGTACCGCTCCAGCGCTCTGGGCATCGGGTACCGTTCCAGCACTCTGGGCATCGGGTACCGCTCCAGCACTCTGGGCATCGGGTACCGCTCCAGCACTCTGGGCATCGGGTACCGCTCCAGCACTCTGGGCATCGGGTACCGCTCCAGCACTCTGGGCATCGGGTACCGCTCCAGCACTCTGGGCATTGGGTACCGCTCCAGCACTCTGGGCATTGGGTACCGCACCAAGATCCTGAGCATAGGGCACCTCTCCAGGACCCTGGGCAACGGGCACCACTCCAGGACCCTGGGCAACGGGCACCACTCCAGGACCCTGGGCAACGGGCACCACTCCAGGAACCTGGGCATCGGGCACCACTCCAGGAACCTGGGCATCGGGCACCACTCCAGGGGCTTGCAACTCTGCTTCAACAGGAACCTCAAGAGAGGAGAGAAACATCTTCTTTTGATTCCTGAATCTATAATGGGGCTCCCTTGCCCAAGGACCCCAATTATAGGACAGAGAGCTTTTTAGTGTGGGTTGTGTGACAAGTACCTCTGCCACAGTAGAGACAGGAGTAGGTCTTGTATCCTGACTCAACTTGGCCAGAGGGCAAGACTCGTCACCACACTTTGGCTTGCGCAACTCACAGGTCTGCAGATAGTGGCCTAAACCCCGACAATATAGGCATTAGTTTAAGTTTCTGCGACGCAGACGCTCCTCTTCTCAGAGCCTGGGCCGCAGAAAACTTTTAAACCTTTTGTCTTCAATTAAACCAGAGGATTCTCTTGTCACCATACTGTGAACAAGAGTCTCTTTAGAGATAGATGTACTCTCAACGACTTCTGGCAAGATGAGCAAGATTTTAGTCAGAAGGTTTTGCAGTTGCTTTAAGGATTGCCGCAAAACTTCTAGTCGCTCTGGTCTCAAAGCACTGAAAGCAGAGTTCAGGGCTGAGAGAGATGCCTGCAGGGCTTGCATAGTAGACATAGGAGGATTTAAAACTAGACAAGACAAGACAAGGCAAGACTAGACAAGGCAAGACTGAATTTTTAAACTAGACAAAACAAGACTGGTTTTTTTTGGGTTTTTTTTAACACCGGACTGGATTTTTTTTTTTTTAAACACCGGACTGGATTCTAAACACCGGACTGGATTCTAAACGCCGGACTGGATTCTGCACACTGAATTCTAGACAGGACTGGATTCAAGACTAGACACTGGACTGGACCAAAAAAGAAAAAAGTTTTATTTCTTTTTTGTGGTATGGCTGGTGATAATGTTAGGTTCCTGGTGCTCAGAACAAGGGATGTTATGAAGTGAGTCCAGAGCACCAGGACGTAATGCTGGGAAAGAGGAATGGAAAGGGAATAGCTCCTGGCGCCCTATCTCCGTTGTCTCGCCCATGCTGTCAGTACACTCTTGCGAGACTATGGTTGCTTGAGCCCATGGCAGCCGCATTTGAAGGGCGGATTACATCTGCCCAACTTCGATGCCCCCTCAGGTCTTAATGAGAGACAAAGAGTGAACCGAGACAGGGTGATAACAAGGGGCCCTCTAACTAAACAACAAGGCCAGGGGCTACTAACAAACCTAAAACCAAAGTATGTGCGGCTTGCCGCCAAAGGAAAAGAACAACAAAGGAAATGCTGACCACACGCCGTCACAATACTTTTGTGTACCGGCGGTGACAGCATAAGCAGAACCCTCTGCAAAACACCAGTGACAGAAGTAATAACGGAATACAGCAGCCTAGGCCGATGGACGCGGCAGAGCCGCTACTCACGGAACCGGTATGAATACTGGCAAACGGATAGGAACCCCCAATGCTGCCGACACAGACTCTCAGAACTGGAGGACAGGCAGAATCCCAAACGACAGACCGGTGGACACCAAGAAGCCAGAAACTCGACCAGGCATAGGCAAAGTCACAGGACTTCTGGACAGGAACGCTTCACGGCAGGACACGGGATCAGACACAGGAATCGACACAGGGACTGACACAGGAATCGACACAGGAAGCAGCTCAACAGACACTGCTACACAGGAGCTCAGGAACTGGCAGGAACAAGCTCAGAACTCAAGCAGACTTGAAACCTAGAAATATTACCAGCGTCTGTGAATTGCACTGAGCCAGCATATAACAGAGAGGCCTAATTAATAATGTCATGCAGCTGCCCTGTTGCATGACTCCAGACTGACAAGAAGCAATTAGCAGCCAGGTGAGGCTGAACACATGGGAACAAGCTGCAATTACACAGACTCACCAGTGGCAGCAACCAAGAGTATTCTTAAACAGAGCAACGGGAAATCCTGGCCTGAAAAACAACTTATAAACATAAAATAGGAATGAACCACTACCTGTGGTTCATAACAGTATCCCCTCCTTAAGGGTGAGCTCCGAGCACCCCATGACACCCACGGGGAACATGAACAGAAGAATAACATAAAATACCTAACTGACATGCAAAACAGGAATGAGCCACAGCCGTGGCTCATAACAGTAGCTACTTGTTATTTTACTTTGGATTTATCTGCAGAGGATTCTGCATATGCTATCCTCGCCGGTACATAATGGTGTTGTGTCGGCGTGTGGACAGCACTGCCTGAGTTGTAGTTTTTTGTCTTGGCGGCTGCGCCGCACATACTTTATTTAAGTTATGTAGCACCCTTAACTGGGTACTTCCTTCTTTAGTTAGAGGTTCCCCTTGTCATCGCCCCGTCTCAGTCTACACCTTGTCTCCAACTAAGACCGGGGGGCATCAGAGTTGGGCAGACATAATCCGCCCTTCAAACGCGGCTGCCGTGGGCCCAAGAAACCATAGTCATGCAGGCGTAGGCTGACAACGAGAGAGAGACAACGGAGTTAGGGTTCCTTGGGGGTGCTGCCGAGCTCTGTTTATGCTGCAGCTTGCATTCCAGTGCTTGTGGCTTGTCCACCCTGAGTACCGAGCACTGCGAACGTAACAGTGACATCGTAGGCAGAAAGCTTGAAGCTCAATTGAAGTTTCTGTGCATGAGCAAGAATGCATAAACTGGCTAGTACTGAGGAGTTGGCAAATACCCAGATCAGAGGTGCGGAGTCTAACACGCCGGTGGTTTTCATCAGGGACACCGTAAGCGAGTTTGGGCTTAGCTGCAACCGATGTGCAGGTCATGGTCTTCCTACTGGGTCCATCAGTACTGGTGTCTGACTATCTCATATGGATGAGAATTAAAGACTAGAGAAATAATGAGTTTCAGATTGGGACTGAAGAGCTGATTCTGTACACCAGACTGATAATGAAGGACTGGTATGATACTGCGGACTGCTACTGATAACTGTTCAGTACACACAATTGTTCATCACATAACAACTAGTGTATAACACATAAAGTACATTATAATACTATATCAAGTATATAATTACATATTGCTAGCATCTACAGTAGTTTCATAATGTCAGCATATGACCACAAACGAAGCCATCATGTGTCATATACAGTACAGTCATACTCTACACAATACAGCATATCTTCTCAATGTAAAATGGAGATGTTGTATCTTCATTCTTGCATCCTATTAGCTGATTCATAAGAAATAAAGATACATATTTACATGACCTCAGTTAGTAACAGTAATTCCGAGCATACACAGTTAAAGTGCCTGTCATTTCTTATAGCCTGACATCTGTCAGATATCATGCTTATAATGTTAGATATCTCACAGTGTATTGTCCAGAGGTGTAGCTAGGTGGCATGGTGCCCGGAGCAATGTTGTGTTTTAGTGCCCTTCTCCCCTGTACTGAATTGGGGACCTAGCCATCATGTGGTGGCATGTTACATTTGAAAAGAAACAATATTTAAATTCTAGATGGGCAACAGAGACGGTTCTAGACCTTGTGGAGTTCAGGGCGAGAGTTTCCTTTGGGTGCCCCTCATGTTTAAAATAGGGTCAGTGTGTGCCGAAGGCTTGAAACTACAATATAGGGGCATAGCAGTATGGCCAGTGTAATGGTTAGCATTACTGCCTCACAGCACTGAGGTCATGGTTTTCGATTCCCACCATCACCCAAACTCTGAGGAGTTGTATATTCTCCCCGTATTTGCATGGGTTTCTTCCAGGTACTCTGGTTTCCTTCTATAATACAAAAATATACTGGTAGGTTAACTGGCTCCTATGTGGAAGGGACTGATGTGAATGGCAAAATATTCTCTGTAAAGTGCTGCGGAATATGTGTGCGCTATATAAATAACTGGTAATAATAAATAAATAATGGGTTCATTGGGAAGGTGCGTGGCCACAGAATAGAACCAATTCACATTACAACGCACAGTAGTACCCCTTATACACATTATACAACACAGTAGAGCCCCTTATACACATTATTCCACACACTAGAGCCTCTAAAACATGTTACATTATGTTGAGCCCCTTATACACATTACACCATGGTAGAGCCGCTATGGAAGTTGCTGTATTTAACTTATCCCTTGTTTAATTTAAATAAATTTAAAACAACATATATGCACCGAGTGTCCTGACCCCCACAACCCTTAAAAAGGACCCCCCCCACAGACCTGATACCCCTTAATCTCTGAATGAAAATAATGCCCCAAAACTGTCCCTCCCCTGTCTGATACTCTCCCAATGCCTCAATGAAAATAATGCCACAAATGTTACCCCTCCAGACCTGAACCCCCCTAAACTCTCAATGAAAATAATGCAGCAAAATTGTCGTGTGCCGAGCAATCTCCTCTGAGACAGAGGCGGTCGCTGGGTGGGAGGGGCCTGAATGGCAGCGTTAAGCTGCCATTTAGTAGGCATGGTCCGGCCAACGCAGGCGTGGCAGGACCGTTGTGGGGGGGTGTCGCAGCGGCTGCGTGACATCTCACGCAGCCGCTATGGCCAACGGCAGCGACACACAACTCCCGGCCAGCCACAGGAGCTGCGCTGGCCGGGAGTTACTCCACAGATACAAAGGCATCGCCTCTGTGCGATGCTTTTCTATTTGTGCGGGGGGGGGGGCGTCACTGACATGCTGGGCGGACTAGCCCTGTGCTGGGCATCCCCCCACATGTCTGGAAACATGATGTAGCTGTGCTAACTTTAGCACAGCTACGATCAACTCGGAATGACCCCTTCTGTCTGCTGTAATGTTTAAACGGTGGACTTTGTCTGCTGTAATGTGTAAAAATGAGGACTCTGTCTGCCGTAATGTGTAAAAAGGGGGACTCTGTCTGCCGTAATGTGCAAAAGGTGGACTCTGTCTGCTGTAATGTGCAAAAAGAGGAAGCTGTCTGCCGTAATGTGTAAAAAGGGGACACTGCCTTAATGTGTAAAAAGGGGACACTGTCTGCCGTAATGTGTAAAAAGCGGACTCTACTTGCCGTAATGTGTAAAAGGTGCTCTACCTATTGTAGTGGCACTACTGTGCGTCTTAATTGAGACTACTGTACACCATAATATGAATTGGTATTATTTTGTGGCCACGCCCCTATATTTTTGACACGCTCACTGCATCCTATTTAACATAAGGGGTTGGGCGATGCAGTTTCTTGCACACAGCACTAAAATGTCTAGTTACGGCACTGGCAAAAAGAGAGTGACTCATGCAGTGTTGAATTGTAAAATTATACAAATAAACATAGAAACATAGAAACATAGAATTTGACGGCAGATAACAACCACTTGGCCCATCTAGTCTGCCCCTTTTATATCCTCTAGGTAATCTCAACCCTTTTTGAACCTTAATTCTTTGTAAGGATATTCATATGCCTATCCCAAGCATATTTAAATTGCTCTACAGTCTTAGCCTCTACCACCTCTGATGGGAGGCTATTCCACTTGTCCACTACCCTTTCTGTGAAGTAAGTTTTCCTTAAATTTCCCCTGAACCTGCCTCCCTCCAGTTTCAGTGTATGTCCTCGAGTTCTAATACTCCTCTTCCTTTGAAGAATGTTTCCCTCCTGAACTTTGTTAAAACCCTTGGTATATTTGAAAGTTTCTATTATGTCTCCCCTTTCCCTTCTCTCCTCCAAACTATACATGTTATGCTCTTTTAGCCTTTCCGGGTAAGTTTTGTGATGTAGGCCATGCACCATTTTAGTTGCCCTTCTTTGTACACTCTCTAATGTATTTATATCCTTCTGGAGATATGGTCTCCAGAACTGGACACAGTATACAAGATGCGGCCGTATCAATGACCTATACGGTGGCATTATCACTTTTTTTTTTCCTGCTAATGATTCCTCTCCCTATGCAACCAAGCATCTGACTTGCTTTTCTCATTGCTTTGTTGCATTGCTTTCCTGCCTTTAAGTCACTTGAAATTGTGACTCCTAAATCCCTTTCCTCCTCAGTAGTTTCCATTATACTACCCTTGATACTATATTTAGCCTTTGGGTTTTTGAGACCAAAGTGCATGATTTTGCATTTTTTAGCATTAAACTGTAGATGCCACGTTCTTGACCATTTCTCAAGCCTAGCTAGGTCATCAATCATTTGTTTTACCCCTCCTGCTGTGTCTACCCTGTTGCAAATCTTTGTATCATCTGCAAAAAGGCATACTTTCTCTTTAATACCATTTGCAATGTCACCAACAAAGATATTAAAGAGAACTGGTCCGAGTACAGATCCCTGGGGTACTCCACTGGTAACATTTCCTTCTAAAGATTGCACTCCATTTACTACAACTGTCTGTTTCCTATCCTGCAACCAGGTTCTTATCCATTTAACTGTTTGTAATCTACCCCCATGCTTTCAAGTTTATTTTAGCAGTCTGCAATGTGGGACAGTGTCAAATACCTTACTAAAGTCTAGATATGCTACATCTACAGCTTCCGCTGGATCTATTATTTTCATCACAGAGTCAAAAAAGTCAATAAGATTTGTTTGGCATGATCTCCCACCAGTAAATCCATGCTGTTTTGGATCCTGTAAGTTGTTTGATTTAAGATATTCCACTACTCTTTATTTAATAGTTTTTCCATTACTTTCCCGACTACTGGTGTAAGGCTTACTGGTCTGTAGTTACTTGCTTCTTCCTTGCTTCCACTTTTGTGCAGTGGAATTGCATTTGCTCTTTTCCAGTCCTCTGGAATGGCACCTGTATTTAGTGACTGGTTAAATAATTCTGTTAATGGTGCCACCAGCACATCTTTTAGCTCTTTTAGTATCCTTGGGTGTATCCCATCTGGCCCCATTGATTTTTCCACTTTTAGTTTTGAAAGTTCTGTTAAGACCTCCTCTTCTGTAAATGTAGTTTCATCTACCTTATTTTTATGAATGTCCTTGCAGCTTAACTGTGGCCCCTTCCCTTCTCCTTCTAAATAAATATCATTGCAAGAGGCAATTACACACTTAATGATAACTACTTAGTTCAACTAATTGAGGAACCAACTAGGTACAATGCAATCTTAGACCTGGTATTAACAAACAATGGGGATTTGGTATCAGGTATTATAGTAGGGGAACCCATAGAAAACAGCGACCACAATATGGTCACATTCAATATCAGTTTTCAGAAACAGCCCTATACTGGCTCAAATAGGACTCTAATGTTTAGCAAAGTGAATTTTGAAAAGATGAGGGTATTTTTCAGGGATATTGAATGGGAAGGTTTGTTTTTAGGAAAAAATACTACGGAGAAATGGGAGGTACTAAAATTCCTGCTAGCTAAAAATACACTCAAATTTATTCCTATGAGCAGCAAAAAAAGGAATAAAAATCATAAACGGATGTGGCTTAACAAAAAGATAAAGGAACTTATGGGCAAGAAAAGGCGAGCATTTAAAAAATACAAATCTGAAGGGGAAGCAGAGTCATTTCAGCACTTTAAGGAAAGTAACAAAATATGCAAAAAGGAAATAAGAGTGGCTAAAGTAAAAAACTGAAAAACTAGTAGCAAAGGAAAGCAAAGCGAATCCCCAAAAATTCTTTAAATACATTAATAGCAAGAGATTAAAGTAGGGGAGAGTATAGGCCCTTTAAAAGACAAGTTGGGAGTCTTAAGCAAAAATTATAATGACATAGTGGACACACTAAATGAGTTTTTTTCAACAGTATTTACTAGAGAGGACCCAGTTCAGGGACTAACAATTAATCTCAATAATGAGAATATCCCACTGATAGGTACTTATTTAAGTGAGGAAGTAGTCTGTGACCAATTAAAACATTTAAAGATTAATAAGTCACCAGGTCCCGATGGTATTCACCCAAGGGTTCTAATGGAGCTTCACTCTGAACTTGCAAAACCGCTATTTTTGATCTTTAAGGATTCAGTAATATCAGGTATGGTTCCCAAAGACTGGCGTATAGCGGAAGTAGTGCCTATTTTCAAAAAGGGAAGTAAAGCTGAACCAGGTAATTATAGACCAGTTAGTCTTACATCTATAGTGGGGAAAGTATTGGAAGGTATTCTAAGAGATAGTATTCAGAAGTTCCTTGAAGTCAATAAGGTCATTAAAAGGAATCAACATGGGTTTATGAAGGACAGATCCTGTCAAACCAACTTACTTGGCTTTTATGAAACAGTAAGCACAAACCTAGATCTGGATAAAGAGGTGGATGTAATCTTTTTAGATTTTTCCAAAGCATTTGACACTGTACCACACATGAGACTTATCTACAAGCTACAAGAATCAGGGCTAGGAAGCACAATATGCACTTGGGTCAAAAACTGGTTAGATAATAGGGAGCAGCGCATTGTGGTTAATGGATCTTTTTCAAATTGGACTGAAGTGCTAAGTGGTGTGCCGCAAGGCTCGGTATTAGGACCGCTATTGTTCAATATTTTCATTAACGACCTAACAGAAGGTCTAGAGAGCATGGTGTACATTTTTGCAGATGATACCAAATTGTGTAAAGTTATAAATGCGGAGGGGGATACTGAGTCGCTTCAGAACGACTTAGTTAAATTAGAAGCTTTGGCAGCGAAATGGAGAATGCGCTTCAATACAGACAAGTGTAAGGTAATGCACTGTGGTAACAAGAACAAAAATAACACCTACATACTAAATGGGGTAAAATTAGGGGATTCTGTACTGGAAAAGGACTTAGGTGTCCTCATAGATAGCAAACTAAGCAGTAGTACCCAAAGTAGGACTGCAGCAAAGAAGGCTAATAAGATATTAGCATGCATAAAACGGGGATTTGATGCTAGGGACGAGAGTATTATACTCTCGTTATATAAATCACTTGTGAGGCCACACCTTGAATACTGTGTACAATTCTGGGAACCTTACTACAAAAAGGATATCCTGGAGCTAGAAAAGGTTCAAAGGCGGGCGACCAAACTAATTAAGGGAATGGAGACGCTGGAATACGAGGAAAGGTTTGCAAGACTAGGCATGTTTACAATGGAAAAGAGGAGATTAAGAGGGGGCATGATCAACATTTACAAATATATAAGGGGGCAATATACAGATCTTGCGCAGGACCTGTTTTTGGTTAGATCAACACAGAGAACTTGTGGACACTCGCTCAGGTTAGAGCAGAGGAGATTCCGCACAATACGGCGTAAAGGCTTTTTTACGGTAAGGACGATACGTGTTTGGAATTCCCTGCCTGAGGGAGTTGTAATGGCCGACTCAGTCAACACCTTTAAGAATGGGTTAGATAAATTCCTAATGGATAAGGATATCCAGGGTTACGGGGCATAGTGACGCACTATGGTTATTATAAAAAAGAGGGGTAAAACGTAACGGCAGTCATCAACTTCAGTCAAAATTTGATACAAAATAATCGTGCATAGGAGAACACAAATAGGTTGAACTCGATGGACAATTGTCTTTTTTCAACCTTAGATACTATGTTACTATGTTACTATGAGGCTAACATGATAGTAGGAAGTACTGGGTGGTGATGATGATTTCACTTCACTAGTCGATGAATGTATGAGCATAACTTCCATGGCATACAGCAAAACACAAGAGCATATTAATACTTATGCTTGTGTCAACTTGCACCTGTATGCTCAGTGGCGTAAATAAATAAATACAGTGCCATATAAAGGATTCAAACTTAGTAACCTTCCTTCTATGTGTATTTTAAGACCATGGATCCCTAGCTACTGATTAATAACAAGAAGCCACATATTTCATTAGAATTATAATTCTCACCTTAGTACATTCAGCAATTTGAATTTGAACATTGTTAAAATTGAGTTGTCAACTTTAGTTTTAAAAGGGTGGTTTCTGCCATTTTTGCAGCTACAGTATTTACGCTCAATGGGGGGTATTTAATTGTTTGAAAAGTCAGTTGGGTGTCTGTTTTTTCTTATCTAATAGACAGGAAAAAACAGACACCCAACTGATTTTTAAAACAATTGAATTTCCCCCAATTACAGTATATCTGACATTTCACAAACAACCAAAAAACTCTTAGCTTTGTGTGATGGGAGGCTATTATATCAGG
This sequence comes from Pseudophryne corroboree, assembly GCF_028390025.1. Classification (NCBI taxonomy): domain Eukaryota; kingdom Metazoa; phylum Chordata; class Amphibia; order Anura; family Myobatrachidae; genus Pseudophryne; species Pseudophryne corroboree. The sequence goes on from NC_086451.1 coordinate 284,056,983, forward strand.
ATGTAGTTACATTGCCGGCTGTCGTGATCCCGGCGGTCAGGATACCGATGCAAGAATCCCGATTGCTGACAATGCCGGCAGCTGGAATCTTGGCTAAAAGAGGCTATTCCCACTCGTGGATGTCCACGACACCTATTAAGTGTGAAAAGAACCTGTGGTGAGAGCAGTGAGCCACCGAGCCCACAGCATGGCGAGCGAGCGAGCTCACAAGGGGCTTGCTAGCGCTCGCCTCATTGCTAGCATTCAGACAGCCAGGATCCCTGCATCGGTATGCTGACCGCCGGGATCCCGGCCCAATGCATTATATCAACTGGTTAACTATAATATACAGCAATAATCTGAGAGCTATTTGTCGAAAACATTACTTTCTATGAAAATATGAAAAAAAATCTGATTGTCTCTGCATTATTCATCTATTCTCAAACATACTTACCCACTCTCCTGACATTCCCAGGGATAATCCTAACTTTAAAAGAGTTCCCATGGCTCCCAGGAAAGTGTGCAATCCTCTCGCATTCCGCTATTGCATTAGTGTTATAGACCTGATTCATATTGCCACAGTATCTGTAATATAATCCTGCGAAAGTTTACTCTTAATCAAATTAGTTTGCATTATTGTTTGTGGTTATAATCCTGAATTTATAGGCTAAGATGGCATTATCTGTTTTCACTGTCCAATGGGATGAGGTGGGAGCATCAGTGACTTCCATGTTGGGAGTAGCTAAGATATGTGCCTACTTGTGGACTGACATGAAAATATGTGATTTACCGTAGTTTGTGAAACAATAATATTTAAATTAGCAAGAAGGCGGAGAGGATGTAGAAATACTGGTACTCCTTGCCTTACGGAAGAGTATGTATCGTTTTTACCTACAAAAAGAGGTGATGTGAGGTATTTTCACTAATGGGTGGTTTGTGAAAGCCTGATGATTGAGAGATGTAGGTACATTTCTAAGCCGCTGCGTCTTTGTACTAACATATAAAAAATCCATAGGAGGTGTCTTGTGTAAATAGATATTCCAAATAGGTATATATCATGTTCAAATGAAGACAAAAATAGGATTTTAATTACCTACCGGTAAATCCTTTTCTCGTAGTCCATAAGGGATATTGGGGAGACTTAGGGGGTCCTTCTGACCTGTCCGCTCGCTGCTTTTTGTCGCAGCCGAGAGAACGGGTCCGTAGTGCGCCGGCACATGCCAGATGGCCGAAGGCCTTAGCAGGGCTGCGATCACCTCTGCCTGATTGACAGACAGAGGCGATCGCTGGGTGGGAGGGGGCGGAATGGCATCATTTGGCCGCCGTTCCGTGGGAGAAGTCCGGCTAAAGCATGCGTGGCCGGACCAAACAGGGGGCGGGCCGCAGCGGCTGCGTGACATCACACGCAGCCGCTGCGGGCCAGGGAGCGATGAGTAGCTCCCGGCCGGCACGCTAAAGCTGTGCTGGTCGGGAGCTACTCTTGAAGTGCAAAGGCATCGCTGCTGTGCGATGCCTTTGCATTTCTGCGGGGGAGGGGCGGCACTGACATGCGGGGCGGACTAGACCTGTGCTGGGCGTCCCCCCGCATGTCAGTGTGAATGATCGTACGTAGCTGTGCGAAATTTAGTACCGCTACGATCAACTCGAAATGACCCCTTTAGTACGATGGTGTATAGACAGGGTCCAAAGGAGCCGGTGCACTTCACTGGGTGTGCTGACTCTTCCCCTTTATGCCCCCTCCCACAAACAGTTATAGGTAAAACAGTGCCCAAAGGAGAAAGGACATATATGAGAGACGGAATATAATGAGTGGTGAGATTTATACACCAGACCACCACTAACATACAACAACTAGCAACAGCTGTAAACAACAACAGCAACAGCTGAACAGGTAACCACAGAAGAGAGAACCTGCAGAAAAGTCAGTGCACTGAGGCGGGCGGCCAATGGGGGTCATTCCGAGTTGATCATAGCTGTGCAAAATTTAGCACAGCTACGATCATAAACTCAGACATGCGGGGGGCCGCCCAGCAAAGGGCTAGCCCACCCCGCATGTCTGTGCCGCCCCCCCCCCCACCCCCCGCACAAATACAAAAGCATCACACAGCGGCGATGCCTTTGTATTTGAGGAGTAACTCCCGGACAGCGAAGCTCCTGCAGCTGGCCGGGAGTTACTCGTCGCTCCCGCTGGATACAGCGGCTGCGTGACTGCCACGGCCCGCCCCCCCAGCGGTCCAGCCACTCCTGCATTGGCCAGACAGCTCCCCCTAAATGGCGGCTTAAAGACGCCGTTCAGCCCCCTCCCGCCCAGCGATCGCCTCAGTCTCAGAGGCGATCGCTGGGCACCGACGACTGCCATGCGCCGGCGCACTGCGGCGCCGGTGCATGCACATTTCCGACCCAATCGCTGCCCTGCCACAAACTGCAGCGAGCGATCAGGTCGGAATGACCCCCAATATCCCTTATGGACTATGAGAAAAGGATTTACCAGCAGGTAATTAAAATCCTATTTTCACTAGCATCCATAAGGGATATTGGGGAGACTTTGTATGATGGGGACATCCCAAAGCTTCCAGAACGGACGGGAATGTGCGGAGACTTTTGCAGCACCACCTGCCCAAACTGGCAGGATCTTTGGCCAGGGAATCAAACTTGTAGAACTTAACAAAAGTGTTCTTCCCCGACCAGGTAGCAGCTTGGCATAGTTGCAAGGCCGAGACTCCATGGGCAGCTGTCCAGGAATAGCCCACCAATCTTGTAGAATGGGCTTTCAGAGACTTAGGCTGCCAACACATAGGCCTGTTGGATAGTAAGCATAAGCCAAAAACCAACGGACTGCTTTGAAGCAGGACAACACTTTCTTTGTGCATCACAGAGCATGAACAAGGAATCCGTCTTTCTGACCTGAGCTGTCCGCTTGACATAGATCTTGAAGGCTTGCACAGCATCCAATGCCTCAGGAGGAGCAGAAGCATCAGGACTCGATGGATCTGCAATAGGTTAACTCAGGTGTAATGCAGAGACAACCTTTGGCAGGAACTGCTGTCTATTCATGAGCTCCATTCTGTCTTCGCAAAAGACCAAGTATGGCCTTTTACACGATAAGGACGCCAATTCTGAGACATGTCTAGCAGAGGCCAGGGCCAGTAACATCACCGTCTTCCACGTGAGGTACTTGTCTTCCACCATCATCAGAGGTTCAAACCAGGATAACTGTAGAAATTCCAACACCACATTCAAATCCCAAGATGCCGTAGGTGTCACAAAAGGAGGTTGTATGTGCAGTTCCCCTTGCAAGAAGGTCTGACCTTCTGGCAGCAGTGCCAATTTCTTCAGGAAGAAAATGGAAAGAGCTAAAATCTTGACCTCACTGAAACCCAGACATAAGCCCTTATCCACACCAGCCTGCAGGAAATGTAAGAAACATCCCAAGTGGAACTCTGCAGGTGGATATGTGCGTTCCTCGCACCAGGAGACATATTTTCTCCAGATATGATGATAGTGTTTTGACAGCACAGGTTTCCTGGCCTGAGCCATGGTAGCAATAACCTTTTTGAAAAGGCCCTCATGAGCTAGGATGTTCCGCTCAACCTCCATGCCGTCAAAGAAAGTTGCCGTAAGTCCGGGTAGATGAATGGTACTTGTTGAAGAACATCTCTTTGTAGTGGTAGAGGCCAAGAGTCTTCAACGGACATGTCCAGAAGATCCGAGGCCAATTAGGGGCAACCATAAATGCCTGGACTCCTTGATTTCTGATTCGCTTGAGCACCCTTGGGAGCAACGAATATGGAAGAAACAGGTAGACCTGCCTCTAAGGACAAGGCGACGTCAGTGCATCCACTGCCCTCGTCTGAGGGACCCTGGTTTGTGAGTAATACCAGTAAAGCTTCTTGTTGAGTCGAGAAGCCATCATGTCTATTTGTGGGCATCCCCACCAGTTGATGATCTGCTGAAACACCTGATTGTAGAGCACCCACTCCCCCAGGTGGAGATTGTGACAACTCAGGAAGTCCGCTTCCCAGTTATCCACTCCAAAAATGAAGATTGCTGACATTGCTCTTGCATTTCTTTCCACCCAGAGGAGTATCTATGACACCTCTCGCATGCAGGCTCTGCTTTTTGTCCCTCCTTGCCGATTGATGTACGCCACTGCTGTGGCATTGTCTGGCTGTACTTGGATCGCGTGATCCTTGAGCAGAGGAGAGGCCTGAAGCAGAGCATTGTAGATTGCTCAAAGTTACAGAATGTTGATCAGAAGGAGGGATTCGTGAGCTGACCACCTGCCCTGGAACTGCACCCCTTGGGTGACAGCTCCCCATCCTCTCAGACTCGCATCCGTTGCGAGGAGGATCCAATCCTAAATCCTGAAACTCTGGCCATCCAGGAGATTGGAGGACTACAGCCACCACAGGAGGGAAATCCTGGCCTGAGGTGACAGCCGTATCATCCGGTGCATATGTAGATGCGATCCGAACCACTTGCTCATGGGAACCCATTTGAAATATTCGGGCATGGAACCTACCATATTGCATCGCCTCGTATGAGGCGTCATCTTCCCCAACAATCTTATGCAGAGATGGTTGGATACTCAAGCAGGTCGGAGCACCATGCGGACCATCTCCTGAAGTGGTCTTGCTTTGTTCTCCAGGAAGAACACCTTCTGGTCCACAGTATCCAGTAACATCCCCAGGAACAGGAGCCGCTGAGTTGGCTCCAGGTGGGACTTCTGTAAATTGAGAATCCACCCATGGTGTGACAGAAGTTGGATAGTGCAGTCAATATGGAGCAATAGAAGCTCCCTGGATCTTGCTTTTATCAGAAGATCGTCCAGGTAAGTGACAACATTGACCCCCTGGACCCAGAGTTGGAACATCATCTCCGCCATTACCTTTGTGAATATCCTCGAAGCTGTGGACAGGCCATAGGGCAGTGCCTGGAACTGGTAGTGGTCATCCAGCAGGGCAATTCTCAGATAAGCCTGATGAGGTGGACAAATAGGAATATGAAGGTAGGTGTCCTTGATATCCAAGGAAACCATGGATTCCTGTTCTTCCAGGCCCGCAATCACTGCTCTCAAGGATTCCATTTGGAACTTGAAAACCTTTAGGTAAGGGTTCAAGGACTTTAGATTCAAAATGGGCCTTACCGAACAGTTCGGCTTCAGTACCACAAACAGGTTGGAGTAAAACCCCTGCCTCATTGTTGTATTGGTACTGGAACAATGACGTGGGACTGGACCAACTTTTGGATGGCCTGTTGCAATGTAACTTGCATATCCTCCAAAGCTGGTAAGCTTGATTTGAAAAGGCGTTAGGGGGGAGCACTGTCGAACTCCAGCTTGTAGCCCTGAGAAATGAGGTCCCTGACTCAGGTATCCTGGCAAGAAACCTCCCAGACGCGGCTGAAGTGACGCAGTCGAGCTCCCACCTCGAGATCCCCTCGGGGTGGGTGGGCACCGTCATGCTGAGGACTTAGTGGAAGCATAACTGGTGCTCTGTTCCTGAGAACCGGTGTTTTACGGTCTTTTTGTCTTACCTCTGGTGCCTCTATTCGCATTGGAGGCACCCCTGGCATTAGATCAAAATCTGATATACCAAAAGTACAGATGGCCCTGGGTAGGAACACCTAGCGGCAAGGCCCCAGAGGGGAGAAACTTAGATTTCTCTGCAATGACTTTGGAAATCCATGTATACAACTCAACCCCAAAGAGCCATTCCTCAGAAAAGGGGAGGGATTCCACACTGCACTTGGATTCTGCATCCGCTATCCACTAACGCAACCACAAGGCTCTGTGCGCCAACACTGCCATGGCAGACATCCTAGCATTAATATTGCCCATTTCCTTGAGCAAGTCACACAGGACGTTTGCAGTTTCCTGAATGTGCTTCAGGAGAGTCACTATAGTGACCAGTGGCATATTCTCGGACAGGCCCTCCTGAATCTGAGTAGCCCATGTATGAATAGCATGGGTAATCCAGCAACCCGCGATGACCGCACCTACTGCTGTGTAGATAGACTTTATTGTAGTCTCTATCTTTCTGTCCCCAGGGTACTTTATGATAAAGGAGCCCAGGGCAGGCAGTACAGCCTTCTTTGACAGTCGAGAGACTGAGACATCAACTCCCGTGGGGCTCTTCAAAGGATTTCCTACCTTCAGGAGCAAATGGGAAAGTGTGCAAAGATCGTTTTGACACTTGGTATTTTTTGTCTGGATTTTCCCAGGCTAATTTAAATAGGTAATCTAACTCTGCAGAATGAGGAAAAGTGACATTAGGCTTGTTTTGTATAAAGAAAAATGAGTGCTGTGATGCAGCGTCCTCTAGAGGGAGCTTTAAAACGTCCCTTATAGCCAGAATGAGGGGTTTAATACCCTGAGCAGAAGCAGAATCCCCACTAACGGGATCCAAGTCATCCCCATCCTCCTGTATTTCCTCATCTGAATCAGAGAGCAGAGCAGGTACACCATGCTTTTGTGACCCTGAGTTAGAGAGGGGAGCTGTGTAACATCTGCCCTAGCAGCAAAGTCTGCAACAGCCTGTTGTAGTAGCTGTGTTTTCTGAACATTGGCAGTGAGTTGTGATGACATGTCAGACATCATAGTGTTAAGAGCCCCTAACCAGGATAGCTCTGGTCCCTCTAACCCAGCCCTTTCACTGAGCTGTGAAGATTTTCTGCATTGTTCACATGAAACAGAATCAGACGATAAGGGAGAAAAACTGGTGTGGCATACACTGCATAGTTTGTGTTTACCCATGTTCACAGTAATCACAATGACATACACATAAACACAAACAGTTATAGTTAGCAAGCCTGTCCTTACTGTATGTGAGAGGAGACACACAGAGATAGAAAACCAGCACACACCAGCTATACAGCCCCAGTGAGGCTGTCAGGTTACTATATCACAGTGAAACACTAATGATTTCTGTCCTGTATAGGACACATATTGTGTACAATAGCGGCTCTCCCACTTTGCTTCACCCTGTACCAGTTTTCCAGCGTGTCTTGTGAGTCAGGAGGAGCTGTGTGTGCTTGCTGCTGCTGCATTAAGCAGAGGAAGGTGCCAAAATGCCGCTGGTCCCGATCTGAAGTAGCTCCGTCCCCCCAGTGGCGCCGGAGCTATAGAGATTTTTATAGTGGCAATGAGGGTCAGTCCGAGTTGATCGTAGCTGTGCTAAATTTAGCACAGCTACGATCATCTTCCCTGACATGTGGGGGGACGCCCAGCACAGGGCTAGTCCGCCCCACATGTCAGCGGCGATGCTTTTGTATTTGTGGAGTAACTCCGAGCCAGTGCAGCTCCTGCGGCAGGCCGGGAGTTGATCGTCGCTGCCACTGGCCGCAGCAGCTGCGTGAGAAGTCACGCAGCCGCCGGGGCCCGCCCCCCCCCCCCGCGTTGGCCGGATTGCACCCCCTAAATGGCAGCTTAACGCTGCCGTCCAGACCCCTCCTACCCTGTGACCGGCTCTGCCTGTCAATCAGGCAAAGGCAATCGTTACTGAACGACGGACTTCAGATGTCCGGCAGGTGCGGGCGCACTGCGGCGCCGGTGCATGCTTAATTCCGACCCGATCACTGTGCTGCGATAAACTGCAGCGAGCGATCGGGTCGGAATGACCCCCTATGTCTCCTAGTTTGCTTAAAAACATCACACAAGTGCTAGTTTAAGCCACCGCTAGCCAGCTTTCACGGGGGGCTCTTGCGGGTCCCCCCCAGGAGGATTCCAATTACCTTGCCCGCGTTTAGCCACGTCATGAACAGTGGGACTCCCCTAGCGGGGCCCCAGCTTGTACTAACCACAGTCGTAACCTTCAGGCATTTGTTAGGGGTGTGCGGCGTGCTGCGATTACGACAGCTATGGCGCAGTGCCCCGCTGAACAACCAACCTCTCAGGATGGTGGTCCTGCAGCGGGGAAGCGGCCCTGACACCACGCAAGGTCGGTGACCATCCCCCCCTAACTCCCATGGTGCAGGTGTGCTGTTGCCCAAAAAGCATACCGAAAATACAAGTTGAGTATCCCTTATCCAAAATTCAAAATCCCACATTTTTGGGTCCCCTACTGCGATAATAACATAAATATTATAAATATTATATATATTGTTTATAAATATATATATATATTTATAGATAATGTATATAATACATATGTCATAAAATGTAATAAAAGTTTAAAAGAAATTGAAGAAAACTCTTTGGAGCTCAGAGATGTGCATCCTCTCCTGAGGACACTTTCTTCTAAACTGCCTGTGGGACGGGGCATAGAGGGGAAGAGCCAGCACACCCAGTGAAGAAATTTAAAGTGCACCAGCTCCTTTGGACCCCATCTATACCCCATCGTACTAAGTCTCCCCAATATCCCTTATGGATGAAATGATGCTAAACTGAACAATTAATAAAAAGGTTGGATCAAAAATATTAATGAGATGGTCTTTCTCTCTTCCTACCATGCACATTTTCATGAATTGCACTAGATTTACAAGTACAGTGGTTGCGGATCAGAAATCACTGTTTTATTTAACACTTTAAGTAATTAATATTTTATATGCTGAGCAACTGTAACTACAAAGGGATATGAAAAGATCCCATCCATTTCATAACATTTCCTAAATAAACTGTGCAAAGTGTATTTTCTGTCCATTAGGTACCATTAATCTATGAAGGTATTCCAGTTCAGTCTTAAAAATCATTAGTATCATCAAAAGCATCTACCTTATTGAGAGGAGCTTTGATCGGTAATGAAATCTGCATTCTTTAGTTCTATGCTATTGTTCGCACTATAAAACACCAAAGGACTTTACTATGACACATGATTAGGCTGGGTAGACTAGATTTATTACTGTGAGAAAATAAAAACAGTAGTCTGCTTCACTGCGATATTAAAGTTGTGGCTTGCCAGATGTTAGAACATTATAGAATCTCAGGCACTGCAGACACAGGAGAAATCTGTTAATTATCAGTAATGGCACTATCCAAGTGCATTGGAGCACCAAGGAGAGGTATAGTCTATGTAGATGCCTCAGAGCAGTTGTCACCTCACATAAGAGACAGATGAAAATTGGAGAGAGAGATTGGGAAGAGTGATTTTAATAGCTAATTATTCCTCATTCTAGGGGGAGGGGAGTTTGTAACACAAGTACATGTGGGTTAATAAACAGAAAGAGATACAGTGATGTCAGTAGTAGGATATTAGTGTATTAAGTTGGGAATTGAAAGCAACATGATACAAAGGATCTTACTGTGGCTGCATTGAATGTAAATTATTTCATCTCAAATTATTAAACAAACTTGCAGTTTATGCGACCTGCAGTACACAGTATGACACAATTCCAAATAGTTATAGATAGTTTACTTATTTCCTTAAAAACACGAATCATATAAAATACTACAGGTTGAGTATCCCATATACAAATATTCCGAAATACAACATATTCTCAAATACGGAACCTTTTTTTTCTGATGGCTCAAAATACACAAACTTTGTTTAATACACAAAGTTATTAAAAATATTATATTAAATGACCTTCACGCTGTGTGTATATGAAACATAAATGAATTGTGTGTACAGTATGTACACACACTTTGTTTAATGCACAAAGTTATTAAAAATATAGGCTAAAATTACCTTCAGGCTGTGTGTATAAGGTGTATATGAAACATAAATGCATTCTGTGCTTAGACTTGGGTCCCATCGCCATGATATCTCATTATGGTATGCAATTATTCCAAAATACGGAAAAATTCGATATCCAAAATACTTCTGATAAGGAATACTCAACCTGTAATACATTCTTAATTTCTGTGAGCTGCTTACAGTTTAAGAGTTTCTTTTTGGAATCTGTCACGATCACTAGCCATAACAAGTGGATTGCCATCTTTCATGATCACTAGCCATAACAAGTGGATTTCCATCTTTCATGATCACTAGCCATAACAAGTATATTGCCATCTTTTATGATCACTAGCCATAACAAGTGTATAGCCATCTTTCGTGATCATCTAGCAATAATAAGTGTATTGCCTTCTTTCACAATCACTAGCCATAACAAGTGTATTACCATCTTTAGTGATCACCTAGCAATAATAACTATATTGCCGTCTTTCACAATCACTAGCCATAACAAGTACAGTATATTGCCATCCTTCGTGATCACCTAGCAATAATAAGTGTAATGCCATATTTCACAATCACTAGCCATAATAAGTATATTGCCATCTTTCATGATAACCTAGCCATAACAAGTGTATTGCCATCTTTCGTGATCACCTAGCCATAAAAAGTGTTTTGCCATCTTTCATGATCATCTAGCCATAACAAGTGTTTTGTCATCTTTCGTGATCACCTTGCCATAACAAGTGTATTGCCATCTTTGATGATTTCCTCACCAGTTAGCTGAGCGTATCATGCATGAATTTCACACTGCCATGCCAGAAACAGTGGACTCACACATATGCATGATTCTGCAACTTGCACCATCTTAAGTCAGTGTCTTGTAAAAGTGAAGGATGAGGACATTCTCACATAGACCAAGTACAGTAGGAACATGTTTTGGCAATTGTGAACACAAGCAGACTGGGAACAAAAAAGGCATATACACCTGGAAAAGCCATATTATTTACAGGTGATTAGGGGCAGATGTAAATTGCATATTATGATGATGACAGTTGCCTGCAGTAGTATTGATTTGTGATTGGCTGTTTGTGACTGCTACACTAAAACTGATTGGTGCTTTCAGGATAGTTTTTTATGTACACAAGACAGGAATTTGTTTCTGTTATAATAAAGGTGCTTTTGAAGAAGTTTAGATGATGCTTAATACAAATGTGTTTCTTGCTTGGAAAATAAATGGTTAATGACATGGGTGCAAGAGGGACACAAGTGTCTGTGATGTCTACTATTTTTTTCATATGGGTGAAAACCGGCTGTTGTGTGCAACTTTTTCCATTGTAAATTACACTAATTTTGCATTCAACTGTGTATGAGCCTCAATTTGTCTTTCTTTGTCTTCTATTGCTATCATTGGGTTACATTTTAGTGTACCTAGACATGGGGCTTTTTCAAATGAAAATTAGTAAATACATGTGAAGTAGGCTTGCAAAGGCCGCAAAATCTTCTACCTATACCTCCTGCAGTGCCGTTTCTTGCGGCGGGCGAGCCGTGCAACTGCACAGGGCGACCACCGCGACACTTCTTGAACACTTTAAAATCCCTCCTCCTCCCGAGTACCCAGCTCGGGGGTCGGAGTTTCGCGGAATGACGCGGTGCGTCGTGATGTCACGATGCAATCGCGTCATTCCGTGAAGCTCCGCCCCTCGAGCTGGGTACTCGGGAGGAGGAATGAGGAGGAGCCAAGCCGGCCGGCGCCGCAAAGAGGTGGGAGAGGCGGCGAAGAGGAGGTAGAGGTGGCGAAGAGCGGGAAGAACCGCGTCAACTGTAAGTCAGCCTCTCCCTCTCTCTCTCCCCCCCTCTGCCACCTGCCATCATGTATAAAAAGGGGACACTCGCCTGCCATAATGTGTTAAATGGGGACACCTACCTGCTGTATTGTGTGAAATGGGGACACTTGCCTGCCATATTGTGTAAAATATAGACACTTGCCTGCCGTACTGTGTAAAATGGGGACACCAGCCTGCCGTACTGTGTAAAATGGGGACTCTTGCTTGCCGTACTGTGTAAAATGGGGACACTTGCCTGCCGTACTGTGTAAAATGTGGACACCTTTCTGCCGTATTGTGTAAAATGGGGACTCTTGCCTGCCGTACCGTGTAAAATGGGGACACCTGCCTGCCGTACTGTGTAAAATGGGGACTCTTGCCTGCCGTACTGTGTAAAATGGTGATGCTTGCCTGCCGTACTGTGTAAAATGGGGACACGTGCCTGCCATATTGTGTAAAATGGGGACTCTTGCCTGCCGTATTGTGGAAAATGGGGACACTTGCCTGACGTAATGTGGAAAATGGGGACTCTTGCCTGCCATATTGTGGAAAATTGGGACTCTTGCCTGCCGTATTGTGGAAAATGGGGACTCTTGCCTGCCGTACTGTGGAAAATGGGGACACGTGCCTGCCATATTGTGTAAAATGAGGACACGTGCCTGCCGTATTGTGTAAAATGGGGACACGTGCCTGCCATACTGTGTAAAATGGGGACACGTGCCTGCCATATTGTGTAAAATGGGGACTCTTGCCTGCCGTATTGTGGAAAATGGGGACTCTTGCCTGCCGTATTGTGGAAAATGGGGACACTTGCCTGCCGTATTGTGGAAAATAGGGACACTTGCCTGCCGTAATGTGGAAAATGGGGACTCTTGCCTGCCGTATTGTGTAAAATGGGGACTCTTGCCTGCTGTACTGTGTAAAATGGGGACTCTTGCCTGCTGTATTGTGTAAAATTGAGACACGTGCCTGCCATACTGTGTAAAATGAGGAAGCTTACCTGCCGTATTGTGTAAAATGGGGACACGTGCCTGCCAAATTGTGTAAAATGGGGACATGTGCCTGCCGTATTGTGTAAAATGGGGACTCTTGCCTGCCGTATTGTGGAAAATGGGTACACTTGCCTGCCGTAATGTGGAAAATGGAGACTCTTGCCTGCCGTATTGTGGAAAATGGGGACTCTTGCCTGCCGTAATGTGGAAAATGGGGACTCTTGCCTGCCATAATGTGTAAAATGGGGATTTAATGTATCAAGGGCATTGCGGTGTATGGCATAATATATATTTTTATTTTTTTCCTGTGCTCGCCGTGATCTGTTGGTGTAAAGTGAAAAACTGGGGTGTAAGGTAGTCGATTCAGACGAGGCCACGCCCATTTTACAGAGAACACACCCATTTTATTGAGGCCATGTCCCCTTTGCCGGGAGCGTGCGTGCGCCTTCGGCGCGCACATACCTTTTACTTTTTATATCTATGGGGGGGGGCGCATTTTTTTGTTATGCCAATGGGGGGGCGCATTTTTAAATCTCACACTGGGAGCCAAATTGGCTAGAAACACCCCTGACCTCCTGTTCCTTCTGGTTCATAACTATTCTCTATTATGCAAAATAAACAGTGAGACTATATGAGTTATGTAGAATCCAGAGCAACTTGAAGGCTCCAAAGTATAAGTAATAATACAAATACAGTTTCTACTACTTCCCCCTCCCCACCTTATTGTATATTATGCATCCTTGTCCCCTCAATGGGAGCACTTCCCCCCTGCTGACCATTACCAGACAGCAGTCTTCACTGCTAGTATTCAAAATATTGTTTCACATGTCATTTTACTGGATCACAATAAAATATAAAATAATTGTTGTGTGGTGGTGAGTTCTGATTAATGTGGGACTACCAAGTTACTGTATATCCTATGCCAAATGCCACTTTATACAAATGTTTTCAGTGACCCTACAATGCTAAATAAATAAATAAATAAATAAATAATAAGGTCAATACTACACACCTGAGATTGCTAACCACAACTTCACTTATTTTTTATTATCCTTTTCTAAATTAACCTCAGAGAGTATCTAATTATGTTGAAGTAGCCAACTAGGTCGTATCAGGAGACCATAACTTAGCTAGAAACAAACATTCTTATATTCTAAAAAAGAGATGACCCTAAAATCTTACAAGTAAGCCCTGTCCCCGGATCCAGAGTTTGTCTGTTTCATGTCCATCTTTACCATAACAACTAACAGTTCAAAATTGCCTGGATGGTAAGAAGACAACAGAACATTGAATAAACTAGACTAGTAACTAGAGATGAGCGGGTTCGGTTTCTCGAGATCCAAACCACCCCGAACTTCACCTATTTTACACGGTTCCGAGGCAGCCTCGGATCTTCCCGACTTGCTTGGTTAACCAGAACGCGCCCGAACGTCATCATTCCGCTGTTGGATTCTCGCGAGATTCGTATTCTATATAAGGAGCCGCGCGTCGCCGCCATTTTCACTTGTGCTTTGGAGATTGAACGGAGAGGACGTGGCATTCTCTCCCTGAAAAGCTCCATAATCTGTGCTCAGTGTGCTGAAAATATCTGTGCTCAGTGTGCTGCAAATAATCTGTGCTCAGTGTGCTGAAAATATCTGCGTTCTCTGCCTGAAAACGCTCCATATCTGTGCTCCGTGTGCTGCAAATATCTGATCAGTGTGCTGCATTGTGGGGACTGGGGACCACCAGTATATAATATATACTTTTCTATAGCTTCTATACTGCTTGTCAGGACACACATGGGTCACAGTTACACAGCTCTGTACTGATATATACAATAATATATATACTTTTCTATAGCTTCTATACTGCTTGTCAGGACACATGGGTCACAGTTACACCACTCTGTACTGATATACAGTAATATTATATATACTTTTCTATAGCTTCTATACTACTTGTCAGGACACATGTGTCACAGTTACACCGCTCTGTACTGATATACAGTAATATTATATATACTTTTCTATAGCTTCTATACTGCTTGTCAGGACACATGGGTCACAGTTACACCGCTCTGTCTGTACTGATATATACAATAATATATATACTTTTCTATAGCTTCTATACTGCTTGTCAGGACACATGTGTCACAGTTACACCGCTCTGTACTGATATACAGTAATATATATACTTTTCTATAGCTTCTATACTGCTTGTCAGGACACATGGGTCACAGTTACACCGCTCTGTACTGATAAATACAATAATATATATACTTTTCTATAGCTTCTATACTGCTTGTCAGGACACATGGGTCACAGTTACACCGCTCTGTCTGTACTGATATATACAATAATATATATACTTTTCTTATTTTCTATAGCTTCTATACTGCTTGTCAGGACACATGTGTCACAGTTACACCGCTCTGTACTAATATACAGTAACATTATATATACTTTTCTATAGCTTCTATACTGCTTGTCAGGACACATGGGTCACAGTTGCACCGCTCTGTCTGTACTGATATATACAATAATATATACACTTTTCTATAGCTTCTAGTATTACAGTGCAGCATTTTGGTGACTAACAGTATATAGTTGTACAGTAGGCCATTGCTGTATCTTGTAGCTCTGTGTCACTGCAAGTATCCATCCATTCCATTTTCTTCCAGTGATTTGGACCAATAATACCATTGATTAGAACAAATAATTCCAGTGATTTTGTCGTTTTTCTTCCAGTGATTTGGACCAATAATACCATTGATTAGAACGAATAATTCCAGTGATTTTGTCATTTTCTTCCAGTGATTTGGATCAATAATACCATTGATTAGAACGAATAATTCCAGTGATTTTGTCATTTTCTTCCAGTGATTTAAACCAATAATACCATTGATTAGAACAAATAATTCCAGTGATTTTGTCATTTTCTTCCAGTGATTTGGACCAATAATACCATTGATTAGAACTAATAATTCCAATGATTTTGTCATTTTCTTCCAGTGATTTGGACCAATAATACCATAAATTAGAACTAATAATTCCTGTGATATTGAGGTGTTTGTGTCGCTTAGCTTAGCCGTCCAGCGACCACAGTGCACCTCTTTTTCTCTTTTCTTTGCATCATGTGCTGTTTGGGGCCAATTTTTTAAGTGCCATCCTGTCTGACACTGCAGTGCCACTCCTAGATGGGCCAGGTGTTTGTGCCACCCTCTTGGGTCGCTTTGCTTAGTCATCCAGCGACCTTGGTGCAAATTTTAGGACTAAAAATAGTATTGTTAGGTGTGAGGTGTTCAGAATAGACTGGAAATGAGTGGAAATTGTGGTTATTGAGGTTAATAATACTATAGGATCAAAATTACCCCCAAATGATATGATTTAAGCTGTTTTTGAGGGTTTTTTGAAAAAAAACACCCAAATCCAAAACACACTCGAATCCGACAAAAAATTTTCAGGGAAGTTTTGCCAAATCGCGTCCGAATCCAAAACACGGCTGCGGAACCGAATCCAAAACCAAAACACAAAACCCGAAAAATTTCTGGTGCACATCTCTACTAGTAACCAACAATTACAGTATGGGACATAAAGTGATATTTAACTAATATTTCCAATATACTTGTATAACACTCTCACTGACATCCTAACCGTTGCCATGCAGTCTGTAATTTATTGCTTAAGATACAGAAGTGAATGATTTCAGGGGAATAAACTGCAGAGTCTTCTTAAAAGTTGATAATAGGTTTACAGGAAATAAAATTCAGCACTTGACAATGCAGAACAGAAAAAACAATAGAGCATTAACAATAGCAAACGCTTATTACTCTTTTCAAAAGGAAAAGTAATGCTTCTCTCTTTTCAGTCATAAATTGCCATGTCTCCATTGTCTGAGAAATAACATTTATTCACATAAATACCTTTAAAATAAAGTGAAATAGAAAGGCATAATGGGAACTTGGTAAGGTTGAGATTATTTACTTTCAAGGTTAAAAATATAGACAGATTCAGACAGTAGGAGATCCAGGCAGCTGTAAATATCTCTGCCATTGTCTCTGGAATGATAAAACAGTTGTCAGGCCTCTCTCCCACCAATAGGTCATGACAAAGGTTTCGCTTGCTGACAGAGATGAGGCCTACATAAAACTAGTTTGTACATTTCCACTGACAGAAGCTGTTTTTCTTGTTCAAAATTCTGGGAAATGTTTGTATTTCCAGATATAGGATTCTATGAGAATAACAAAGAAAAGGGTTTCATTGTCTCTCCATAAAAAAGACATATGCTTTACTGCTTTGTGTATTCTGCATTCCCTATAACATAATACAGTACAATATATTGTAGAGATTATCAGATTATATGCCTTGAAAAGCAAGCAATTGCCAATGTTTAACATTTATAGATATCAAAATATGTTTAATACTGAAATTTTTGACCTGAAAAATGTATTTATCCTAAATAAATATATTCATCATCATGCTCCCTTACTCCAGGTTGCTATTTTAGGATGGAGGTAATTTTTTAAATGAGCAGATAGAGTTTGTAGTGGATTACTGGATTATTACACATGAGTAGCTTGATAAAATCACCTTAAAATAAAAATAACATTTACCTTGGGTGCTAGACCTCAAATACTAGATGTTGTATCTGGTGCTGCCAGTGTTTTTTTCCTCTCTATTTCCTCCTGTCTCACTTTCCCCCTCTATTTCTTTAGATAATAAGGGGTACTACTGTGTGGCATAACATGAATAAGGGGTACTATTGTGTGATATAACAATATTAAGAGCACTACTGTGTGGCATAATGTGAATAAGGGGTCTACTGTGGGATGTAACGTGATTAAGGGGACTACTTTGTGGCCTAGCATAAATAAGGGACACTACTGTGTGACATAATGTGATTAAGGGGACTATTGTGTGGGGTAATGTGAATAAGGGGACTACTGTGTGGTGTAATGTAAATAACGGACACTACTGTGTTGTGTAATGTGAGTAAGGGGCACTACCATGCTGTGTAATGTGAATAACGGGGACTACTGTGGGGTGTAATGTAAATAAGGGGCACTACTAGGTGATGCAATATTAACAAGGTTGCACTACTGACGGTATTTGAATTGGTACTGTGTGGCCTTGCCCTATTCCCTGGAGACCACCTGCTTTCTTTTTTTGTGCTGCAGTATTCCTGTTTAGAATATAAGGGGGGCACACGGTCTCTTACTTTGCCAGAGGTGCTCAGACCCCTAGGTATATCCCTGCCTCTCATCTGCATATTTCTCTTACCAGCACTTCATTTTAGTCTATATATGATGCTTTGCATTACCTTCTTTCTTTTCATCTTTACTATTGCACTTTTTGAGACGGGTTTGCCTTTTTTCTCCTCTGTATGTGGCTTGTGCAACCCTGTGTACCCTTTTCCTTTGTTCTATACTGCTATACATTTTTTGTTGTGTATAATGTTGTGATGTTGTTATTGGTTAATTTTCAGAAGTCTCTTCATTTTCATCATATGATAATAAAAGTGCATAAATAAGGAAATTAATAGATTACAGGTGTGTGTTATGATGGACCTTTTGGGAAGTACTATAGTTACACAGGTGGTACGATTCAAAGTTCTATCCAACTGTCATTCAATTCTAATGTAATAACATAATTTGTACCACTCATTAATATGGGTATTTCTAAAGAATTATTTAAAAAAAAATATGGAAATGACCAAAAATTGAAATTGCAGAAATACTTAAACATTAATATCTTCTTAAAACCATCAATAAAAACAACATTCTTTTTGTATTTACTTCAAAAGTAAGCACTCTCTAAACTGTGAGTCTGTAAGGGTGGTGTAATGGTTAGCATTACTTCCTCACAGCACTGAGGTCCTGGGGTCGATTCCCACATAACTGGTCCTAACTATGTGAAGTTTGCATGGGTTAATCTGGATACTCCAGTTTCCTCCCACAGTCAAAACACATACTGGAAGGTTAATTGGATTCTGACAAAATTACCCTAAATGTGGATCTGTGTGTGTTTAAATGTGGTAGGGAATATCAAATAGTATCTGTGTGTGCTACATAAATAATTGTTATTAGCACTATTAATAATAATAATAATAATAATAATAATAATAAATGACCATATATAACAGTCTTCATAAAGTATGGCAGGTTTCTTATAACTAAGGATAAAGCAAAGTTAGCTAATTAGAAATTTGCTGTGCACTGATATACCATATGAGCTATGTTCATAAAACCAGTAACAACTGTAAATAGAAAGTTAAAAAAGGTCTAAAGGAGGGCAGTCTTACAGAACCCAGCTAAGAGAGAGTTATTGTAGCTCCAATAAAAGGAGTAGAACCGGAGTACCATCAGAGATCTAAATCCAGAACTTAATGCTCTTGTTGATACATTTTTCAAGTGCTACATGTTGGAGGAGTGCACTCTACGTGACCTCCGACCTGACCAAAGGTACTACTGCTCATGCTAGTGTGTCTGCATATCTTTTCCATCTTGCATAGATGAGGACATGTCTCTGAGTATCTCCTGTATGGAAACTGCATATTACAGTGAAACCCATCCACTGCTGACCACTGCCAGCTATATTTTATACTCCACTCTAAACACTGAATATAAATTAGAGATGTGTGCCCCTGTGTTCTGGTTTTGGTAAAACCACCCTCAAGGGTTTTGGTTTTGGCAAAACCACCCTTAGGTGTTTTGGTTCTTTTTTGGTTTTGGATTTGGATTTATTTAAATTTATAAAAACATCTATAATCATGCTATTTGGACCTGTTTTTATCCCTACAGTATTATTAACATCAATAACATTTATTTCCAGAATTTTCCAGTCAACTTTGACTACCTTAATGCTCACAGTATTGTTTTAACCAATATTGGCCAAAGGCTGAGAAAGCTTTTTTTTTTCCTTCTGTGTGTCTAAACTAAGCATCAGAGCAGTGGCACAAACACGTAGCAGTTAAAAAGAACATAGCACATCTATGAAATAGATTGGCACAGTATTGGCAGACAGAACAGCAGTTTAAACTATACGACCCCATAGAATGTTTTCATTAATCAAGAATTAGATCAGAGGGCCAAGGCAGTATAAGGAAATATAGGTTGAGTAAATATACTGGAAGCAAGGTAAAGCATTGATTGACTGATTGACTGACAATCAAAAAAACTAACAAAGACAATTTAATAAATTGTTAAAAACTAAGAATTCAAATGTGAGTATTCTTCTTTTGAAATTGCAAACTGATCCATGCAGCAAACACAGGCCACAGGAGTCAGGACAATGCAAGAAATTCAAATAGCCTTGCGAGAGACAGTAGACCATCAACAATGTTCCATAAAAATACAGTATTATACAAATAATGTTATCATTTATTATAAAGCGCCTGTCAAGCACACACAAAAAAAGGATGATCAAAAGGAGAGAGACAGAATACTGTCACCAATTCCCCCCCCCCCCCCAAAATAGTGTTACACAATTGTTATTATAATATATTTTATATGTTGGTAATAGAGGACAGAAAAGAAGACTCTTTTTTTAGGGGCACTCTTTATTTATAATTTATTAAAAATATAAAATTTTATTGATATGCATTAAAAAAGGGGAAATAGGTGTCCCATTTTGATTCCACAGACAATACACACATTTAACAATAATTGGACAGAGAAAATGGAATCCCAATCAGTCATTTCAAGTAGCCAAAGGGCCGTGTTTCTGAAATAATAATCGATCCAAAGATTGGTGAACATACAGCAGTACAGATAAGTGTGCTATGTTTAGTAAAGCACATACAATAAGTATAGCTCCCCCCAGCCACCTGACAGGTCCCCCCGGCCGCCGCTGACAGCTTACCCCTGCCACCACTGACAGGTCCCCCTGGCCGCCGCTGACAGGTCCCCCTGGCTGGCAGCCACTTACAGCTACACCTAGCCGCCGCTGATAACTCCCCCCAGCCACTGCTGATGGGTCCCCCTGGCACTCCTGCTGCCTCCGACAGGTCCCCTCAGCCACAGCAGATACTGTACCTGCCCCCGGCCACCGATGATAGCGCCCCAGGCCATCGCTGACAGGTCCCCCAGCCGCCGCTGATAGCTCACCCCCGGCCACTGCTGACAGGTCACCCCGGCCGCCGCAGATAGCTCCCCCCAGCCGCCTGACAGGTCCCCCCGGCCGCCGATGACAGCTCACCCTGGCCGCCACTGACAAGTCCCCCCGGCAGTCGCTGACAGGTCCCCCTGGCCACTGCTGATAGGTCCCCTGTACTGCTGCTGACAGCTACTCCTGGCAGCCGCTACCAGCAACAGGACAGGACACCGTGAGTGGCCAAATTCGACAGTCCGTTTTGGCTCAAATCCGTCAGTTGGATTTGGCCGCTCATTGAATAGGGCTTGTCGGATCCATTCCGACAACTGCGTGTCGGATTGGATCCAACTTTAATTGAATATACCCCTTTACCTCCTCCATAAATAAATATATCTACGTTAATCCTAAAACACACCACCAGTCATTATTACATTTTCTGTATGCTCCACTGTAACACTTGGACAAATTGTAATACTTAATTAACATTGTATAGGCATTCACAGATAATATATGTGATACCCTAAGATTGTTTCTTATTTTGCCTATATGTATTTATATTGATTTACTATTGTCCTAAATCTATATTTTTGATTAAAATTACTAGCACTACTTTGATGTTATGTTCAAAAATATAGCCATATGCAATACGTGATTAACAGGACAAATTTATTCCCCCAAAATTGGAAATCACTGTTCTAATTGGCTGACATTTGTATATATTTTGTCTATGAATATAAATCCACATGTGCTACTTACTGTATGTGCCTTACTAAACATAGCACACTTATCTATACTGCTGTATGTTCACCAATCTTTGGACCAATTATTATTTCTGAAACACAGCCCTTTGGCTACTTGAAATGACTGATTGGGATTCCATTTCTCTGCCTAATTAAATGTTTGTATTGTCTGTGGAATCAAAACGGACACTTAAATCCCCTTTTTTAATGCATATCAATAAAATTTAATATTTTAATAAATTATAAATTAAGAGTGCCCCTAAAAAAATAGTCTTCTTTTCTGACCTCTGTTAGCACTGTAAAATTCTGACTTGTGGGAGCACCACCAACTGAGAAATTATCTCATAGGATTTATACCTGGAAAAATTCTGTTAAATATTGGTACAGATACGTCATAATATACCTGTGTGACCCCTGAGTGCAGATCTGTGTGGAATCAACACCATTTTCTTTTATACTGTATGTTGCCATCTTGCCAGTCAAACTTTCAAGAAAGGATGATAACAACGATGAGCTGATAAAGGTTGGCCTTGTGAGAGACAGAAGACTGTAAATAATGCTCCAATGTACAGTATTATACGATGATTATTATTATTATTATTATTATTATTATAATAATAATAATAATAATAATAATAATAATATTATTATACACTGTCTGTCAAGCACACACGAGATAGGCTGATAAAAGGATGAGCTTGTAAAAATGGCCTTCTGAAAGACATAACACCGGTAATACCAACCCAGTACAGTACAGTACAATAAGAAAAGAAAAAAGGTTCTCAATGGAATGATCCTTGAGCCCATCCACCCTTTTGTTGTGTATTAAAAAGGACATCTACAGTTTAACAAATCATGCAATTTCAGCAACAAGTCCCCACAATCCAAGCTACCAATGGGCTTAAGATACCTAACAATGTTGTTAATAATTGTCATGCTTGCTACAGTAGATGTCATTTTTCAGCTTCATAATTGCCCTTATCACTGCCAATATCATTACACAATATTAGGTCATCCCCACTGGAATGCACCGTTACAGAAGTCTCTGATCTCTGTTTTTGTAATTGGTGGCAAAAGTCTTGCCTCATAGACTTTTTAGTTTATTTTTATGAACATCAGTTTTCCACATTTTTTGGAAGTAGCTTCATATGTTGTTTGCTCACAAGCATCTTGGCTGTGAACGTTCTTTCCAAGTACACACTGTTGGGTGGGCAGCTTAAAAACACCAAAGCGAGTTTTGGGGCTACTAATTGCCTTTTTCCCCCAGTATTCAAAGGTACTTTGCAAGATGCTAATTTGTACATTATCAATAAAGTAAAATGGTTATTGTTCCTACCTCTACTTACTTTGAACTCACAAATGAACAGATGCCTTGACAAATGTTGTCATTATTTGGGAAATAATTGTTCCTCATGCAACAGGTGACTTTTTTGGTCTTATGCCCAGACATGATAATGCCCTACTTCTTATTACTGGAAAGAATTGCTGCCACTGGTGTTGATGTACTTTGACACAAACAACATCCTCCATCTGAATTTAATCTACTTCTTGACCAAATCAATCATCATTAATAAAGTATATTTGTGGCATAAAAATAATTCTCAGTTGGTTTAAATAAATAGCAGTTGAGAGCTACATAATGGGTTAATGGAAGCACAAGTCTTTTAGCTGAAGAAGATAATTCTTTTTGTACTGGTATATATTTAAATTGATGTTAGATACCTTTTACACGACATACAGTACAGTATGTCTTACAGGATATAAAGGTCACATTATTTGGGGTGGAGTTAAGTTTCCTGACTACTTGTAAAATATGTCAAATGTATTTATGCATGATTATATGTCATATGGTGTGACATAGCCGTTCAAAATAATTGAATAACAATGAAGTCTCTTTGGTAGATTTATTGCATGTGAAATTCACAGAGCCCACGATAAAAGAATATCATGAACTGAACATTGACACATTGATTTCATCTTATATACTTGTCATTACAGCGTTACATGATCCAATCAAATTTGCAGACCAATCATATACATAAACCAATCACAATTCATTTATCAGAATATATTATTAATTCATATACTCCCCTTATGGGGAATTTCCAATTAATTAGCTCAACATCTTGTGATTATGACTGTTTAATATCAAAATACATTTTACCTTTCACCTAATTTAAATTCTCTTTATTCTGCAAAACACACTTCCTTATTTTGCAAAACACTAGCTAACCGCAGTCTTGTGATACTGCGCAGCTGGCCTTAACTTCTTGTTTATACTGAAAATCAAAGTTTCTGCACACATATAAAAATCACATTTAAAGCAACAGTTTCTTTTAAGCAATAGACAATAGACAAACTGACATCCAGCTTCCATTTTGTATTCACTTATCCATATCATTCCTCTCTCTGCCAATATACTTGGCATTCTAATACACAAATCAGAAGGTTCAGTTTCACAATTTCTAATGAGGGTTTAGGTAGACGCACAACATAGGGAAAAGGTGGGTTCACGGGGATGGGCCTGGCGCCAATGCTCACCGCACCGGACAGGAATCCCTGTTCTTTTCATAGGAACCTTCTAGTGTTGGCTAAGAGGGTTCTGACACGGTTAGGTGAAACTCGCTTGTATTTCATGTCTAACATACTCATCCTGATTAATCTCTACCCTGTTATCCAGTTCATAAGTAAAGTTAACAAGTTGTGTATTTTCCCTACCTGCCTGGTCCTCCTCTAAAGCCTGGTATATGGGCTCAGGTTCCTGGAGTCGTAAACTTTCGTAAGACTTGCTCATATCAGCATATACCACCTGTCTTTCCTGCTGCCCCTGACTAGTTCCCTGAGTCACCTGCTCTAGTGGAACCTCATCATCTACCACCACAATGGTCATTTCATGGTGCACTTTCAACCTTTTAAATCCTTTACCACATTGTACACAGACTACTGGTCCACACTTGATGGTAAGATATATGATTCCTACAATCAGGGCAGCAAACACAATATACTGCAATATTTCAGAGAAAAGCTTTGCAATACCTCCTCCTAGCCATCCAAGTGGATCCCAACCTTCACTAGCACCTAACTTTCTCATTTCCTGCTGCAATTCTCCCACTTTGCTCAGGTGAGCACCTATTTCAGCTCTGTGATCTTCAATATAAGTACAACATTCTTGTCCTACCACTGCACACGTGCCCCCTTCTGCTGCCAACAACTGATCCAGTGCCATCCTATTCTGTAAAGCCACTTTCCTTACTTGAGCCAGCTCTTCCACTGTCTGATTGATTGAAACTACCAATTCCCCTACCATCTGATCTAGTACCGTTAAGGTCTGGGACACAGCTTTTTCCACAAAATAGATAGTGGACAGAGGAAACAAAGTTCCAGCCGTACGTTCACCATCAGAGAATCTGAAAGATACATCCCCTTTCTTCACTTCTCTTTTGCTATGATGTCTCAAATATGTAAAATCACTTGACACTAAATCATGGTCTACAGGGATATTTCTTGGGTATTGATCCAGCTTAGTAGTGGCTCTTACTAAGGGGACTACATAGGAGAGCACACATTGTCCTTTGGCACCTAAAGGAATCCATGAATATGCCCATTTACCACAAACCCAATACATACCCTTAGGCAGAGGCATTCCAAGTACTTTAGTGTAAATGAGTCCTATGTATATCATAAAATACCCAGTGTTATTGCCATTGACATCTCTACACGTGCTGTTATCAAGAGTACACCCATCGTGCAGTAACTGGTCTAGGGTGTCATTAGGTGTTAGCACTCCATTTGTATCTATTGAGTTCCAACATTGTTTGTGGGTTTTTAGTGTACACTTTTTTGAACTTTGAACTACACATGTGGCTCCAGTACAGTTAGTATATCCCAGGTTTTGTCTTTTTGCCCTGAATATAGTTTTCTTTCTTTTTAACTTGTAGTTGCCTGGCTTTGAATTGACTCTTAAACAAAATTCAGGCCTCCCTGTGGCTGCGGTCACTTGCAGAGCAGGTGAATGCAGCAGACCTCTGCTTGAAACATCCAAATATGGGAAGTCTACTATATTCTGTACTTTAGGCATCTTATTGGCACAACTGTGACTACCATTCTTTCGTCTATGGCAGGACCAATCTCTGTCTATCATGTCAGCTGTGCTTATGTAATGAGCCAGGAGGGGTATGCCTGCCTCTACACTGATGGGTAGGTGAGTACAAATCCAACATTTGCTTGTGTTGAGAGCCTTTGCCATTTTACTGTGCATTGCTATCATGGAATTACCTGTAAATTCTCCTCCATAATAATTCTTTTGTAAGGCCCTACACACACGTGTCTTGGGTAACATTTCATTGTAAAGTGTTACATTACCTGTTTGACTGGTCACATTGTTGACAGACCCTGGAATGTATATACAACACTCAAGCACAATGAGTATGATTGTAATCAGACATGCCCATGAGAGAATGCACCCCCATAGTCCACGGTCTGGCCTTTGGCCTATCAGCATCATCCTGTTTAGCATTGTCTTTGTTGTCTTTGATCTTCACAGTACTCTTCTAGGAGTTATGTACCCTCCACAGAGATACTGCGTTGGCAAGTGGCTCAAGGGATTATTATGCCCGAACCACTCACTTGCTGGCTTTACTGGTGAAGTGCAGAGGAGTCTTGGAGAATATCTTCCACGTGTGCTGTCTCAGGAGGCGTGACTTTTCTGCAATGGGTGGAGTGGATCCACGAAGTCTTCTCCTTTATCTTAACAGCAGTTGGGGTTGTCAACAAGACTTGATAAGGTCCTTCCCACCGGTCTGTTAGCGAGCCCGATCTCAGGAAATTTCTGACCATCACCTCATCACCAGGTTGTAGATTATGACAAGCACCTTCCGCAGGAGCTGGTTGTGTGCTGGTCACAGTAGCTTGGATCTTCTTTAGCTGGTTGCTTAATGAAATAAGATAGTTCACAGTTAAATCATTTGTTTTGCTGAGTTCATATGCGGGTGCAATAGCAACATTGGGCAATTTTCCAAACAGTATTTCATATGGAGAAATGTTTAACTCCCCCCTTGGTGTTGTTCTGATCGAGTGCAACGCTAATGGCAAAGCTTCTGGCCACTGCAAGCTGGTTTCTTTACATATTTTGGCCAGCTTATTTTTAATGGTCCCGTTATAATGTTCCTCCTTACCGCTCGATTCCGGATGGTACGCGGTGTGTAGCTGTTGTTTAATGCCAAGAAGCTGGCACATCTTTTTGAACACTAGTCCAGTAAAATGTGTACCTTGGTCTGATGATATCACATATGGTATGCCATATCTACATACAAATTCTTGTACCAATTTCTTTGCTGTTATCGCTGCTGTTGCACTGGCCACAGCATATCCCTCTACCCAACCGCTAAATGTGTCGACACAAACCAAAACATACTGAAGCATCCTAACCTTTGGAAGCTGAATGTAATCAATTTGTAGGATTTGGAAAGGACCAGTTGTTTGGGGAATGTGTGAAGGTATTGTTTTAACTGCTCTTCCAGCATTCTTCTGCAAGCAGGTGATGCAAGAAGCACAGTACTTGGTTGCCACTGGCGCAAAGCCAGGTGCATACCAATAAGTCTTGATTAGACTTATCATGGCTGTCTTACCTGCATGGGTCAGTCCATGGGACATCTGTGCCAAAGCTGGCAAGAGTGATTTAGGGGCAACAGGCTTACCTTCAGAGCTGTGCCACAGGCCTTTGTTGTCTTGGGTACACTTTGCACTTTCCCACTTGGTCTTTTCCTGTAAATCACAAACTTTTTGCATATCAATTAATGTTTGCTCACTTGGTATACATACATCAGTTACCATACAAATTTTTTCCACTATGACCTTTTGTTGGGCTGCCACTTTTGCTGCAGCATCTGCCCTTCTGTTCCCTTTTGTAACTTCATCATGGCCAGTCATGTGAGCTTGACATTTAATAACTGCTATCTGTGAGGGCAGTTGTATAGCATCTAGTAAGTCTTTTACTGCCTCTGCATGTGCAATTGGATTGCCTGTAGCTGTTAGGAAGTCTCTGTGTTTCCACAGTTCACCAAAATCGTGTGTAACACCAAACGCGTATCTGCTGTCAGTATATATATTTACAGTCTTTCCTTCAGCTAGTTGACATGCTTTAGTTAAAGCTTTGAGCTCTGCCAATTGGGCTGAGTGTGGTGGTGGAAGTGGGGAGGAAAAAACAGTTTGTGTATCATCCGCCACAGCATATCCTGATTGAGTAGCACCTGTTTCTGTTTGTCTGTGGCAGCTACCATCAACATAGTAAACCAGATCAGGATTCTGGAGTGGTGTTTCCTCCAGGTCCACCCTAGGGGTGGATTGCTCATCAACATATTTTAAGCAATCATGTGGGACATGTTGTTCTACTACTCCCCATTCCTCTCTCTGAAACTCATCAGTTTCATTTACCGGTAAAAGTGTTGCAGGGTTTAAAATATTGCACTTAATGAGGGTGATGTTTGTGGGCATAATGAGGGCCAATTCCCACTTTGTCAGGCGTGCTGCAGTAACATGTCTTGTCTTTTGGCAGGTAAGCAGGGCTGCTACGGCATGGGGAACATAAACTTTTAGATCACAGCCCAATACAATGTCTGCTGACTTGTCTACCAGCAATGCAGCTGCTGCTATGGCTCGCAGGCAAACAGGAAGGCCACGTGCTACTGGGTCTAACTGGGCACTGTAATAAGCAACAGGTCTTTGCTTTTCCCCATGAAGCTGTGTAAGGACACCTGTGGCATGGCCTAGGTGTTCATGGCAAAAGAGAGAGAATACTTGTTTATAGTTAGGCAGGCCCAGTGCAGGGGCCGCTGTCAGGTCATCTTTAAGTTGTTGAAATGACATAGTCGTTTGTTCTGTATGTATGAGGGGCTTTGGTACAGAAGCCTTGGTCAGCTCATACAGGGGTGCAGTTAGCTGTGAGTAATTGGGTACCCAGTTTCTACAGTAACCCACCATTCCTAGGAAACCCCTTAGCTTCCTTTTGTTGATGGGCAGCCTTATGCTTTGGATGGCTGCAATCCTATCTGGGGACAGGTGTCTGAGGCCTTCAGAAAGACAGTGGCCTATATATGACACCTTTGTTTGACATAGTTGCAATTTGTCTTTGGACACCTTGTGTCCATTTGTTGCAAGGAACCTTAAGAGCTCAGCTGTGTCTTTAATTGATGTTTCAAAATCTGGGGAACAAAGTAACAAATCGTCTACATACTGAATTAATGTAGATCCACCTGGTAGGATGAGTTTTTGAAGGTTTTCAGCAAGGGACTGGCTAAAAATTGTAGGGCTATTAAGGTAACCTTGCACCATCCTTGTCCAGGTGTACTGGTTACCTCTATAGGTAAATGCAAAAAGGTAATGACTGTCTGGATGTATTGGTATGGAGAAAAATGCTGAACATAGATCAACCACTGAAAAGTAAGTACTGTCTGCGGGGATCTGCATTAATATTGTAGCTGGGTTTGGTACCACTGGGTGCAAGGGTTCAACGATTGCATTAATTGCCCTTAGGTCCTGAACTAAGCGATAACCACGCCCATTGCTCTTTGTCACAGGGAAGATAGGCGTGTTGGCCTGGCTCTGGGTCTTAACCAACACCCCCTGTTGTAGTAATTCTTGGATTACTGGGAACACCCCCTGTTCAGCTTCTGGCTTTAAGGGGTATTGTGGTCTACTGGGAATTACTGCTCCTGCTTTGAGCTTGACTCTTATTGGTGGGGCATTTAGGATCTTCCCCACATTGTTGGAGCCCGTGGTCCACAGCTGGTCTGGAATATTTGATAACATTTCAGACACTTCAGGGGGGAGTACACCCAAGGCATTCAGTTCCACCCTTTCTGTTGAAGGAGGGTCACTGAGCAATGCATCGGTGACCAAGTCCTTGTTGGAATATGGTACCTGTAGGTATACCCCATCTGGAGTGCAAAATACTGTGCACCCCAATTTACACAGTAAATCCCTCCCCAGTAAATTTGTGGGGGCATCAGCTGCTAACAAGAAGGAGTGGTCACTTGTTAAGGGTCCAACGGTTACTTTTACATCTTGTGTTTCCCTTAAGGGGATTACTTTGTTTGCCACCCCTACTGCATGTACAACTTTGTTTGTGGTAGGTAAAGTGACCTTGTCCGCTATTAGGGATCGTGCAGCACCCGTGTCAATTAGGAAAGAATGTTTAGAATCTCCAATTTTTAAATCAATAGTAGGTTCTTGAGAGTCACCAGATATTACAGTCATGGTCTTCACGGGGGCTGCGGTATCCTGTCATTGTAAATCCTCATCACTTTCTGTGGTGCCCTTCTTTGCTTGGGACTGCCTTGGTTTCTTAGGGCATCTGCAGTCCCTTGCAAAGTGTCCTTTCCTCTGACAATTGTAACAAGTAAGTTGCGATCTGTCTGATGATCGCCTGGCACCCATACTATAATCAATTGGTCTATTAGCTAGGTCACAGGTGGCTTGTGCAGCTTTGACCTGTAGGTTCATAAGCTTGGTTTCTGTGTTCAATTTCTTGACCACCAAATTGTCCTCATGGTATATTGCAAGAGTGACCAGATCCTCTGGACCCTTTTTGCGCCACAGAGGGTCATTGATGGTCAAGCGGGTTTTTACCTGAGGCTTAAGACCTTCCGCGAAAGCTCCAGATAACATGGGCTGAAGCACATCCTGTTTAAATATATCTTCAATGCCTCCATAATTTTGAACCTCAGTTTTAAATCTGCCCCAATAATCTCTAACTGTTTCTGTAGGACCTTGTTTAATCATCATTATTTTTCCCCAATTGGGCTGGCAAGGAAACTGCTCTGTAAAAGCTGTCATTAAATATTTCCACTCTTTGTTCAGGTCCTCTCTAGCAACGTCTAAGGGAGGCTTAAAGTCCTCTTTATCCCACCCTAGTTCCATTGCGATCTTCTTGTATTCTTCAGTTGTGAGCAAAGCAGTAAATAATTGTGCCATGTCACTATGTGTTAGTTGATGTACTTTGTACAAGCGCTGGAGTTTGGTTTTGACTTCTGCTGGCTTTGATCTGTAATCTGCTAATTCTGTGCAAATTTGGTGTAATTCAGCCTTTGACCAAGGAACATGTATGGACCACTGTGCACCCCGATCTGTAGTTACCACTCTCAGAGGCATAGTTGCAAGTGGTTGGCCCTGGGTGGATGTGCTACGAGTGCCAGAAGCCACAATGTTCGATGGGTGTACGTCTGCAAAATGCGCTCCCATTGCTGGTACTTTGTCTTCATAAGGAACTAAATTTCCCTGTTTGTTTTTACATAAAGTGTGTGTGACAGTTTCACCACTCTCGTTATTATACTGAGCTTTGTATGTCTGACTGAGGGGGTCATAAACATAAATTCCAGCAGAGTCGCCATCCCCATCAAACAAATCCATCTGCGCTACCCAAATCCCATCCTCCCCCACCAAGTAAGTGTCATGCTCCCCAGTCTTGGGGTTTACTAGTGCCTTCATTACCTTTTTCTTCTCCTGTACTGGAGGGGCACTTGGGACATTAGCCAGTGCCATCATTGCTGGGAGTATGTGTTCTAGTGGGTCTGGGCTTTCTTGTTCTAGTGTCTTTACTGGCATTGCCTGCACTACCCGTGGGGAAGCATGCCTTGGTTGTAATTGTAACGTTCCTTCATTATTTACATGACAGGACATCTGTGCAACATAGGCTGGTGGCGGGGTTACATTAGATGCCTCCAGCCATAATGTGTAAGCTTTCCACTCCTCCCTTTTTCTTATTTTACCCCTTAAGTCTGTCCATTTCTGAATATCAAAGGTTCCTATCACAGGTATTTCAGGTAGTTTTGTATGCCATTTCCTGAGAAATTTCACAGCCACACTTCCATGTCTCTGATACATCACACTTGCTGGACTGCCGTGCGGGATCTCTAACATAGAAGAGCCCTTTGGTGTGGACATCTCTTGACCCATTGTAATGGCTAATCTTTATTTTAAAGTCCAGCCTCAATGTCCAATACAATGGTAAACAGGGACGCTCCCCTTGTTTATAGAGATATTACTCCACTTAGGAAACCTCACCACCTCGTCAGGTGCCACGGCTCTGAACAGGCACACGTGTTCCACACTCTGCTAAGCTTGGCTTGTGTACAAGGTGCTTTTCACAGTGGGTGAGTATCCCTGATACTATCCAGTATAGGAGAGTTTAACCGGAGCCTCTCCCCTACCTGGGCCCTGTCCAGACTCTGCCGGCGTGAAGCCTCGGCCAATCACACTTACAATCACTCTCAGACTTCACTCTGAACTTAGCAAGATATGGCAGACAAAAGATCCCCTTGTGATCTGAAACCACGATATCAGAAATTGCAATACTACAACTTTATACAAATCACTGTAACTGGTAATAAAATGCAGTTAAATTAAATTTGGTTCCATACTCACAATCTCCAAAAAGACTTCAAAGAGTTACAAACCAACAATAACACACAAAGGCAGTGGACCGAGGCAGGGACACATGGAGCAGAAGTAAGATAACAGCTCTTACCTGTGGCCACGGTTGATCCCGGTATCCCGGTACCAGTCCACCTTCCTTCTTCGTGTGTCAATGTTGGAATGATCTCGGTGCGGAAACCTCCAGAATGACATAGCCGTTCAAAATAATTGAATAACAATGAAGTCTCTTTGGTAGATTTATTGCATGTGAAATTCACAGAGCCCACGATAAAAGAATATCATGAACTGAACATTGACACATTGATTTCATCTTATATACTTGTCATTACAGCGTTACATGATCCAATCAAATTTGCAGACCAATCATATACATAAACCAATCACAATTCATTTATCAGAATATATTATTAATTCATATACTCCCCTTATGGGGAATTTCCAATTAATTAGCTCAACATCTTGTGATTATGACTGTTTAATATCAAAATACATTTTACCTTTCACCTAATTTAAATTCTCTTTATTCTGCAAAACACAATTCCTTATTTTGCAAAACACTAGCTAACCGCAGTCTTGTGATACTGCGCAGCTGGCCTTAACTTCTTGTTTATACTGAAAATCAAAGTTTCTGCACACATATAAAAATCACATTTAAAGCAACAGTTTCTTTTAAGCAATAGACAATAGACAAACTGACATCCAGCTTCCATTTTGTATTCACTTATCCATAAATAAATAGCAGTTGAGAGCTACATAATGGGTTAATGGAAGCACAAGTCTTTTAGCTGAAGAAGATAATTCTTTTTGTACTGGTATATATTTAAATTGATGTTAGATACCTTTTACACGACATACAGTACAGTATGTCTTACAGGATATAAAGGTCACATTATTTGGGGTGGAGTTAAGTTTCCTGACTACTTGTAAAATATGTCAAATGTATTTATGCATGACTATATGTCATATGGTGTACATTATTACAAAGAAGTATTGTATGGTTAATGATGTCTTACAGGAAGATAGAGTTATAGGGATAAATATCTGTTATTGTGTCTTATAAGTACGTGCTGTGCCTAATCCTGCAAAAAGATAAATTGTGTGCGCTGACATACAATATATACTTGCCATCTGATTAACATGCTTTCACATTTGGAGGTTCCATTGAGATACATCTGAGATATCTGTCAGTGAAAGAGGAATGGAGATCTGAAATACGGGATCAGAAGTGGCCACAATTGGTAAGAACTTTTTGATTACCTTACTCCTATCTCCTGACCTATGATTCTGCTAAAAGGTATTTACAGAGTTATCTGAGTATGATATTACAACTGTATTTATATAGTTTGGTACAAGTTAAAATATAATTTTGCTGTTTATTTATCAAAGAGACTGTAAAATCCATAGTGCAAATATCTGCATGTATGTGAGTATGATTGGGCTACTTTCACGAAACCTGACTCTGGTAAGGTTATGAATTCAAGTATTACTTCAGTGAACACTTGAAGGACAAGACACAAAAAAGTACAGTCAAAACACATACTGTAAGTAAAAATAAAGTATAAGGCATTAAATAGTAGTGTGTGAAATATGTATGTAGAATACCAGGAATGCCTAATGAGGGAGCGAGATTACCCAAGGGTTGTAGACAAGGGTAGTAGCTCAGAAAAGGTGTAATACATTCTGAAAGTAGTTGTATCCCTCTTACCATTGTGCAGACACTGACTAAGTCAGCCTATAAAAGAACAAATTAAGATGCACCATGGGAAAGAATGTGTCTATGCGGAAAAAGCCTATATGGATGGAAATCTCTTTCTGGGAGTCCGGCAGGAATTAGGTTCCATAGATTCAGAAAACATCTGTCCAGTATGTGCATAAATGTTTAACAAGGTGTCCAGAATTAACAAATGTCTCCTTGCTCATCGTGTGACTTATCGCACCCATGATTCATTTGCTGTGACTTGTGATCCCATGTATTGGCATGTGGGAATCATTGCACCGGTGATCCATAGGCAGTGCATCATGGGTGCAACTATTCACAACAGTGCATGTATAGTCACTGTTGTAATGTGTGCACGTGCCAACACATTTCGGCAATGTTGACCTTGAACTCATCTGTACATGAAAGGGAATTTTTTTATTTACAGTAAATGTATTAGGGGAAATATGAAAAGGTGTGTCTAAATTTAAGGAATTGCAAGTATTGCAGTTTTGGTTAAAAGAAGCTACAGTTCTTTCACCTTATGTGGATGAGTATATAGTAGTAAAAAAAAACTAGTGCACCAGGAGAGCAAGAAGCCCCAATAAGTGACTTATTGCCAATTGTGGTAGGTTTAAATATAAAATTATACTTACAGCTGCCTCTCTAGGTAGTTCAGCAAGTGTATGTTTCATTGTAGGACAAACCTGGGGAAGAAACAATAAAGGAAACTAAAAGTCCTGTCAATTCTGATAAATCCCAAGTATCAGATGAGGATTCTCAGGATAATCTAGAAGGAACTGAAGGGAGTTTTATTAAAGTATCTGAAATAAAACTTATTATCAAAGATTGGTCAAATGTTTCAGCAAGCAATATAACAAGCGATTCAAAACGACATAGGAAATCTACCCTTACCTGAGCACCTTAAGTACAATAACTACAGACCAAGGTGCAAAGTGGATAGCACATGTCCCATGGACAAAGACAGAATGATATTAAATTTTTACTGATAGTAACGAATATTGAATTAAAATTCAGGAGGACAGAATTAAATTAGAAAGTTTATACAAAACATGTCCCACATTTTCAGATATCCTCCAGTTATTTTATGCTCTGTTAACTTCAGATGAACTTACTACCTTAAATATCAATTGTAAGTGGAATCAGGCTGATATTAAAGCTCCCATGACTGAAAATACAGTAGGAGTGCAATTGATACACAATGGGAGTCAATTACTAATTTAAAAAAAAATCCTCTAAAGGTTGATTTAGCAACAGTTTTTCTCCTTAAACAGAGTCCTAATGAAGGAGGTGTAGAACATAATACTAGATTTAGAAGGGAGATTGTGAATTACTCAGCTGTCTCTGATGTATTTGCAAACAATGTTTTTAAAAGTATCCTAAACAGTGCCTATATGGAACAATTAAGACAAAGCTTAAAGACTAGGATACAGAGTCAAGATCCTTTGTGGGCTACCAAGTATTTATTATGAACTGATAAAGCTGATTATCTTTACAGGAATGAATGCTATACCTTAAATACACTTTAAACCTTTAGCCGCTGCGGCCGCTATACTTAATTCACACTCTACGCACCTTTTCTGCTATTAGCGTACAGAGTCCCGTACAGTGTACGGACTTTGCGTACACATGCCGCGCTGACGGTACAAAGTACTCACAGTGCATACACACCCAGAGATACACTTTAAACCTTCTACAGCAATGCAATGCAATAATAATAATACACTTTAAACCTTAGCAGGGCAATGAGCACACGACACCAATTGTGATTTCACCGCTGGGTTCCGACACCACAGTGGATTATTTCTGAAAGGGGGTTTACAATACAAATTATACACTACAATACAAGACAATATATATAACAGAATAATGGCTACAGTCAATGTACATACGTGATTGGAATCGCTTGCACAACCCAGCCGGTCCCCAGTCATCTGATAGATAACTTTGTGAGTCTTCTGAGTGGCCAGGCTGCAGCAGGCTTTATTTATACAATTCTTCCAAAAGCAATACAATGGATACTGTAATCCCTTTGTCCATTGGACACAGGAATGCACCTTTACAGTACAGGAGAGGTCATAGGTTGATTTGAAAAGGTAGGCAATGTCTTTCTCAACTGCTCTTGTGGGTGGTCTCCTCTGGATTCCCGCCGCATACATAATATACAGTAAATACAGTTTATATCTGTATTCTGCTTCTGCACATAACTATCCGCAGGAACATGCGATCTTCCGCAGACCAACACCGGAATGTTACCCTTAAAATACCCTACAGCTGGATACCAAATACCACCTTATAACCTTAGTCTGTCCCATCTTATCCTGTAAAGGTGAATCCCTTTGTTCTGCAACCATTTAAACAGCTATAACTTTCTGATGTGATGCAAGGAGACTATGTGTACATTGTGCACTATTTGGATTAAATATGTAATGTGTTTTGATGGCTCTCCATGCGTACACAAATTCTGCCGTAAATACCCATACCACGCGCCGATGCGCAGGACCGCGGGAGCGACCATACGCAAATTGCGGATACGTGCACGCACGGTAGAACAAGTGCACGCGCAGTGGGCATGTGTGTGCAGTTTGTACGTGATGTGTGTTCTGCAATATTTTTCGACTTTGACAGTCCACCCTTTGGAAATCACCAATAACTGCCACTATC
This sequence comes from Pseudophryne corroboree, assembly GCF_028390025.1. NCBI lineage: Eukaryota > Metazoa > Chordata > Amphibia > Anura > Myobatrachidae > Pseudophryne > Pseudophryne corroboree. The sequence goes on from NC_086451.1 coordinate 284,093,012, forward strand.
TAATCACTAAACAGAAAAATATCAATACAATATCTACAGACGATTGGATGGTCGGAGGAGAGTTGTAGGCGGGAAATGTATGACCTAGTGGGATAGTAAAAAGCATGTATGTATGGATCCATGTCTGAGGGGCATGTATCATTGGGCCGTATATGTTTTAGATAAGCTTCTAGGTATTGCGAAGTATACATTAAATCCTTCTTATCCCGTATTAAGGGTATGTAAGTGGGCCGGCAAACACTACCGAGCTCTTTTCGGCTTCTAGTTCCAACAAATGGGGTGCACATTTAGTTGATGATACATGGAGGGGGAACATATGTGAGTGCTAGTATATGTGGATATCACCTGTCGACTATGTGTGTCCTTAACTGAAGGTTGTAGAGATGAAGATAAAACACATATCTAAAATACATTCACATAACATTTTCATAAACATTCTTGGGTAGGGCTGATGTCTTTTCCGGATGGGTGTATCTGGGAAGAGGGGGAGACAAAGGAAAAATGGGTGAAAGAAACAGGCCATGGAATTCATTTGCAATCCTTATCATAACACTGTCTCTATGGATGGGTCGTAAATTAAATCTGCTGCTATGAAAATGCCCTCGCTCCTTAAACTCATCAAATTTGTGCCGTGCTTGCGCCACATCAGAATTCGAACACACCTAAATATCAAGCCAATAATTATGACGACTTCCAGCATACAAAGGAGTAACTTCCCTACACTCATAATAAAATTTTGAGCCCACTCTCCTAATCCTGAGAACCAATTTCGTGGGTTCAACCATGAGACCCAGCCAGTCAGCTCATTACCCACAGCAGTCAGGGTAAGGTTGTGTCTCCTCCGGAACTCCCACTTCAACTGCAATATATCATCCATCTTTTGATCGATAATCTCTGTGGGGTCGTCAGTGCTGTTTGTAATATACGTACAGCACTTCACACCATACTGAGTTGCCAAAGTGACACAGTACCCACCCATCACGGCTGTGATATAATTAAGGACCATCCTCTGCTGGATCAGTTCCGTCTTGTAAGCTTGTAACTCCCTTCCCGTATACCTGAAGGTGTCATCATACATCTCAGTGATATTATCTATCAAGTTCGCTAGCGCATGGATATACCTATAATTTATAATTCCTCTGGCAGTACGGGTGATGTCTAATGCGAGAAGGAATCGAATCCCGGTGGATTCGTGGATCAAATCAGAGGCTACGTGCTCTGTCCTCTATATGAGGTGTCTCTTGATGATGTGTTCATAGTGAGTATGAGTATAAGGAGCCTGAGCACTGCGGTGAACATCTTTCATCTTATCATGGGTTATGGTCATGACCTCTGGCAACACCCTTCCAATATAACACAATCCCTCTGAGTTCGGGGCAAGCCACTTATACGCCTTTCTCCCACATATGAAATAGGCATCATCGGGGAGAACATAGGGGACAGAATATGACATTACCATATTACAAACTTTCCAAGTGAAAAACCCAATCCCTAGTTCTCCCATCTGCTTAGTACAAGTATCAGGCTGGATGATATGAGCACAGTACCCTGGTGATACTTCTCCAACCCACATGGTCTTGCTTCCTCGAGTATACCTATACCGAAAATACCTTCCACTGTTTGGCTATTTGGCATACAAGTTCAGAGTCTATGGGTATCCTATCAGCTCTGTGTGAGAAGGTCATTGTCTGGTTATTCCACGTCACTTCCCAATTTCCCGGTTTTCAGTAATTGGAAATATTGAAACATAATAAGGATCTATCTACATGATACTGGTGGAGCTTCAAACTAGGGGGCCTAGAAATATTGAATTTCTTGTCCACCGGTCTCCCACCCTGTAATTAGAGTACCTCATCCATTGCTAAAGGGTATGGTACTAATCCTGACTTGCTCTGACCTTGAGGTACTTGTGAGCACACCCAGCATTCTGTCTGGTTTAAGACCTTACCCACTAGTGAGTGGTAATCACTCAATGGATGACGGTCCATGTCGATATTAAGGCTGAACTGACATCTCTGGTTGCACCCATCCTCGACTATATTCTCACAATTCCTACAAATGCAATTTTCCTCAGACAATAACCCTTCACAGTGCCTCCGAGCTCCCTGACTACCAGAGCGCTTTCTGATACTCGCCTTTGCTCGAGTGATGTGTTGCTATTGAGATTCTACAAATCCATCCTCGCCATCAGAACCCATTCCAATTCCTTTCTCGACCTCTCTGGTACCCTCACCAAAACAGACTGTCCTGGTCAACAACAGGATTAACAGGAAAACCCGGAACGCAGTCTCTTGGGGTAAGTCCATCTTGTTAAGGGAAGAGAAGGGAAACAAGAAGGGGGAGAAAGAGAAGGAGAGAAGGAGGGTAGTGGGGAATGGAGAAAATAAAAAAAAACTGGTGCGACAACCGCCTCTGGTCTTGTTGTTCTCCACGCTCAGGTGCCGTCTCAACAGTCCTGCCTCTCAGCTTTCCCGGAACAGACACTCCAGTGATATGATGTCCTCTACACTCTGCTCTTTGTCACGAGTTCTCTCCGGGTCAGCGACCTTTCTGTAGGGAACATAAATCTTGCATTTCAATGTGTTTAACTGTTGTGTATTATCAGTTGTGTGAAGTGAACCATCTGCGGAAAGTGAAAAGAGAGGGGACATAATAAAAAGAACATTTGTCAGATTTGCATTCACCATCAGGCTGTCACACCATCATGTATATCGGTATCTATGCACAGTCTCCCTTCACCAGTATTCCCATTCTCCACCCTTTGTGCATGACCAGGCACACTGATACTGGTGTCCCTATGCTGGTGAGATATACTGGGTTTGGGCAGAACTCTGAAAAGACCGAGTAGGCATGTGACGTTTGAACTGTAATCCTGTCGGTGAATTTAAGAGATGAAGAGGAAACTTTGAAGACAAATCACAGAGTTTAGTAACAGATAAGTTTGTAGAGGCAAAGAAGATTTTACAAAATTTGACATCTGAATTGGGCACTATGGGGAATGATTCCCTAATCGGTCTGTTCCCCTAAACAAAATTCTATGTGTGTTATATCTCTACTGGGACTATCCAAGCCATCAATCCAGTGTCTTGTCCATTCTGAGTTCATAGGGAACCCGGTATCTTTGAGATAATTTCCTCTACCTGTGATGGACATGCATCTAAAACAGTGAAATGTAATATTAGTCTTCGTGGGTATCTAACATATTTTGTGCTTCCTGGGTGGGAGCACTCTATATGTATACCATCTCTAACAAAACTCCTGTTAAGTTACTTAGAGGTCACTTCTGCTAGAGAGGGAAGCAGAAGTTTTAGAGGCCTCCTCCTAACCCCAGTAAGTTCTGTCAAAAGGGTAAAGTTGCATTTATTCTGTTCTTCCCATTAACCGAATCTGTGTTCTTCTATACTGTATAGTGATTCCTTACTATATGTCCCTTGATCCCGTCTATGTGTTTAATAACGTGGCTTGTTTTTCTCTGTCTTGGGGGTCTATATTGACTATGTGTTCTACTATACCTACAATCTTTGGCAAAATGCCCTTCCTTCCTACAAGTGTAGCATATTCTAGGTCTTTTCCAAACAGCAGGGGTCTGGGTTTTAGGCTGATGAGACTTTGGTGTAAGAGCCTGTATACTTTCGATACTCAGCCTCTCCTCCTGTTGTTTTCTACGCCTAACAATATTCTTGTGGTGTACAATTGCGCACTCTCTAAGGCAAGCTACTGTGACCCCTCTCCAATTAGGCAAAGATGTTTGTACTCTGTCCCTTACTGTCTTATCGAGTCCGTCCATTAGCACAGAGACAGCCACTTCCCTATAATTCGCATTGTTCCCTGTATCTGATACCCCAATGTATCTATCCATTATTTGCAGGGCCCGATGGAAATATTCAGATGTCATTTCATTTTCCTTCTGCTTTATGGAGAAAATTCTTCTCCACTTAACAGTTTTGGGGAAATACAACTCTAGTTGCCTGTTAATTTGCTCTAAGTTCTCCTGATTGTGTTTGTCAGTCATAAGACTATCCGACTCTAATCTACAATAAGTGATACATTTTTTGGTGTCAATATTAGGGGGTAGGCACGCTTTCAAAAATATCCGCCAATGTTTGTTTGTCGGTTCATGCGCATTACCCAGATCTCTGATAAATTTCTGACATCTGGCTAAATGCTTCCGAGGGTTGGGGAATTCTGAAATGATTGATCGCAGCTCATCTCTGGGCCACGGGCAATACATTGCATTATTCCTGGTGAGGACTACTCCCTGACTATCGGTTCCCCCATTGGGAGTTACTGTTTCCAAGACAGGGTGTAATTCTACCATTCCGTTCCTGATTTGTTTACTGTGAGGTGTTGTTGTCTCTGTGCAATGAACTGTCTCACACTTACCGGTAGCTGTGACCTCACCAGTTCTTTCATTGGGGAATATTGTTACTGCACTACCTGGTTGGACAGGCCCCACCTGATTGTCCTGCAAAGTGACTGCTTGGAGGAGAGCTGCGATTTGGCTGGATCCTTCATCTTCCTGTGACCTATAACCTTGAAAAGACTTCAAAACAGGATACATCTTGCAAAAATTAGGGTTAATACATTGTGTTTGCATACTACTATCGTTTACGGATATATCATTGACTGTAGCCATCTCTTCCCCTTCGACCTGTCTCGACACTGGTATGTTTGTGTTCTCATTCCCGCTAGGTCTTGAACCTGTTTTGCGAATTTGTTCTCTTTGCATATCCCCCTCTTTTTGCCATAATTTTAAACAATCATTATGTCTAATCCTTTGTTTTCTGGATTTTAGAAGACATATTTTACTGCTTACATTCTGCAGTACCTCTGGTTCCAAGCTGCCCACCTTAGGGAATGGTTCCCTATCTTTGTCAGTCACACGTTCCCATTCAGACAAAAAGTCTTCAATACTTTTTCCTTCAAACTCCGCTGACCCCATGGGCCGCGGCTCTACAACCTGAACCCTGGTTAAACGTCCCTTACTTGAGCAACTGGCTCCCATAATTGTGGGCCTTTTCCCACAAACACCAAAATACTCAATATAAGGTAACGGTGAAAGTTCTCCGAGCGCTCTTCACCCGCTCACCGCCCACGTTGGCCAGTACTACCATACACTGTCGATAGTGAAGGCAATGTACCCAACTTAGGGCCCTATGTGACCTATATTTACTGGAAGTTTTTAGGAATAACTTACCCTTTCCAGTAAAGTATCGGCCGTTGGAGATTTTCCTGAGAGAGACCAGTGAAAACTCCCTATGCACTTTATTATACACAAATCACGCTTGTGTATGCTCTATACAGCGCTGATGACACCGCGATTTTACGCAAAAGCTCGTAAAAAGGATATCACGTTGCGCTATATATCGCACCCACAAACGCGCGGTCCAATTGCACAGCGTATAGGTACTTGTTACTTATCTGCCGTACGACCTCTGGAATCGATTTTCAGGCTGCGAAACCTCAGCCGGAGAGTATAAAAAAAAACTATATGGGTCACAACACTTCACAATTCCCTACCACGCTCCTGTAAGTCTCCTCACGACTTACGTATTAAACCTTATACTAACGTTAGTCAGCCGCCTCACGCCACCAAGTCTCCACTCACTTGATGTACCACACAACGAGATTCCAAATTCCGGGGTTCAAATTTCCACTCGCTCCTACGTTCGCTCACTCAAATACACTTTGGTTTTTCTGTACAGAAAATTATCATTCATTCAGACAAGCAGCTTTACTCCCAGAGGCAATACAGTAAATAAGGGTTTTATACTAAACTTTGGAAAACTGGGCAATCTTGTGTTATTGTAGCGTGGCTACTGTCCCACCTTTAAACTAAACGAACTATCGTGTGGTTTTATTATGTGCACACAACGCTACGCAAGCTTGCGTAATTACGCAACCGTGCGTACATTTATGCCACGTGTGCGGCCTTGCGCTAAGTGCACGTTTTGTGTATGCTGTCCTAACATTCCGTACCACATGTACCAATGTGCGGATGCAATAAAACAACTCACACAATTTCTATAAATGTGAGCAATATTAACTATAATCGCTCACTTAACACACCACACAGTTTTTTTTCTGTATAAACTTTTATAACTAGCCCAGACTGCGTTTGTGTTTTACACTTACTTCCTTAATATTTATATTATGAATCTAGTAATCTGAATGTTATGGCAACAATGTGGGAGAGTATGCACAGAGTATGGGTGTACGCTTTTGTTGTGTACACATTTGGTGCCAAAATAATAAATTCACAGATTTTAAATAGCTTTTTTCCTGCTTACCTTACGAGTTCTTACCAGCATCCCTACAAACCATACAGAGCAGACACCATCTAATCCGCAATTAAGTAGGGTTTTCAGTGTATCCACCGACCAAGAAAAGGATACGTAGGATCCCTGTCCACCCTTATGCTGATAGATTATGTCTACTTGTGACCTGTTAAGCAGTAAAAAATGTGGAAAACCGGATGATGCCCCCAATTGATAAAGCTGATTATCTTTACAGGAATTAATGCTATACCTTAAATACACTTTAAACCTTTAGCCGCTGCGGCCGCTATACTTAATTCACACTCTATGCACCTTTTACGCTATTAGCGTACAGAGTCCCGTACAGTGTACGGACTTTGCGTACACACGCCGTGCTGACGGTACAAAGTACTCACAGCGCATACACACCCAGAGATACACTTTAAACCTTCTACAGCAATGCAATGCAATAATAATAAAACACTTTAAACCTTAGCAGGGCAATGAGCACACGACACCAATTGTGATTTTACCGCTGGGTTCCGACACCACAGTGGATTATTTCTGAAAGGGGGTTTACAATACAAATTATACACTACAATACAAGACAATATATATAACAGAATAATGGCTACATTTAATGTACATACGTGATTGTAATCGCTTGCGCAACCCGGCCGGTCACCGGTCATCTGATAGATAACTTTGTGAGTCTTCTGAGTGGCCAGGCTGCAGCAGGCTTTATTTATACAATTCTTCCAAAAGCAATACAATGGATACTGTAATCCCTTTGTCCATTGGACACAGGAATGCACCTTTACAGTACAGGAGAGGTCATAGGTTGATTTGAAAAGGTAGGCGATGTCTTTTTCAACTGCTCTTGTGGGTGGTCTCCTCTGGATTCCCGCCGCATACATAATATACAGTAAATACAGTTTATATCTATATTCTGCTTCTGCACATAACTATCCGCAGGAACATGCGATCTTCCGCAGACCAACACCGGAATGTTACCCTTAAAATACCCTACAGCTGGATACCAAATACCACCTTATAACCTTAGTCTGTCCCCTCTTATCCTGTAAAGGTGAATCCCTTTTTTCTGCAACCATTTAAACAGCTATAACTTTCTGATGTGATGCAAGGAGACTATGTGTACATTGTGCACTATTTGGATTAAATATGTAATGTGTTTTGATGGCTCTCCATGCGTACACAAATTCTGCCATAAATACCCATACCACGTGCCAATGCGCAGGACCGTGGGAGCGACCATACGCAAATTGCGGATACGTGCACGCATGGTAGAACAAGTGCACGCGCAGTGGGCATGTGTGTGCAGTTTGTACGTGATGTGTGTTCTGCAATATTTTTCGACTTTGACAGTACTTCAGCAGCTTCTGTACCCAGAGACCCAATGATAATAACAGATATGAAGCACACAACTGTACAAATGACAATTACTGGTTATGAACATGGATTTTTAATCAACATAGGAGCTGCCCAATCAGTAGTACAACAAAGTTACAATACCAGTTACAAGCAAAACTGTTAATGCAGTAGGTGTAGCTGGAAAAGTAATTCATTGAAAAAAAAAAAAAAAACAGAACCTGTCACAGTTACTTTAGGTTGCCTTACAGAAAATCATTCTTTTCTTTTGGCAGCTAATGCTTACTCTAATTAATTGGGTAAAGATTTGTTATATAAATTAGGATGTCCAATATTCTGTACTGATGAAGTATTTTTAGACATTCCTGAGAAATGGCAATAAGTGCAGCTAGCTCTTGACATGAATGATAACGCACCTTATCAGAAGACAACACAAATTTAGCCCCTATAGTGATAATAATCAGGAATAGACAAAACAGTAGATACCTACAGTAGTTTATCATTGAGTACTGAATCAAATATAACCTGGAAAATGAGGGTAGTCCAATATTTATTAAACTCAATTGAAATGTAAGACTTCCATCACTGCATCAGTAACCATTGCATCCAGAAGCAGAGCAAGGGATAAATCCTGTAACACAGTAAATTTTAAAGCAAGTAACTTTTATTAAAACTCAAAGTCCATGTAATACTCTGACATATACATTTTTTAATAGTGGTGGGTGTGGATTCAGTTTAATACAAGACCTGAGGGATATTAATGCAGTAGTTCAACTCTTACATCTGGTTGATCCCAAACCTGTAAGGGTTTTTATGCAGATACCACCTGAATAGCAGATTTTTTTTAGTCATTGATTAACTGCATGTTCTGATTATATTTCTATTCCTATACATGAATATAGTATTTGTTTGCTTTTACCTACCATGGTGAGCAGTACATATATGCATTTGGAGTTGTGCATGAGTTTTTAGAAATATGGCGACAGATACATTTTGCCATCATAAAGTTGTGATTGATGTTGCTACATGCTATTCAGTTACTAAAACATGTAGCAGTTATTAAGTGCAAAACTCACATGACAGGACATGATGATATTAGAAAAGGAAATCTTAGAGCTGATTTAGCCACTAAGCAGGCAGTACAACTAGGCACTGAGCAAATAATTGGAAGTACTGAAATACTAAATGTTGTAATGTCTGAACAAACTGAGCTAATTAAAATACAAAAAAAAGTTGTTTTCCACATGAAAAGGCCAGATGGAAAGTGTCAGGATGCCAAATTGAAGAAATACTTTTGCATGGAAACTGAGGTAGGCATGTAGCTTCCAAGGCACTCTTGCCAGCATTGGTGCAAATGAGTCTTAGATTAACCCATGCAGGTAAGACTGCTATGTAGAATATATTGTATTGGCATTCATCTGGATTTTCAGCTATACCTACCAGAGACTATGCTTCATGTATTATCTGAGTAATGCAGGAAAGGCAGTAAAGACAATACTTAATCACCGGCCACCAACTGGTCCATTTAAGATACTTAAAAATTATGTATGTAGATATGGTTTACCACAGGATTATTTGTTCCGATCAAGGTATTAATTTTACATTTTAAAACAGAGAAAGATAACATTTATTTTAAAACAATGTAGATATGAAACAATAGCATCTTTTTAAAGTAGAGCACTCATTTAAACCCTAAATTGGGTTTTGAATTTTTGTTTAATTATGGACAAAGTGGATCCATACATAATGTTGCAGAAACAGAACAGTTAAGGGGGTACACACATAGCGATGTGTGCTTAAATTTTAAGCAATCTGACTAGATTGCTTAGAAATTAAGCACACATCTCTCCGTGTGTATGACCCATATCGATAGTGATGTGCGGCCCCACGTATCACTATCATCGGTTCTCTAGTTATAGTACAATCTAGTTAGAGCACTCACTTCACCGCTGGGTGGAGTGAGAGTCCCTCCAGGCCCCCCTCGCTCAGCACACATCGCGCTGTGTGCTGAGCGGGGGGAGAGATGTTTGCTGAGCTGTCTGTGCTAGATTACTCAGCACACATCTATACATATGTACCCCCTTACGCTGATTTATTGTAAACATTATGATACATTTAGGTATGTTTTAAAAAACCATCAGGCTTATAGATCTAAATTAATTCAATATACATTAATATTAGATTATTTAACTGCCCAAAGTAATGAATATTTTCATACACTAGAAACAATGCATAGAACACTAATTTCACTACTTCAACAGAAAACAATAAGGAAAAAATAGATAAATATACAGTATTATAAATATTGTAAAATTGAAGAATATGCTTAAAACAGATCATAATGATTTAGCTAATGAAAATGAGGACTGATGAGAAAATTCTTGGTGGGATCCTTCTAATAGGTTATCAGTTATATTTTCAGGGTTATTTACATGGTGGAAAGGGTTATTTTGGACTATACCAGTGGTTCTCAAACTGTGTGCTATGGCACCCTGGGGTGCCTCAGGACACTTGAAGGGGTGCCCTGAGTTGGTGGTCCAGGACCAACTAAACAATGGTATGGTCAATATAATAGGCAAAACCAGTGCTGGTGGCTGCCAATAATAACATATGGGAACAAACTGAAGTAAATCTTGTCCCTCACCACACAATTGAACCTAAGTATGGCATATAAACAGAATTTACTTAATTCAATATTTCTTTCAAAATTTCTCAATAAGAAAATTTGGGCCTAGAGGTGCCGTGAAAAAAATTCTGATTCTCTAGGGCGCCGTAATTCAAAAAAGTTTGGGAACCACTGGACTATATGGTAATATGTTATTATATTTGTAAGAATACTGCATGTGTAGTGATTTACTGACTTTTGAGATGAGTACCAGGTACTGTATATTAGGAAAACCAAAAGCTGTAACAAAATCTTTGCAGATAAGTGTTGTATCAGAATCCCAAGGAAAATTGTTAATTACAATGAATAATATAAAAAGAAATATAGTGTATTGAAATAGAGAGAAAAATATATATTTGTGCCACAACTTTAATGTAAAATTCTGAGTTGATACAAGGAGCTACCTTAGATTGATTAAGTATATTTGTGTGTTAAAAATAATTATCAGCTGGATGAAAAAAATAGTAGTTGAGGGACATATAATTGGTTAATGGAAGCTTCTTTTTATACTAGTACTGTATGTGTTTACATTTATGTCAGATACCTTTAACAGGAAATAGGCTTAACAGGATGTAAAATTCACATATTGTTTTTAACCTTAGGAGTTATGAGTCCTGACTATGTTTCCGCTAAACCTAAATTAATGGAAATAATATACCACTGATTCCACAAATGACGAAAATTGTAAAAGATTCAACAAAATTACTGGCATACAGTAGCTCCCGATCTATATTGCTAATGTTAGGAACAAGGTTTGTACTATCAGTTATATATTGGATTCCAGCATACAGTCAAGAATGGCTCACAGGGAACTACTGTATGTTGTCATCCAAGGCTGTATGTCAAAGTCCACTTCTGTAATCTTTATTAGACCTTCAGGGCATAATGTTTGCATTTTGAGTATCCACTATATCTCTTTTAAACAGAGGCAAGATAATCTGTCTATGCCTCTTACAGGTTGAAGAATAAATTCAATACACAATATTTGAATGCATTTAATATCTACATGATGTTGCTCTATACAGTGTCTAGATACAGTATGTTCTGTACATTTTTTAAGAACATTTCTTCAATGTTCTAAAAATCTATCTTAAAGTGCAGAATTTTCGACAGTGGGAAAATCTGCACTAATTCGACCTATGTGTATTCAATAGTGGGCATTTGTGACCATTTTTTATTCCATTATCGCCCATGCTTTTTCAAAGTTTTTTTTTGTCAAATCCCACAAATTTGACAAAATGCGTGTATCAGTGGTAAATTCACTGATCCACATTGTTATCGCCAGTGCTGGATTTTTCGACCAGTCGAAAAATCGGTACTGGCATTGAGTAGGTCGAATGTAATTTGCACTAAAAACTTGTGAAAAGTGCAATTTTTCCGACTGTCGGAAAATTCGCCACTAATTAAATACCCCCCTAAGTCTGTATTATACAACCTAGATATTGGAAACCACAAAAAAAATCTGTTAAAAATACACAGTGTAAGTGGTATTACAATTATTATTTGCTTTTACACTGAAAGTTTATTTTGTAAAATAGGAGGCAAAAGAAGTAGTTTCAAAACACTTCTCTATGTAACCAATTGGATAATGAAGGAGAAATATTCAGATTTTCATTTTTAATTTCTGGTATTAAAAAAAGTGGGGGGTAAGAGGTTAACTAAATTTTGGCCTTGTTGAAAGTAACTTTTGTCCCTGTTCCCAAAATTGTTTAAGCAATAGATTTGAAAATAATATTTGTTTTTTTATTATTATTATTATTATTATTATTATTAATAATAATAATAATATTTTTATATCCTTTCCTGCTGAATTAAATTGTATAATAAGTTATAAATAATAAAAAGCCTGTGTGATTTATTGTTTATGTTGAGTATCTTTGTTTTTAGCAATAAAATGTATGTTTCTATCCATTGCTGAAGCTTCATCAAAGAAGTCTTTTAAAAGAGAGTTAGGCTTACCCCATTCTCTAAAAACATCTATCATTATCTAAAAGTGGTGTTGAAATTCAAAGAAATTAGGGCAATTTTTATGGACATGATGCAACTGGCCTGTAGGAATACTTTGCAACCACTTCCAGTAGTGGGTTGCTTTTAAAGTTTATGAAGTTATAGGAATCAGTGTCTTTTTGGTATGTGCAGGTGGATGTATGGTTATCCTTAACCGAGAGACTGATTTTGAGAAAAATAATGGAATCTGGATTGAGTGAAGAAAAGATGATATGGATTATGATTAATGAAATGAACAACATTGTTGGCTGAATCCACATCTTCATTCCAAATGAAAAATAAGTAATCTATGTGTTTTCCATAGAGGACCAGGTATTGCCTCCCTAAATGAGCCTTTCTTCAATAAGGCCCATAAGAAAAAAATGATTAAGTGTTAGGGCATAGGGGTGTTAAGAAATTTGGTGAATCTGTTATTCATCATTCTTATACCTCATATGGTTATATATGTATAATCATTACTATGTTACTGAAATATATCTATATTTATTAGTACATTTCAATTTAATTTCTGCTGTAATTTTGTTTACAATATTATGTTTAGTATGAAAAATGTGGTTTGTTTATGAGATCCATGGTGCTGAGATCAGAGCCGTAAATAGGTGTGTGCCGATGGTTCCTTGCCCACAGCACAAATGCACTGAGGGCACATCATCGGGCATCACACCCGATAGCTCCGAGCCCAGACTGCTAAAGGTGGCGCCGCCCGTGTCCCTCTGAAGCCGCCGCCCTACCACCTGGACACAACCGTGTCCCGCTGAAGCCGCTGCCCGCCCACCTGTGTTCCGCAACTTCCTCTGAACTTGAAGCTGCCGCCGCCCGCTTCAGCTGGATACAGGCAGGTGGGCGGCAGCGGCTTCAAGTTCCAAGGAAGTCTTCAAGCCGCTGCTGCTGTAAGTTCAGTGCAGTGCTGCGGCGTTTGTGTGACAGGCAGGCTTCTCAATGGCCCAGCGGAACACAGCTTCCCCTCCCCTGCAATTCAGAAGCCGCTGCCGCCCACCCGCCCGTGTCCCGGTGAAGCCGCTGCCCACCTGCCTGTGTACAGCTTAAGCCGCTGCTGCACTTCACTACAGTACACTACACTACACTACACCACACCACAGTACACTTCACTACACTACACTACACCCTAAGGGTAGCGGGGGGTGTAAGGGGGAATCTGCCTGCCGTATTGTGCTAAAGGGGGACTCTGCCTGCCATAATATGTAAAAGGGGGATCTATCCTGCCGTAACGTGTAAAAGGTGGACGCTGTCTGCCGTAACATGTAAAAAGGGGACGCTGTCTGCCGTAATGTGTAAAAAAGGGACGCTGTCTTCCGTAATGTGTAAAAAGGGACTGTGCGGCGTAATTTGAATAATGGAGACTACTGTGCACCATTATATGAATTCGTATTTTTTTGTGTCCATACACCTTTCCCGTGAAGCCACGGCCCTATATTTTTGGCGCGCGCCTATGGCACGCACTGCCGCCGGTTTATGTTAAGGGGGGGAGTGCCGATGCTGTTTCTTGCACACAGCGCTAAAATGTCTAGTTACGGTACTGGCTGAGATGCATGTAAATTTGAGTATGCATATTATACATACATGCAAACACATGTATATTTGTGTTTTTATACATGTATATGTGATTTCTATTTTCCCATTTTTCTTCTGTACTTTTTATAATAAAACATTAAGAAAATAGGACAATGATAAATACACATAAAATCAAGATTATAATAAACATAAAATGGACAAATAATTACTAAGTATATTTTTTTATTTGCTTTATATAGTTTGCTTTTTAACATGACAAATCAATTCATTTTTATGTGAGATAATATATACAAACTTTACATGAATATGTATTATTATGAGATATTATTGTGAGATATTTTTTTCACTTTAATTAGAAACAATGGTGGTCATTCCGAGTTGATCGCTAACTGCATTTGTTCGCAGCGCAGCGATCAGGCTAAAAAATGGCAGTTCTGTGCATGCGTATGTGGCGCAATGCGCACGCACGACGTACAGGAACAAACGATGCAGTTTGTTCATGCACAGGGTCTAGCGATGCATTTCAGTCGCACTGGTTGCCGCAGAGTGATTGACATGAAGTGGGCGTTTCTGGATGGCAACTGACCGTTTTCAGGGCGTGTTCGGAAAAACGCAGGCATGTCAGGGAAACTGCAGGCGTGGCTGGGCGAATGCTGGGCGGGTGTGTGACGTCAAATCCAGAACTGAATAGTCTGAAGTGATCGCAAGCGCTGAGTAGGTTTTGAGCTACTCTGAAACTACACAAAAAATTTTGCAGGCGCTCTGCGATACAACCGTTCGCACTTCTGCTAAGCTAAAATACACTCCCAGTGGGCGGTGGCATAGCGTTTGCACGGCTGCTAAAAACTGCTAGCGAGCAATCAACTTGGAATGACCCCCAATGATGGTAATTCAGAGTTGATCGCAGCAGCAAATTTATTAGAAGTTAGGCAATACCATATGCACTACAAGTGTGGCAGATATCACATGTGCAGAGTGTTAGATTTGGGTGGGTTATTTTGTTTTTGTGCAGGGTAAATACTGGCTGCTTTATTTTTACACTGCAATCTAGATTTCAGTTTGAACACACCCCACCCAAATCTATCTCTCTCTGCACATGTTATATCTGCCCCCCCTGCAGTGCACATGGGTGGTCATTCCGAGTTGTTCGCTCAGTAATTTTCTTCGCATCGCAGCGATTTTCCGCTAACTGCGCATGCGCAATGTTCGCACTGCGACTGCGCCAAGTAAATAAGCTATGAAGATTGGTATTTTACTCACGGCATTCCGAGGTTTTTTCTTCGTTCTGGAGATCGGAGTGTGATTGACAGGAAGTGGGTGTTTCTGGGCGGAAACTGGCCGTTTTATGGGAGTGTGTGAAAAAACGCGTGAGTGGCTGGAGAAATGGAGGCGTGTCTGGGTGAACGCTGGGTGTGTTTGTGACGTCAAACCAGGAACGACAAGCACTGAACTGATCGCACTGGAAGAGTAAGTCTCGAGCTACTCAGAAACTGCACAGAGAAGTCTTTTCGCAATATTGCGAATCTTTCATTCGCAATTTTGATAAACTAAGATTCACTCCCAGTAGGCGGCGGCTTAGCGTGTGCAATGCTGCTAAAAGCAGCTTGCGAGCGAACAACTCGGAATGAGGGCCATGGTTTTGCCCAACTGCTAACAAATTTTCTGCTGCGATCAACTCTGAATTACCCCCAATGTGTTACAGCCAACAGGAGGCTGAACAGTGGATCAATAACCCTAATCCAATAGAGTTATTGCTGTAATTAAGGATCTTTACTGAAAGGAAAATTTGTACTCCTGACAAAGGTGATATATGCATGTAAACAATGGCCCTCATTCCGAGTTGTTCGCTCGCTAGCTGCTTTTAGCAGCATTGCAAACGCTAGGCCGCCGCCCTCTGGGAGTGTTTCTTAGCTTAGCAGAATAGCGAACGAAAGAGTAGCAGAACTGCTACTAAATAATTTGCTGCAGTTTCTGAGTAGCTCCAGACCTACTCCTAGATTGCGATCACCTCAGTCCGTTTAGTTCCTGGTTTGACGTCACAAACACGCCCTGAGTTCGGCCAGCCACTCCCCCGTTTCTCCAGCCACTCCTGCGTTTTTACCTGGCACGCCTGCGTTTTTTAGCACACTCCCTGAAAACATCCAGTTTCCGCCCAGAAACACCCACTTCCTCTCAATCACACTACGATCACTCGAGCGATGAAAAAACGTCGCTCGAGCTTGTGTAAATCTACAAAGTTTTGTGTGAAAGTAGTTAGCGCATGCGCGCTGCGTACCATGCGCATGCGCATTTTTGCCGTTTTTTCACTTAATCGCTGCACTGCGAAAATCGGCAGCGAGCGAACAACTCGGAATGACCACCAATATGTATCAAATAAGTCTCTTGTAAACAGAGGAAGATGTTGACCTTTACATCCTATTCATATATTTGTCTCACTACTTTCATACCACTGCAGAAGACATTATTTGTTACTTGTGTCTGCTAATGCTGACTGCTGGGAGACACACAAACAGTAAGGTAACGTAAGGTAACCTGCAAGTTCCAGCCAGGACAATGTATCCACTGCTGCATGCACTTCTGCCTAGATTTCCTTGTTTGGGATCTACATTGTCAGCACAGAGTATTGCTTAACAGGTGTATCCTGATAGCCTGTTAGCCTCCCAGCCACATACTTCGTATTCAGAGGGGAAATAATGCTGACTGAGCAGACACAGCACAGCTTTACCCTCTGTTTCAGCAATTGCTATAGATCTACATGGCAGCACAAGTTAACCACCAGTGCAAGTAACGGAGGCGGTCCTTACGGGGTGCTTACATCTCAGAATGCTGGCGCTGGCATCCCCACAAGGTATAGGATCCCAAATGATCGTCCGCCGGGCCGCCAGAGAGGTAAATCGCAGGGGGAGTAGGTTTAGGCTGGGAGGGTTAGGGTTAGGCTGTGGGGAGGATGGGTTAGGTTTAGGCTGTAGGGAGGGGGGGTTAGGTTTAGGCACCACCACGGAGGATTAGGGTTAGGCTGCGGGGGGAATGGGGGGTAGGTTTAGGCTGCGGGGAGGGTTAGGGGACATGGGGGGAAGGCAAGTATACTTAATTTCCCCCTGTCGGGATTCTAACTGTTGGGATGCGGTGGTCAGTATTCTGACCAAAGCAACCAGTCCTTACACCGGTAGAATTTTTACACTAGTTACCTCCTGCCACTGGCTGGCACGGTGAGTGCTTATACCAGTGGCAGAACTTGTGAGGGGTGGGCCCAGGAGCAGAAATATAATATGGGTCCCCCTCCTCCAACCCAACCCAAGTTCAAAATATGCCACATGGCAGTGGGTGACAGGGAGAGGGTGACAGTGTAAGGCAGAGAGAGGCAGAGGGTGATAATGGAAGGCAAGGGGAGGCAGAGGGTGACAGCAGAATGCAGGGGGAGGCAGTGGGTGCCAGGGAAAGGCAGTGGGTGACAGGGATAGTGGTATAAGCAAAATATCCTTTGGGGTGTGGAGAACATGGGGCATGCATGTACCTTGGTGGAGGCAGGAACACAGCAGCCTCTACTCTGTCCCTGACAGTAGTGAATTAGGAAAAATGTACAGCTGTGCATTATAATTATTTGAATAATTATTTTTCCTAACCAGACTTTGTTTAATTTTTTATAATACATTTTTAAGAAGCACATATTTTGGCAGAACTATTTATTATTGTTTTAATACTTTTATTTAATATGTTACATATTAATACATCTTGGAACTTCAATTATCTGTGTTTCTAAAGAACTGATGGAGTGCATATACTTCTATACTAAGGTGAATGAGATTCACACACAAAAATTAAAGTAACCTGTATAAGCAGTACACACTATGGGGCATACAGGTATTTATCACAATCCGCATCTCAGATATTTATAGGTTGTGATAAATTCACCCCATTGCGATAATTGAATACATTGCAAGGATGTTTCAATTATTGCATTCAGGGACAGAGCTTGTGAGAAAGCTCCAAGTGTGAATGAGCTGACCCTGTAACTGGACAGCTTCTGAAATGAACAGGTGGTCTTTATGGATTGGCAGACCACCCAAATGGACACAGGTCCGGTAGCTGAACCGGACCACAGCAGCAAACCAGGGGACCCACAGCTGTATGGCCAGCGACATACGTCTGAGACTGGTGGCACTAACCCATGCCACACAAGAACAAATATCTCTCTCTTTGGAATATACAGTATCATCTCTGGTTCTGATCTATGGATGTATAATGAAAAGCTTTCTGCCATCATCAATTAGATTCGAATTTAAGGACTGAAAGCAGATTTTTGGGATTCTGCAATTTTTTATAGACAGCTTATCAGAATTACTCATCTATAGTGGCTCCCAACACAGCACCTACCAGGAAATCACAAGATTGGCCTTCTGAGCTGAGAATCATTCTCTTGTCTGAAACAATTCTGAGGTAACCAGATCCAAATCAGTCTTTCTTATTAGAAGTAAAATGCCTTTATTGTGGGAGTTGGGGCTGTCCTCTCGCACAAAGACACAGCCGGGAAGTGGTATCCCAATGGTTTATTTTTCTGCAAGTTATCAACTCCTGAGAAGAACTATGCATTGGTGCAGAAGAGTTGCAAGCCATAAAATTGTCTTGCAGGAGTGGCGGCAACTGCGGGAAGGAGCACAATTTACAGACCATTAAAATCTGCTGCATCTTGAAACAGCTCAATGGTTGAATTACACAGGTCTCCGAATTTTAAGGTATTGAAAGCTTTTTTAATAATACTTTAATATTCTTAATTAATACTCCTGTGTACATCAAGAAATAGTATATAAAAAAAATACCACATCACATTTACCTATAAGGGGGTTACGTACATTTTAAAGAAAAAACAAGAAGTTTAATTGTTCTTGACATATTTATTGTGAAATACGAAGAAGTGTAGATTAAATCACTGTTTTTGTCTTAATTATATAATAAAATAACAATAAAATCAAACAGTAATAGAAACAATACCATAATTATTGAAAAAATTGTTAATTGCATCTGTTGTATTTGGTTCCACCTCCGCCAGCTCACCTTGTAGTTGTTGTTGTTGTTGTTGTTGTGTGTGCAATGTTCCTTTAGACAGTATGGGGTTTAGGCCCTTTGTACATTACAGCTCCAGGCCCATGTGGACCAACTGGATTAATTTAAGACAATGTTTTATAATAAATGTAGGTAGAATAAATGTATTACTTTAATGAAAATGAAACAAATTACTTATTCATAAACACACGTTTTGTATAAAAACATGATGTTATATGAAAAATTGGGAGTCATTTTCATGTTCAGATGCCATAAATTTGTTAAAAAAGCTTTTCATCACAGACCTGTGATATCACTCGGCCAGGTGGTCATTGTTCTTCATACCCATGGACACATATTTCCATGGACATTATTACACAGCTACCACCTTCTCAAGGATTCTATATAATTTGGGTAGTAGTGAACAGGTTTTCTAAGGCAGTGCATTTTGTTCCTTTAAAGGGGTTACCCTAACTACAGAGCTAGCTAGCCATTGTGTACATCAGGCTGCACTGTGCACAGGTTCCCTAAACACATCATTTTAGATCTAGGAGTACAGTTTACTGTATGTCCAAGTTCAGTTTACATCCTTGGCAGGTGCTTTAATGTCACATTAAGCTTCTCCTCAGCCAATCATCCTCAAAGTAATGAGCAAACAGAGAGGACAAACAAAGACTTGTAAACTTCATCAGAATCAACGTTTCAAGCAATCGAGATGACACTCATTTACACCATGCTTAATTAGGTTTCCTCTCACAATTAAAAATATACTGGTAGATTAACTGGCTTCTGACAAAAAATGAACCCTAGTGTGTGTATGTACATGCGGTAGGGAATATAGATTGCAAGCTCTACTGGTACAGGCAGGGCTGTTTCTAGCCATTTCAGCTCACTGTGCGAAAAGTAAAAATTGTGCATGGGCATTTTAAAAATAAAACATGACCCAAAGGCACGTGCACCAAAAAAGGGGGTGTCCTTGATGCAAGCAGTGTGTCCTCGCTGCAAGGGGTGTGGTCTTACAGGGAAAAACTACCTTAAACCCCAGTTTTTCACCCTGCACCTCCAGACATTGGCCACCAACGCAAGAAAAAAATATCCTGATTCATGACCCCTACATTATTTGTCATGTATCCTCCTTTTAGTAATGCCTATTACACATTATGCACCACACCATAATGCCCCGATCACCATATTATGTCTGACAAAATAATGCCCCTGACACGATACTATACCCCTCAGGTTATGCCTTTCACTACATTATGCTCTGCACAGAAATGCCTCTGACAAAATATTATGGCCCCACAGTTATGCCTGACACTGCATTATGCCCCACACAGTAATGTCCCTGACACCATATTATGCCCCCACAGTTATGCCCCTGTCACCGAATTATGCCCCACACAGTAATAATGGCCCTTATAAATTAGGGAACTTTACCTGCTCATTGTCAGGGGTTTCTATGATGCCGTTTCATGCAGCCTCAAAGCAACAATCAGCACACAGCTATCCAACCCCCATCCAACCCTCAAACCCCCCACCCCCCCCCACTTCACCCCCACCCCTCTCACGGGTCTCCAGTCCTGGCACTTCCTCCTTTCCCTGAGAACATCTAAAGCAGTAACTTTATGACCTACTTTATTTTCAAAATTCATCATAATGGTTCTTTCAGCTTTAGCTACTTAGTACAGTTTTTATGTTTTCCTAATTTCGAGTTTGCATAGAGCAAGGGTGAAAAATATTCGGTCTATGGCTTTGTTATAATAATCCAGGGAAAGGTTCTATGCTAAATAGAATGGATCTTTGCTGTAGTGAAAGTGAAATGCCTTTGTTTGCTTTGCCAAATGTACAGTACACTAGAGTTCAACTGCTAAATTTAAAAGCAATTATATCCATGGCGAGAAAACATTTGGGAATTGTGTACATTAATTGTTTCTACCTGCTGTATACACAATCAGCAGAAAACATGTCTTTCTACACTGTACATTACAACTGACAGCATAGATTACAGTACACACACAAAGCATTAATATGTCAGCAGCTTTCCAGAAAGATACCAACCATGCTGTACTTTATGTCTTTTACAGCATGTTATATTAAAATGACTAAGCAGCTGACCCAATCATTTATACGCATAGTTGCCAACTTTAAGCTGCTAAGTGGAACGGGGCAGCCAGGTGGGAGGTGTGTGTGTGTGTGTGTGTGGGGGGGGGCACGGTGCTATGACTGCATTGTTAATATTTGGCACTAGACTGTGTCATAGATAGAATATTAACATTAGGCCTGTGGTAGGAAATCGGTGATCGTCGGTGCAACATGTACATTTTTGGCATTAGACAATGCCCGTGTTATACATGTATAAGTAAGCATGTGTGTGTATTTGTATGCAGTGTGTGTGTATGTGTAGTGTATTTATGTGTGCAGTGTATGCGTGTATGTGTACAGTGCTTGTATGTGTGCAGTTATGTGTATGTGTGCAGTGTGTGTACGGTATGTGCAGTGTATATATGTGTGCAGTGTATGTATGTGTGAAGTGTGTGTGCAGTATGAGCAGTAGGGGGCAGTGTGTAGGGGGAGGGGGTAATGGGGCAGTGAGCTGTATTGAGAGCAATGTGAGCAGTAGGGGGCAGTGAGGGATGGAGGAACAGTTATGTGGGCATTGATGTATAATGGGGTAGTGAGTTGGGGTGGGAAGACCTGGACCCTACATATACCTCAGGCTGCTGCTCCCACGTTTTTTTCTTGCCAATTTCCCCTTAGAAAGGAATTGTCATCCCCAACTCCCCAATGTGTGTCCAAAGGGTGCCACTGTGCCATTAGACCCTGTTGAGAGTAGGCTGACAGTGTTCATGTGTTTGCATGTTGTATTGATAACTAATTACTGTCGCTGACTACAATTGTTGTTCCTGCTGTTCTAGTAACTGTTTGTAATCTATTTGTTTTGTAAACTAGTTAGTTGTGTAGATTTGAGTAGAATACACACCAAGTTTCATAATTGTATCACACACTAGTGGACTAGTTTGATGGCCTGTGTGTTTATTTAGCGTAGAGTAGGTGGGTTACACTATCCAAGTAGGTAGACTGCTGAGGAAAGTTGTCTGGAGGGCTACTTTTCTGTGATTTCTTGCAAATACTGATGCTGTAACATCTGCCTAGAAAGGTGACAAGAATATCTCAGTGAAAACAATATTTGTTTGTGTACCATCCCAATCCCCCATCTTTACAGCAGGCATTCCCCAAAGCAGGATATCTGTGCTTGGCAATGGGGTGCATATGGATACCTCCCATCTGTCCCAATTTTCACGGGAGTCCCTTTTTTGGGGACTGTCCTACCCGCGGGCAGCAGAGTCCCGCAGTTGGGGCAGTTGGGAAGCTGCCTGTCACTTGCTGCTCTGCTGTACCGCAGTGGTGAATAGACGCTATGCGCATTCGCACACAACGTTTATTCACAGAGACAGATGGACTGGGGGCATGCCAGTAGCTCACAGAGCACTGACCATGCCCCCACAGTGGCGGAAAACGAGGGGCATGGTTTGCGATCGTGGCATTACCACAACAGCACCCCCCCCCCCTTTCCTCTGAAGCCACACCTCTTCCTCTGAAGTCACACACCCTTTTCTGCAGGAATCCCCCTTCCTGATTAATAAAAGTTGGGCGGTATGGAGGTGTAATAAAGTCTGAGGCTAAAAGTGCCAATGTTGACCATCCACTGATCCCAGTGGAGGTCATCAAAGCGTAGATGTCCATTATCTGTTCAGAATTTCCTCTCCCAACTTCATGAAGATGTGTGTGTGACACCCCACCAGTGCTTGTAAAATGATTTCTTCAATTTAATGTATACGGCTGAGATGGAATGCTGTGGACCAGCAGCAGATCACATGACTGTAAAGCTGCTTCAACCTTCTACAGTTGGCTGACTTAGGGTTCTATTTAGGAAGCAGTGATAAGTGTGGAGAAGTGAGCCAGTGAAGAAATCGTTGCGCTAGCCACAGGTTCTATTCCCACTCTATGGGAGTCGTGGACATCCACGAGTGGGAATAGACCATGAGCACCGGAATTCTAGCTGTCGGCATTGCCAGCTGTCAGTATACCGGTGTCGGTATCCTGACCGTAAGGATCCCGACAGCAAGCAAATTAACTGTATCCCGGCCATACAGTGTGCAGGACAATAAAAATTTGTTACCCCAGCAGACAGAGTTAACTGTAACAGATATTAACTATAACAGATATTGTGTACAGACAGCAGAGTACGCCACCTCTGTTAGCCCTGGACCAAAGCTACAGTATATAAGCCTCTGGTCGCATCTGGATTTTAGTAAACTGAACACGGTGAGCTTCAGAAAGAACCAAATCTCCAGCCAACACTTCCTATGTTCTACATAGTAAGAGAGACACAGATGTTCCGGCAAGGAATTATAAAGCTCATATTTACTTCCTCGCCTTTCTTGGACTCAGTGAGCCATTAGTATAGATAGATAGATAGATAGATAGATAGATAGATAGATAGATAGATAGATAGATAGATAGATAGATAGATAGATAGATAGATAGATAGAGATATGTGTGAACCATTAACTATCGCTCTAGGCCTAAGAGAACAAAGTACCGAACATTTGCAGTTATTATAAGGATTGGTAAAGCATGCAAAATGCTGTCATCTAACTGACCTTTAGTCATCACCCTTTTACATCTAGGAACTGTGCACCTGAACTGAGAAAAGTTATTAGCGAACTTGAATTTTGTGGTAATAAGGAGATTAATCTACTGTGGCTGTTTAATATTGTATTTGTACTAGTATTAGTAATGCAATTAATGTTATGCTCTGAATGTTTTGTGTTCTACACAATAACATTTTATCTCCAGTAACCAATTCTCTGAAGTGTTAGAGTGTTGTCATTAGTATTTGGAAAGTTGCTAAATTATGCTTTCCAAACAGCTTAAACTCCAGTGTCCCTATAAAATAAACGAATCAATTCGTTGACATACATTTATTAAATACATGTTCATGAATGTTGCAAAACGTATTGTAACCGTGGAACCTGATACTGCAAATGTGAGTTTTGGAGATTTAGGGGGGGGGGAAATATTCTTGAAAGACACCACACTAACTTACCAGTTTCCTTGGGGTGACTCGCCATTTAACTTATCTCACATATTTACCTGAGTTTCACTAGTGTGCAAAGCAATGTATGCAGCTGACTACACCTTTATGGCAGCAGGTTTGCACCTCACTCAGGCACCTCTGACATACATAGAGTATGTGCACAATGTGTGTAGACACTCCCTTACTGTATGTGTACACCTTATTCTTCAGTGACGGCTCCTGGACCTCACCATGGGGATTGCTTTGAAGTGGGTGTACAGTGGTGTACAGTGTGTTAAAGTTTGTGAATGGCTGAATATAGAAGCATTATAATAGCTACTACGTTTGCTCCAGTGTATTTACAAGAAATACAAGCAAAATAGAGTCAGAAGAGGTTTTCAAGAATTAAAAGTGCTGAGAGTGAAAAAGGATCCTGCAGATGTCAGCAAGGTGTGACAAACAGAATCTTCTGGAAGTGTGTGCTCCCTATTGCCTGGAAATACCAGTTTACTTATCACATTAAACCACGTGTAAACAATGCATTAGCCATATCCTAAAACAGGCATACATATGTCTGGTAATTTGTCTGAAAACTGGAAAATATTTAATAAATACCTTAGGGAAGGGGCATGACAAAATGGTTCCCAGAGAAAGCCCTTTCACACACTATATATATATATATATATATATATATAACAAGTAAAGCGGCACTCTTGAGTCTGTCAAATGTCAAATATATTTCACACAAAAAGTGATCCGACGTTTCGGGGTCCAAGCGCCCCTTTGTCAAGGTGAACAATACCAGAAATAGTGAAACACATACCTTATAAAGATGAAGAAAACCCGCCAGTGCCCGTTCACGCCTGCCCGGCCGCATGTAGTCCGTCCCCTCTTCCGGCTCCAGTGACTGGCATCATGCACAGCACGACCTGCATGTGCGTCGTAACCATAGTAACCCGATGCTGTAACTGGCCGGGCTGCGGCGCTGATGGGAATAGAATGAGTGCATGATTCTACGGCTACAGAAACCCACACACCATAAAAATTAAAAAGATTATGAGACACTCATTTTGTCTGAAGTGGTGGCTAAAAGTGCACGTAAAAGAAGAACATAGCAGCACAACAATATAGATCCCCCTGATGCCCATTAAAATACTGCCCTTCGCCACCGGGCGATCTTACGGACACTGTGCTTGTACAATATTATTATTCTCTGTTGGGCTCCATGGGCCAAATCCACATTATGACCTTCAGCTGCCACCTCATTCAAAGTGTAATGTCCCCTGACTAAAATTCCTAATGCATACATGAGACTATCCACAGTTAATTAATGCTACATTAAAAATTAATGCTACATTCTGAAAAAAAGTCCCACTATATTAGATACATATGAAACTTATTTAAAAATATTCCAACTGAGTTTCTCATTCAGTCCATGGGGGTTGGTAGTGTTTAATTTGAAAATCCATTTGGCTTCTAATTGTAGAAGCCTGCCGTCTCTGTCCCCTCCCCTAATATGTTTAGGGACATGGTCGATGATGATATGTCGGAGGTCATTCATGGTGTGTTTGGCCGCTGCGAAGTGCCTTGCCACTGGTTGCTCTGATTCTTTACCTGCCAGTGCTTGCTTGATGGCCGAGCGGTGGAGCGCCATCCTCTCTCTTAATGTTCTTACTGACTTGCCCACATAGTGGAGTCCACATGGACATTTTATAAGATACACTATATGTGTGGTTGTACAGGTAAGAACGAAATTGATCTTGTCAAACTTGGAACCAGTTATCATGTATTCACAAGTTGTATATTTGATACATTTGTAGCATCCAGGCTGTCTGCCCAGAAAGGCTGCCGGAATCAATTTTTGTTGTTTCGTATCCTGGAATCCCGTGATATCAGAGTGTACCACTACATCCTTGATGTTTTTGCCCCTTGAGAAGCACATCATTGGACGTGTCTCCCTAAATACCGGCAATGATTGATCAGTGGATACAATGGGCCACAGGGCCCTTGTCGCTCTTTGTACCACAGGACTCGTAGTGTTAAATCTAGATATAAAAGGAATAACAGGCCTCTTTTGGCGATCCTTAGGGCAATGAAGAGATTCCCTAGGCAATTGCATCACTTCTTGCTTGTGTTTAATGAGGAGATGTCGGCTGTACCCCCGCTCTACAAATTTCAAAACCATCTTATCAAGCTCCGTCTCCAACCTGTTACGGTCACTGATTAGGCGAGACACCCTAATCATCTGAGAGAGCGGCAGTCCATCTTTGAGGACCTTAGGGTGATGACTATTGGCCCTCAGCAGGGTATTCCTGTCTGTGGGTTTGGTGTACACTCCTGTGTGCAATACGCCCCCTCTGATGGAAATCTGAACATCCAGATAATGTGCTGAACTAGTGCTGGTCTGATATGTGTATTTGACACCTGTCGGCCTGGAATTAGTTGACTGCATTAGCTGTTCGAACCCTTCCACTCCCCCCGTCCATAAGATGAACAAATCATCTATGTACCGGGTAAAAAATAAAATATGACGGGAAACGGATTCGTACAAAAAGAACACATTCTCTTCCTCCTCAAACATGAAGATGTTGGCGAACGATGGGGAGACGTTACTCTTTTGGCGGTAGAATTTACCATTTAATAAGAAAAAGTTATTTTCCAAAGTCATTTGGAGGAGGTCCATGAACAATGAAATATCCAGCCCATCCATGTTTTCTTTTTTCAAAAAGGTTTCCATTGCTCCTAAGCCTGCCTCATGGGGTATATTTGTGTAGAGGCTGACGACATCAACCACACACATGAGGGTTCCGATCGGTATCTGTTGTATCTCCCCCAAACGATTGAGAAAACTAGTGGTGTCTTTAATAAAGTGCTTATGCTTCAAAATCAGGGGTTGTAATATACTGTCTAGAAAAACTGACACTGGTTGAAAAATTGATTCTCTGGCAGCAATGATAGGTCTACCTGGTGGAGCATATAAGTTCTTGTGCAGTTTGGGGACCGTGAAAAATATGGGCACTAAGGGGTGTTCCTGAAAAAGTGCTTTGTGCAATTTTGTGGTTATTTTACCACTGTCTTTAGCCGCATCTAAGGTGCTCTTCAATGCTTTCTGGTACTCAGGAGTAGGGTCACGGGCCAATTCTTCGTACACATCAGCATCTGCTAGTTGGTTCTGTATTTCCTCCACATAGTATTCCAAGTCAAGTATCACCACCCCTCCCCCCTTGTCCGCGGGACAAATGACTATGTCCCTATAATTCCCAAGTTGTTTCAACGCCGCTCCCTCCGCTTTGGATAGATTATAATGTGTTGGAACTGCAGCCACAGCATTATTGTATTTATGGACAGAGTCATCCAATAGTCTAGTGAAAGACTTGATAGAAGCGTTAGCGGACATGGGGTCAAAAGTGGATACCGAGTGCTTGTTTAAGAAGTCTTGATGCATATGATCCATACTAATAGGTTCCAACACATTATAATCTATCCAAAGCGGAGGGAGCATTGTGATTATTTTTGGAAAACAAAAGTGATTTTTCTTCGGATAAGATTGGTATTATGCTCCACTTGTGTGAACTTATTTTACATAACAATTTCTTTCTTTATAAAGGCAAGTTTTATTTGCAAGTAAAAGGCTGTGCCATGGGCAGTTTTATGGCCCCGGCATATACCAATACTATTATGTTCTTTGTGGAGCATTTGCTATTTTTTTATGAAGAGATGATTTCATCAAAAATTTTGTTATTCCTACAGTATATAGATGATTTATTGTTGTTGTGGTGTGGTGATATTGAGATTCTTAGTAATTTGATCGATGATCATAATAGCACTGATCACCCTATCAAATTTACCTATACAGTAAGTAGGGATGTAATACTTACATTTCCTCGATGTAAAGATCTCTATTATTGACCATCAGATACACACCAGCCTCTTTACAAATACTACAGATAGGAATATGTTATTAAAAGCCCAAAGTTGCCATACAAAGCCATTGATTAACGGCCTTCCTTACTCGCAAATGCTGCATATCCACCGTATTAACAGTGATAAAGGGATGTCTGAGGTTCAGATTAATTCATTAATAAAAAAAAATTTGGAACGTGGTTATAGTGAGGATTTGCTGGTAGCTTGTAAAAGTAAAGTTCTATCCATGGACAGAACTTCTTTAATTAAAGCTTTGCCTACATCTGATGTACCTAGCAATAGATTAAGGTGGGTTAATAATTATAATGTGGCTTCTCCTATAGTTAACAATTAAACAGCTATGGCCCATCGTTCAAAGTGATGCTAAACTAAATGTGGGTGACCATGATGTTATGTCATGTTATTCTTGTGGACGCAATCTAAAAGATATCCTGGTTAAAACAATAGATGTGGTTCCACGTGGCGCTACTTAATACCCTCAAAACAAAAATCCTTACACAATGTAGTCGGATTCAATTCTCATAGATGGTAGAACTCATATAATGTACACAATTTTGTAGTCAAATCGATTTTCATAAATAATGGAACTCATAGGTCTAAAATGCAAAAAACGTACAGAACATAGTGCAACTCTGTTGAGGAAAAACACAGTTTTTAATTTGTATGGTCCCACTCACATAAAGGCGGTATTAATATTGCGTGTAGATAATCAGAAGTACTGAGATAGCAGCTGTCACTCAATGGAACAGATCTCCTTCATAGATGACTTAAAAAGGAAAAAAAGTGATAGTGCAACACCGTCTTAAAAGACAAGCAAATTTAATAATAAATGCACTCACAAACATAAAATAGAATACAGCATGTAGAGGATTGAAGAAACTCTTGTAAAGATGGGCTGCTGCTGAAGAAACAACTTTTAAGCATAATCACCGCAAAGTCCCAGTAATAAAACGTCTCCAGCCACTTCAAAACGCAGCTCCAATCCGCACGTCCTCGTCCTCACCAACTCCCTGCTTTAGCGCTTTATGACTCCGTCCTTCATCAGAAGCATGGGAGCTGATCTACCAGGTTCCTCCTTAAATAGCACCTTAACAAGCCGCACCTCGTACACCTGTCTCCTCCGGACACGTCCATCCGGAAATGACGTCACCGGAAATGACGGACCTGGAAGTGAGATTGCGGCCATGTTCTCCCATATGCGTTCCACCGTATCAGGAAGCAGAACGACTGGTGTCTCTAGTTCCAGGAAATCACAAAATCATAAATGGTCATGCGTTCCATCACATAGTGTAATGCGTTCCACCGTACGTTCTTCCATAAATCAGTCCACCAATACATAAAATGAAGATAGAGATGTGCAAATAATGACTAGCTGATTAATATAACAAGATAAAAGACAATATAAAATCGCAAATACAAAACGAAAAGGATATTAATACAAAAAAGCTACAGGGGACATAACTACTGGGGCTAAACTACAGGGGACATAACTACAGGGGGGCTTAACTACAGGGGACATAACTACTGGGGGGCTAAACTACTGGGGTCATTACCACTGGGGGCTAAACTACAGGGGGCATAACTACTGGGGGTATTACCCCTGGGGTTTAAACTAGTGGGGGCATAACTACTAGGGTCATAGCTACAGGTGGCATTACCCCTGGGGGCTAAACTATAGGGGGCATAACTACAGGGGCTAAACAACTGGTGGCTAAATGACTGGGAGCATTACTACAGGCGGCACTAGTACAGGGGCATTATGACTGTGGGCAATACTACACAGGGGCATTACCACTAAGGGCATTACTACTGGGGGCAACACTAATGAAGGCATTGTATAAGGGGCACTTCATAAGGGACATCACTCCTGGGGACATAAGGGGCACTACTACTGGGGACATTGCTTAAGAGGCACCACTACTGTGGGCTCTACATATGGGGCACTACCACTACAGTGGACATTGCATAAGGGGCACTACTACTGTGGGCATTGTATAAGGGGCGCTACTTCTGTGGTCATTATGTGTATTAGGGGTGCTACTACTGTGGGCATTATGTGTATTAGGGGTGCTACTACTGTGGGCTTTGTGTATAAGGGGCACTAATGTGTGTCATAACATGAATAAGTGACACTACTATGTGGTGTAATGTGAATAAGAATGTGCTACTGTGCGGCATCATTTTAATTGGTGAATACTATTGCATGACTATGCCCCTTTCTTTTTGCGGCCACGCCCCTTTCTTACATGGGCACCAGGGGGGTGAGTTCCACCACCTCTCCAGGACCACTTTAAGCACTGGAACTGAGATTACTCAGAACAACCTGTGAGTTTGATAATTTAGGTTAATAATGGGTGGGTTATTTTGTTTCTGTGCAGGGTAAAACCAAATTCAGCCAATTTGAAAGTATTGTAACAGGCAAAACTGGAGAGAATACTGCGGTAAAAGGTACCTGCATTGTGACATTGAAATATAGGTGGTCATTCCGAGTTGTTCGCTCGCTGCCGTTTTTCGCAGTGCAGCGATTAAGTGAGAAAACGGCAAAAATGCGCATGCGCTAAGTACTTTCACACAAAACTTTGTAGATTTACACAAGCTCGAGCGACGTTTTTTCATCGCTTGAGTGATCGTAGAGTGATTGACAGGAAGTGGGTGTTTCTGTGTGGAAACTGGCCGTTTTCAGGGAGCGTGCTAACAAACGCAGGCGTGCCAGGTAAAAACGCAGGAGTGGCTGGAGAAACGGGGGAGTGGCTGGCCGAACGCAGGGCATGTTTGTGACATCAAACCAGGAACTAAACGGACTGAGGTGATCGCAGTCTAGGAGTAGGTCTGGAGCTACTCAGAAACTGCAGGGAATTATTTAGTAGCAGTTCTGCTAATCTTTTGTTCGCTATTCTGCTAAACTAAGATACACTCCCAGAGGGCAGCGGCCTAGCGTTTGCAATGCTGCTAAAAGCAGCTAGCGAGCGAACAACTCGGAATGAGGGCCATAAAGTTCAGAACATCTCAATTTATTGTGGAAAATAAGGTGCATACAATTGTAGGATCAAGTTTCTGTGAGAAGCTTAATTTAATTAAAAATGTTTTTATAGTGACATCACAAGTAGAAGATGAGTGCAAACCAGTGTTTACTGAATACAGTGACTTGTTTGAAGGATTAGGATATCTGTCTATTGAGCATAAGGGAAACATACTGTAAATTAACTAGAGATGTGCGACGGGCACTTTTCGTGTTGTCTGTTTTGGGTTTGGTTCTAATTACCCGCTCGTGTTTTGGTTTTGGATTGGTTTTGCCAAAACCACCCTTTCGTGTTTTGGTTTTGAATCTGGATGATTTGTGAAAAAACATAAAAAAGGCTAAAATCACAGAATTTTGGGGTAATTTTGTTCCTACGGTTTTATTAACCTCAATAACATTCATTTCACGCCTCACAATATTGTTTTTAGGCCAAAAGGTTGCACCGAGGTGGCTGTATGACTAAGCTAAGCGACACAAGTGTGCGGCACAAACACCTGGCCCATATAGGAGAGGCACTGCAGTGGCAGATAGGATGGCAGATTTAAAAAATAGGCCCCAAAAAGCACATCATACAAAGATGTAAAAGAGGTGCAATGAGGTAGCTGTATGACTAAGCCAAGCGACACAAGTGTGCGACACAAACAATTGGCCCATCTAGGAGTAGCACTGCAGTGGCAGACAGGATGGCATTATATAAAAAAGGCCCCAAACAGCACATCATGCAAAGATGTAAAAGAGGTGCAATGAGGTAGCTGTATGACTAAGCTAAGCTACACAAACAATTGACCCATCTAGGAGGGGCACTGCAGTGGCAGACAGGTTGGCAGATTTAAAAAATAGGCCCCAAACAGCACATCATGCAAAGAAGAAAAAGAATTGCAATGAGGTTGCTGTAGGACTAAGCTAAGCGACACAAGTGTGCGGCACAAACACCTGGCCCATCTAGGAGTAGCACTGCAATGGCAGACAGGATGGCAGATATAAAAAAGGCCCCAAACAGCACATCATGCAAAGATGTAAAAGAGGTGCAATGAGGTAGCTGTATGACTAAGCTAAGCTACACAAACAATTGGCCCATCTAGGAGGGGCACTGCAGTGTCAGACAGGATGGCACTTTCAAAAACTAGTCCCCAAACAGCACATGATGCAAAGAAGAAATAGAAGTGCACCGAGGTTGCTGTATGACTAAGCTAAGCGACACAACCACCTGGCCCATCTAGTAGTGGCATGCAGTGGCTGAATGTCGAAAGTGGCCCGCAAATTTTCAGTCCACTGACAGCATCTCCTGCACGCCCCTGTAATTTTTCTAAAATTCTGCAATTGGTGGACTTATACGGCAGTACCCCTGGACTAATACAGCACTACTCCTGGACTTAAATGGCAGTGTCAGACAGAATGGCACTTTAAAAAACCATGTGCCAAACAGCACATGATGCAAAGATGAAAAAGAGGTGCACCAAGGTTGCTGTATGCTAAGCTAAGCAACATAAGTGTGTGGCACAAACACCTGTCCCATCTAGGAGTGGCACTGCAGTGGCAGACAGGATGGCACTTAAAAAAACTAGGCCACAAACAGCACATGATGCAAGGAAGAAAAAGAGGTGCAATGAGGTAGCTGTATGACCAAGCGAAGCGACATAATTGGCCCATCTAGGAGTAGCACTGCAGTGTCAGACAGGAGGGCAGATATAAAAAAGGCCACAAACAGCACATCATGCAAAGATGAAAAAGAGGTGCAATGAGGTAGCTGAATGACTAAGCTATGCGACACAAACAATTGGCCCATCTAGGAGTGGCATTGCAGTGTCAGACAGGATGGCACTTTAAAAAAAATAGTACCCAAACAGCACTTCATGCGAAGAAGTAAAAGAAGGCAATGAGGAAGCTGTATGACTAAGTTAAGCAACACAAGTGTTCGGCACAAACACCTGGCCCATCTAGGGTTGGCACTGCAGTCCCACTGCACTAATGGCAGATACTGAACACACGTCTAACACCAGCATAGTTGTTATGGCCTCAGTAATCCGCTTTGCAACAGGGTGTATATATATATATATATATATATATATATATATACGGCAGGAGCACTGGAATTATATGGCAGTACCACTGGACATATAAAGCAGGATCACTGGACTGGATTTATACCACTGGTTTTATACGCCAGTAACACTGGAATTATACGGCAAGATCACTGGAATTATACTGCAGGATCACTGGAATTGTATGGCAGGATCACTGGATTTATACGGCAGTACCGCTGGACATATACGGTAGTATCAATGGACATATACGGCAGTATCACTGGACTGGATTTATACTCAAGTACCACTGGAATTATATGGCAGGATCACTGGAATTATACAGCAGGATCACTGGAATTATACAGCAGTATCACTGGATTTATACGGCAGTACTGCTGGACATATACGGCAGTATCAATGGACATATATACGGCAGTATCACTGGACATATATGGCAGCACAGGGACACCACCACTGAACTGATGCAGGACAACACAGCACCACTGCAATGGACTGGACTTATACAGCAGCACTGGACATATCGCAGCAGAGGACACCACCACTGTGACTGGGCTGATGCAGCACAAGACACCACCACTGGACTGATGCAGCACAACACAGCACCACTGGACTGGACTTATACAGCAGCACTAGACATATGGCAGCAGAGGACACAACCACTGTGACTGGACTGATGCAGCACAAGACACTACCACTGAGGACACTGAGGACGGAGACTCATCCTCTCTCTACACTCTCCAATGCCGGAGTGAAAATGGCGGCAACGCGCGGCTCCTTATATGGAATCCAAACCCCGCGAGAATCCGACAGCGGGATGATGACGTTTTGCCTCGTTCTGGTTTCCGAGTCCAGCGGGAAAACCCAAGCCTGACTCGGATCCGGGCTCGTGACGTGAAGTCTGGGGGCGTTCGGTTCACTGAGAACCCGCTCATCTCTAAAATTAACAGGTTCTTTTGGTGATACATCCCTGTAGAAAAAGAGAATAACTAAAGTGCCTGAGTCAAATGGAAGACTTGGGTGAGATAGAGAAATTTGTCAGCGGTCACAGCTGTATGTTTAACTGCAGATGTGTCTGCGTCTTTATATGTCTGATGAACTTCACACGCCCACTGGCTGCACGCAAATCTGTGTGTCTTTAGACGTACCTTCGTTCCACCATCAAAACTTGCGCTAGCTCTATAGTAGATGCACTTTCTCCATATGAATATGGTGCCTTCCGTGAGCAGTTATGCATCTTTAGACACAGCTGCTGTCAACAACATGCCCCTGACATGCACACATCCGGCCATAGGCGTGCGCAGCACATTTTATTAGGGGGTGCACTATTGGAGGGGCGTGTCTAGCACCGCCTACATGGTGTGTCTAGCACCGCCTATTGGGCGCGTTTAGCACCGCCTACATTTTTCCGTCTGGCTGGCGTGGCCAAATCCAGTAAGTTACAAAATAAGAAAAAAAAAATTAGATCTGTGGGTGCAATCCAATCACAATGCCACACACCGTAATGCCCAATATACAATGCAAACACCGTAATGCCCATTACACCACACACCGTAATGCCCATTACACATTATGCCACACACCGTAATGCCCATTACACATTATGCCACATACCGTAATGTCTATTACACGTTATGCTACAAAATGTAACACCCATTATGCGTTATACCACACACTGTAACGCCAATTACATATTATGCTACACACAGTTATGGCCCTGACACCATTTTATGCCCCATACACAATAATGCCCCTTACAAATGATGCCACACAGTAAGGCTTCTAATTACTTTTAAATTACCTGCCTGATTTCAGGGGTCACATGCTTGTCGCCAAGGGTTTCATGCACGTTGTCAGGGGTTTCATGCCCTGGGTTCCATGCTCGCAGGGGTCTCATACTCGTTGCCAGGGGTTTCATGCGCGTTGTCAGGGGTCTCCTGCCTGCCGCCCCAGTAAAGTTTGGGAGGGTGGGTACAGGCATCAGTAAGTATACTGGTAGTCCCTGCAGTGGATTGAGATGCGCTGGGGGCTGCGGAAGTGCTTCCGTCCATTGCATTGTAAAAACCCACTTAAAATGCCCGCTTCCGAGGAGACAAGCGCTAGAGGTCAAATGTAACTCCGCGGCGGTGGCCATTTTTGGTGTGGTTTTTTACACTGCTATGGGCGCAAGCACTTCCGCAGCCCCCAGCATGTCCAAATCCACACTGCGGGGGTTGCGGGGGCTAGCAGTATGCTTACTGATGCCTAAGACTTAACTAGCTGACTGGTTACAACGCTGTTTCAAGACCTGTGAGTGGCTCTGCCCCTGCAATCGTATATTATATATATATATGTAGTTATGAGGTATAAATATGGTTTGTCTCTAGCCTTACACTACCCCTTGATGAAGTCCATGAGTGACGAAACGCGTTGGGTGCCATTCTGATTTTACCTCAAACCTCTCAAGATAAGCTACCTCTTCTCCCTTTTTCTATGTTTTATCCTGTGCATTTTTTACCCGTTTTTTTCTGTGTTTTTATGTACTATTTTATGTATTTTGACACATGTGCCTTTGACGTTTTTAGCCTAGCCCATTTTATTCGTCTAATATTTATTGATTAGGCTGCACTTTAATATCATTATTTTATATGTTACCCCCTTTTTCAGTGCTTTGTATTTCTAAAATTAAATCATACTATTTTTTAGTACCTGGTTTTTTCATTATTGATGAGACACCTTGGTCGCTTGCAAATACCTCATCCCCCCACACCACTTTCTAACCAGTAGGCATATATACCAGTGCCTATATATATTTTTGAGGTTTCTGAGCTGACGCCCTAATGTTTCTAAGGGAGTGTCCACCAGGTTATGTTCTACGTATTTTTCCCTTACTGTTGTTTATATCTTAAATACTACATCTGTGGCGCTGCTAGCTTCTTTAGTACATTTATATATATATATATATATATATATATATATATATATATATATATAACAAAGAAAAGAAGGGTCATAATGTAACCCTTGTTTTCTTTTTTTTTTTTCTCAAGAGTGCACACTGCTCCCACAGTCCACAGATCTAATTTTTTGGGGGTTGGGTCGCTAATACCCCTTTTACACTCGCAGAAAAATCCCGGGATATTGCACGTGAACGCGCATCATCCCGGGATTCTTCTCAGTGTAAATGGGTACAGGGACAATTTCCCGGGACGAGCATCCCGGGATTTCATCCCAGGTCAAAAGCAGGGTTGAACCCGGGACCGTCCCGGGAAGCTGGGTAGTGTGAAAGGGCCCGTCCCGGGATTCACTACCCGGGACTGTTAAAAGGCCTCCGATTGGAGCTTTCATGGGCTCAGAAAAGATGATGTCATCATTCAGAGCCCTGGGGAGCGTCCTTGATGCGTGTGAGGAAGGCAGCATGGCGACCTGGACAGACCAGGAGGTGAGAGAGTTGCTGAGCATTAGGGGAGAGGAGGAACTTATGAGGCAGATCACAGGCACAGTCAAAGATGCAGTCATTTATAAAAACATCTCCAAGATGCTGCAAGCCAGGGGAATCATCCGCACACAGCAGCAAGTGTTAAACAAAATGAAAACTCTTAAAAAGCATTTCCTTAAGGTGCATGACAACAACAGGAAAAAGAGCGGTGTTGGCCGTATCGACTGGCAGTACTATGACATGTGCGCCAATATCTTTGGAAACACAGCTATATGCAGTCCGGTGAGTCTGTCTTCCAGTTCACAGTACACTGCTACAGAAGGCACTCCAGAAGAGACACAGACAAGCAGTGACGTCTGTCCATCATCACCGTTGTTAATTGACGACACACCTGAGGACAGCGACACATCATCCCAGCCGTCCATAAACACATCCAGAAACGACGACAGCATAACTGCAACCATTGAAGACGTCGTGGATGCTCAGACCAGTGACAGTGGGACTGTACAAAGTGCCGTCACCCCAACTTTACAGAAAAACAGTAAGTACATGTTTAGAAATTAACACTCATAGCACAAATCCACAATTGTTAATCATCCGGTTATGTGCGTAGTATGAGTGGCCAGTGTGGCGGCAGCGTGGTGAGCGCTAATGAGCCCCTTGCAGGATCACTGCGCTCAACACGCTGCTGGCACGGTGGCACACTTTGCATTTTCTGCCCCCACGCAGGGGGGCTTTGCATTTTTTAAAAAAGTTCAATGTTGCAGAGTAGCTAGTGTATAGGTGGATTAATGCCACAAACACATGTTTGCTAACGCTACTATTTTTATATACGCTCATTTTGTATTTCTTCTCTTCACAGTTTACACCGTACCGCCTAGAAGGAAGAAATTGAACAGAGCGGAACAAGTGGCTAAAGCCATGTCAAATGTCCTTGTCGACCAACTCCGAGAGATGGACGCTACAATGTCCGCACAGGAGGATGCAAGGCTCGACAGGTTTCTAGAGGCAGAACGCCAAATGCATGATGCATTCCTTTCCCAAGTCATGACAATGCAGGAACGCATGAGTAGAGAGCAGTATGACCGCCACAGGGAATTGCACCAAATGAACATGGCGTTCTATGAGCGTATGACCAATACCTCAAGAGCACCAAACCAACACCACAACTCACAATACCCCCCTGAGCAGGGTTTTTCATCATTTAATCCTGGTCCATACTATGCCCCAAATACTGCACCATCTAGTGCGCCAAGCCCAGAGTTTACTGTATTGCGCAATTTGCCGTGAAACACAGTGAATTGCTTTTTTTGGTTGTTATTTGTTGTTAAATAACCACAGTGTGGTCATTGTTTATGCACAACTGTTTGTGCCTTCTTTCATTTTTTTCTATGTTCTGTTTTGTATAGTGTCTACATTAAAGCACTTTTTATTTATTTTTTACACAGTGATAATATACTGCAGGGACACTGTGGTTTATGGTGTTGTATCTACAAACCTACCAGTGTTTTTTTTTTTTTATGCCAATAAAAACTTGTTTGCAAATCTAGACATAACATTCCCATTTGTGCGTAAAGTAGACCATGTTTACAGTGTTTTCTACATTGTTTATGCATATATACACAGTTGCTGGCAATGTGTTTTTTTTTGGAAAAACATAAATAATGAACCCAAAGATCAAAGGTGGAATACAAAATAAAAACATTTTCATTCACCAAACATGTTGTGCTGATTCTTAAACACTATTGTACCAGTGCTGCAAGGTTGGACGTAATAGTGTGGCGTATTTGTTCTGCAGCGGAGTTTGAGGCAGTCCCAAACAAAGCACCTTCCACATGTGGGTTTATAACCTCAGGGTCCTGCACAGTCCACTCAGGAAGGAATAGTTCATTTTGCAGTTCACAGATGTTGTGCAGTATACAGCACGCAGCTACTACATTAGGCATATTCATAAGGTCCACATCATTGCGCTTCATCAAACAACGCCATCTTCCTTTTAACCTGCCAAAGGCGTTCTCAACCACCATCCTTGCTGAACTCAGGGTGTGAGTATAGGTTTGTTGCTCTGGGGTTAACTGGACCTGTTGGGTGTAGCCTTTCATAATCCAGGGGCGTAAAGGGTATGCAGCATCCCCGATGATGTGGACAGGGATCTCCACCCCATTCACAATCTTTGCACACTCTTTGGGGTACAGCCAGCCTCCCTGCTTCTCCTCTACGATGTTGTACAGGTCAGAATTGGCAAGAACTCGGGAGTCATGAGATCGGCCTGGCCAGCCAATAAACACATCTAGGAAACTAAAGAACAGTAAAATTAAAAACAATTAGAATGTAAAACTCACACATGCAACTCATCCCACCACCCCAAAAATAAACACTTACCAATATTTGTGGTCCACAACAGCCTGTAATATGATGGAGTGCCAGCCCTTCCTATTAAAATAGTCAGCATGGTTGTCACGTGGGGCAATAATGGGGATGTGTGTCCCATCAATCGCTCCTCCACACTGCGGATAGCCTCGCTTCACAAATCCAATGATGGTATCCTGTAAGCGCTGTCCTTGTGGTAGAGATATGAAGCGCTTGTATAAGGTAGATACAATTGCTTTAGTCACCTGGTGGACTATGACACAGCAGGTGGAGATTGCAACACCGAACAAGCATGAGACTGAGCGGTACTCTCCTGGGGTAGCATACCACCACAATGCAATAGCTAATCTCCTGCGTGCCTCGATGGGTCTCCTAAGCCTGGTGGTCTGCATGTCAAGTGCTGGGGTAAGTAATTCCAGGATGTAGTTAAAGGTTGCACGAGACACACGGAAGTTAGCCATCCACTCCTCATCCTGGTAAGCTTCCACGGTCCTCATAAAGGCTTCTCCGTGCCGGCGATCTCTGGACCAAAATGAGCGGTTAGGGCCCATACTCACGCTCAGTATGATACTCATCCTGGATGATATGAAGGCTCTCCTCCTGCGCAAATATTGGCGGCGACTAGCAGCCCTATCCAGCATAAATTGCGCCCTCCTCCTCCTCATAAAATATATGTGCAGTATACTGCACAGTGTGATAAGCTGCATCATGCTGTCAGTGGCTGTATGAAACATCTGCAAAGCAGAAAGAATCATGAGCTCAGGCATACACACTGGTACTCTGTCGGCCATGACTGCAGCAATGGTGTGAGCAGGCACCACCCCTCCCTTTGTTGACTAGTGTGACCTCATCAATGTGAGCCAGAAAAGGCCATTTCTAATGACATACATGTGCATTTGCAGGGATATCCCGGGATCAGTGTAAATGGGGCTGTCCCGGGTCGATCCCAGGTCTTAGTGCAGTGTGAAAGGGGTCAGTCCCGGGAAGGCATCCCGGGACGCATCCCGGGAAGCATCCCGGGAGTGACCCGGGAGTGCGAGTGTAAAAGTGGTATAATTTACTGGGTTGTGCACATACAGTACTGCACTGTAAAAATATACATCATTTTAATCCCCCTGGCTGGCCTGGTAGCATATGCAGTGAGCAGCGACTTACTGACAGTCTCAGTGAGTGACAGGATCCTCTCTGCTGAACTGTCTGTCTGTCTGGGTCCTCTGCTCAAGTGGCGGCTCTGAGTGCTCCTGACCTGACGGCAGTGGCAGGACACACTTGGAACGATACTGTGCGCGGGCAGGAGGACAGCACAGGATGTGGAGGGAGAGTGCGCTCATATGACATCAAGAGGCGGTGGGAGCGTGAGGACGGGTGGGCTGTGCGGCTACCCACAAGACTGTGAGTCTGACTCTGACTGGGCAGCGGGCGCAGCGGGAGGAGGTGGGGGAAGAACAGTGACAGGACAGCTGGCCGGGCTTGGCGGCATCTTGCACGCATCACTGTGTGTGCTCATACTGTACTAGTAGGCGTGATGTGTGGGGGGTGCCGGATATTAGGGGGTGCCTGTGCGCACCAGGCACCCCCCGTGCGCACGCCTATGCATCCGGCTAGCAACCTCACTGTTAGCACCCAGGAACGCTCACGGAAATTCACTCTCTCTGCTTCTAAATTCGTTCTGTCTTCGAGCAGTAACCATCGGAGCACATGCACAGACTTAAAACTAGAGATGTGTGCCGGGCCATTTTTGCTGTATTTGGATTTTGTTCTAATTTGTCGGCCGGCTTTGGATTTGGATTTGACAAACGCTGTGACTGGTTTTGGATTCGGATTTGGATTTTTTACTAACAATTTCAAAAAAAGCGAAAATCACTTAATTTTGGACTTTTTTTTGTCCCTAGACAAAAAATAGCATTAATTTTCAGTCATTTCCACTCAATTTTGACCATCTCACACTTCACAATACTGTTTTCACCAATATTGGCCAAAGGCTGGCTGGCTAAACTGTGGTATACAGTGTGGGTTGGATACAGTGCGGGTTAGATACAGCGTGGATTGCATACAGTGCGGGATACAGGACAGGTTGGATACAGTGCAGATACAGAGTGGGTTGGATACAGAGTGGGTTGGATACAGTGCTGGTTGGATACTGTGTGGGTTGGTTACAGAGTGGGTTGGATAAAGTGCTGGTTGGATACTGTGTGGGTTGGTTACAGTGTGGGTTGGATACAGTGCGGGATATATTACTGGTTGGATACAGTGCGGGATGCACTGCGGGTCAGATACAGTGTGGGATGGATACTGTGTGGGTCAGATACAGTGCTGGATACACTGGGCCTAATTCAGATCTGATCGCAGCAGCAAATTTGTTAGCTAATGGGCAAAACCATGGTGGTCATTCCGAGTTGATCGCTCGCTGCCGATTTTCACAGTGCAGCGATCAAGTGAAAAATTGGCAAAAATGCACATGCGCATGGTACGCAGCGTGCATGCGCTAAGTACTTTCACACAAAACTGTAGATTTACACAAGCTCAAGCGACGTTTTTCATTGCTCAAGTGATCGTAGTGTGATTGACAGGAAGTGGGTGTTTCTGGGCAGAAACTGGTCGTTTTCAGGGAGTGTGCTAAAAAACGCAGGCGTGCCAGGAGTGGCTGGAGAAACGGGGAGTGGCTGGCCGAACGCAGGGCGTGTTTGTGACGTCAAACCAGGAACTAAACGGACTGAGGTGATCGCAGTCTAGGAGTAGGTCTGGAGCTACTCAGAAACTGCAGGAAATTATTTAGTAGCAGTTCTGCTAATCTTTCGTTCGCTATTCTGCTAAGCTAAGATACACTCCCAGAGGGCGGCCGGCCTAGCGTGTGCAATGCTGCTAAAAGCAGCTAGCAAGCGATCAACTCGGAATGAGGGCCCATGTGCACTGCAGGGGGGGCAGATATAACATTTGCAGAGAGA
The DNA here is from genome assembly GCF_028390025.1 of Pseudophryne corroboree. NCBI lineage: Eukaryota > Metazoa > Chordata > Amphibia > Anura > Myobatrachidae > Pseudophryne > Pseudophryne corroboree. Next base: position 284,134,701 of record NC_086451.1, read on the forward strand.
GTTAGATTTGGGTGGGTTATTTTGTTTCTGTGCAGGGTAAATACTGGCTGCTTTATTTTGACACTGCAATTTAGATTTCAGTTTGAATAAACCCCACCCAAATCTTACTCTCTCTGCACATGTCATATCTGCCCCTCCTGCAGTGGACATGGGCCCTCATTCCGAGTCGTTCGCTCGGTAATTTTCATCGCATCGCAGTGAAATTCCGCTTAGTACGCATGCGCAATAATCGCACTGCGACTGCGCCAAGTAATTTTACAATGAAGATAGTATTTTTACTCACGGCTTTTTCCTCGCTCCGGCGATCGTAGTGTGATTGACAGGAAATGGGTGTTACTGGGCGGAAACACGGCGTTTTATGGGCGTGTGGATAAAAACGCTACCGTTTCCGGAAAAAACGCAGGAGTGGCCGGAGAAACGGGGGAGTGTCTGGGCGAACGCAGGGTGTGTTTATGACGTCAAACCAGGAACGACAAGCACTGAACTGATCGCAGATGCCGAGTAAGTCTGAAGCTACTCTGAAACTGCTAAGTAGTTTGTAATCGCAATATTGCGAATACATCGGTCGCAATTTTAAGAAGCTAAGATACACTCCCAGTAGGCGTAGGCTTAGCCTGAGCAACTCTGCTAAATTCGCCTTGCGAGCGATCAACTCGGAATGAGGGCCATGGTTTTGCCCAACTGCTAACAAATTTGCTGCTGCGATTAGATCTGAATTAGGCCCATTGCTAGTCAGATACAGTGCGTGTTGGACAAAGGTCATTCCGAGTTGTTCGCTCGCTAGCAGTTTTTAGCTGCCGTGCAAACGCTATGCCGCCTCCCACTGGGAGTGTATTTTACCTTAGCAGAAGTGCGAACGAAAGGATCGTAGAGTGGCGGCAAAATTATTTAGTTCAGTTTTAGAGTAGCTCAATACCTACTCAGCGCTTGCGATGACTTCAGACTGCTCAGTTCCTGTTTTGACGTCACAAACACGCCCTGCGTTCGGCCAGCCACGCCTGCGTTTTTCCTGGCACGCCTGCGTTTTTTTTTAACACTCCCTGAAAACGGTCAGTTGACACCCAGAAACGCCCAGTTCATGTCACTACTCTGCGGCCAGCAGTGCGACTGAAAAGCTTCGCTAGACCCTGTGTGAAACTACATCGTTCGTTGTAATAGTACTTCGCGCGTGCACATTGTGCCGCATACTCAGGCGCAGAAGTGCCATTTTTTGGCCTCATCGCTGCACAGCAAACGAATGCATCTAGCGATCAACTCGGACTGACCACCAAAGTCCGGATACAGTGTGTGCCGGATACAATGCAGGGCGGATACACCAGTAGTGCACTTACTGTGGCAGGGGATGCCGGTGGTGTCCTCAGTGCGGGAGTGTCGGCAGTGCAGGGGTGCTGGCAGAATCCACATTGTGGGGTTGCCGGTGGTGTCCATACTGCTGGGGTGCTGGCGGTGTCGAAAGTGACAGTGGTGTCCTCAGTGCAAAGTTGCTGGCGGTGTTGACACTGCTGTCTGTGTCGGCAGTGCAGGGGTGCCAGGGGTATCCTTACTCCAGAGGTGTCGGTAGTGTTGGCAGTGTCCTCAGTGTGGGGCTGCCGGGGGTTTCGGTACTGTTAGGGTGCTGGTGGTGTCGGTAACACGGGAGTGCTGAGGGTGTCCTTAATCCTGGGGCGTAACCTTACTGCAGGGGTGTTGGCAGTGCTGGCAGTGTCCTCAGTGTGGGGTTGCCGGTGGTGTCCATACTGCTGGGGGGCTGGCGGTGTCGACAGTGACAGTGGTGTCCTCAGTGCAGAGTTGCTGGCGGTGTCGACACTGATGTCTGAGTCGGCAGTGCAGGGGTGCCAGGGGTATCCTTACTGCAGGGGTGTCAGTAGTGTTGGCAGTGTCCTCAGTGTGGGGCTGCCGGGGGTGTCGGTACTGTTAGGGTGCTGGTGGTGTCGGTAACACGGGAGTGCTGAGGGTGTCCTCAATCCTGGAGCGTGTCAGCAGTGTGGAGGTGCTGGCTGAGTTAGCAGTGCAGGGGTGCCGGTTGTGTCGGCAGTGCAGGATTGTCGGCAGTGTCCTCAGTGCAGAGGTGCTGTCAGTGTCGGCAATACAGGAGTGCTGGCAGTGTCCTCAGTGCTGGGGTGTGTTGGCAGTGTGGGGGTGCCAGCTGAGCCAGCAATGCGGGGGAGCCGGTTGTGTTTCTTAATCACATACAGTAAATGCCGGGAAAATGGCCATCATGCCATTTTCCTGGTGATTTCTGCAACGCTGCTGCTGGTGTGGAAGGTAAGTATTGAAAAAATGGGTGCAAGGTGTGCGATGTGAGGCAACATGGAACCCGGGGGCCCAAGTGCACTGCACCCATTATAAATACGCCAGTACAGTCAGCCTGTTAGTGGCAGAGGGCCTGATTCAAAGATGTGCGGAAATGCATTAGCAGCTGTGAGTGTGTGTGCAGCAACTGTGCACATATATGCTAATGCAGGAGCAGCCTGGATTTGTAGTGAGACCCACCGCCAGCTTCTGTCACAGCAAAGTTACAACATCTGTCACTGGCCCTCATTCCGAGTTGTTCGCTTGCTAGCTGCTTTTAGCAGCATTGCACACGCTAGGCCGCCGCCCTCTGGGAATGTCTCTTAGCTTAACAGAATAGCGAACGAAAGATTAGCAGTTCTGCTATTAAATATTTCCTTGCAGTTTCTGAGTAGCTCCAGACCTACTCCTAGACTGCGATCACCTCAGTCCGTTTAGTTCCTGGTTTGACGTCACAAACACGCCCTGCGTTCGGCCAGCCACCCCCCCGTTTCTCCAGCCACTCCTGCATTTTTACCTGGCACGATTGCGTTTTTTAGCACACTCCCTGAAAACGGCCAGTTTCCGCCCAGAAACACCCACTTTCTGTCAATCACACTACGATCACTCGAGCGTTGAAAAAACGTCGCTTGAGCTTGTGTAAATCTCCAAAGTTTTGTGTTAAATTATTTAGCGCTTGCGCGCTGCGTACCATGCGCATTTTCCACCTAATTGCTGCGTTGTGAAAAACGGCAACGAGCGAACAACTCGGAATGACCCCCACAGTTCAATCGATTATCGAAGTAGTGAGTAGCCAGCCCTATGGTCGTGCAGCATGGCCTCAGGAAGTAACACCCCGAGACATTGCTGTCACAGTCACAGCCTCAATATGACCCCATAATGGTCACAAGACACCTGCATTTTTGCCACCACTCCACCATTACATCCCCCAAATGGTTCCAAACTATCAATCACAATGCGTATAAATCATCTCTGCATTGTGAGAACATTGTGACACATACGCAGTACAAATCATGCGCAGACTGTCACTCAACTGCGATAACATGGGGTTTGTGTGCATTTCTGAAACAGGCTCAGGAAGCACTGATTTTTAATTAACAGTTGTAATTTATAAGGCCTGAAATTTGGGGGTCTTCGCAATTTTTTAAATCTTTTTTCATCTAAGTTTTTTTTAGAGGAATTTAATTATTCCGTTTTTTGTACCCGAAAAATGTCATGTTTTTGCCCAAAACACATAGGCCCTCATTCCGAGTTGATCGGTCGCAAGGCGAATTTAGCAGAGTTACACACGCTAAGCCGCCGCCTACTGGGACTGAATCTTAGCTTCTTAAAATTGCGACCGATGTATGCGCAATATTGCGATTACTAACTACTTAGCAGTTTCAGAGTAGCTCCAGACTTACTCTGCCTGTGCGATCAGTTCAGTGCTTGTCGTTCCTGGTTGACGTCACAAACACACCCAGCGTTCGCCCAGGCACTCCCACCGTTTCTCCGGCCACTCCTGCGTTTTTTCCGGAAACGGTAGCGTTTTCAGCCACACGCCCCTGAAACGCCGTGTTTCCGCCCAGTAACACCCATTTCCTGTCAATCACATTACGATCGCCGGAGCGAAGAAAAAGCCGTGAGTAAAAATACTTTCTTCATAGTAAAGTTACTTGGCGCAGTCGCAGTGCGAACATTGCGCATGCGTACTAAGCGGATTTTCACTGCGATGCGATGAAAAATACCGAGCGAACAACTCGGAATGAGGGCCATAGTACACAAGATAAGTTCATGGCCCTATGTGTTTTAGCAGCCAAAATTGCAAAAAATGGGGCATTTTATCAAGGGGGGTATTCCGCCTGGATCGTCCTGGGGCGGGTCAATATGCCACTGAGTAACCCCATAAATGCAATCCCGTAGGTTAGCAACAATGCATAATACTTGACCTGCTAAATCTGTGTAATTTGGCAATCTACTGTAGCTGTGTGGCCAAATTACTTACAGATAAGGTTTCTTAACTCAACTATTATATCAAATGACCAAATTACACTGCAGTATATATCACTCATATCTAATTATGTATTTTTCAGCATGTGCATATACTACAGTATTTGCCAGGACCATACTGTAATTTTTTTATTTTTTTTTACATTGGTTAGAAAGTATTGTTTTGATAAACTATGCCTTTATAACAGAAAGCTGTAATCCTAACATCTATTTTCTTATCAGACCTATCCACAGAAAGTTAACCTACATACTGACATGAGGATGAGAAGAATTTCCATTTTAATATGAATTCTTTCTCTGAAACATGAATTTGAATTGTTTGTCACTTTTCCCTTTACTGTAAAAATGTAAACAGGCTGCATGTGAATCAATCAAAATAAATAATTTAAATTCAATATCCCTCTGCCACTATCAATAACAGTTGTGAAAATTATGTGGTTTCGGGGTAATTGAATTTTGCTGACAGCAGAACAGTTTTTGATGACATTCTGTGAAAGTTACAAACTGAATTTAGAAGACCCTAATATAAGGATGCTTGGATAAAAATTTATTTTATCTAAAAAACTAAACATTACTGTAACTTTACTAGTGAATAATAATTGAAATTAAATAATCCTGCTTTGTGCGTTATTCATTGTTAACTGTATTCTCAAAGTGAATTCTTGCTCAAAGACTACAACATATTTTCTCATCTTAAATAAGACCTAAGGCTGGGCAGTGGTGTCACTAGGGATGTGCAGGCCGCACCCAGGTATCACCCGCCAAGGAATGACCCCTAAATGCTAGATCCTGCTCTGTGACAGGTGCTGCATTGTACCATTACTTGCATCACCCGGCTCCTGTCACTGTGTAATACAGTAGCTGCCAGTGTAGCCACAGCACTCCCTGGGGGCAGTCCGTATCTCTCAAACCGGAGTGCCAAAAACGGGGGTTTAGGCAGTGAGGCCAAGCCCTCTTCCACTAACCAACACCACGTCATGTGAGGCCATGCCCCCTTTTCACAATGTCATCAGGTGAAGTGATGCCCTTGAGGCTGGGCACACACTATGTCGATGGAACCACAGACAGCTGGATCTGCCAATAGAGCAGCTGATTTGGTAAGCATGATTTGGTAAGCATGTACACTTACCAATTGGTCACTCGATATGTCTGGCCAGACATCACAACTGAATTTGCTAGCCCAACTGTGACTTCATTGTCGTCGGTTATTGTGGCCGGCATTTGGGGTGAGATACATTGGCAACGGCTGTGCTGCAGGGCCAACCTGATATATCTGTGAGTGACATTGTTCACAGACATATTGGGTGTACACACCCACCAATGCACTACAGATATATAGTTTGTCGTTCGAACAAATGATAACTCAAATGTGTGCCCAGTGTAAGAATAGTAGAAGCTGTAAATCCAATACAGCACTGCTGGTTGCAATCCATGAATCATACTATCATAATTACATGGCTTCATTATGCCAGTAAATATATTTAACTGTCCCAACATAAGAAACTGAACTATAGCTATTGTTGTTTGTATATTGTATATAACAACATTGTTGTTTGTATAAAACACTGGGAAATTTCATGCAAATCCAATATTTTGGTGGGAGAACACATCATTTTACAGGGCCTTATACAGCCATATACTATTATTAGTGATACTGTATGATGATGAACAAGATAAGATAAATTCTGCCAACATAATGTACACAATTTTGCAGTCTATTTCAGAATAGGTAAATTGCACAACAGTTTTGAAAATGTCACCAATCTCTAAGCATTTATAACCATAAATTGTCCCATCCTCTACATCCTGTGTTCTTTTTCTTTTCTGTGCTGAGGTTCACTGCGATTCATACTGTGGTCTACTCAATGTTTTTCCTGTCCCTGTCTAGACAAGTCAATATTTGGCCAGCCTTGTGCCACTATGGTGTGGTGTCTCCACTGCTCACTTTGATTAGGGCCAGAGGCAGATTGGCCACCAGGATATCATGACAGATTCCGATGGGCCGGTCCCATATCCCCCTCAGCCAGGCCGATTCACACTCATGCTGGGCTGGCTCACACTGCTTCCAGTACTTGCGGTTCATTGGAATGCAATCCGGAAGTTAGGCTAGCGGGTGCTTCCAGGTGCCGCTAGCCGTGAAAAGTGGTGAAGCTGTTCTACCAACGGGGGACCTGGAGAAAGTTATCCAGCCCAGCAGCATCCTCTCTCTGGCCCTGACCAAGGGTCTCTTCAACGAGCCTGGCCCGGGAGCAGCAGCATAGCGATGGTCAGAGCCGGGTTCACTACACCCGCCGTCACCCTAGCTCCTGCACTCTCACTGAACTGGCCAGAGCGGTGACTGAGCACTGAAGGGGACCCAACAGAGAGGTTACTTTTAATTACATTATTTGCATTATCATGATGGTGTAAGGGTTAGGGTGTTCCCGGTCACAGTGTATGGTTTGGGGACTGGACAGAATGTACCTCATTCTCAGGATGCCAGCTGATCAGGCTGCACTCACAGCCAGCCGTGGGACATCTCTAATGCAAAGTCCTTCAGCGCTATAGCTTCCTAATGTCTGTCCATGATGATGGGCCTATTTCTGTAATGTGGTAGCTACGTATGTAATGTGGTGCTATTTGTGTAATGAGGTGCTATACGTGTAATGTGGTGCTATTCGTGTAATGCGGTACTATACGTGTAGTGCGGTGCTATACCTGTAATGTGGTGCTGTTCATGTTATGTGGTGCTATTTGTGTAATGCAGTGCTATACGTGTAGTGCGTTGCTATTCATGTAATAATGTGGTGGCTATGTATGTAATCAGGGGCGGATTGGCCACTTGGACAGATTCTGCTACGCTGGTCCCCTATGTCTGTGTTTCACTACTTGTGTGTGCTCCCTCCCTGTACTGTGCTGTATGTAGTGTGTGCTCCTCCTCCCTGTACTGTACTGTATGTAGTGTGTGCTCCCCCTCCCTGTACTGTGCTGTATGTAGTGTGTGCTCCTCCTCCCTGTACTGTACTGTACTGTACTGTATGTAGTGTGTGCTCCCTCCCTGTACTGTGCTGTATGTAGTGTGTGCTCCTCCTCCCTGTACTTTGAAACATATAAGGTTAAAAAAAGGGGGTTTGTAGAATGAAAAATCAATAAAATCAGAAGTAGATTAAAGGCATGACAGCATTGTCAGTAGATATTGAAAGTGGGCATAGCAGTACTTTTATATTCAGACGAACAGATGTGCATCAGGGAAGGGCATTGTAGCAGCTAAGAATGCCAAATTGATTTCTCACAAATATTTAAAATGCCCACTCTAATATATATTGCAGACGCCAGGCGCATCTTATTACCATATACGATAAAAGTGCACTGTACATCGCAAAACACTGTATCCCATAAGAGAAAACAATACACCCACACATTATCTGAGTTCCAAAGCTCATTGAAGTATATATTTGCTATTAAAAGGATATGGATTCAATATATATTACAAAGTACAGTATACCTATAGTTACATGAATACAACTTACACAGTAAGCAGTTAAAACATAGTTACATACAGTTACATGCCAGCGATACAATACCATTATCCTTAAGTTATATTAATTCGTCTTTCCATATCACTCTCTCTCTCTCTGTAATGTAATGCTGGGACTCTATCTTCCTCTGAGACCTTACAGCAACTCTGAGACCAAAACAGGAACTACCTTCCTGTGTGATCAGTGTGTTATCTAGTTTCTGGGGGAGGGATTCACGATGAGTCACCAGTTCCTTTGTATGTGCTGAACAGGCTCAGCCCTGGGGACATCCAAAGGGGCTGGCCTGAGCTTCCTGTCCACTGTCCTATTCGGAACATCCATTGTTCTAATAAAAGTGATTTTAGCTTTTATACAATCAATCATAATTCCGTGTTGCGATGTCCTACAACTTAACAAGTATCAAATGAATCTACACATTAATGTGGTTGTTTTAATAGTAAATATAACCAGTCTATCTGGTTTCATTCAAATAATACACATTCATGACATTAATTCATTAGATAATTTTAAATCATCATGATGTCTGGCGCTTGATATTATTATAATTATGTACTGTATGAAATAAGTATCGAATCCATCTCTGTGGCATGTCCGTGTAGATGTGAGTGTTACCATATATTGCTGTGCTCGCTGCGCATATTTGCAAGTATAGCGACTTAAATGTATGTAGTTTGTATGTTCTCTTTATGTAATATTTTTGACTTCGACACAGCATATGCATAAGGTCGCAGGTAAACAATAGCACAACGTAAAGCAAAGGAGGCCCCAACTATGTCTATCTCAGAATCAGTACCTCTGAGGAGTGACCCCCCCCTCTGGACAGGCCCCTCCCCATCAACAGACTCCACCCCATTAGGGCTGCTTCCATAAATTTCCTGGGCTGGTGATCGATCCCAATCCGCCCCTGATTAGGACATACCCCATATTTTAGGTCACAGCTTTTGTATACATTGGCAACTGTCAAGTCATTATGTCAGCCAAAATCAACTGTGAGGGGGCTATGTTGGAGTGTTGGAGTGTGAGTGTTGGAGCCTGATACCTTTCAAAAGTAATCAACTACACAGACAAGCTTTTTGTTTGGCTACTATAATTAACAGATTGCCCAATGTTACATAAGGGACTTATAGAACTTGTTCATTAACCAACTCAAGGTTTAACTAATCACTCTAGTAACCACAATCACTAGAGTACCATAATTTCCCAGTACTTCAGTTGCGCTGTCATTCTTATGTATGTAAGTTTTTTTTATCAACCCATTGTCTCTACTTAGAAGTGCATAGAGGAGGGAAGTGAGCCAATGGAGAAGTGCCCATGGCAACCAATCAGCACTGAAATAACATCTATAATTGTATACTATATAATTATACAGAGCTGCTGCTTATTTGATGGGGCAACTTCTCCACTGGCTCACTACTCCTCTCTTATCACTCCTTAGTAAATGTCCCTGTAAGTCATTTAAATTAGAGATGTGTGTCGGGCACTTTTCTTGTTTTGTGTTTTGTTTTTGGTTCTGGTTCCATCCTCATGTTTTGGATCTGGATTGGTTTTGCCAAAACCCCCCTTTCAGGTTTTGGTTTTGGATCTGGATGATTTTTGAAAAAAAAACATAAAAACAGCTAAAATCTCAGAATTTGGGGGTAATTTTGATCCTACGGTATTATTAACCACAATAACATTAATTTCCACTCATTTCCACTCTATTCTGAACACCTCACACACTCACAATATTGTTTTTAGGCTAAAAAGTTGCACCGAGGTAGCTGTATGACTAAGCTAAGCAACACACGTGTGCGCCACAAACACCTGGCCCATCTAGGAGTGGCACTGCAGTGGCAGACATGATGGCAGATTTAAAAAATAGTCTCCAAACAGCACATCATGCAAAGAAGAAAAAGAGGTGTAATGAGATAGCTGTATGACTAAGCTAAGCGACGCAAGTGTGCGGCACAAACACCTGGCCCATCTAGGAGTGGCACTGCAGTGGCAGAGAGGATGGCATTTAAAAAAACTAGGCCCCAAACAGCACATCATGCAAAGAAGAAAAAGAGGTGCAGTGAGGTAGCTGTATGACTAAGCTAAGCGATACAAGTGTGCGGCACAAACAACATGGGACGTGCTGGAATTTGCCCAGATGTAAAACATGCACAATATTGGTGGCACAGGAGAGCGTATCCCTAAACCAAACACACACTCGGCAAAGCCTGTAAGATTAATTTGGATAATAATAACCTTTTATTTGGAGCTATTATAATAATATGCAGCACAGGCGAGCGTACCCCTACACCACACAGGGCAAACCCTGTAAAAATGATTTGGATAATAATATAAGCAATGTATATAACCCTTTTATGTGGAGTAAATAATATACAGCACAGGACACCACCACTGGACTTATGGCAGCACAAGACACCACCACTGGACTGATGCAGCACAAGACAGCACCACTCAACTGGACTTATACGGCAGTACCCCTGGATTTATATGGCAGTACCCCTGGAGTTGTATGTCAGTGTCAGACAGGGTGGCACTTTACAAAACTAGTCCCCAAACAGCACATGATGCAAAGAAGAAAAAGAGGTGCAAGATGGAATTGTCCTTGGGCCCTCCCACCCACCCTTCTGTTGTATAAACAGGACATGCACACTTTAATAAACTAATCATTTCAGCGACAGGGTATGCCACATGACTGTGGCTGAAATGACTGCTTTGTTTGGGCCCCCACCAAAAAAGAAGCAATCAATCTCTCCTTGCACAAACTGGCTCTACAGAGGCAAGATGTTGACCTCATCCTCCGATTCCTCCCCCTTCTCAGTGTGTGCATCCTCCTCCTCACAGAGTATTAATTCGTCCCCACTGGAATCCACCATCACAGGTTCCTGTGTACTTTCTGGAGACAATTGCTGATCAAGTTCTTCCTGGAGGAATTTATAATTCATTTTGATGAACATCATCTTCTCCACATTTTCTGGAAGTAATCTCCTACACCGATCGCTGACAAGGTTACCGGCTGCACTAAACACTCTTTCGGAGTACACACTGGAGGGGGGGCAACTTAGGTAAAATAAAGCCAGTTTGTGCAAGGGCATCTAAATTGCCTCTTTTTCCTGCCAGTATATGTACGGACTGTCTGACATGCTTACTTGCATGCTGTCACTCACATAATCCTCCACCATTCTTTCAATGGTGACAGAATCATATGCAGTGACAGTAGACATGTCTGTAATCGTTTGCAGGTCCTTCAGTCCGAACCAGATGTCAGCACTCACTCCTGACTGCCCTGCATCACCGCCAGCGGGTGGGCTAGGAAATCTTATCCTTTTCCTTGCAGCCCCAGTTGCGAGGGAAAATGAAGGAGGAGCTGTTGACGGGTCACGTTCCGCTTGAGTTGACAATTTTCTCACCAGCAGATCTTTGAACCTCTGCAGACTTGTGTCTGCCGGAAAGAGAGATACAACGTAGGCTTTAAACCTAGGATAGAGCACGGTGGCCAAAATGTAGTGCTCTGATTTCAACAGATTGACCACCCTTACATCCTGGCAAAGCAAATGAAGGGCTCCATCCACAAGTCCCACATACTTTGCGGAATCGCTCAGTCTTAGCTCCTCCTTCAATTTCTCCAGCTGCTTCTGCAAAAGCCTGATGAGGGGAATGACCTGACTCAAGCTGGCAGTGTCTGAACTGACTTCACATGTGGCAAGTTCTTATGGTTGGAAAACCTTGCACAAGACGGAAATTATTCTTCACTGCGCTGAGTCAGGTGCATTCCCCCTCCTTTGCCTATATCGTAGTTGGATGTATAGGCTTGAATGGCCATTTGCTGCTCCTCCATCCTCTGAAGCATATAGAGTATTGAATTCTACCTCGTTACCACCTCTTGCTTCAGGTGATGGCAGGGAAGGTTCAGGAGTGTTTGATGGCACTCCAGTCTTCGGCACGCGGTGGCTGAATGCCGAAAGTGGCCCGCAATTTTTCGGGCCACCGACAGCATCTCCTGCACGCCCCTGTCATTTTTCAAAAAATTCATCACCACCAAATTAATTGTATGTGCAAAACATGGGACGTGCTGGAATTTGCCCAGATGTAATGTACGCACAATATTGGTGGCATTGTCTGATATTACAAGTCCCCAGGAGAGTCTAATCAGGGTAAGCCATTGTGTGATGATGTCTCTCAGTTTCCGTAAGAGATTGTCAGCGGTGTGCCTCTTACAGAAAGCAGTGATAAATAGCGTAGCCTGCCTAGGAATGAGTTGACATTTGCGAGATGCTGCTACAAGTGACGCTGCTGTTGTTGCTGTGGAGGCCATACATCTACCCAGTGGACTGTCACAGTCATATAGTCCTTAGTCTGCCCTGTTCCACTTGTGCACATGTCCGTGGTTAAGTGGACATTGAGTACAACTGCATTTTTTTAGGACACTGAGGACACTTTTTTTGACAACTCTGTACATTCTCGGTATCGCCTGTCTAGTGAAGTGGAACCTAGATGGGATTTGGTACCGGGGACACACTACCTCAAACAATTCTCTAAATCCCACTGAACTAATGGCGGATACCGGATGCACATATAACACCAACATAGCTGTCAAGGCCTCAGTTATCCGCTTTGCAAAAGAATGACTGCTGCAATATTTCATCTTCCTCACAAAGGACTGTTGGACAGTCAATTGCTTAGTTGAAGTAGTACAAGTGGTCTTCTGACTTCCCCTCTGGGATGATGATCAACTCTCAGCAGCAACAACAGCAGCAGCGGCAGCAACAACAGGCGTACCACGCAAAGATCCACCGGAGGAATCCCAGTTAGGAGAGGACTCCTCAGTCTTGCCAGTGACATGGCCTGCAGGATTACTGATGTTCCTGACTGAGGAGGAAGTTGACGTTGAGGGAGTTGGTGGTGTGGCTTGCAGGTGCTTGGGTACAAGATGAAGAAGGGATTTAGGTGTCAGTGGACTGCTTACGCTTTTACCCAAAGTTTCTGAACTTGACAGTGACTTCTGATGAATGCGCTGCAGGTGGAGTATAAAGGAGGATGTTCCTAGGTGGTTAACATTCTTACCCCTACTTATTACAGATTTACAGAGGCAACACAACAACTGGAATTATACAGCAGTACCACTGGACATATACGGCAGTACCACTGGACATATACAGCAGTCTCACTGGACTGGATTCATATGCCAGTACCACTGGAATTATACCGCAGGACCACTGGAATTATACGGCAGGATTACTAGATTTATACGGCAGCATCACTGGAATTATACGGCAGGATCGCTGAAATTATACGGCAGGATCACTGGAATTATACACCAGTACCACTGGAATTATATGACAGGATTACTGGATTTATACGCCAGTACCACTGGAATTATACGGCAGGATCACTGGAATTATACGGCAGTACCTCTGGACTTATACGGCAGTATCACTGGACTGGATTTATACGCCAGTGCCACTGGAATTATACGGCAGGATCACTGGAATTATACAGCAGGATCACTGGAATTATACGCCAGTACCACTGGAATTATACAGCAGGATCAGTGGAATTATACGGCAGTACCACTGGACTTATATGGCAGTACCACTGGACATATATACGGCAGTATCACTGGACTGGATTTATACACCAGTGCCACTGGAATTATACAGCAAGATCAGTGGAATTATACGGCAGGATCACTGGAATTATACGGCAGTACCTCTGGACTTATACGGCAGTATCACTGGACTGGACTTATACGCCAGTGCCACTGGAATTATACGGCAGGATCACTGGAATTATACAGCAGGATCACTGGAATTATACGCCAGTACCACTGGAATTATACAGCAGGATCAGTGGAATTATACGGCAGTACCACTGGACTTATATGGCAGTACCACTGGACATATATACGGCAGTATCACTGGACTGGATTTATACACCAGTGCCACTGGAATTATACAGCAAGATCAGTGGAATTATACGGCAGGATCACTGGATTTATATGGCAGTATCACTGGACATATATAGCAGTATCAACGTACATATACGGCAGGATCACTGGACATATACTGTAGTACCACTGGACATATACAGCAGCACAGGGACACCACCACTGAACTGATGCAGGACAACACAGCACCACTGCAATGGACTGGACTTATACAGCAACACTAGACATATGGCAGCAGGGGACACCACCACTGTGACTGGACTGATGCAGCACAACACAGCACCACTGGATTGGAGTTATACAACAGTACTGGACATATGGTAGCAGAAGACACCACCACTGTGACTGGACTGATGCAGCACAAGACACCACCACTGGACTGATGCAGCACAACACAGCACCACTGGATTGGAGTTATACAGCAGCACTGGACATATGGCAGCAGAGGACAGCACCACTGTGACTGGACTGAAGCAGCACAAGACACTAACACTGAACTGATGCAGTACACCGAGTACGGAGACACGTCCTCTCTCTACACTCTCCAATGCTGGAGTGAAAATGTTGGCGACGCGCAGTGACTTATATGGAATCCAAACCCCACGAGAATCCAACAGCGGGATGATGACATTTTGCCTCATTCTGGTTTCCGAGTCAGGTGGGAAAACCGAACCCGCTCATCTCTAATTTAAATAATTTCTTAGTTCTTGCTACATCTAAATCTACAGTACCTGACCACGCTCCCAAAACTACAGCAACCTATAAGAATAACCTTGTACATGAGAGAAAATCGCAATCTGACCCTACATGACCTGAAAAGAAAATTCCTTAAGAAGACAAAAAACATATGAACATTTGGCACCACAATCACTTTGGTTGGAGCTGCACATCAGTACTGTTGAAGAAGACTGCTCTTGTCACATCACAATAATGTCCCTGTCACACGCAGCTCAGTCCATTGTCTTTTACAAGATCACCACATTTATCTGTGCTGCTGTAACCATTCTGATTATTCCGCTGGCCAGCGTTGGTTTTGTTTGTCCTCTGACTCGTCTACAGTAAGCATAGCAACATTTATTTCCGCTGATTAAGGTACAAACCCCCTCATAACATTAAAAGGTTACTTACTTACATTTTATAATGCTCAGTCATTTTATAATTATCCAGAAAATCTTAAGGTTATCGCTAGTCAAACATGAAACTGATATGAAATGCAAATGATGCAATATTGATGTTAGACCAGTTTAATAATAATTCCAGGGCCACAATGCAGTTACTGTAGTGTTCTGATACTGTACATGTATTATTTACATAATCATGAAGAAATCTCTTTGTAAGCAAGTACTGTATGTGCTGACACATACAGTGTCTGTACAATAAATCTACGGCTCATGTATTAGACCCAGTGAAAAATAATCTGCTAAGTATAATCTTGTTCTTTTACAGTATATGCAAAACATTTTCTATTTTAATTTAGTAAACGTGAGGCTCTATGCACAGTTCAAGAATGTGAAGCTATTTAAACATTGACATTTCTCAGTACACCCATGACATGTTGATGTGTATAATTTGTCTTTCACACTTTCATAGACTGTGAATGTCAGTAGTTACACAGAGATTCTCTCAGCGTTACGCATCATCTTCCTTATAAGCAGCACAAACAGGTATTGGACACACCAAGAAAGAGCCTTGCTCCATTGCCTGCGTTCCATTCCTCATCTAAATTATTTCTCAACAACATTCTGAAAACTGGCTTTCTCCAAGCAAAGGCAGAATAGCAGAATTTTTTGTAACCCCTTCACTACTTATAGAGTATGACCTCAGGGATTTCATCTGCTCCTAGCATCACTCCTACATATAAATGTTAAAAGTGGGGAACAGATGTATAGTGACAACAAAGCTGTTTATCAGAAGCACACTGACTCCGGACTTGTGCACTACGGTTCATTTTGTCAGGATGACCGCAGCCCAGTATCTGCCATACAGTTCCCCACAGAGGCTTCCCAAACGGCAAAATCACCATAGGTGTACACACGGGGGATGCCTTGTGTGCACAGGCACACCTTAATGTCAGCCACCCCCCTGATGCCAGTGCCGTGGCAATCAGGCACTCCTCCCTCCCCTCCCCCTCACACATGTCTGACCACAGAACCGGCAGCATTCGTACAGAGCTATTGCTACCATTAGGTAGCTGCCTCAGGGTGCCGACACCTTACAGTGTCTACCATTAGGCAGCTGCCTCAGGGCGCCGTCACCTGACAGGGTGACACCGAGGCTGCTGGCATAATAAAGGTGTCTTACAAAGAGACATCCTTATTTACTTGTCATTACTGGCAGCCGTGGTTTGCATAAGCCTCAGTCGCTACTCCCACATCTACCAGCTGCTGTCTGACTGATGTGTCTGGTGCACATAGGAGCCGAGATACAGGTGATGGGGTGGGGGAAAGCGACACTGAGGACTCAAGATACAGGTGATGAGAAGAGGGGAGGCAGCACAGAGAAGCCAGGATACAGGTGACAGGATGGGGGGAAGCGGCACAGAGGAGCCAGGTTATGGATGACTGAATTGGCGGAAGTGGCACAGATGAGCTGGGATACAGGTGGAGGGATCGAGCGAGCGACACAGAGGCATGGTGTGGGGAAAGCAGCACAGAAGAGCCAAGATACAGGTGATGGGATGGTTAAAAGTGTTACAGAGGAGTCAAGAAACTAGTGATGGGTTGGAGGGAAGTGGCACAGAGGAGTCAGAGTATAGATGACGGAATGGAAGAAAGAGGCACAGAGGAGCCTTGACACAGGTGACGGGATGGAGGGAGGTGGCACAGAAGAGCTGGGTACAAGTGACAGGATTGGGGGAAGCAGGACAGAGAAGCCGGGATACAGATGATGAGATGGGGCATGTTGGTACAGATGAGCTGGGATACAGGTGATGGGATGGGGGAGCGATACAGAAGAGTGGAGGGGGCAAGCGTTATAGAGGAGCCAAGAAACAAGTGATGGTATGGGGGAAGTGGCACAGAGAGGCCAGGATACAGGTGATGAGATGGGGGGGGTGTTGGCACAGAGGAGCTGGGATACAGGTGATGGAATTGGGGGAAGCGTGATAGGGGATCCAGGACACAGGTGACGGAATGGGGGAAGCGATACAGTGGAGCTGGGATACAGGAAATGGGGTAGGGGAGAGCAGCACATAGGAGCGGGGACACAGGTGAGGGGATGGAAACACAGGCTTAAATTTTGCCTAGGGTGCCTAGAAACCTTGTACGGACCTGCATACTGAACCAATTACTGTCCCCCACCCCGCGGATTATTGATCGGGAGAATCACGGCTGCTTTCCAACTTTCTGGATCTGCTTCCCAGTATCTTTCAACCAGATGTAGCAAGCACAGCCATCCTTTGTATGTGTCCAATGTGTCGTGATGATGTCACGCTGCTCGCCTGCTCTCTCCCTCTGTGCTAGGCACTTGATGAGGACTCTGAGGAGCATTACTAGGAGCTGCACTCAAACACTCCAACCTGCATCTAGGACAATACTGGCAAGCGGCAGCATTGTCAGCCTGTCATAGTGACTTTGTGAAGAAGGGGGCCAGAAAAGCGTTGAGCAGCCAGATCAAAGCAGCTACACAACACAGCTGCCTGTAAGTTAATCACTGATGCTGGGGAAAAGGGGGGCATAGGCGGATCCAGGGGGAGGGCACTTTGGCCCGCCCCCCCCCCCTCCCCCCTCCCTGTCGTTTCTGACTTATTTTTTTTCAAAAGGAGAACAGTGGCAGCACTACTGCTATTTACGTCAGTCAGATTTGATATAAGAGCCGGCAGGCACTAGGACCCGCCGTGGCTCTAACAGCAAGTCCGTGTGGTAACCAATGGGGAGGCTGGAGCTACCGCAACCTACCTCCCCCACTGCCAGCCGGCCAGAGTTCAGCCCAGGCGCGAGATTTAAATGCCAGCATTCAGTAAGACTGTTACTTATGATAGCGCAGAAGGCTTCATTAGCCCTCACTGCACTGTACAGTTACCCAGCGCTTCCTCCTCCACTTCCTTTACCACCGTGCTAGGTGCAGTCAAACTCAACCTCAGCTTTGAGAAGGCGGCCCGTGTGATTGTGACAGGGCTGTCCTGCAGATGTCTTATGCTGCTTGTTGGAGATCCAGCTGGCTGCTTCTGCTAATCAAAGATCACATGTGTACTGGATATCCAGAACCGTGGGCTTCTGAAACTGTGATGTCCCATCAGGGATTATCTTCTGAACATACATCGCATCAGCAGGAAAAGGATTCTGGGTTTCCAAGACCTCAACTGAAGCAATCTCCAGCTCAGATAAGACTTCCTGTTCTAGGATGGGCTCTTGAGTAGTCATCAAATTGCCATCTGTCCAGGTAAATTCCTGGGGTTCATCATTCTGCCTCAGATCCAACAGATTAGAGGATTCTTGGTTTGGAGGTGGATGATCACTTGACATCAAGTAAACCTCTCCCAACTCCATTACCGCTTCCTCCTCACTCCCTGTCAACTGAGGAGCAGCCGGGAATCCCAAATCCTCATCTTGTGTCTCCATAAACACATCTTCCGTGAGCCCCTGTGGCTGCCATGCTCCATCTTGAACAGGTTCCACTGAACTCAAGGCTTTGTTCCACTCTTCACCCAAGCTATTACGACATTCTTTTTCTGGAGAATGAGGTGGTCCTGCTTTGGAGGAACTTCTCACTGCTGTCCTAGGGGTTAACAACAAAACACTGCCATCTGATGTGGCTCTCTCTTGCTGCTTGAAAAATTCCTGTGGATTTTCTGGGCGCTGCGCAATAATGGCTGCAGCTTCCTCCATGCTCTGGAACGGCAATACCAACTGAATGGACATTAGTGCCTGTAAATGTTCTACCTCTAAGGAAGGGCCCTCATTTCCACTTTCCAAGCAGATGGCCTTACTAGTGGCATAGCAGGGAGCCTTCCAGGACTTAGGCACTGGCAGCTCTGGCTTAACTTTCCTGTTCCTTCTGGCTGGAACAGGGAATCCAATATAGCCGGGTTCCAATACAGTATGGTACCATTCTTCCGCAGCCTGCACCACTGTTGGCATAATTTCCCCCGAAGATGGCCTCTCCACTTCGGCTGAAAATGTCTCTGACTAAACCTTCGGCATAACGTCTTGAGCAATTGGTGTAGCTACGCCTGTGTCTGAACGGAAACTAAGCATAGCCAATGGTTTTAGCTTAGAAACCTACTCCTGAAGCTCCGCCAAGTCTTGCGACAGAGCCTTATTGGCCAGCACCAAACTCCCATATCGTGTCTGGTCACAGGAGATTTCCTCTAATCGTCCTTGGCTATGTACTACAAAGTTTTCAGATCTGGGTTTAGCCTTTGCCAAGGTTTTCTGCAACTCGGACACCTGGCCTGAGAGCATGGCAATGTCTTCTCTATTCCTTCCCAATTTGGTCAGAGTCAGACAAAAGAGATTCCTTCTCCTCCAGCTTTTGCGTTAAAGGTGTTCACCTCTCTTGAAGGAAATCATATTTTTTCTTAAGCTCTTCTAGCTCCTGGTCCTTTAATTGGACATTGCTTTCAAGGTCACTTATCGTGTGACACTAAAAAAAAGGTTCCATGCTAAAATCTTCCCCAAGATCTGGATTACTCCCCAATAAGCTCTCCACTTCACTCTCCAACTGTGAGGCTTTAATAGGGTCACATAAGTTCCTGACCTGAGGTGTTAGAGCTTTCACTCCTTTTGTTTTTTTAGCATGAATTCTCTTTTTGTTACCCATTTGAAAAGACACTTCAGAATATGCTGTATATCTGAAAATCTTTATTCACCCTGTTACCTTTGAAAACTGTAAGTGAAAGGGAAAATAAAAATTCCTTTTTTCTAGAGATGAGCGGGTTCGGTTCTCCGAGATCCGAACTCCCCCCCCCGAACTTCACCTATTTTACACGGTTTTGAGGCAGCCTTGGATCTTCCCGCCTTGCTGGGTTAACCCGAACGCGCCCGAATGTCATCATCCCGCTGTCGGATTCTCGCGAGATTCGTATTCTATATAAAGAGCTGCGCGTCGCCGCCATTTTCACTTGTTCATTGGAGATTGAACGGAGAGGATGTGGCTGCATTCTCTCCCTGAAAAGCTCTGTAATCTGTGCTCAGTGTGCTGCAAATATCTGTGCTCAGTGTGCTGAAAATATCTACATTCTCTGCCTGAAAACGCTCCATATCTGTGCTCAGTGTGCTGCAAATATCTGTGCTCAGTGTGCTGCATTGTGGGGACTGGGGACCACCAGTATATAATTATAGTAGTACAGTACAGTAGGCCATTGCTGTATCTTGCAGCTCTGTGTCAGGTATACTATCTCTGTGCTGCATTATTGTGAGCAGTATATAGTAGGACAGTGCAGCATTTTGGTGACCAGCAGTATACATATAGTACAGTACAGTAGGCCATTGCTGTATCTTGCAGCTCTGTGTCACTTCTAGTATCCTGATCAGTGCTCAATATCTGCTGCATTGTTGTGACCAGTATGTATACTGTACTGTGCGACGTGTGTTATACACCTGGTGATTTTATACATCCTGTAATCTGTACTGAGCGATGTGTGAGATACACCTGGGGACTATACACCCTGTATACTGTACTGTGCAACGTTTGTGATACACCTGGTGATTATACACCCTGTAAACTGTACTGAGCGATGTGTGAGATACACCTTGGGATTATACACCCTATACACTGTACTGTGTGATGTGTGAGATACACCTGGGGATTATACACCCTATATACTGTACTGTGTGATGTGTGAGATACACCTGGGGATTATACACCCTATATACTGTACTGTGTGATGTGTGAGATACACCTGGGGATTATACACCCTATATACTGTATTGTGCGATGTGTGTTATACACCTGGTGATTATACATCCTGTAATCTGTACTGAGCGATGTGTGAGATACACCTGGGGATTATACACCCTATATACTGTACTGTGTGATGTGTGAGATACACCTGGGGATTATACACCCTATATTATTATTATTATTATTATTATCCTTTATTTATATGGCGCCACAAGGGTTCCGCAGCGCCCAATTACAGAGTACATAAATAATCAAACAGGAAAACAGCAATTTACAGTTGATGACAGTATAGGACAAGTACAGGGTAAATAAACATAGTTACATCAGCAGATGATACTGGAATAAGTATCAGGTGGCAGAAGACTGCTGGATGTGGTACAGTTGAAGATTATTAAAGTAAGACAAAGGATAAGCACATGAGAGAAGAGGGCCCTGCTCGTGAGAGTTTACAATCTAAAGGGGAGGGCTAGACAGACATGGGTGACACAGATGGGGTACATAGAGAACGTGGAACAGAGGGTTAGGAATCAGGATGAGATTTGGCTGGGTTTGGTGAAGAAGTGGACCCCCAGAAGGCACAAGTCAATACTTAACATTGCAACATTTTACTGGGCTATGCAGGAGAAAATTAAAAATAGGGGAAAATAAAAATAAAAAAAAAGAATCGATAACTTCTACCACTTTCAAAAAGATCAATGGAAGCTGAAATAATGGACAACTGCCTCATGGAAGCCAGATACAGTATACCAAACAGTACTTAGCAGGGGTGTAGTATGGTATGCCGGCGCTCGGGCTCCCGGCGACCAGCATACCGGCGCCGGGAGCCTGACCGCCGGCATACCGACAGCGTGGCGAGCGCAAAGGAGCCCCTTGTGTGCTCACTGCGCTCGCCACGCTACGGGCACGGTGGCGCGCTAAGCGCGCCACACTATTTTATTCTCCCTCCAGGGGGGGCGTGGACCCCCACGAGGGAGAATAGTTGTCGGTATGCCGGGTGTTGGGATTCTGGCACCGGTATACTGTGCGCCGGGATCCCGACATTCGGCATACAGAAGACCACCCCTTAGCAGAGTTAGGAATGAGTGCTTATGAAATACAGTAACATTTTGGCATAATATTTCAGAAACTGCATGGCTGGTCTCTTGCACTCTTTTGCTCTAATACACCGCCTGCTTTAGGATTTATATTCAAAAACATTATGTCTCCATAATCCCAAAAATGTCAGTCTTCTTGGAAAGTGGTTTGTTCCTTTGTAAGGGAAAGAGAACAAACATTCTCAAACAATGGTTTCTCAATTTCTTTTTCCTTTGGGAAGGGATTGTGGATTCGCAGGAATATCTGAGCATTTCTGTAATCAGAAAGCAGCTACATTCTACAAATGTTTACATTGGATTACGTTTGGCAAAAATAAAAGTAAAGAATCCCATTTAGGATGTCTTCACCAAATCGTAGACATAAATATGGAAATCGTCAAACGTAATGAAGTACACAGATGGTTTAGCTTCAACTTGATGAATAACCATGCCAGTCCTTTTTGAGCCATCTTCTTTGGCATATTCCACTTGCTTGCCCACCAGGCTGTCCCCTGGTTCTCTTTCAGCTGGAGGGGAATCATTTGAGTCTGGCATGATCCGAAGATCTCCTTCTTTATAGTCATCTAAAAGTTGATACATATATAAGACTGGGTCCTTTTCATAGGTTATATAAAACCATGTGTTCATAATAGGTGCTCGTGCTAATACCATCCCTCGCCACTCATCCTTGGGACCATCCTCTGTTTCAAACATATGCTCCACTGCTTTACCAATCATTGTGTCAGCCAAATGGGCATCGATGATTCGGGATGAGGCAACTCTGTCTGGTAGAACTTCAAGAGCAGACACCCTTTCATCCTTGTGAAGCTCAAGTCCATAGACACAATCAAATCCATCATACTTTATAAGATAGAGGGAGGGATTCACTGGTACTTGATCCAGAACTGTTCCTTTCCACTGGGTTATTGGCCTACTGCCCTCTTTCCACCCATGCTGTATTCTACAGCCTACAATATTTCACCTTGGCTGGGAGATTGGTTTACTTGGTCCCATATTGTTTCGATGTTTCTTATGAGATGTTCTTTTCTTCATCATATTTACAGAAACACCTGCATGTGCTGCATCAGCTCTTGATCGCTGAGCGGCCGCCTTTCCAAATGGAGTCTTCATTCATCTGTGTATTAAAGGGCAGCAGGGCTGCCGAACTAGGGTGAAAAGTGTAGTCACTCCAAGTTTGTTGTAGTTCTTCCAGTCTACATGAAAAAGAACCCCTTCCTTTCCACCTTTCAGAAAAACGTCAACCCTCAATTGCTCTGATCAGAAGTCACTTATCTGGGACAGATAGTATGTGTTTCCCTCCACTCTCCCTGCAGGTGATGGCTGCGGCACAGTGCTCCCCTGCGGCCAGTTGTCCCAATCCTCCTCCTCCCTCCTTTGTCAGACTCCGTCACCACCACTGTGCGCTGCTATGGAAGAGCAGCTCCCGCCTCACTCCCCCTGAACTTCCAAGCCCTCCGCTCAGACACTCCAGCGCTAGTTCCCTTCCCTCACCCCCTCCCTCTCCACACACTGCCAGATTTGGAGCTGGCTGCTACTATACGGCCGCCTGTCACTCTGCTGCCAGGACCAGGCCTCGCCTTCCTGCCAAATACTGATCCCTCCAGAGCTGCATATTGTGTACTGTACTGTGTGACGGGTGATTATACATCCTGTAATCTGTACTGAGCGATGTGTGAGATACAACAGGAGGAGAAAAAAAGACTCTTTTTTTGGGCGCACTCTTGACTTAATTGACGTATGAGAAAATTGAAAAATTGATCTAAAAATTAACTTTTATTAATATTACAACAGTAAAATATGTTCAGTGGTCAAATGGCATCGAAAGTAATCTAACAAATAAACTTGATAGTAATAGATTAGCTGATATTAACTATAATGTAATACTCCAATATAATCAATAATAATTGGATGCTAAAATTAGCATGATAATTCCGGCTGCCGACGTCCAAAGCCTGTTGTGGGGGATAAAACCCACCAATTTACGTGACAGATAAGACACTTGAATGCACTATCCCAAAATTAGTATAGTTAAGGTGCCTGATGGCATAATATACCCAGCTATCGTGGGGAAAGAAAGGACAAAGTAAGAAATAAGATAGTAGAGTGAATCTGCTGTCAGTGTTAGACTCTGAGCATTATAGGCAAGTCTATTCTCTACTAAACTGAGTATTCCTCAAGGGTCGCCCACTTGAGTACTGGCCAGGCCCTACACAGATTAGCTTCCAAGATCGGACGGTTTTGGGCGTTACCAGTGTGGTATGATAGTAGAGGCGGTGACAAAGGATGATCCGATGCTTCTGGAATCACTGATGAGAGTTCACAAATTACATAGTATCAAAAGAGTGTCAGAGATAAGATGGATCTGCTGCCAATGTTAGACAGGGACAAGCCCTGAATCAATGGTGAGAGTCCATGAAAGATAGAAAAAGGCTGGAATAAGTGAAGGAGAAGCAGGCTCAACAAATTGTCGGCCACTGTGAGCAAGAAAAATGTACTGACGTTAGTAAATGAGCTAGATAAGCCAATGTAGGATATTATCTAGGGTAATTGGTTCTGATACCAGAAGCAAAAAATTCAGCAAGTGGAAAACAATGAGATGCAAAAAATTGAAAAACGAGATAACAGTATGACACTTAAGTAAAGTCAAATTTAGGCCTGTAGTATTCTGTGCTAAAAGGTTTCAATAATACTGATACTTATGTAGCATATAGCTGATAGTAATAAACATTGTACTTGCTACAGTATTTTACTGTTGTAATATTAATAAAAGTTAATTTTTAGATCAATTTTTCAATTTTCTCATACGTCAATTAAGTCAAGAGTGCGCCCAAAAAAGAGTCTTTTTTTTCTCCTCCTGTTGTCTCTAGTTGCTATTGACTCAGGGTGCACCACCAAATCAAAAATAAGAAAACCAAGTTTTCCTTATATCTTTCCATTTTGGTTATTATATTCATTTGTGATATCTATTTTATACCGGTGCGGTATTTCCCAAATAAGATGTGTGAGATACACCTGGTAATATCTGTGCTCAGTGTGCTGCATTGTGGGGACCACCAGTATATAATTATAGTAGTATAGTACAGTAGGCCATTGCTGTATCTTGCAGCTTTGTGTCACTTCTAGTATCCTGATCAGTGCTTAATATCTGTGCTCAGTGTCAGTGCTGCATTGTGGTGACCAGTATACTACAGTACAATAGTCCAGTGCTGTTTTCGCTGCTCAGTGTCAGTTCTCCGTAGTATCATCAGTGATCAGTATAATCAGTTCTCAGTATAATCAGTGCGCTGTTAGACATGTGCCCGTTTTCCGCCATTAGTGCAGTGGGATTTAGACAATTGATGAAGTTATTGTGTCCCAGGTACAAAATCCCATCTAGATTCCACTTCACTAGGCAGGCGATAGCGAGATTTTACCAATTAATATCAGTGATTTATAATTATTAATTACAGTGATCTTGCCAAATAATTTCAGTGATTTTGTCATTTTCTTCCAGTGATTGGACCAATAATACAATTGATTAGAACGAATAATTCCAGTGATTTTGTCATTTTCTTCCAGTGATTTGGACCAATAATACCATTGATTAGAACGAATGATTCATGTGATATTGAGGTGTTTGTGTCGCTTAGCTTAGCCGTCCAGCGACCACAGTGCACCTCTTATTCTCTTTTCTTTGCATCATGTGCTGTTTGGGGCCTATTTTTTTAAGTGCCATCCTGTCTGACACTGCAGTGCCACTCCTAGATGGGCCAGGTGTTTGTGCCGCCCTCTTGGGTCGCTTAGCTTAGTCATCCAGCGACCTCGGTGCAAATTTTAGGACCAAAAGTAGCATTGTGAGGTGTGAGGTGTTCAGAATAGACTGGAAATGAGTGGAAATTGTGGTTATTGAGGTTAATAATACTATAGGATCAAAATTACCCCCAAATTCTATTATTTAAGCTGTTTTTGAGGGGTTTTTGGGAAAAAAAACACCCGAATCCAAAACACACCCGAATCCGACAAAAAATTTTCAGGGAGGTTTTGCCAAAACGCATCCGAATCCAAAACACGGGCGCGGAACCGAATCCAAAACCAAAACACACAACCCAAAAAATTTCCGGTGCACATCTCTACTTTTTTCTTTTTAGCACAGATTAAGCTTTTAACAAAGCACTGAAAGGTAGCATATACATAGTGGTCCCAAATACCTTACAATGGTAGTGCAAATATATAACTTCTTCCTTCAGGCTCTTAAAACTAGAACTCAGGGATTGCTGGGACACATAGTGCCACACAATTTCTCTATTTAAATAGAACCACATTTATAAAAGGTTTCAACTTTTGCTTGATTGGTCTTAATTAGCTAATTAACAGGGACACCAGACTCCCATTACCAGATTTTGCAGGCACAGGTAAAAATAAGCTTGGAAAAGATATTCAGTCAGAAATTATCAGCTGCTTGCAACCCCTTAGAGCAAATCAGCACAGCTACTTTCAATGAATGGTGCAACGCAGAAAAGTCAAAACAGTCCATGCACCCTCTATAACCCCTTTGCTGCCAATGCAAACCTTTGCACCATAAACAAACACATTCAGTTTAAACAAAACATATCATTATTTTTACCCTGTGGGGTTGGTTTTAACCACTACTCACAACACCCTGGTCTGGTACTGATGTCCACGAGTTCAGCTTGGTCTGGAGTTCGCTGGTATGTGTGCCACTATCCTGCAGCTGCTGGGTCCTCTGCCATGTGTGACAAGACTAGCAGAAGGGCCCCACGTTGGGTGCCATTTGTAACAGGTGTCTTGCTAGAATGCACTCTGCTACAAAAATTCCACCAACGATGACTCCAGGCTTGTGCAAAAAACAACAAATACCTTTTATTCAGGTTGCTCAAAACAAAGATATACATAAAACAAAGATCACTGTCTCTAGAATAAACAACCAGGGAGGTTTGGCCCTGCCTCACTCCCTCTTACTTAATAAGGAACCCTTCAGGTCCCGGCATCCTGACACTAGTGCCCCAGTCTTCCGGATCCCACTGTCCCTAGCAGGCCTATCACCTGGGCACTAACTGCCTTCAGGAGCCCTGACTCATGGGAGAGACTCTGCTTTAAACCCAGCACCCAGGTGCTGTCTGATGAAGCAGCTTCTTGGGCTAAGAAGCCTATAAGACCTGGTCTGGGCCAAATGGATAGGAACCCGGTCCATCCACACTTCCCATCCACCCCCAGGACCCTGTGTGTAGCTTACAGGTGGCAAAGTACCTCTCCTGCCACAATATATATATATATATATATATATATATATATATATATATAGAACCTTGGAGAGGGCGGCACTCAGAGACTTGATGAAACAGTTTTAAGTGAAAAAACCCCGCAGGGCAATCTTTAATGTGACGTTTCGGGGACTAGCCCCTTCCTCAGACAACAAATGTGAACAAAAAACGGTGTTTAAATACATACAACAATTAAGACAATCTTACCCTCCTGTGTGTTCCCCGGCATGCCCGGCCGCCGTTCAGTAGCGGCACTTCCGGTCGCGGGACCCCCGCAAGGGCAAACAAGTATATAAACTACAAATCGTCTGGTACACGTTAAAGGCCAGTTAATTTTCAAACGCTGACCAGTGTGCGGATGGGGTATGGTGTCACCTGTTAGTAGATAGGAGCAAGTTGTACACCCCAAACATTTAAAACATCCATTTTTTCTGGTAAGAAAATTTTGGGGTGTAGGCGGTGTTAAAAACCCTGTGACATCAGTCTTAACTAACAGATCTTTTAAATTCCTACCACGTGAGTAGCAGGGTCTTAACCTGGTTTTCTGAAAGCATTTGAGATCTGGATCTGAGCTGACCATCTGCCATAATTTTTTAGCCTGTTTAGTGATTCTTGGACTTTGCGTGTTAAATTAATTTACCCAGGTGACCACCTCCTGTTTTTTCTTCTTTATCGTGCTACTCTCAGGGATATTTTGAGAAGCTTGTTGCGACACGCGTATGGCTTTATCTCTGGCTTTGCGTAATTCCTTAACGCAATAGCCCCTGTCACTAAATTTTTTAACCATAGCATCGAGTTGACCCATGGCCTGGTCCTGATCACTGTTGTTTCTGCATACACGCAGAAATTGCGAGTATGGTAGACCTCGAATTGTCGTTTTGGGATGACAGCTATCCGCATGAAGGATAGTGTTGCGGTCTGTGGGCTTCGCATACAGGGAGGTGTGGATTTGTTGGTCTCTAATCTGTATGCATAAGTCCAAAAAGCAGATTGTGTTTGTGTTGCTCGACATAGTTAACTTAATTGGACTATCGGAAGCGTTTTGTTTGTCTACAATCAAAGTTAACTTCACTAAATCATCCTGCCACAGAATCAATACATCATCTATATAGCGATGGTACATGAACAGTGAATTAACAGTATCAGAATTTTCAAAAAAGATGCTCTTTTCTATCTCCCACATAAAACAATTGGCGAAAGACGGGGCCACCGAGGACCCCATCGCACACCCGGTGACCTGTTTATAGAACTCGCCATTGAAGATAAAGTAGTTGTGTTCTAAAGTGAAAAGCAACAAGGTTAAGAACAGGTCAACATCAGGACCAATGTATAATGTATTACCAAAGATCAACTTACGGACAGCCTCCACACCTGCTTTGTGCGGTATGCAGGTGTATAGACTGGTGACATCCAGTGTCACCAGTGTCACTTTTTCTGGCACCATCTCTATCTGTGCAAAAATTTTTAATAAAGTGCTGGAGTCTTTCAGATGTGTAAAAGTGTTCTGGATACACGATTGTAAATAAGAATCTAAAAAGATTGCCACCGGTTCGCACAGAGAGCCACGGGCCGAAATAATCGGTCTGCCCGGTGGACTCTGTGCGTCTTTGTGGATCTTTGGCAAAGTGTAAAATATGGGTATCACAGGAAACGGACTACCCAATTTATCCACCATTCCCTGGGACAATAACCCCTGTTCTAGTGCCTGTTTTAGAATACCGTCCAGTTCATGTTTAAATCCCATAGTGGGATCGTGATCCAGTTTCAGGTAGGTCGAGGTGTCACTTAACAGCCGTTCACATTCCTGTATATAGGCTGTTGTCTCCTGGATAACGATGGCACCTCCCTTATCGGCTGCACGTATTAGAATCTCCGTTCGTGTTTGGAGACCTTTCAATGCATTCCTCTCATCACGGGATAAATTGTATCTAATTGGACATTCTGGGGTCTCCACACTCTCCTCAAGAAGCGATGAAAGGTTTTTAAAGATGGATTTGAAGATTGGGGTTCAAAATATGAATGTGGCCCCAGTTTACGTACACGTTCTGGTAAAACAGTAGACGGATTCATGATTGGCTGTTTGGAATAGTACTCCTTTAGTTTCAGAGTCCTGTTGAATTTGAAAGTTTCCACTTTCCATCTAAACTTGTCCACTTTATTTGTTGGAATAAAGGTTAACCCTTTATTCAAAAGGCTTCGTTCTGCAACAGTAAGCACATGATTGGACAAGTTGAAGATGGTTTCTACTTGGGCTTGCGCTGTCTTCCCTTTGGTTTGTCTTTGCGACTGGCCCCCCCGCCGCGTTGGCCTCTTCCCCGGGTGACCACGTCTGCCCGGGTGCGCACCCCTAAAGGGGTCATGCTGGTATTAGTTGTAGCAGAGCTGGGGATGACCTCTTCAGATTCGTTCGCCGAGGTACTGGAAAATCTGACTCTCTGGCTTTTCTTATAAGTATTTGAGTACTGGCGTCCCCGGGAGGAATTTGGTGTCTGGTGCAGCCAATTATAAACCCGGTGCTGGGCATAATCAGCCTGTACTTTTCTATGTTTTTCTTTTTTGTATCTCACCAGGTCATTTCTGTATGTCTCTATTTGTTCTTTGAGTTTGGCCATCCAGTCTACTGATTGATCCTGTGTCAGGGTCTCCAAGTGTTCCTGTTCAAAAGTGGCAATTTTCTCTCTGGTCACATTCCACTCTCTCGTTGATTCCTCAATTACTAGCAGGATGAGGTCCATGGAACACTTATTCAGGATGGAAATCCATCGTTTGCAGAAGCTTGCGTTATGCCGGCCAATTGTCGGTGTGTTATGGACTCTGAAGCCGCGAGGAATCTGCTTGGCTCTAAAGTAATCAGAAAGTGTGCGACTGTGGTACAGAAAGATAACACTGTTCACTAGCATACACTATTTTATAATGTCTTTTTCATTCATGATTGTACTGTTATTCAATGTATTTACAATGCACATTTTTGTTTTTACATATGTTGTCCCTCTTTGTTGTTATAGTGAGTTGCCATGGCAGCCGGGCTGAACGGGTGACGTCGTTTCCGGCATGACGGGGGTCTCGCGTCGGGAGGTACCGCTGCAGTACGGCGGCCGGGCATACCAGGGAGCACACTGGAGAGGAGGTGTGTTGCCATGGTAGCCGAGCCGGACGGGTGACGTTTCTTCCGGCGCGACGGGGGTCCCGCGACCGGAAGTGCCGCTACTGAACGGCGGCCGGGCATGCCGGGGAACACACAGGAGGGTAAGATTGTCTTAATTGTTGTATGTATTTAAACACCGTTTTTTGTTCACATTTGTTGTCTGAGGAAGGGGCTAGTCCCCGAAACGTCACATTAAAGATTGCCCTGCGGGGTTTTTTCACTTAAAACTGTTTCATCAAGTCTCTGAGTGCCGCCCTCTCCAAGGTTCCATATGCTAACAGAGGTGACAAGCTCTGAAGGGAAGGCACCGGAGCAGTACTTGCGTCAGTCCGGAGTGCTGGGGTCCAATTGTTGACTATATATATATATATATATATATATATACACACACACACACACAAAGAGAGAGATGCAGTGTTCCCTAGAAAAGGAACAGGTGGCACTCTTACGGTCTTATACAAAATATTGCTTTTTTGTAAGCTGACGTTTCAAGGCCTTTCCATCGGGTGTAAACAGTAAAAAGCTTACCTTAAATAACGGGACTTAGGTCTTTTTACTAAGCCTTAGACAGAGATAAAGTGTACGGCGATAAAGTACCAGCCAATCAGCTCCTAACTGCCATGTTACAGGCTGTGTTTGAAAAATGACAGTTAGGAGCTGATTGCCTGGTACCTTTTCCCGTCCACTTTATCTCTGTCCAAGGTTTAGTAAATAGACCCCTAAGATCCTTGTGTGAACCCGTGAGTGTTCTTTCTCCTGTGCTTCTTTGGGTGGGGCCAGCACAGTGATGTCATCGGTGCACGTCTAACACCACCATGCATGCAGGGAGCCAAGTGTGGCATGCTGGGACAGTTGGTCGGAAAGTGCTGCTGCGTTTGCTTAGGAGAGGCATCCCAGGGAGAGAGAAGCAAGCTGGGAACATAACACGGCATGCTGAAGAAATAGTCAAGGGAGCGCTGGGGCAGTAGCTGAGTCCAAGCTTAAAAAAGATAACTGACAGATCACATATACCTGCAACACCCTGGAGGGAAGGGGGGAAAGGAGAAACACAACCTATTGTGTGAACGTGAAAGCTAAATTGAAGAAGCAGTAATTGTAAATCATAAGTCAAAATAATGAGATATACTAATTGAACTAGAGTCCAATAATGTAAATAGAAGTGGCACCCTGCGGGAGACGCTATTCCTTGGGAAGCATACATTATATGCCTATATAGGGGTCACGTTAAAGACTATGCTATGTAAGGTGATATAACCCTAACTACAACTAATAACAATGTGAGTTATGGGGGTTACAGAAAAACATTCCACAGAATCTTATCGTTCAGTCCTTTAGGGTGGTTGGTGTCCAATATGTTAATCCATATAGATTCCAGTTGTAGGAGTTTTCTTGCTCTATACCCACCTCTGGTCGATGATGGACCATGGTCTATAATCATATAGTGTAATGTGGAAAGTTGGTGACCAGCTTCCCTATAATGTCTAGCTACCGGTTGATCAGATTCTTTACCAGTAAGTGCTTGTTTGATAGATGACTTGTGCATTGACATTCGCTCCTTAAACATTTGCGTTGTCTGACCAATATAACTTAATTCACAGCGGCACGTAATCATGTAAATAATATATCTTGATGTGCAAATCAATATATGGTTAATCCTGTATTTTTTGCCCGTGGGAGGATGGATGAATGTAGGACCCACCTCCAAGTAGCTGCAAGTAATACACAAAACACACCGATAACAACCATGTTTTTTATATGTGGTGTTAGGTTGTTGTTTAGAAGGGGGGTAATGTCTGTTTTAACCACCATATTCTTTATAATTCTACCCCTATGGTGACTAATCAGGGGTTTGAAGTTATGCAGATCTGGTAAGTCTTTGTCCGTGGAGATAATGGGCCATAACGCCTTTGTAGCTTTGGAGATAACAGGGCTTGCCAGGGTATTTTTGTTACAAATGGTATTAATGCCTGTGTAGAAGATCTATTCATGGTGGTAAGCAATTGTCTTGTATGCTTGAGCAATTCCTTTTTTGTTGTAATAAAACTTTATGATCATAGCCCCATTGGCGAAACTTCTGGAGAATTTTTTCAATCTAACACTCTACTTGGTCTGATTCACTGGTGATGCGTGCCACTCGCATCATTTGGGATTTAGCCAAGCCCTTCTTGAGGGCAAGTGGATGGAAGCAGTTGGCCATCAATAGGGTATTGCGGTCTGTGTCCTTAGTGTATACCACCGTCCTGATCTTATTGTCACTTATAGATAAATGGTTCCCGCTGGCAGCACCCTTTAACCGCCCCCACCTAGCACCTATTGATCCATTCACCCTTACCACTCATTAACCCCCCACATCACAAATTACTCCCAACCAGTACCTATTAATCCTTTCACTCTCAGCGCCCATTAACCCCCACACACACACACACACACACACACACACTCACACACACACACACACACACACACACACATCAAGGCACCTATTAATCCATTCACCCCCAGTACTCATTAACGCCCCTCTCAGCACTCAAAAACCTCCCTCCACCTAGCACCTATTAATACATTGGACAGGATGCACTGCCATCTGAGTTGGTCGGATTGCGGGTTTCCAGCTGAACTCAGATGTTTTTTTAAAGTGGCAACCATTTACAAGGCAAAACCATGTCTTATAAATGATTGTCGCTTTAAAAAAACATTGGAGTTCAGCCGACAACCCACACTGGCCACCTCAGGTGGCATTACATCCCACCCATTCACCCTCAACCATTAATCCTCCTCTTACAGCACCAATTAACCTCAATTACACACCAAGAAGCAATCAAAAATTGCCCTTACCTGCCTGACTCCTGATGCTCATTCAGCTCCTTATTCTTTTTGTATAGCCTGGGAGGTGGAGCTTGCATAATTAGCTGTTTGAGAGGGAAGAGGAGGAGAGGAAAGTGGGCAGAGCACCCACGTTGCTGCCTGCAGGCTGCACCTAGCTAATAACATAGAGACATCCTTAATTTTTCTCACAAACATAGCTGCCTAATGGAAGAGCTGGTCCTTAATACAATTAATATTGCCACCCAATCTCCTATCTACTGTAAAGTGACAGGAGAACGCAGGGGTGATATTCAGCTGATACAAGGTTATCACATTTATCGTGCCCATTAGTGTTGGGTTTAGCCGATTAAAGCAGCTAAACCTGACAGACCCATGTGCTGGCTGCTGGCTAAAACAACAATTGAATTCCCCTCTATAGATTCTAGTACAATAATTTATACTACAGTAAAAAATAGAGCATTAAATGTGTTCTGGCCTTTGAGGATAACCCTAAAATTGCTTTAGTTCATTATTTGTTGTTGTGTAAGGTGTAATGTTATATACAGTATGTGCCAGATTTCAGTAGATGGTAAAGTTCATAAAAAATAGTATTATTTCATAACTCAGAAATTGTAAAAATGTAACCTATATATTTACTCGGCTGTTGTTTTCTTACGGAGAATTTAGTTTGATGGAGACAACTGTTGTTCTGTTCCTGAAAAATAAAATTGTAAACATTGTTAATGTAGTATTTATTCTCCTACTCTAGACTCACACTGGTGGTAAGTCAAAGAACAGTACAGTTCGAAGAGGGAAATAGCCCCTACATTACATCACAGGCAGGAATTCTGGGTAGTTAACTTGTGTAAGTCTTATAAGTATCAAATAACTTCCATCCGAAACATTATGAGAAGTCATAGGGGAACTTGCCTCTTTGTAAAACTGTAAATTAAACCTGAACAATTGCCGGAGGCTGATTTTTCCTACATTTTGCTGCAGGAATTAAAGGGCATTTACAGACTGATTTTGTCACTACTTTAAATAGCATGTCAAATATAATTAACAATTGGCAATTTTGAAAAATAAAAAATACTTCATTACATTTTCACCTATATATTGAAAATAGTGGAAATTTTTAATTTTCTCCAATTAATTTTTTGCAAGTGTGGCCTCCTATACCATTCTGTAGGTTCTTAATCTCGGTCCACAGGGCCCCAACCAGTTCATGTTTTCCAGGTCTCCTCACAGAATCACAAGGAAAATAATTAGCTTCATCTGTGGATTTTTTAAACTGTGTCAGGTGACCTGGAAAATGTGATCTGTTTGAGGTCCTGAAGGCAAAGTTTGAGAACCACTGTCTTATACACAGGACCGTAAATAGAGCTGAGGGCAGCACCCTGGGGAACTGAGGGCGGATCCCTCCCTGATGTGCATCTGGCTAGCTAGTACTGTACTTTGGACATTACAGCAGCACACTCTGCTAGCCGGAAGTGCTGCAGTAGTGGCCCAAAGAGGATGGACACACCCAACCAAATGTGCGCAGACTTTTGATAGTATGTGCTCAGGGGGATGGGGGGTGCCTGCACAGGGCCAGCTGGTACCCAGTTAAGTACCTGCCTATACCAATGAGAACAGACTTTGTTTAAACCAATAAAAACAAAGTGGGGTCAAACTCATTCACCAACCAGAAATAGAGGAGACTGAGCAGCATATAAATATGATACTGCAAAGTAAATAGAGCGCAGCTGGTATAATAAAACTAGAATTCTTAACTATACAATAAAATATATCTTCCCATTGCAGTACTGAACCCTGCTAGCTATAGTAAAGTAATCTATTCCATCTTAACTTAAAAATCAATCCCCTAAACATGTTTTGCATGTTAAAATGCTCTATATCCTGTGTAACTACCTATACGAAGCTGTGAGATGCCTCCAAGGACTTTGGACAGCTACGCTTTACTGTATATGTACCTTTTAACTTCAGATACCATTCATAATGCAGTAACTTATTGTCCCTTATGAAATAATAACCAGCAAGAAGTAGATGAAAGAGCATTCAACGTACGCAATTGCATTTCTGAAAGCAGATTTCATCCAGAGCTATTATGCGTTGAAGCATATCTCAGAGAAATGGCCCGCTTTTCAAATACAAGCTTACCTTCATGAAACATTTAAGTCACAATGTCCTTTTTTGTATTACTCTTCACCTGTAAATGTATAAGACCATTACAAGACTGTAATTTAGACAAGAGAAAACTGCTACTCTTGTAGACTGTGGGATTATTTATTATTCAGTAGGATGATTATTATGTTACACTACAAATGTGATGTTTGCATGTCATTTCTGTTGTTGCATTGCTAGGTTTTGACAGCCT
Source organism: Pseudophryne corroboree (assembly GCF_028390025.1). Taxonomy (NCBI): domain Eukaryota; kingdom Metazoa; phylum Chordata; class Amphibia; order Anura; family Myobatrachidae; genus Pseudophryne; species Pseudophryne corroboree. The sequence continues at coordinate 284,169,963 of NC_086451.1, forward strand.
TTTATTCATTGCAGAAAACACAATAAAACATGTGTGATAGCAATACACAATTCAGAATGATTGTATTTCAAAAATCTGTTTCAGGATATTCCACCAAGGTATTTTAACTGCTGTACACTGTTTATTGATACATGGAAACAATGTTATTATTTAAGAATACATATTGAGCAGGGCTGTTTATGATGGAGCTCATCAGTTGCATGAAGGGCTGCAGAATATTGTATTACAACAGATTTCTCCATAGGAGAATACCACCTGTGCCATTAATTTATGTACATGTAAAATAAACTTCTGATAGCCTATGTATCATTGTACTTTAATGTACTGTGAGAATTTTAAAATACTCAGTTCACTAAAGGAGGATTACATAAAATATCTAATATGACTAACCTGTTTTTACTGTAGTTGTTGTTTTCTTTAAATTACACAAGCACCCTACCTACAGTAGAATTTGCCATCTATTGGGGTAATCTGTATTTAAAATAGAGTTTACCAATTATACTATCTGCCCCTGCCTCTTGGTAATGACTTTGAAACATTGGGGGTGATTCCGACCCGATCGCTCGCTGCAGTTGTTCGCAGTGCAGCGATCGGGTCGGAACTGCGCATGTGCCGCAGCCGCAGTGCACCAGCACATGCCAGACGGCCGAAGGCCGCCGTTCCCTAGCGATCGCCTCTGCCTGATTGACAGGCAGAGGCGGCCGCTGGGCGGGAGGGGGCGGCAGTCCTGCCAATGCAGGCATGGCCGGACTGTGTGGGGGGCGGGCCGCAGCGGCTGCGTGATGTCACACGCAGCCACTGCGACCAGGGCCAGCGACGAGCAACTCCCAGTCAACCGCAGGAGTTGCACTGGCCGGGAGTTACTCAACAAGTACAAAAGCATTGCCGCTGTGAGATGCTTTTGTACTTGTGTGTGTGGGGGGGGCGGGCAGACATGCAGAGCGGGCTAGCTCTGTGCTGGGCGTCCCCCCGCATGTCTGGGAACATGATCGTAGCTGTGCTAAATTTAGCACAGCTACGATCAACTCGGAATGACCCCCCATTATCATTTAATTCATACTTGCCCACTCTCTTAAAATGTCGGTGAGACTCACACTCTCAGAACCCACCACCTTCCCAGGCAATGAGAGGGATGTGGAGGGAGATTTTGATTTGAATAAAGTCATTGGGGCTGATGTATCAAAAAATCGATACGTTTAAAAAAAATGTGTCATTTATCGTGTCTTTTTCTGGACTTTTTCTATTTTTATAAGTATATCATTTTTTTATTGAAAATGTGATTGCGATAAAAGCCGAAAAGTGTGATAATATTGCAATCTACTTTTATACCATATTAAATATTATATTCATAAATTAAAGGTGATTTTTTTTCTTAATATCCACACACCTTAATTTATAAATATAATATTTAAGATCATATTGGTCTGACAAGTGAATTTGACTGTGTACATACATGTTTCTTTCACAGCGCTGTTGTGTTTATAGCTTGTCATGGTTACCATGGCGTCCAACCACTGACTTCCGGAACCAGTCGGTCTGTCCCCACAGCGTCTCTCTCTGTAAATTGGTTCCGACTGCTGACGTCATCATGGAGGCGCTGGCGCCACAGCAGGTGATGATGGCAGGAATAGCCGAGAAACATGAAGTGACTGTGGGGTGGACAACGCAATTACACTACAGGTGAGAGACACATTTTTTGACTATTTAAATGCTCTATTGACCATTGTGGTTTGTACATCCTTCGAAAAAGGTGCGCCAGCACCGAAACGGCTGTCAGGGGTACCGGAGGAATGTCTCCATCAGAGGTAACATGCTAGAACATGCTGCTATTATGGACATGTAATGTATCAATTGGTCTGAGCACTATTGGAAGCACTTTATGATGGTGGAATAAATTGTCTATTTTTACATTGAATCATATTGGTTGTGCTGATCCTCCGTCTACTTAAACAGACAGAAGAGAAAAGGAACTCTCGTTTTTTGGGGGGCACTCATTGAACAATGTGATCTAATAAAATATAACCTTTAATCCATCATTAAAATACTATACCACAAAACAAAACAAAAACACTAACATACATTTAATAAACCAAATTCACTCCTGTATTTCCGTGTGAAATAAATTATTTCTACGTATGGGGGGTAGAAACAATTGGTTGAATATCACCTATGCCTGATAATATCAGTATTGGAGAGAAAGAAAATTATCCAAATCCATACCCACAATTTCGGGTGTAGTATGGTATGCCGGCGGTCGGGCTCCCGGCGACCAGCATACCGGCGCCGGGAGCCCGACCTCCGGCATACCGACAGTGTGGCAAGCGCAAATGAGCCCCTTGCGCTACGCTATTTTATTCTCCCTCCAGGGGGGTCATGGACCCCCACGAGGGAGAATAAGTGTCGGTATGCCGGCTTTCGGGATCCCGGCACCGGTATACTGTGCGCCGGGATCTCGACAGCCGGCATACTGAAGACCACCCACAATTTTATATGGAATACTGGATAATATCACATAAATATTAGGTATTAATTTATTACCAATGTGAGGGTGAAATAAAGTAAGTGCCATTACCAACTGTTGGTCCAGATTCAGAGATACCAATAATTATGTACTGTATGTCACAACCAAGAAACGCCCACACCACACCTTATGTTTAATATGATTTTTTTTAAAGATATCCCATGTTGAGATAAAATAAAGCTGGTTAGGTGTCAATGAATCACTGAAGGGTTTTAAAGGGCTGTGTTGACAGTCGACACTACAAAAAATGTCAATGTGATAGATAATCTAGATAGCAGCCACTATCCCCCAGTCCACATCCATAAACCTGTGTGGGCTATTGGGCAATGTAATGCTTAGCAACAAATTGGGGTTGGTTGAGTCTCAATTAATCATATGATCGTGACAACAATTTCTGGTGCAACAGTTGAAAAACTCCCAGTGCATCATGTGATATTATTATCTCATATATATATCCATGAAATGATTTTTTGATGCAAGCAGAAATTACTACAAAATTATCTCAGTACAAATACTGTAAGGTTTATCCAGTGCCAAGTTGAGGTACACACAATAATAACATAATTGCTTTCTAGTGAGCGTATAAATTATAAGAGGCTGACTGCTCCACATCTGTTATGGTTCTTTAAGTGTATATTCAAAAAGATACTATGTATAAATCTATATAACCACAAACCAGATTGTATCCATTGCTTTGTTACATACACATATAACTTGACAGGGAGAAATCCCAAACCAGAGTGTATCAATAAATTTGTTACACACATATATGACTTGGTAAGGAGATAAAAGAAAAATATAGACAAAACAAGTGAGGGAAGAAAAAAGGCACTCCTGTTAACGGTGCAGTAAGGCAGCTGCTGTGCACCGTGTGACATGCATTATACAGCGAATGAGCGTGCTGCAGCTGTACCTGAGGGTTGGAAACAGGTAGATTGCTTCTACTTTTGTTAAGATAACCCTGGACACCCTGATGTATCAGCGCAGGGAATCCTGAGGGTTGTCATTGACAATGAGAGAGCAAGGAATGAAGAGGAAAAAAATAGTTTAGTAAAGAATAAATAATTGCACTATGTAATTAATGAGTGTATGCTGCTGCCCTGCATTGTGGAACATTGATGTAGGGTGAGCGTTACACTCCTCTACGCCCATAGTGCCTGAAAAAACATAGCCAGGTGACAAAATTGGGACCCTAATGGTGGTGGTAATTCTGATACCAAATGGCATTGCAGGACTATTTACGCGACATGCAGTCCCGCAGTATGTCACTCGAGAGGAAAGAGAAATACCTGTCAATAACTGATGTGGAAGTGTATGATCCTGATATTGCACTGGGTGTGCGGTGTCCCGTCTATCATATGGATGGACGCCCGCCTAATGCCTCAAACAGCTGTTTCGCTTGCGCTTCTTCAGTGAGACATCCTCCTACTTACTAAGCATTGCTGAAAGTGAGGATAAAGTATCTTTTATGAAATTGCATGGGATCGGGCACCCTAAATATTTTTTCAAGTGGGGTGTGTAGTTCTTGAAATATATATATATATATATATATATATATATATATATATATGCACCAAACCTGTTTTGGAAATTTGACTAGCACCCTCCAATTGTTTTAAGAGAATATATTGAGTGAACTGTTTTTTTCTTGCATTTTTTTATTATTGTCTCATATAATGGATCTGGATGTTGGGGCCATAACTGGCACTAAAAGGTTTACTGGAAAGGACATCTCTAAATCCTTGATCTCTAATACTGAACAACTTGCCTTTGACACTGATAGTCCGGCAGAAGTTCACTCTGACTTGTTAAAGTTACTGAAAAGATTGTTTGAATTGGAATTTCACAGTTTAACACTTTCCCAATATCACAAGGACAGCCTCATACCCAGGGGTTTCCGCATTAAGAATCAGCCAACTCTGGGACAGTCGAACAAAGAATTTTGTAAGCAATGGTGCTTGATACTTATCAGTGCAGCCGAGATTTAATGATTTTGGTAATACAGCAAGTAAATGTTGATATAGAGAGTGTCAAAAAGGAAATTGTGTTGTGTGAATCTAATGACATTGAAACTTTGAAATATGACACCAGTAACGACTGGTTAACCAAATTAGAGGATTCAGTTACTAAATTTAAAACGGATTTGTTAGCCTTTAAAAAAGGCTAATACAGGAAAGTCAGGGAGGATCATAAGGAATCTAGAGTGTATCCGTGGCTTACAGGGCAAACTAAAAGATGCCCTTGGAGAGGAGGTTTTGAGAATAGATGGAGAGAGAACATACATTTCACTGACATTGATTCAGGTACATCTCACAGTGACTCTGATCACTCTGTTAGAAGTTCTTTTTTAGGGGTCAAAATCTCCACAAGGAGAAGGTTAAAAGAAAGAAACCCTGCAGAAGAGGGGGTATCAAGCACAGGAAGTCAGAGAGGGAAGGGCAAGAAAAATGAATAGTTGTGTTTAATCTTTCCGAATATATCCCTACCGCAACAGAATTATCTGTACTTAATAAAGGTTTGTCATTCGTACAGACCTTTCGACAAAAGCCCTCTGATTGCGAGGTTGAATTATACAAGTTCCATCGTCAGTTACGCCTCAAAGAGTTCTTTTCTAAACAGTCAGGTGAGGCCATATCTAAGAGTACTGTTCCTTTTAAAAAATCCAGTACCTTTGACCCCCCTTCCAACAACCCTTCTATTGAAACTTTTATGAGGTTGGTAAAACACATGATAATTCCCCTTATACATAGCACTAAGATGCATCATTCCAATATTACTCATGAAGAGAAGACAGCTATACATACATTAAGAGAAAATTCTGAAATAATAATAAGACCCGCCGACAAAGGTGGTGGGATCGTAATTATGAATAGGGTTCATTGTATTAAAGAAGTGATGAGACAATTAACAGACATGGTCTGTTACAAGAGATTATTGTTTGATACCACCTACAAATATTACAGTGAAATAGATGGCACAATACAGATGAGTTTCTCTAACGGTTGGCTCGATATACAAACTGTGGAAATTACTAACTCAGGATTTCCCCAAAATCCCCCTACTTTTTATTGCCAAAAATACACAAATCTATGACTACACCATCTGGCAGACCCATTATATTATCTATGGGGTCATTATGCCAGCCAATATTCCGGTACATAGATTTTCATCTACAATCAGTGGTCCAAAACACTCCCTACTGATTAAGAGACACTACTGACATTCTTAATAAATTTACTTTGTTTGGTTCACCACCTACTGGTTGTCACTTATTGATACTTGATGTCACAAGCTTATAGACAAATATTGATCAAGTTGAGGGAATGCAGGCAGTCCGACATGTTGTAAGCTCCAGTCCACACTATAGAGATCCGCCATCTGAATTTTTATTATTGTTGATTGAATTGATTCTTCATAAAAATGATTTTCTTTTTGACAATACCTTTTATGTACAGTTAAAGGGCACCACGATGGGGTCAAACATGGCCTCATCGTATGCCAACCTTTTCATGTATGACTCCGAAAAGACACATATTATGGTGAATCAAAAGTTCTCTCACTCTATTGCTTTTTATGTGCGTTTTATAGACAACCTATTTTTAGTGTGGACTGGATCTGAAAACATGCTAAAGGACTTTGTGGATTCCTTCAATTAATTACCTGGGTCCATAAGGTTTACTTATTCAGCAAGTCGCGATAGGATAGTTTTTAGAATTATCCATTTCATACAATAATGGACTATTTGAAACAACACTATTTAAAAAAAAACTGACAAAAATAGCCTTCTCTTAGCATCCAGCTTCAATTCTCAACCACTCAAGAAGGAACTTCCGTTCTCACAATTTTTTGAGAAAGGTGCGCCAGCACCGAAATGGCTGTCAGGGGTACCGGAGGAATGTCTCCATCAGTGGTATCATGCTAGAACATGCTGCTATTATGGACATGTAATGTATCAATTGGTCTGAGCACTATTGGAAGCACTTTATGATGGTGGAATAAATTGTCTATTTTTACATTGAATCATATTGGTTGTGTTGAGCCTCCTTCTACTTACTAAGCATTGCTGCAAGTGAGGATAAAGTGCCATATATATATATAATATATATATATATATTAGTCGCGGTACACCCTTTTGTTTTAAAAACTGTGCAGGAAATGGGAAAACTGAATACTCCAGTAAGGTATGGGTGAGCTGGGCTATCTTTTAGGGTATGTACTGAACATGGGTGTTATCTTGAAATCGGCTCTCTTGAATCTAAGTCAGTTTTTTCAAATGGAAATGGGGTCATGTAACATGTCAAACAACATTGGAATTTGCTGAAAAGTTTATTGCTGCAAACAGATTTGAAATAGCAGTTATGGTTCAAAAGTTACAACATGTTTTTTTGGAATTACAGGCTGAACTGTTCTCCATAACAGTCATTTAATGTGTGGGCATTGTACTGCATTGTGCGCTCTTCATGAAGGATGCCAAAACCATTGTTGAGGTTGGCATGTCAGAAGCAATTTTTGGGTGACCACAGTCCCAGATTCTCGGAATTTGGAAAATTAAGCATCTGACAGTGTTATGTGAAATTGAAGGTCATTCTGGGTGCCATTTGTTAAAATCTGTAGCTATGATATGGAAACTTTGTTCTCCAGACATCAAAATGACCTCAATTCTCAGCTCTTTTGTCAAAACCATCTTCAGCAACAACAAAAAATGTACATACACTAAAAGATAGCCCACCTCACCCATACAGCTTTTGAAACTATATATATATGAAGGTGGAGGGTGCAAGTGTGATTATATAGCATGAACACTTTTAATATACATACACATACATCTTGGTAAAAGATCACCAGCTCAGCGTTCTCTGTTAATGCCGCCTTCGGACAGCGTGCATCCACAGGTCACCGCACCGCATGTATCAGGCACCGATGGTCCAAACTCCCGGGCACTGGAACAAACAGGTTAATGCCACCGCGTCTAGCGCCCGCAAGCCACTCCCAATGCATTTAATCACAGACTTCGTCAGGGGGAGTATGTCTTTAGGATAGCCATACTTTATATAACTGTATATAATATATTGCAGAGGAGGAGTGCTCAACTTACAGACTCACTAAGGTTATAGACATATACCCCTATACTTACCAAATAGCAAGAGGGATCTCTTCAGTGAAACTCCTAATCATTCACCTAGGGGACACAGAAATTGGAATACAAATATTAGCTCTTTCTTATTCAGTTTAATAGAACTACATTATTATCTTCCTATATACTTTTTTTTTAAAAATAGTCAAGTAGTATACTGACTGAAATGTGAGCTAAACAGTGACATCTAGTGGAGAATTTTATGCTATTTTTCCACATTGAGGACCACCCCACAGAAAAGGATACTACTAAGTGGATACAATTTAATTACTTTATGTTTAGCACGTGGCTACAACTAGTGATTTGGCAACAGTGACAAGCTCAGCAAGGATAGAGATTTAATGTTACAGCATCTGCAATGTATATAAGGTTCAAAGGGTATTCTTATAGTGTGTAAGCATCTGCCTGTGTCAAAAGTTATGTAGCGCAATGGAATATGCTGCGCTATATAAGAAACTGTTAATAAATAAATAAAAATACAATGTAGCGATTGTAACAAACTGAATATCTATATCTTTGCAGTTTAACAAATACCTCACACCTGTCCCGATTTTTGTGGGACAGTCCAGTTGTTTTGGGACTATCCCACTGTCCCACCCGCGGGCCGCAGTGTTCCGCAGAAGGAAGGCAGTTGAGAGGCTCCTGTCACTCACTGCTCTGCTTAGGGGATTCGGTCGTTAGGTCGACACAGCTTAGGTCGACCACTGAAGGTCAACATGCATTAGGTCGACATGGTCAATAGGTCAACATGGTCATTATGTTGACATTTACTAGGTCGACAGGTCAAAAGGTCGACATGAGTTTTTAACTTTTTTTCTTCATTTTTTGGACTTTTTCAAACTGGACAATCTACGTGGACTACAATTGGGAATGGTAACCTGTGCTGAGTGCAGCGGTAGCAGAGTGAGGCACCCTGCCTGAAGTAAGGGGACACTGTGCACTAATTGGGGTTCCCCATCACTTTATGAAGAAAACGACACCAAAAAAAGGCCAAATCCCCATGTCGACCTTTTGAGCTGGTTAAACTTTAACCTTTTGAAAGGTTAAAGATGGGTATCAGGGGAGGAGATTCCTCAAGGGAATTACAAAAATTGGAAAGCAAATGGATATTTAAGCTTTACACCATGGCACCGAAAGGCTTAAATGAAAACATTAATTATGGAGCTTTCCTCCCAATATAGCTTTGATACTATATTATCTTCATCTAGTCTTTAAGGTCCCATTAGACTTTCCCTTTCTCTTCTCCTCTTCTCCTCCCCTAAAGGATGTTTCTAAACAGTTCCTCAGTTTCCCTCTCTCTCTCTCTCTCTCTCTCTCTCTCTCTCTCTCTCTCTCCCCCTTTTTCTCTTTTTTTTATCCTTTTCCTGCTAATACCCTCCATTTATGTGAGGGGGACAAATAGAGGAAAGATATATTGTACTAAGTATAGGTAGAATACATAATGTCAAGTGGTTTATTTCATATTAGGAAAATCATGCTGCATCCTGTCAAGGAGCAGACTCTATGTTATATCTTATTGATATAACAATAATAGGACAATACTTACACTTACTATTAATGTCAACTTATTCTGTCCACTATAATCATAGCAAAATCATCATTTTTTTTTACCCGTAAGGGTTAATATGGGGATATATAATCCAATAATTTGGAAGTAGAAGGGATATACCTATCTTATTAATTTAGAATAGCTGGAACTTTAGGGGATACTATATGTAGGAAAAGGATTACATTTAAACATCTGCCTAAATCCGGGTGAAGTTACTATTGAGGTTTTTTCTTCATATATCCCTATTAATAGGGTTGTATATAAGATACTCAGCACACTGTATGCATTCATGTGTGTTTTAATAAATCAATATGGTTTCATCTGTTGATTAGATATTATATTTATTAATGATAATATATCATATTGGCTTATTACTGTTCATTCTTAGATTGCTGTCATTTCACACCTATACACATATTCACTTTATTGTAGTTGTACTACACCCTATATGTTATAAGGTTTATTCTATATGTATTCATCTCACATTTGTATCTTATAGATTGTTTATTATACACATACACTCACAATACCACACTTATTCATACATTTACTACACTTATTCATACATTTCACATTATCCATGTTATTTTAATCACACTCTCCCCTTTCCCCCCCTTCTTCCCATTATTTTTTCATTATTTATTAGTCTAATAAAAATGTATTATATTAGATTATTCTATTATTTTTAGCTTATTATTCTTTCGCTTCATCACTTTTATTCATTCATTCACTTTTTAATTTTTCTTTTTTCAATTATGAATTTACCCATTTTAAAATTAGATGTGTAATAATTCATCTTATATGCGGTAAAATAATATTTTCGGCATGAGTTATCCCTCGGTGTATATATGTGAACCTACCAATGTGAATGATAACCCCTGATATTAGTGTTAATTGAACGATATGATATCAGATATGAAAGACATGAAGGCAATATCTCTCTGGAGGGGACTTAGGGGGTTATTATTAATAAAACTTTGGTTGTATAACATATATACATATACATGTCCAGTGCAGGAGATCTCTTGGATTACTGATATTGTTTATATTACCTTCTAACTCCTTAATATCCTCACCAATTATAGTAATGGTTAAATTACGGATCTATTTACCAATTGATAAAGAATACTTAATGGGTAGGATGTATACTATTTATATATGGGCTGTTTGTAACAAGTGTCATGTCCTGACTCTAATTGTATTATTATACTAAGGATAATGGGACCAACCTTATCATCTGGCTACATGTATGTATAATTTTTCTATTTGTCCAGTGATTATGAATGGATAATTGTTCACTGAATAGCGAGACGATCCCCAAACTGTTTAGCCAATGCGCTCTCTGCATGTGCTTTAAATACTGTCTTTACCCTGATAGCATCACTGATGTGACTAAGCTTATGCGAAACATATATCATCAGCGGGAGCCTTTATCACCTTACACATATCACTGGTTTATCACTTCCTTATGCCTTCCCCAGGTTAATACATCTGCCCCAATGTTTCTATCCTTCTGTCCTGAGGTGTACGGTTCTTCCCCCCCTCTCACTGTTTCCATTCACTGCCAAGGTATTAACCCCGGCACATGGAACAACAGCAGAAGGGGAGGCCATCATTTCACACCGGGACCTCTTTTCTATCTATATTAATATACCAATATTTGTTTCAAAATCATTGATTAACAATATCTAAGAAAAAAGTGAGAGAATTACAGGGATATCGATTTAGCTACGCTCTATATCATGCATATTTGGTATTATATAAGATTGAGCTATATCTACAGACATTGTGCCTATATGTGTACTATTTAATCTGGGATAGATATTTATATGATCATATGAACAGGTCCATGGAGCATGGTTAAGGGTTTCTTTGTGCCAATAACAGTGATCAAGTTTTAATAGGTGAACCCTATTTTCTTTCAGAAGGGTTAAAACTACCATTATCTGAATGTATTTTGGGATCAATAATAATCACAGTCTGATATAAATTGTTGATTAAGAATTAATTAATCATAACTGTATATAACAACGTAAGTGTGCGTCCAAGTTTATGACAAACTCATCTATTTGATTGTTTTTACTCTCCTCTTTTTTAGAGATCGTATACCTATCACTTTAATTTGTTTCAAACAGGCTTATAGCAATACATTGTCTCTATTTGGTGGACACAGTCATGTATCAATTTGTGTCTAATAGCTGACTGCACAGGATTACACAGCTCTGATTAATAGACTGTTAAAAGGACACAGTATATATTTGGACACTAAAGCCCTCAGTGGCATGTTGAGATTTTTCTTTAATGCCAATGTTCATATTTTCAATTAATGTCAACCCAATTATCACTGGTTATTATACCATCATACACTGGATGTGATACTCTATAGGGAGCGGCTAATATCAGACTCTTTCAAGATACCATAAATTAAATTGAAGAAGGGTCTCATATATTGATAAATTAGAGCTGATACAACATAATTATAACAATTTTATTAGGCTTAACACAGTAGAAGTTGCCCTCACTGTATTGAGGAGTTTGATTCAAACTGACATTATTATTCCATTTTAGGGCAACACATCACAATTCATATACTCTCAGGCTATCAAAAGGGTACTATGCCTGATTAAGAGATTTATTGTAAGATATTAATAAAAGCTAAGTTTTAACTTAGTCATTTACATAATAATTTTAAAAGAGTGCGCCACACACTAAGCCCTCTTTAGTGATAAACCCACTAGTGGTTTACGCTAACAACTCCCAAAGAAACGCATTGCAATTTATGCTTAGGGGCACACCTCCAACCCAATATAATAACAGTCTTTGGTTCTTTGTAGCCTAGATATTATATTTCTTTCATTGGTTGGTTAATATAATTATATTACATTATTTTAGACCAGTGCATTGTCTTTCAGACTGATTGTCTTCCCCAAAGATTACAGGAATTTATCTAATCCATTTTTAAACTTATTGATTGAGTCCACCATTACTACCTTCTCTGGCAGAGAATTCCAAATCCTTACTGCTTTTACTGTGACGAACCCTTTCATCCGTTGAGTAAAAGTATGACTTTTTTTTCAGGTAACCTCAGGGGGTGTCCTCGTGTCCTGTGTAGCATTTTTTTGTAAACAGATTATCTGATAAATCCTTGTATCATCCCTTTATGTAGTTAGAAATATTAATAATGTCCCCTCTCAGCTGCCTCTTTTCCAGTGTAAACATATTTCACCTTGCAAGTCATTCCTCATAATTCAGTACCTCTAACCCCTTAACCAGTTTAGTGGCTCACCTCTGAACCCTTTCGAGTTCCAAGATATCTTTTTTATAGTGAGGTGCCCAGAACTGTACACAATATTCCAGGTGTGGCCGTACCAATGATTTATACAATGACCGGATTACACTCTCATCCCTTGTCTCCATTCCCTGTTTTATGCATGCTAACACCTTATTTGCTTTTGTTGCTGCATTTTGACATTGCGTACTGCTACTAAGTCTATTATCGATTAGCACACCCAATTCCTTTTCAACTACCGATATCCCTACATTTTACCCATTTAGTTTATAGGCTGCCTGATTGTTCTTAGTCTCAAAGTGCATAACTTTATATTTGTCTATATTGAACCTCATTCTCCATTTGTCTGCCCAGACCTCCAGTCTAGGTAAATCATTCCGTAGGGACTCAACATCCTTGTCTGAATTAATTATTCTACATAGTTTAGTATCATCTGCAAAAATGTACACTGCTTTCTAGGCCCAATCCGAGGTCATTAATGAATATGTTAAACAGCAGTGGCCCGAGTACTGAACCCTGTGGTATTCCACTGAGCACTGAGGCCCATTCAGAGAACATCTCATTAATCACCACTCACTGTTCTCTGTTGTACAGCCAATTACTCACCCAAGTACAAATAGTGGCCCTCATTCCGAGTTGATCGGTCGCAAGGCGAATTTAGCAGAGTTACACACGCTAAGCCGCCGCCCACTGGGAGTGAATCTTAGCTTCTTAAAATTGCGACCGATGTATTCACAATATTGCGATTACTAACTACTTAGCAGTTTCAGAGTAGCTCCAGACTTACTCTGCCTGTGCGATCATTTCAGTGCTTGTCGTTCCTGGTTGACGTCACAAACACACCCAGCGTTCGCCCAGGCACTCCCACCGTTTCCCCGGCCACTCCTGCGTTTTTTCCGGAAACGGTAGCGTTTTCAGCCACACGCCCCTGAAACGCCGTGTTTCCGCCCAGTAACACCCATTTCCTGTCAATCACATTACGATCGCCGGAGCGAAGAAAAAGCCGTGAGTAAAAATACTTTCTTCATAGTAAAGTTACTTGGCGCAGTCGCAGTGCGAACATTGCGCATGCGTACTAAGCGGATTTTCACTGCGATGCGATGAAAAATACCGAGCGAACAACTCGGAATGAGGGCCAGTGTTTCCTACCCCAAGCTCTCTTAATTTGTAAATTAGTCTCTTATGTGGAATTTTGTCAAAGGCCTTAGCAAAGTCCAAAAAGACCACATCCACTGCTTTACCCTGATCAATATTGTCACTCACTTTCTTGTAGAAACTTATTAAGTTAGTTTGATATGACCTGTCCTTCACAAAACCATGCTGATTCCTATTAATAACCTTGGAGGTAACCAAGTACTCTAGTATGCTATCCCTTAACATACCTTCCAGTATTTTCTCCACTATAGATGTCAAACTTACCGGTCTATAGTTACCAGGATGAGTTTTAATTCCTTTTTTAAATATTGGGACTACCTCTGCTACTGTATACGCCAGTCTTTCGGTATCATTCCTGATGTAATTGTCTCACTGAATATCATATACAGGGGCCTCGATAGCTCTGAGTTAAGTTCCATAATAACCCTGGGGTGAAGTCCATCCAGCCCAGGAGATTTATTTATCTTAATTTTACTTAGTCTCTCCCGGACTACTTCCACGTTTAACCAAGTACTTAGAAACGGGTCGTTATTATAGCTTATGTTGTGCACTACTCTCATCAACCGGTCCTCTTTCGTGAATACTGATGAAAATAATTTATTCAATAAATCTGCATTTTCCCTATCATCATTAATCAGGACATCCAAATCGCCCTTTAATGGTCCAATATTCTACTTTTTTAACCTTATACCGTTTATATATTTAAAGAACTTTTTGGGGTTTGTTTTACTCTCCTTTGCGATTTGTTTTTCGTTTTCTGTTTTAGCTGCTCTTATTTCTTTTTTGCATTTTTTGTTACATTCCTTGTAGAACTGGAATGATTCCGCCTTCCCGTCAGACTTAAATGGTTTGAAAGTACGCCTCTATTTATCCATTTGTTCCTTGACCTTCTTATTAAGCCACATCGGCTTGAATTTACTACTCCAGCCGTATTCTTACCATGAAATACAATTTCCCAATTGATGTCCTTCATTGCTTGTATCAGCAAGTTGAAATTAGCTTTTCTAAAGTTAAACATCTTAGTTAGACCTTTATAGTGTTGTTTTTGGAAGCTGATATCAAATGTGATCATATTAGGATCGCTATTTCCCAAGGTGTCCCCTACTTTAGTATTTGATATTATCTCCTCATTATTAGTTAGTACTAGGTCCAGTATATTCCTATGCCTAGTTGGTTCCTTGATTACCTGGGACAAGTAATGATCTTTTACCATGTTTAAGAACCTGTTACCCTAAGCTGAATTTACTGTTTTGATGTTCCAATTTATGTCCGGGTAATTAAAGTCCCCAATGATAATGACCTCCCCCATTCCTGCAGCTTTTTTGATTTATTGCCAGAGTTGTCATTTGTCAGACACACTAATATCTGGCTGTTTGTAGCATGTCCCTATTAAAAGCTTTTTTGTATCTTTACCCCCACTCAAAATCTTAACCCATAATGACTCCACATTTTCTCCAGTCCCCTCGTAAATGACTTCCTTTAAATCCGGTTTTAAGAATGGCTTAACATAAAGACAAACACCCCTCCCTTTTTATTAGTCCTATCTCTCCTGAAGAGGGTGTACCCATCCATGTTTGCTGCCCAGTCATGAGAATCATCCCACCATGTCTCTGTAATGCCTATTATATCATATTGGTCATTAAGTGCAATCATTTCTAATTCCCCCATTTTACTTGTTAGGCTTCTTGCATTTGCAAGCATACACTTAAGTTTAGTAATTCCCTGATCTGCAAGATTTGTTGTAGATAATGTTTCCTTAGGAACTTGAGTACTATGAGTATACACACACAGCTGAAAAGTGTACTTGTGTTGAAAAGACTAAGGGTCTATTTATTAAGCCTTGGATGGAGAAAATGTGCACAGAGATAAAGTACCAGCCAATCAGCTCCTAACTCTCATTTTTCAAAACCAACCTGTAACATGGCAGTTAGAAGCTGATTGGCTGGTACTCTGGGGGACATTTACTAAGCAGTGATAAAAGTGGAGAAGTGAGCCAGTGGAGAAGTTGCCCATGGCAACCAATCAGCATTGATGTAACATTTATAATTTGCATACTATAAAAGTATACAGAGCTGCTGATTGGTGGCCATGGACAACTTCTCCACTGGCTCACTTCTCCATGTTTTTCACTGCTTAGTAAATGTCCTCCTTTATCTCCATCCACTTTATCTCCATCCAAGGCTTAGTAAATAGACCCCTCAATTTCAAAAAGGGAATGTTAAATCAGGAGACAAGGGGGTATATTTACTAAAAATCGTGTTTGTGCCAATTTGCTGGGAGTTTAATCTTGATTTTTATTGGACGTATTTTGCTGTAACTTTTTTAATCCATTTTCGGCAATTTACTAAGCTGCTGAGTTTTGGGTTTTTTGTATTTTCCGATGTCGATGTGATTCGTATTGTGGGCAGTGTTTTACGGGAGTGATTAGTAAAACACTGCCAGACATAACACAATGAAGCCCGGCCAGATCAGTGAGATCCGTGCAGGGCTTCATTGTGCACATTATGAGAAGTGTTTAAAGAGTTAAAAGTAAAAAAAAAAATTGTGTGGGGTCCCCCCTCCTAAGCATAACCAGCCCTGGGCTCTTTGAGCCAGCCCTGGTTGTAAAAATACAGGGGGGGAAATGCATAGGGTCCCCCCATATTTATACAACCAGCACCGAGCTCTGCATCCGGTCTTGGTTCCAAAAATATGGGGGACAAAAGATGTAGGGGTCCCCCATATTTTTAAAACCAGCACCGGGCTCCACTAGCCAGAGAGATAATGCCACAGCCGGGGGACAATTTTATATAGGTCCCTGCGGCCATGGCATTACCCCACCCAACTAGTCACCCCTGGCCAGCGTGCCCTGGAGGAGTGGAGCCCCCTTAAATCAAGGGGTCCCCCCTCCAGGCACCAAAGGACCAGGGGTAAGCCCGAGGCTGTCCCCCATCCCTGGGCGGTGGATGGGGGCTGATAGCCTTTGTGTAAAAAAAAGAATATTTTTTTTGTGGTAGAACTATAAGTCCCAGCAAGCCTCCCCACCACAAGCTGGTACTTGGAAAACCACAAGTACCAGCATGCGGGGAAATAATGGGCCCGCTGATACCTGTAGTTCTACAACAACAAAAATACCCAAAAAAACACAAGACACACACCGTGAAAGTAAAATTTTATTCATACACACTTACACACTCACATACTTACCTACCTCCAAAACTGAGATTCACGTCCACTTGTCCATGTAGAATCCCCGGGGTACCTGTAAAAATAAAATTATACTTACAACCAATCCAGTGTAGATCTGTCCTCTTCTTATCCGACATAATCCAGGGACTTGAATAAAATAATAAACCGAAAACCCAATCCACGCAACTAAAGGGGTGTTAGGGTCTCCTGCCCTGTGCTGCCACGTCGTCATGGCAACCGGGAGACAAGTGCTAGTGGAGTAATCTGAGCGCAGCTGATACTCCGGTTCGGGTCTTTTGCTGTGCAGTGGTTATAGGCTCTGTGCACGGCAGGGGATCCGGTGCTGGTTTTTGTGCTCACAGTCTGTGAGGTCTGAGTGGGGCGTGGACAGCACCTGCTTTATAAGGCCTCTTTTCAGGGTAAGCAGATGTTGCTGAATCTCTGTTGGTTAGTCAGTTCATGAAAGTTAGCCAGTACTGTGTAGCTTTGTATTTGTTTGTTGCTTACTGCAAATAGGCCTGGGGATTTGGTATTACACTCTGCCAATCCAGACCTAGCAGTAAGACTGGAGTCAGTCATTTAGCTTGCTGGGGTTCTGTTATTACTCTGTGAACTTAGCAAGTTTGCGGCTGTATTCTAACACTTGCCTGTCTAATCCTGTCTCACTGTGCTAGGTGTCAGGGGTCAGTTTAGTGGCAGTAAGCTTAAACCTGTGCACTGCAAGTGAGAATCAGGATTGTGGAGGCTCTCCTTGTGTCTATCATTCCATCTCTGACCAAGGAGTTTACTGCCACACCCGTTGGTAACCCTTTAGGGTTTTGCTGTTGCCCTTAGCAACAGCATTTCGGGTTCTCTACGTATTAAAACACAACATCTTGCTTTTTACATCTGAGCAGTTCTAATACAAGGGAGATACCCAGTTCCTTAGCCTCTGGGCTTCTCTGTTCACTGTGTGTGTATTTTGTTACCCTATCACCTTCTGTGTACGTTATGTCATATTCCCCAGTTTGTCTGTGAGTCCATTTGTTTTGCATAACAGTTCAAACACCAGTACATTCCTGCCATCACTGGAGTGCATAACAGTTCTGACACTAGTACTTTCCTGCAGGCACTGGTGTGCATAACATATTCAGCAGCCTAATACTCCTGTTGAAATTTTGTGGGAATATGGAGCATACCCCTCAAAATACGTTGCAACAGGTGGTCGATCAGGTGCAGGTCCTGACTCGACAATTTAATGATTTGTCCATTAAAATGCACACCTCCCAGGCTGCTAACGGAGCTCCCGCAGCAGCAGCACCTGCAGGGGTTAAGGAGCCGAAAGTAAATCTCCCGGATCGTTTTTCTGGAGATCGCTCGCAGTTCTTTTGTTTCAAGGAGAGCTGCAAGCTATACTTCCGGCTTAGGCCTCAGTCTTCTGGGTCGGAGATTCAGCGGGTGGGCATAGTGATTTCCTTGCTACAAGGAGACCCACAGGTCTGGGCATATGGGTTGCAGCCTGACTGTCCGTCGCTTAAAAGTGTTGATGCTTTTTTTACGGCACTGGGCATGTTGTATGATGACCCTTACAAGACGGCCTCAGCCGAGGCTCAGATTTCGATCCTTAAGCAAGGGCGAAGGCCAGTTGAGGTTTACTGTACGGAGTTTCGGAGGTTGGCCCATGATACCCAGTGGAATGACCCAGCCCTGAGACACCAGTACCGAAGAGGTCTTTCTAACCAGATAAAGGACCAACTGGTACAATATCCCTTGCCTGATAGCTTGGATCAGCTCATGCAGTTATCCATCCGGGTGGATAGATGGCTGAGAGAGCGTAGGCTTGAAAGGGAGACTGAGATTTCCTTCCTTCCCAAGGGAACCTCAGACTCTGAGGAATTTTCTGAGGAGCCTATGCAGATTGGGGCTACCCGCCTCTCCTCGCGTGAGAAGACGCGGAGGAGACAGCAGGGGTTGTGTTTGTACTGTGGGAATAAAGGTCATGTGGTAGTATCATGCCCAGAAAAGCCGGAAAACTTCAGGGCCTGAGGGTGATGGGAAATATCCTGTCAGGCCAGAAGTCAGAATTTCCCAAGAAGACTTTTATCATTCCGGTGACCTTGAAGATCCTCGGTCAAACTGTCAAGACTGAGGCCTTTGTGGACAGTGGGGCCGACGGGGTTTTTATGGACCGCCAATTCGCCCTAAAACACTCTGTTCCCTTAGTACCCTTGGCATCGGAAATTGAGATTTGTGGGTTAAACGGGGAACCATTATCCCAAGGTAAAATTACCTCTTGCACTAGCCAGATTTCTTTGTTTATTGGAGCCACACACTCTGAAAAATTGTCCTTTTATGTGACTGTCTGTACTTTTGCCCCATTGGTGTTGGGGTTACCCTGGTTAAGGGCCCACAATCCTCAATTTGACTGGGTCTCTGGGGAGATTCTTAGTTGGGGTACTGATTGTTTCAGGAGTTGCTTGAGCCTTCCAGTCAGGCTCTCGCAGCTAAGTTTGCCAGGATTGCCAGGGTGTTATGCAGATTTTGCGGACGTGTTCTCCAAAAAAGTTGCAGAGGTACTACCTCCCCATCGCCCCTATGACTGTGCCATTGATTTGTTGCCAAATGCTAAGCTTCCCAAGAGCAGGTTGTACTCCCTGTCACGTCCTGAGACTCAGGCTATGGCAGAGTACATTCAGGAGAACTTGGCTAAGGGATTTATCAGACCTTCACAGTCTCCAGTTGGGTCGGGGTTCTTCTTCGTGGGTAAAAAGGACGGTTCGTTGCGACCCTGCATCGACTTCAGGGAATTGAACCGTATCACGATTAAAAACTCATACCCACTGCCTCTCATTTCGGTCTTGTTTGACCAGCTTCGTACTGCCACCATTTTTTCTAAGATTGACCTACGCGGTGCGTACAATCTAATCCGAATAAGAGAGGGGGATGAATGGAAGACTGCCTTTAATACCCACTCAGGGCATTATGAATATTTGGTGATGCCTTTTGGGCTCTGTAATGCCCCGGCAGTCTTCCAGGATTTCATGAATGATGTGCTCAGGGAATATTTGGATAGATTCTTAGTTGTATACTTAGATGACATCCTAATCTTCTCCCATTCCCTGGAGGAACATCGGAAGCATGTACGCTTAGTCCTCCAGAAACTCAGAGACCACCGGCTTGGGGCGAAGCTGGAGAAGTGCGAATTTGAAGTTCAGCAAATCGCATTTCTAGGATATATTATCTCCCCAGAAGGTTTCCAAATGGAGGGTTCCAAGGTACAGGCAGTCCTGGATTGGGTGCAGCCCACTAGTTTGAAGGCGCTTCAGCGTTTCCTGGGCTTTGCGAATTTTTATAGACGATTTATCGCTGGATTTTCGTCTATAGTGGCGCCCTTGGTGGCACTCACTAAGAAAGGGGCGGATGTTGCTCACTGGTCTTGTGAGGCTAAAGCGGCTTTTGCCCGTCTCAAAAGGGCATTTGTTTCGGCCAAGGTGCTGCGACACCCAGATCCAGAGCGTCCTTTTGTGGTGGAGGTGGATGCCTCTGAGATGGGTATTGGGGCAGTGCTTTCTCAGATGGGAGTGTCTGATAATCGCCTTCATCCCTGTGCTTACTTTTCCCGTAAATTTTCGCCTGCCGAGATGAATTATGACGTGGGTAACCGGGAATTGTTGGCTATTAAGGATGCACTCGAGGAGTGGAGACACTGGCTTGAGGGGGCTAAGTTTGTGGTCTCAATTCTCACTGACCATAAGAATCTGGCATATTTAGAGTCAGCGAAGCGTCTCAATGCCAGGCAGGCACGATGGGCTTTGTTTTTTGCTCGCTTTAATTTTTTGATAACATATCGCCCTGGGTCAAAAAACATCAAGGCTGATGCGCTCTCGCGGAGTTTTGCTCCAATCCAGGAGACCACCGAGGAGCCGTTGCCCATTGTTTCCCCATCATGTATTAAAGTGGGCATTACCCAGGACCTCTTATCATTAGTCCTTAGAGCACAGGAGCAGGCTCCTCCAGACCTTCCGGTAGGTCTTTTGTTTGTGCCTCCTAGGTTAAGACAGCGAGTGTTCCTGGAATTTCATGCCAAGAAGTCGGCAGGTCACCCGGGTATTGCCAGAACTCGGGAGTTGCTATCTAGGGCGGTGTGGTGGCCCTCGGTGGCTAAGGATGTGGATCAGTGGGTTCGGGCATGTGACATCTGTGCCCGAAATAAGACTCCTAGAGGGGTTCCTGTTGGCCCATTACATCCACTCTCTATCCCATCTAAGCCATGGACCCACATTTCAATGGATTTTGTGGTGGACTTGCCCAAATCCTCGGGGATGACAGCCATCTGGGTTGTCGTTGACAGGTTTTCGAAGATGGCGCACTTCGTTCCACTGGTTAGGCTGCCATCAGCCAGACGCCTGTCTGAATTATTTATGCTGCATGTTGTGCGTCTCCACGGGTTGCCACTTGATGTGGTCTCTGACCGCGGATCCCAGTTTGTGGCCAAATTCTGGAGGGCATTTTGTTCCGATCTCCAGATTTCTGTCAGCTTGTCGTCAGGCTACCATCCGCAGTCTAATGGGCAGACTGAAAGGGTGAACCAGTCCTTGGAGCAGTTCCTCAGGTGTTATGTCTCCAAGTGTCAGACTGACTGGGTTGCTCATCTGTCCATGGCGGAGTTTGCCTATAACAACGCGGCTCACTCTGCTACAGGGATCTCTCCCTTCCTTTGTGTGTATGGGCATCATCCTAAGGCCAATTCTTTTGACCCCCTGGACTCCACGCCTGGTGGTTCCTCTGTGGTTTCGGTCCTTAGAGGTATTTGGCGGAAAGTGAAGAAAGCCCTTGTGTCTGTGTCATTAGTGACCAAAAGGGTTTTTGATAAGCGGAAAAGACCCTGCAGCTTCAAATTAGGAGACTTCGTCTGGTTGTCTACCAAGAATTTGAAGTTGAGACAGCCATCTCATAAGTTAGGGCCCCGGTTCATCGGCCCTTATAAGATCACCAGGGTTATCAATCCGGTGGCATTTCAGTTAGATCTGCCCCGTTCTTTGGGTATCAATAAAACATTTCATTGTTCCCTTTTAAAACGGGCGATTAGTAATCCTTCTTCCAGTGGAAGACCTTCCCCTCTTCTGATACGTGGCCAGAGGGAGTTTGTTGTTGAAAGGATTCTTGACTCCAAGGTGGTTCGGGGTCGGCTGTCATTTTTGGTGCACTGGAAGGGGTATGGCCCGGAGGAGCGGTCGTGGGTGCGCAGTTGTGATCTTCATGCCCCCAGACTGATACGCTCTTTCTTCTCGCAGTTCCCCGATAAACCCGGTGGTAGGGGTTCTTTGACCCCTCGTCAGAGGGGGGGTACTGTTAGGGTCTCCTGCCCTGTGCTGCCACGTCGTCATGGCAACCGGGAGACAAGTGCTAGTGGAGTAATCTGAGCGCAGCTGATACTCCGGTTCGGGTCTTTTGCTGTGCAGTGGTTATAGGCTCTGTGCACGGCAGGGGATCCGGTGCTGGTTTTTGTGCTCACAGTCTGTGAGGTCTGAGTGGGGCGTGGACAGCACCTGCTTTATAAGGCCTCTTTTCAGGGTAAGCAGATGTTGCTGAATCTCTGTTGGTTAGTCAGTTCATGAAAGTTAGCCAGTACTGTGTAGCTTTGTATTTGTTTGTTGCTTACTGCAAATAGGCCTGGGGATTTGGTATTACACTCTGCCAATCCAGACCTAGCAGTAAGACTGGAGTCAGTCGTTTAGCTTGCTGGGGTTCTGTTATTACTCTGTGAACTTAGCAAGTTTGCGGCTGTATTCTAACACTTGCCTGTCTAATCCTGTCTCACTGTGCTAGGTGTCAGGGGTCAGTTTAGTGGCAGTAAGCTTAAACCTGTGCACTGCAAGTGAGAATCAGGATTGTGGAGGCTCTCCTTGTGTCTATCATTCCATCTCTGACCAAGGAGTTTACTGCCACACCCGTTGGTAACCCTTTAGGGTTTTGCTGTTGCCCTTAGCAACAGCATTTCGGGTTCTCTACGTATTAAAACACAGCATCTTGCTTTTTACATCTGAGCAGTTCTAATACAAGGGAGATACCCAGTTCCTTAGCCTCTGGGCTTCTCTGTTCACTGTGTGTGTATTTTGTTACCCTATCACCTTCTGTGTACGTTATGTCATATTCCCCAGTTTGTCTGTGAGTCCATTTGTTTTGCATAACAGTTCAAACACCAGTACATTCCTGCAGACACTGGAGTGCATAACAGTTCTGACACTAGTACTTTCCTGCAGGCACTGGTGTGCATAACAAGGGGATCCATGTTTACACATGGATCCCCTTTCCACTTCTGTCACTTTTGGACCCGCCAGCCAATCAGGGAGCGCCACATCATGGTGCTCTCCTGACTGGCTGTGCACTCCTAGCCTGTCAATCAGGAGGAGCGCACTGGTTAGAATGGAGCTTAGTGCAGCTCCATTCTACCCAATGATGGGAACTTTGCAGTTTGCGGTTAACCGCAAGGTTAATTGGGGTCTCTCTTGTGGAACTCCAGTGTTACCAGCATGAGACACTTTATTTGTAAAAGGGTAAGGCCTTTTTGCAGCCAGATTTCCTTATGAAATTCACATCGTAACCAAATAGACTTGTTCTGGATCACATTATTGGAATGTTTCTGGATTTATTATCCCAATGTGCACAGCCCAGTCAGTCATTGCCTGGTGTAGGCTGCAGATTTTGCATTGCGGTCAAAAGAGTGTTGGAGTGGGTACTACTATGGGGCCAGGGCCGGTGCTAGGGTGTTCGGCTCCATCCTGCAAACAATAAATTTGCACCCTCCCATACGTTACAAAGTGATAGCGTGCATCTAAGATGCGTGTCAGATAAAGGGTGAGAGAAAGACAGAGAGGAGTGAGAGAGAGGGTTTCAGGGAGAAATAGAAAGGGAAAGAGAGAGAAGGCATCAGGGAACGAGAGTGTGTCAGAGAGAGGGTGTGGAGCAAAAGAGAGAGGGAGGGGAGTGAGAGAGATGGAATGTCAGGGAGAGAGAGAGGGTGGCAAGAGAAAGTAAGAGAATGTCAGGGAGAGAAAGAAGGAGAGACGGAGAGAGAGAACAAGAGAGAGAGGGTGTCATGGATAGAAAAATTGAGACAGTGTCAGAGAGAGGGAGAGAGAGACAGTGTCAGACAGAGAAATAGTGACAGGGAGAGGGAGAGATACAGTGTCATGAAAAGAGGGAGAGACAGGGTCAGGGAGAGCGAGAGGGAGAGACAGGGTCAGAGAGAGCGAGAGGGAGGAGGTGTCAGGGAGAGAGGGGGGAAAGTGAGCACTACCTGACTCCAGCAGAGGTCTCTGATGGGGGCGGACACTTTCCGGCATTAGGCCCAGGTTTATACTAAAGGCGGCAGTCGTTCTTAGCTGGGATGAAGGGGGGCTATGGGCCTTGGAGGAAGCCCATGACTGAGTGCAGCGGGAGCAGCGGGTCCTTAAAGCAGCCCTGGTGACATAGAAGCCGCACCCCTGCACCCACAGTAGTTATGCCACTGATGGAGAGGGAGACAGATGGAAAGGTAAAGATAGAGGAAGGGAGATGGAGAAAAAGAGAGAGGGAAAGGGAGAGGGGAAGAGAGAGGGAGACAGATGGAAAGGGAGTGGAAAGATGAGAGAGAGGAAGGGAGCTGGAGAGAGAGAGACAGGGGTAGGAGGGAGAGAGAGGGAAATGGAGAGGGAGACAGAAGGAAAGGGAGAGAAAGATGGAGAGGGAGGAAGAGACTGAATGAGTGTGCCGGGAGTCACATTTTTTTAATTTTCAGAACAGAAACAAACATACTTTAAGACTCGCAGCTGGCCTAGCTTTTGGCTTGCTCTCCACAGCGACTGAGGCTCCACAGCAGCCCTCCCTGCAGTTGTTCATGCCTTCAATGTGTCCCTCCTCCAAGCATGCAGTGTGTGTGGGCGGCCAGCGGAGAGAAGTGAATTGGTGCTGACTTGTCTTGAAGGGTGATAAGGGGTGTGATCATCCTCTCATTACCCTTCATTTTTAAGTGATCACAGCATACCTCCCAACAGTCTTGATTTTCGCGGGACAGTCCCATTCTTATGGGTCTGTCCCGCTATCCCACCCACTGGCCGCAGTGTCCCATGGTGGGAGGGCTGTTGGGAGGCTCTTGCACTTGCTGTGGCTGCAGCGGTGTATAGACGCTGTGCTTGTCCGCACAGTGTCTATTCAGTGCAGACAGAGGGAGAGAGGGCATGCCAGCAGCTCACAGAGCGCTGGGCATGCCCCCTCAGTGATAAAAACGGGTGCGTGGCTCGTGATCGCGGGCTCTCCCGCTAAGCCACGCCACTTTTCTCATAGGTCATGCCCCCTTTTTGGGCGGGCGCGCGCAGGTGTCCCTCTTTGAAGGTTTGTAATGTTGGGAGGTATGATAACAGCGCTGCGGCTCACATCCCCCATCCCCTCCCCGCAGTTCCTCTCCTTCGGCTCCGGCATACTCTTTTTTTTGCGGCCAGTGGCACAGCGATGGGCGGCATGTCATGAGTCAATCTGACTCATTGTAATGCCGCTGGTAATGGGCCCTTTCATGGTGTTGGGCCCCGGTGCATTGTACTGGCGCTAGTTCCACCACTGGCCCACACACGCACATACATACACACACAAACACAGATATAAAAGCACATACATACACACACACAAACTCTTTCTTTCTTTCTTTCTTTCTCTCACTCACTTTTCATCCACTTACCGAGCTGTCTGGCAGGCATGATCTGTACTCCTGTATCAGCCTGGTCCTGTGTAGCTCTGCCCCCTTAAGTTCTGTGTAGCTCTGCCCCCTCATCTCCGTGTAGCTCCTCCCCTTTTCTGCTGAACACTTCCGCTGTAACAGGGGAGGGAGAGGAGGAGGATACAAGCTGCCGGCGCCGCTGCCTGTCAGTGTGACAGGCACAGTACCTGGCAGCAGCAGCAGGGGGACAGGCGGTGCAACAGCTGAGCAGTGGGGATGCAGGGCAGGTAGAGCGCCTCTCCTACCTGGCGCCTACCTGCACTGCATCCCTTTGCTGAGCGGGTAGCGCCGGGCCTGTATGGGGCACTGCCAATGATGATGGAAGTGACATCTGTATTGAAGATTTAGATGTGAGGATAACAGGAACTGCACGCTGTCACCATAGTTGAGGCGTGCTTCCTTACTGATATTTTTGCACTGGTTTTGTTAGAATAGAGCAGTGATGGGTAACCTTGGCATTCCAGCTGTTGTTGAACTAAACATCTCAGCATGCCCTGCTACAGTTTTAGCATGACCAAATAGCAAAACTGTAGCAGGGCATGCTGGAATGTGTAGTTCAACAACACTGGAGTGCCAAGGTTCTCCATCACTGGTATAGAGAAAGCATATTATCATTCTGATTCCCTGCAAAACATTGTTCCTGGGGGGTATATAAAATGGCATAATATCATCAGTTCTCATAGATGGAAGGGGCATGACCAGGTCATGGAGGTTTGTGACTAATGCTTTAGACGATCCCTTGTCCCTCCAAAGCAATACTGTGCATAGGACTGCTTGGTGCGGCACTGCTTCATGATGGTTAGAGCCAATGGACTCCACAAGGTAATGTATTATATTTATTAATTCTGCTGTAGGTCATGCCCCTTTTCTACACTCTAACTCATTAGATTCTCTAGAATTTGGCACAGGTCTGCATTTATCCTACGAGACCATACACCTTGCCCCTTGGTACTCTCTTCTCCCCCCTAACCTCCTACACCTGTCCTGTATTCCAATCCTGCCTAATATCCTTACCATCTTGACAACATGGTTTCTACACAGTCTCATCCTCAGTATTCTTCCTTAAGCATTTCACTGTTTTATGGTCAAGGTTTTCAATAATATGCCCGATACTGCATGGACGGCCAAGTTATAAGTACCGAACCCATAGGTACTGCCCTGATAGAGTCATCTGATGGGTTGAGCAGAAAATGAGCTGCAGTGTATCATCAAATTAAATGAATTGCAAAGTTTATTTCATACTTTATATAAAATATCATATTGGAAAATCATATTTTAATGAACTCTTCTGCTTGAATGAAAGGTGTTGTTCAAATGAGAAGATTTAAAAAATATCCTAAAGCTTTGTTTGTTGTCATTGCATGCAGTAGTTTCCTGTGCTGCTGCACTACAAGCTACAGAATGGGCTTTTACTGTATATGGAAATATATGGAAACATTTTTGCTCCAAAAAATGAATGTCAGTAAAATTGTCTTTAATCTTCTGCAAAATATTGATGTTTCTGTTGAAATATTTATTTTAATTTGTATTTATTCATGACCGCATAGCTAACATATTGCATAGTCCAATCCTAGACATTTCATTTTGATGGTTTTATGAATTGCACTCAGCATGGGTTGTTTAATAAATATACATTCCAGATGAGTCTAGGGTGGTTTATTGAAATTTGTTTTACGTCTCACTCTCCACAGATTACTGCATGTGACTAATAGACTGCAGATACAGTAAAAGAAACATGCTTAACTACAGTACTTTATCAGTGTAGAAACAAGTCTTGAGTGAGAAAACTGTCTACGCAGGGATAAAACCATGTTACAAAATGTACTGAGACTTAGAGGTCTATTTATCATGCAGTGATCTCCTGCTAAAATGGGTAACACACTAAGGGGTACATTTACTAAAGCTTCTAAAACAGAGAATTGATGATGTTGCCCATAACAACCAATCAAATGCTGCCTCTTATTTTCTAAATGGCAATAGAGAAATGATAGACGGCATCTGATTGGTTGCTATGAGCAACATCACCAATTCTCTGTTTTAGAGGCTTAAGTAAATTTACCACTGAGGGGCTGATGTATCAACAATTGTGCTTTTAGTCCATAAAGTATCATTAATTGCGATGATTAATTGTTTTTCAGCAGAATGTATTAAGAATGTTCAGCTGGTACAGCTGTTGCGAAAATGTCTGTCTCATCGATGCCCTAATAAATTTAAACAGGTAGTTTGACGGAGCTGTAAAAGTTTTCCTCAGACGGCTACAAATCGGGCATGCGCAGTGCACTGTATGTCACAGAAGATCCAAAGCTCCGTAGACAGCGGTGGAACGGGTGGAGAGGTAAGTATTAAATAAAAATAACTAGTAAATATTACATTTAGTAAGATTATGTTATTTATTTATTTTTATTTTAAAACTTGAGTGTGTTCTATATTGCAATCAACTCGAGAAAGCAAGATTATACATAGGACAGGGGAGGAAAGAGCCAGTGGAGGTATTTTTAGAAGACAGATTGCGGCAGCTTAAGATGCTATAATCTATTGCATGCAAACTCACCAAAAAAACTTTTTCCTGAGTTTGACACACTTCAGTAATATCACAAGAACCAGGTCAATATGCGATAAATTGCAGACATTAAAAACATGTAGGAGATACTTGTAATCAGTGGTTGCTGCTGCATGGAGGGTAGATTAACACATACAAAAATACATATAATGTTGCATGTAATATATATACAGACTGCATGACCTCGGGGATCAGCAGCGCTGTGCGTTTCACAGCCGCCGCTGCACCTGGGATGCAGCATTCAGCTTCACTTCTCCTGTATACCCGCCCCCCAGACTCCTATTGGCTATCTTCACAGGAACCTGGGGGCAGGTTTATAGAGGAAAGACAAACTGAATGCTGTGCAGGTGCAGTGGTGGCTCAGTAAAACACAGTGCTGCTAATATCCGGGGGTAAGGCAGCAAGCATATATGTTACATACAACATTACATGTGTGTTTATGTGTCAATCGCCCCAACTCTCCCCCTCTCCCATGCAATGTGGAATCAGAGAAGTGAACACTAAGGGGGTCATTACGAGTTGATCGCTCGCTAGCTATTTTTTGCAGCCGTGCGAACGCATAGTTGCCGCTCACTGGGGAGTGTATATTTGCTGTACAAGGGCGCGATCGCATGTGCAGCAAAGCGGTACAAAAATAGTTTGTGCAGTTTCTGAGTAGGTCAGAACTTACTCAGCCCTTGCAATCACTTCAGCCTGTCCGGTCCCGGAATTGATGTCAGACACCCGCCCTGCAAACGCTTGGACACGCCTGCGTTTTTCAAAACACTCCCAGAAAAAAGTCAGTTGACACCCATAAACGCCTTCTTCCTGTCAATCTCCTTGCGATCGGCTGTGCAAATGGATTCTTTGTTAAATCCATCACCCAGCAACGATCCGCTTTGTACACATACGACGCGCCTGCGCATTGCGGTGCATACGCATGTGCAGTAGTGACCTGATTGCTGCACTGAGAAAAACGGCAGCGTGCGATCAGGTCGTAATGACCCCCTAAAAGAGCAATTAGATAGGTAGGATGAGAACCAAGAAAGGACTGTGTCCTGAAGACCTAGGGATTTTAGTGTTTGTATGAGAAGAGAGTGGTCAAAGGTGTCAAAAGCAGCAGAGAGATCTAGAATAATAAGAGAGTAATGGCTATTTGTTCTAGCAGTGACCAGATCATTCACTACTTTGGTCAGTGCTGTCTCTGTGGAGTGTTAGGCACGAAAGCCTGGCTGAAGTGGGTCCAATAATTTGTGGGAATTAAGAAAGCGTGTGAGGCGAGTGTAAGCAAGTCTCTCAAGTAGCTTGGAGAGACATGGGAGCCGAGAGACGCCTGAGTGCCAGCAGTTGTGTCGACACCCCCACACTGGGGACATTGCCAGCACTCCTGCACTGTTGACACAACCAGCAACCCCACACTGCTGACTCAGCCAGCACCCCCACACTTCCGACACCTCTGACAAACCCCAGCACTGAGGATGCTTTCGGGACTCCCATGTTGCCAACACCGTCATCACCCCATGCACTGAGGACACCACAGGGACTGCTGAGACCATCAGCACCCAGCAGTACTGACACCACTGGCAACCCAGCACTGAATACACTGCCATCACTGCCAACACTGCTGACACTCCTGCAGTGAGGACACCCCTGGCACCCCCACACTGCCGACTCCGCCAGCAGTACCAACTCCACGAGCAACTCCACAGTGAGGACACTGCTGGCACTCCTGCACTGGGGACACCACCCTCTCTGCCGACACTGCCAGCACCGATGCAGTACAGACACCGCCGGCAACCCCAACCTGAGGACACTGCCAGCACTGACGACACTCCCAGCACCCCTGCAGTGAGGACACTCCTGGGCTGGCACCTCCGCATTACCGACACAGCCAGCAGTATTGACACCACCAGCAACTCTGCACTGAGGATACCACTGTCACTGCCGACACCACCAGCACTCTAACAGTACCGACACCACTGGCAAACCCTACACTGAGGACTCTGCCAGCACCCCTGCACTGCCAACACTTCCGCACTGAGAACATCACTGGCATCCCCTGTCACAGTAAGTGCACTATTGGTTTATCCACCCTGCACTGTATCCGATCTACACTGTATCCCACACTATATCCATCCCACACTATATCCAACCACACTGAATCCCGCACTGTATCCAACCACACTGTATATGACCAGCACTGTAGCCAACTGATACTGTATATTGCAGTTTAGTCAGCCAGACTTTGGCCAGTATTGGTGAAAACAATATTGTGAGCTGTGAGATGGTCAAAATTGAGTGGAAATGACTGGAAATTAATGTTATTGAGGTTAATAATACGCCAGCAAAAAAAAAAAGTATGATAGCAAAAAAAGGGCCCAAATTAAGTTATTTTAGCCTTTTTTTGTCAATTTAAAAAAAAAAATCAAAATCCAAATTCTAAGTCAGTCACGGCGGTTTGGCAAATCCAAACTTGGCCAACGAATCAGAATGAATTCCAAATCCAGCAAAAATGGCCCGGCGCACAGCCCTAATTTTATTTGCATTTGAAAGCCAATCAGTATATCACTATTTAATACTTTATGCTATTTGTCATATGAGGTTACATATTTTAATACTCTCTAAAAATGTAATACTTTATACTATTTGTCATATGAGGTTACATATTTTAATACTCTCTAAAAATGTAATACTTTATACTATTTGTCATATGAGGTTACATATTTTAATACTCTCTAAAAATGATACGTTTTAACTTGTATTATACCTCAATACTCTATTTGTGGATTAGTGCCCCAAGTAAGAGAGTACTTTTATTCACTTTTTTTATACCATTGTGCTCCACTATATTCTCATGGGAGCACCTCCATGGACTGACTGAATGTAATTATACTAATGCATTACAACCGTGGAGTCAATCCACTCAGTTCAATAATTTCTACCTAAAGGGGTTTTGCACCAGTACTCAGTTTTTTCCATTTCCCCTTTTCCCTGCCACACAAGTGGGCACAAAGGGTTAGCATGGAAGCTAGTTGGACTGATTATATGAATTAACTGCTTTATTGGTGCTGGAGCTGTCCACAGTCTCAGTAAGTTGAGCAATAACAGAAGAGATGATTTTTCTGTAGTGTGGGAGTCAAGCATGACCTGTTGAGGGCACTTGAGGGCTGGAGTTTAGATCCACTGCTCTAGCTCATGTCCAGTCTGATAAGTAAGAGTATATTCTCTCCTTACATGTTGTAAAAGGTTAGCTGGTAAACTGCTGTACTCTAAATTAAGTTCTCACCTATATGGTTAGATGACAGTTAGGGCCTGTACCTATGGGTTTTTTTTCTGCCATGGTAGGTCGACATTGTCAGGTCTGCATGGGTGTCCATCCAGAGCAAACCACAGTATCCTGTACCTTTGCCGTAGAAAGCTTCTCATAATGTTCAGTTAATCCTAAATGCACTGTAGTTGCACTATACAAGATACTTTGTGGAATATAGCCAATGTTACTTTAGAGTAAACCGTACATTCTTCCCTCCAGTGGCAGGAACTTATGAGTGGTGGGCCCAGCTGCAAAAATATACTTTGGGCCCCCCTCCTCTGACCCACACCAAGCTCATAAGATGCCACACACCAGTGGGTGTCAGGGAGAGCAGAGGATGACAGGGAGTAGCAATGGGTGGCAGAGAGAGGCACAAAGTAACAGGGAGAGGCAGTGGGTGACAGGTGTACAAGCAAACAGTCCTGTGCTGTTCGGAGAACAGTGAAAATGTACCTTTGTGAAGGTGGGTGTTGAAGGAAGAGTGTGCTACTGCACAGACTTTAGTCTTCCTGTCCTCCAGAGAGGCCTCATGCCCTATCCCATGATGGCCAACTTGATCACTATTGAGAACATGCAGGGGCCATCTTATTTCTTTACTGTATAAGACTAGGGAGGCCAATCCCGGGATCGGGATCGGCGGGATCCCGGGATTTAGGCCAAAAAAAATGGCCGGGATTCAATCCCGGGATTGGAAGGTCAATTCCCGGGGATTGAGGGATCAGCGTTAAGTGTCCTCAGGACGCTCAACGCTGCCCAGCTCCCTCCTCTCAGCTCCCCCTGCGCAGTGTGACCTGTGCCTGTGAGGTCATGCTGCGCTGTCAGCAGCCGCAGAGCAGGAAGTTATGGCGGTATTCACCCGCCGCCTCCTCCCTGCTCCCCCTACACTTACCCGCCGCCTCCTACCGGCTCCTCCTTCACTTACCCGCCGCCTCCTCCCGGCTTCCCTGCACTCCTCCACTGGCTCCCCTGCACTCCCCCGCCACCTCCTCCTCACCAGCTACCCGGCTGTGCAGGTTTGTACCTTTTTTAATGTCTACGGGGCAGGTGGGGAGGGGTGGGGAGGGGCGTGGGGGATGGCCGGAAACAGTTGAAAGCCAATCCCGGGTATCCCGGGAATCCCGGGATTGACCATTTTTCAATCCCGATACCTGGGATTGAAAAAATGGCCCGGGATTGGCCTCCCTATATTACTAGTGTATGTAGAGACGTGGTGGAAGACAGAAGTCTCCTCCATAAGAGCTGTTCCAGCATTCCTGCACAGCTACCCGTTTGCAGTATACACTCACCATCTGATAAACTGTATGAAACCCCAATCCTCTCCAGCTCTGTTCCATCACAAGTGTACATGTAACAGTTGGAATAGCTGTACCTGCTATCTATGAATAAGCCAACACCACTGGTTAATTAATCATCATCCACTGGTGCGTGCCAATATAACTCTGCAATATCAACACCTGCAAACAAATAATTTCCAACAATAGGAGCATAGCGGCCACTGCCCTGTGTGTGAGAGGGGCCCAACCCCCTGTGCTTTCCTTAATTCGGCACTCGGCCAAGCAGGCTTTGACAGCGCCAATTACACTGGCATGGAGCTGCTTTTAATTCACAGACAGCTGTGATTCAGGAATAATTCACTAGTCTGCGTTTCTCATCCACATGCATTACTTGTTCACACTCAAAATTACAGGACTTTATCCGGGCTTCACCGACTCTGTGGAATGCCCTCCCACGCACAATAAGACTCACCTCTAGTCTCGAAACCTTTTACACGTTCCCTGAAAACTCACCTCTTCAACAAGCCTATCAAATTCCAGACCCACATCCTCTCTGTACAGTACACATAACATCACATATCTTGTCTTTCTTTACTCTCACACCCTCCTGACCCTTGGCCAACATTGCTGGGTGATCATATTATGCAACCCATTAAGAACCTAGCAATCTAGTGGACCATTATGCAATAGGTAGTATATAGCCTTGTGTATCAATGGCTATTTCTCTATAGATTGTAAGCGAGCAGGTCCTTCCTACCTCTATATCTGTCTGTTTTTACCCAGTTTTGTTCTATTACTGTTGTTCTAATTGTAAAGTGCAACGGAAAATGCTGTGCTATATAAGAAACTGTTAATAAATAAATAAATAATAAATAATTCAGAGCTCTATAAATTAGAGGCAGTATGCATCTGCGGTCATCAGCGCTGACAGGCAGCAGTACCCTCCTATCAGTCCGGCTCAGATGGTGCACTGATGCAGCTGCACACACACAAAGTTGACCTCACCTCTCTGAGGTAAGAGGCAGATTCCACAGGCAGTGAGTGGGCCCACCCTGCTACCTTCACTGAGCCAGACATCTGACTGTTCAAAATGGTTGTGCAGTGCATTGCGGGTCTGGTTAGCAGTGAGGCCCTTAGTCCCCAGGGCCCTGGTGCTAGGCTCCTGCTGAACCCATGGTAGTTCCGCTATGCTTCCCTCATATACATACAAACATACTGCACTGCCACCCACAGAATGAGCTGACCGTGGGTACTTTGCAGAAAACTCTACTGAACCAAAGCTTAACTGAATATCCACATGACAACACAACCATTTACATTTAAACAAAGTACACCTATACTAATTGCAATGGAATCTGCTTATACTGGGCAATATAAATTGTAGATTATACATTGCAGTCTCCTGGAGAAAGTGGCTAAACAGCTATTTGCCCAGGATGCATATGGCCAGTACAGTAGTTCCAATCTTTCTATTACCCTCCATTGTTCATAACTTCTTTACAGAAATAAACATCTTAAATACATTTTTAGAATTTCTCTTATTATTTTCAATGTGAACAAAAAGCTTAGCCAGCATATTCGTGTTTGCTTTAGGTCACTTTTAATCTTTAATTAGATTACATAGTGCTAAAGGCAGGGTATATCATTTCCAAACAGTGCAGCACCAATCTATTTTCATGGAAGTAAATTGCAAAGTCAGGTTAAGTTTGCCTTAATAATTAAACATTATGTAAATAAATGTTAACGTGTAAGGATGATGGGCATACAACATGCCCTTCATTCATCTGACCTATCTCATCTGGCCTTTCAGATACTGTAAAATCCTTTAGCCCTCTATTGATTCCTAGCTATACTTTTTATTCACAACAATATTATGTCTCATAAGCATATTTGTAGGTCTCATCCTGGATTAGCCTTCGTCCTGCACAATCTTTCATAATTCTGTAACACTTTATATGTTAACATGAGCTTTTCCACAAGGTAAAATTTACTAATATCAGTGGATTGAGATTTAAAGCATCTCAGAATAAAGTAGGCAATATTTATATTTTATATAAATATGTTTACCCCCCTTGGATCTTTGTGCGGTAGAATTTAGGGGGTAATTCAGACCTGATCGCTAGGCTGCGTTTTTCTCACAGCCTGCGATCAGGTCCGAACTGCGCATGTGCAGGCATGGCGCATGGGTACAAAGCAGATTGCCGCTCAGCGATGGGTTTGTGCGACGGATGCGTTTGCATGGGTGATCGCAAGGAGATTGACAGGAAGAAGGCGTTTCTGGTGGCAACTGACCGTTTTCAGGGAGAGGTTGGAAAAACATCAGAATGTCCATGCATTTTTCAGGGAGGGATCCTGACGTCAATTTCCGGTACCGGACAGGCTGAAGTGATCACAGCGGCTGAGTAAGTCCTGGGCTGCGCAGAGACCGCACATATTCAGTTTGTACAGCTCTGCTACACATGCATTCGCACACTTGCACAGCTAAAATACACTCCCCCAGTAGGCGGAGACTATCGGATCGCAGCAGTGCAAAAATAGCCTGCTAGCAATCAGGTCTGAATTAGGCCCTTAGACACAAAATATAGCAAAAAGAGTATCCCATCTGGTTTTATGCTAGAACCAAGGAACGCCACTGGATGGGAATAGGTCTGAAATAGGCATTGGGAGAAACTAATGTTATAAATTATTAAGAAACATTAATGCTAAATCCTTTTATTTGATTAGAGATGAGTGAGTCCGGTTCTCCGAGAACTGGACCCACCTGAACTTCACAATCCGGGATTTCCCGCCTGACTCAGATCCCAAAATGAGGCTAAAGTCATCCTCCGCTTCCAGATTCTCGTAGGTTTTGGATTCTACATAAGGGCCCCAATGATCACACCATCTTTACTTCAGCAGTAGAGCTTGTGTCTGTGCTGTGTCCATGCAGGGGTGCTGTGATATCCATCCAGGGGTGCTGCAGTGTCCATCAAAGGGCTGAGGCTGGTTTGTGGTGCACTATCCATGCTGGGTCCATCCACGGGTGCTGCAGTGTTGCCCATCAAGGGACTGGGGCTGTTTAGGGTTGCTCTTAAAAATTAAGGGCAAAAATATAATTAGAAAAAAATAATATCTACAGTATATAAATTAGGTACAAACAAAGAACCCAGCACTCACCAAAGTAAACTCACTTATCCTCAACAATTCAATAAATAAAGGATGGGGGTTTAGTTAGTGGATTGGCCAATGCACGGAAGCCTGCATACCGATTTTCAAGGTACCCCACCTTCATGCAGGTCCTACACTATCACAGAGTCTCAAAACCTGACTACTTCATTGCTGTTACACACATCATCTGCCTGCTAGATTTAATGTGTACCTGCCACACCTTTATGGCTTTTAAAGGTACACTAGTCACCTTTTGCACTGGCTCAAAGATGATTGCTAAGGAACAGCTGAGACAGGTTCAGGATAATAAAGTCCACACAGGGGTGCATGAGAAAGCTAGTGGCCACGGTTAATAAGAGCTAACCATAGATTAACCCCATCGTATACACACAGAGAAAAAACCACAGCACTCACCACACCAGAAGCGGGGCACAGCTATGCACTTACCACTCACAGGGTGGGGTGCATGTAACACAGCACTCTCCACCACAAAAGCGGGGTACACAGCTGTACTTACCACTCACAGGGCGGGGTGCATGTAGCCCATGACCACATCGCTCTAATAAATACAAACAAAGAACCCAGCACTCACCAAAGTAAACTCACTTATCCTCAACAATTCAATAAATAAATGATGGGGGTTTAGTTAGTGGATTGGCCAATGCACGGAAGCCTGCATACCGATTTTCAAGGTACCCCACCTTCATGCAGGTCCTACACTATCACAGAGTCTCAAAACCTGACTACTTCACTGCTGTTACACACATCATCTGCCTGCTAGATTTAATGTGTACCTGCCACACCTTTATGGCTTTTAAAGGTACACTAGTCACCTTTTGCACTGGCTCAAAGATGATTGCTAAGGAACAGCTGAGACAGGTTCAGGATAATAAAGTCCACACAGGGGTGCATGAGAAAGCTAGTGGCCACGGTTAATAAGAGCTAACCATAGATTAACCCCATCGTATACACACAGAGAAAAAACCACAGTAATCACCACACCAGAAGCGGGGCACAGCTATGCACTTACCACTCACAGGGTGGGGTGCATGTAACACAGCACTCTCCACCACAAAAGCGGGGTACACAGCTGTACTTACCACTCACAGGGCGGGGTGCATGTAGCCCATGACCACATCGCTCTAATAAATATAAACAAAGAACCCAGCACTCACCAAAGTAAACTCACTTATCCTCAACAATTCAATAAATAAATGATGGGGGTTTAGTTAGTGGATTGGCCAGTGCACGGAAGCCTGCATACCGATTTTCAAGCTACCCCAACTTCATGCAGGTCCTACACTATCACAGAGTCTCAAAACCTGACTACTTCACTGCTGTTACACACATCATCTGCCTGCTAGATTTAATGTGTACCTGCCACACCTTTATGGCTTTTAAAGGTACACTAGTCACCTTTTGCACTGGCTAAAAGATGATTGCTAAGGAACAGCTGAGACAGGTTCAGGATAATAAAGTCCACACAGGGGTGCATGAGAAAGCTAGTGGCCACGGTTAATAAGAGCTAACCATAGATTAACCCCATCGTATACACACAGAGAAAAAACCACAGCACTCACCACACCAGAAGTGGGGCACAGCTATGCACTTACCACTCACAGGGTGGGGTGCATGTAACACAGCACTCTCCACCACAAAAGTGGGGTACACAGCTGTACTTACCACTCACAGGGCGGGTGCATATAGCCCATGACCACATCGCTCTAATAAATACAAACAAAGAACCCAGCACTCACCAAAGTAAACTCACTTATCCTCAACTATTCAATAAATAAATGATGGGGGTTTAGTTAGTGGATTGGCCAGTGCACGGAAGCCTGCATACCGATTTTCAAGGTACCCCACCTTCATGCAGGTCCTACACTATCACAGAGTCTCAAAACCTGACTTCTTCATTGCTGTTACACACATCATCTGCCTGCTAGATTTAATGTGTACCTGCCACACCTTTATGGCTTTTAAAGGTACACTAGTCACCTTTTGCACTGGCTCAAAGATGATTGCTAAGGAACAGCTGAGACAGGTTCAGCATAATAAAGTCCACACAGGGGTGCATGAGAAAGCTAGTGGCCACGGTTAATAAGAGCTAACCATAGATTAACCCCATTGTATACACACAGAGAAAAAACCACAGCACTCACCACACCAGAAGCGGGGCACAGCTATGCACTTACCACTCACAGGGTGGGGTGCATGTACCACAGCACTCTCCACCACAAAAGCGGGGTACACAGCTGTACTTACCACTCACAGGGCGGGGTGCATGTAGCCCATGACCACATCGCTCTAATAAATACAAACAAAGAACCCAGCACTCACCAAAGTAAACTCACTTATCCTCAACAATTCAATAAATAAATGATGGGGGTTTAGTTAGTGGATTGGCCAATGCACGGAAGCCTGCATACCGATTTTCAAGGTACCCCACCTTCATGCAGGTCCTACACTATCACAGAGTCTCAAAACCTGACTACATCGCTCTAATAAATACAAGCAAAGAACCCAACACTAACTAAACCCCCATCATTTATTTATTGAATTGTTGAGGATAAGTGAGTTTACTTTGGTGAGTGCTGGGTTCTTTGTTTGTATTTATTAGAGCGATGTGGTCATGGGCTACATGCACCCCGCCCTGTGAGTGGTAAGTACAGCTGTGTACCCCGCTTTTGTGGTGGAGAGTGCTGTGTTACATGCACCCCACCCTGTGAGTGGTAAGTGCACAGCTGTGCCCCGCTTCTGGTGTGGTAAGTGCTGTGGTTTTTTCTCTGTGTGTATATGATGGGGTTAATCTATGGTTAGCTCTTATTAACCGTGGCCACTAGCTTTCTCATGCACCCCTGTGTGGACTTTATTATCCTGAACCTGTCTCAGCTGTTCCTTAGCAATCATCTTTGAGCCAGTGCAAAAGGTGACTAGTGTACCTTTAAAAGCCATAAAGGTGTGGCAGGTACACATTAAATCTAGCAGGCAGATGATGTGTGTAACAGCAATGAAGTAGTCAGGTTTTGAGACTCTGTGATAGTGTAGGACCTGCATGAAGGTGGGGTACCTTGAAAATCGGTATGCAGGCTTCCGTGCATTGGCCAATCCACTAACTAAACCCCCATCATTTATTAATTGAATTGTTGAGGATAAGTGAGTTTACTTTGGTGAGTGCTGGGTTCTTTGTTTGTATTTATTAGAGCGATGTGGTCATGGGCTACATGCACCCCGCCCTGTGAGTGGTAAGTACAGCTGTGTACACGCTTTTGTGGTGGAGAGTGCTGTGTTACGTGCACCCCACCCTGTGAGTGGTAAGTGCATAGCTGTGCCCCGCTTCTGGTGTGGTGAGTGCTGTGGTTTTTTCTCTGTGTGTATACGATGGGGTTAATCTATGGTTAGCTCTTTTTAACCGTGGCCACTAGCTTTCTCATGCACCCCTGTGTGGACTTTATTATCCTGAACCTTTCTCAGCTGTTCCTTGGCAATCATCTTTGAGCCAGTGCAAAAGGTGACTAGTGTACCTTTAAAAGCCATAAAGGTGTGGCAGGTACACATTAAATCTAGCAGGCAGATGATGTGTGTAACAGCAGTGAAGTAGTCAGGTTTTGAGACTCTGTGATAGTGTAGGACCTGCATGAAGGTGGGGTACCTTGAAAATCGGTATGCAGGCTTCCGTGCATTGGCCAATCCACTAACTAAACCCCCATCATTTATTTATTGAATTGTTGAGGATAAGTGAGTTTACTTTGGTGAGTGCTGGGTTCTTTATTTGTATTTATTAGAGCGATGTGGTCATGGGCTACATGCACCCTGCCCTGTGAGTGGTAAGTACAGCTGTGTACCCCGCTTTTGTGGTGGAGAGTGCTGTGTTACATGCACCCCACCCTGTGAGTGGTAAGTGCATAGCTGTGCCCCGCTTCTGGTGTGGTGAGTGCTGTGGTTTTTTCTCTGTGTGTATACGATGGGGTTAATCTATGGTTAGCTCTTATTAACCGTGGCCACTAGCTTTCTCATGCACCCCTGTGTGGACTTTATTATCCTGAACCTGTCTCAGCTGTTCCTTAGCAATCATCTTTGAGCCAGTGCAAAAGGTGACTAGTGTACCTTTAAAAGCCATAAAGGTGTGGCAGGTACACATTAAATCTAGCAGGCAGATGATGTGTGTAACAGCAGTGAAGTAGTCAGGTTTTGAGACTCTGTGATAGTGTAGGACCTGCATGAAGGTGGGGTACCTTGAAAATCGGTATGCAGGCTTCCGTGCATTGGCCAATCCACTATCTAAACCCCCATCATTTATTTATTGAATTGTTGAGGATAAGTGAGTTTACTTTGGTGAGTGCTAGGTTCTTTGTTTATATTTATTAGAGCAATGTGGTCATGGGCTACATGCACCCTGCCCTGTGAGTGGTAAGTACAGCTGTTTACCCCGCTTTTGTGGTGGAGAGTGCTGTGTTACATGCACCCCACCCTGTGAGTGGTAAGTGCATAGCTGTGCCCCGCTTCTGGTGTGGTGAGTGCTGTGGTTTTTTCTCTGTGTGTATACAATGGGGTTAATCTATGGTTAGCTCTTATTAACCGTGGCCACTAGCTTTCTCATGCACCCCTGTGTGGACTTTATTATCCTGAACCTGTCTCAGCTGTTCCTTAGCAATCATCTTTGAGCCAGTGCAAAAGGTGACTAGTGTACCTTTAAAAGCCATAAAGGTGTGGCAGGTACTCATTAAATCTAGCAGGCAGATGATGTGTGTAACAGCAGTGAAGTAGTCAGGTTTTGAGACTCTGTGATAGTGTAGGACCTGCATGAAGGTGGGGTACCTTGAAAATCGGTATGCAGGCTTCCTTGCACTGGCCAATCCACTAACTAAACCCCCATCATTTATTTATTGAATTGTTGTGGATAAGTGAGTTTACTTTGGTGAGTGCTGGGTTCTTTGTTTGTATTTATTAGAGCGATGTGGTCATGGGCTACATGCACCCCGCCCTGTGAGTGGTCAGTACAGCTGTGTACCCCGTTTTTGTGGTGGAGAGTGCTGTGTTACATGCACCCCACCCTGTGAGTGGTAAGTGCATAGCTGTGCCCCGCTTCTGGTGTGGTGAGTGCTGTGGTTTTTTCTCTGTGTGTATACGATGGGGTTAATCTATGGTTAGCTCTTATTAACCGTGGCCACTAGCTTTCTCATGCACCCCTGTGTGGACTTTATTATCCTGAACCTGTCTCAGCTGTTCCTAAGCAATCATCTTTGAGCCAGTGCAAAAGGTGACTAGTGTACCTTTAAAAGCCATAAAGGTGTGGCAGGTACACATTAAATCTAGCAGGCAGATGATGTGTGTAACAGCAGTGAAGTAGTCAGGTTTTGAGACTCTGTGATAGTGTAGGACCTGCATGAAGGTGGGGTACCTTGAAAATCGGTATGCAGGCTTCCGTGCATTGGCCAATCCACTAACTAAACCCCCATCATTTATTTATTGAATTGTTGAGGATAAGTGAGTTTACTTTGGTGAGTGCTGGGTTCTTTGTTTGTATTTATTAGAGCGATGTGGTCATGGGCTACATGCACCCCGCCCTGTGAGTGGTAAGTACAGCTGTGTACCCCGTTTTTGTGGTGGAGAGTGCTGTGTTACATGCACCCCACCCTGTGAGTGGTAAGTGCATAGCTGTGCCCCGCTTCTGGTGTGGTGAGTGCTGTGGTTTTTTCTCTGTGTGTATACGATGGGGTTAATCTATGGTTAGCTCTTATTAACCGTGGCCACTAGCTTTCTCATGCACCCCTGTGTGGACTTTAATATCCTGAACCTGTCTCAGCTGTTCCTTAGCAATCATCTTTGAGCCAGTGCAAAAGATGACTAGTGTACCTTTAAAAGCCATAAAGGTGTGGCAGGTACACATTAAATCTAGCAGGCAGATGATGTGTGTAACAGCAGTGAAGTAGTCAGGTTTTGAGACTCTGTGATAGTGTAGGACCTGCATGAAGGTGGGGTACCTTGAAAATCGGTATGCAGGCTTCCGTGCATTGGCCAATCCACTAACTAAACCCCCATCATTTATTTATTGAATTGTTGAGGATAAGTGAGTTTACTTTGGTGAGTGCTGGGTTCTTTGTTTGTATTTATTAGAGCGATGTGGTCATGGGCTACATGCACCCTGCCCTGTGAGTGGTAAGTACAGCTGTGTACCCCCGCTTTTGTGGTGGAGAGTGCTGTGTTACATGCACCCCACCCTGTGAGTGGTAAGTGCATAGCTGTGCCCCGCTTCTGGTGTGGTGAGTGCTGTGGTTTTTTCTCTGTGTGTATACGATGGGGTTAATCTATGGTTAGCTCTTATTAACCGTGGCCACTAGCTTTCTCATGCACCCCTGTGTGGACTTTATTATCCTGAACCTGTCTCAGCTGTTCCTTAGCAATCATCTTTGAGCCAGTGCAAAAGGTGACTAGTGTACCTTTAAAAGCCATAAAGGTGTGGCAGGTACACATTAAATCTAGCAGGCAGATGATGTGTGTAACAGCAGTGAAGTAGTCAGGTTTTGAGACTCTGTGATAGTGTAGGACCTGCATGAAGGTGGGGTACCTTGAAAATCGGTATGCAGGCTTCCGTGCATTGGCCAATCCACTAACTAAACCCCCATCATTTATTTATTGAATTGTTGAGGATAAGTGAGTTTACTTTGGTGAGTGCTGGGTTCTTTGTTTGTATTTATTAGAGTGATGTGGTCATGGGCTACATGCACCCCGCCCTGTGAGTGGTAAGTACAGCTGTGTACCCCGCTTTTGTGGTGGAGAGTGCTGTGTTACATGCACCCCACCCTGTGAGTGGTAAGTGCATAGCTGTGCCCCGCTTCTGGTGTGGTGAGTGCTGTGGTTTTTTCTCTGTGTGTATACGGTGGGGTTAATCTATGGTTAGCTTTTATTAACCGTGGCC
Organism: Pseudophryne corroboree; assembly: GCF_028390025.1. Lineage (NCBI taxonomy): Eukaryota > Metazoa > Chordata > Amphibia > Anura > Myobatrachidae > Pseudophryne > Pseudophryne corroboree. The sequence goes on from NC_086451.1 coordinate 284,212,699, forward strand.
ACTAGCTTTCTCATGCACCCCTGTGTGGACTTTATTATCCTGAACCTGTCTCAGCTGTTCCTTAGCAATCATCTTTGAGCCAGTGCAAAAGGTGACTAGTGTACCTTTAAAAGCCATAAAGGTGTGGCAGGTACACATTAAATCTAGCAGGCAGATGATGTGTGTAACAGCAGTGAAGTAGTCAGGTTTTGAGACTCTGTGATAGTGTAGGACCTGCATGAAGGTGGGGTACCTTGAAAATCGGTATGCAGGTTAAATGAAAGCTCATCTGTACATCAAAAGGGTTCCAGAAGGCATACGTTCCAACGCGTTTCATCCTAGCTTGTGGACTTCATCAATACAAATGAATTCCTGTTGGCGGCACTCACGGCAATGGTAAAATTCAACGTATGCTGTCAACGTTTCAATATTTTAAACAAACATTTTCATCAGGACAAACAAGACATGGAACATCACTCACCTACATCACCTCTTCCGTCTGTCCATGGCGCCGCCTGCCCGCCGTGTCCCGCTCGGCCACTGCTGATGTCATCACTAGGCGCTGGCGTCCAGCATCATGGAAACAAAAGGAGCACATACACCAAAATATTCCTTTCTATCAAAGGCGTGACATGGTGACAGAATCAGTCACTGTACCCTTCCTGTTTCAAGGGCTGCTGCTTAACTCGAAAACGTTGGATGTTTCCACTGACTTCAAAGGATCTGTAATAGAGGTGAGAAAAAATAGGGCCCTCTGGTGTACTGTAGTATGTCACGGTTGTTCACTAATAGTTTCCATCACCACAATGTTACACCCTAAGTAATGAAGATGTACCATATATGGTGGTATAGAACCACTGGATGATAGAACCACTGGATGAATCACATGTATTGCATACTCCGTATTGTAATCTCAAATGCATCAGCATCCACCGTCCTTTTCTCACAACAATGCCCTGGTATTCTCTCACAACCGACTATATGAGGATATTTAGAAAGCAGGCACAAATGGTGTAATACAATTTATACACGTTTATTCACACAATAACAATAATAAAAATGCCCATACATAAAAATAGATAGAAATAGGCTTATCTAAAGAATCTCTTGGTCCAGAAGATGCAAGTTAGAGGCCTCAGTCTGTGTACCCTCAACACTTTTCATCCCTTGTGCTGAACTTCATCAGGCGTGTGACTATATATACATTTATTTATTTTGTGCTATACCCCAGTGTACTATACTATTATTTTTCTGTGACACTGTCAGTCAGACCGCAATGTATTATACACGTATTGTTTGAGACTGTAGGTGAAAATAAACCGCAGAGTTAGATTATTATTTCTGACTCATACACGTATTGTGTGACACTGTAGGTGAAAGTAAACAGCAGTGTTAGATTATTATTTCTGACTCATATAAGTATTGAGTGACACTGTAGGTGGAAGTGAACTGCAGTGTAATATATACTGTATTCTGACTCATACACATATTGCGTGACACTGTAGGTGAAAGTAAACTGCAGTGTTAGATTATTATTTCTGACTCGTATTGTGACACTGTAGGTGGTACATTTTTTGTACAAATTGTGATGTGTGCTGTACCCCACTTTGTTTGTGTTTGTTGATAGATATAGAGGACAAACAATTGAGAGTAGAGCAGGAAGCACATACTAGTGCAGAAGGTGCTGTCACCAGTCATGACAATACAAGTGCGTCAATGTCATCTACTAAGACCAGTGCCCAAGGGCATAGAGGGCTTAAGTCAAGGCATGTAAAATCAAAGAAGCAATAACATTTTACACTGGTAAAGAAAAAAACATCAAAACTAAAGTTAGCTACAGAGAAACATAAAATTGGCAATATGCCATTCACCGCATGAAGTGGCAAGGAAAGACTAAGGCCTTGGCCTTTATTTGTGACTGGTGGTTCTGCCTTTTATGATGATGTAAGCCCTTCTCTCTGTAGAAGTGTCAAAGAAATGAAACTCATTAAGGCACAGGAACCAACGGTATGCTCAGAAACATCACATATCCTGAGGAGAGTCTAAGTGTTTCCGCAGGTGCCATGTGTGAGCCTGACCTTTCCAATCCTGTACTAAAAGAGGAGGCTTCTTCCATAATTTGTGTGCCCTCTGCAAATGTGGGAATGAGTAGCACGAGTCAACATGCTGACATAGAAATTGAGGATGCTTTTGTGGAAATGCACTAGGAAGAGAAGTATATTTGTGTAGTTGAAGCTAATAAGGATGTTGATGATGAGGATGATGTTGGTGTAAATCAGGCACCAGTGGAAACAGTTGTTGCTCATGATATGAAAAAGCCCATTGTCATGCCTGGACAAAATAGAAAAACATCGACCTCTTCTGTATGGAACTATTTCTAACCAAATTCTGGACAAGTGTCAAGCTATCTGTACCCATTGTAAAACCAGAGTAAGTAGAGGTAGGGACCTTAACCATCTAGGAACCTCCTCCCTGTTATATCACTTGTAGCACATTCATAAAAAAAAAATTGACAAATTCAGAAACTTCGGCCTAAAATGTAACAACAACCAGTCCAGTGTAACCTAGCTCCCTTCTCTCTGTTAGATCCAAGCGCCTGCAGTCTCTACCACAACACCTTTATTGTCAGTATTCTCAATCAGAAGTAGTCCTGCATCCAATTTTATAAGCATAACTGACTCCTCTCCTCTTCCGGGCTTACTCAGAAGGATCCTTGAGTGCTACGCTTGTTGTTTTTGTTGTTGTTGTTGTTGTTGTTGTTGTTGCTGCTGCTGTGAGTTACTCTTTATCCCAGAAGGGTACCAGGAATACTACCTGTAGTAGTTTAACAAAACAATTGACTGTTAAACAATCCTTTGAAAGGGGGAGCAAGTATGACAAGAGTCACTCAGTTGCACAGCAGATTACCAATTCCATTACAGCTATGCTAGTACCAGAAGTTCATCCAGTACCAGCCATTAATGCAGTGAGTTTTAGACAGTAAATTTAGGTCCTGTGTCTCCAGTACCAAATCCCATCTAGATTCCACTTCACTTGAAAAACAATTCCTACTATGTACAAGGATGTTAAAAAAAAATTAGTGTCCTCCAAAATGCAATTGTCCACTTACCCACAGATATGTGGACAAGCAGAACAGAGCAAACTAAAGATTACATGCCTTTGGCAGCCCACTGGGTAGGTGTATTGCCTTTAGCAGCAGTAACAGCAGCAGCACCTAACAAATACCAGCTCAGTCAGAGGCAGGCTACTCTGTGTATCACTGGCTTCATTAAGCAGCATAATGCTGACAACCTCTTATAAAAACTCATGGAAATCATTGCAAAATGGCTTACTCCATTTGGACTGTCCTGGGGATTTGTGATTTCGGATAATACCACCACTATTGTGAGAGCATTACAGCTGGGTGAATTCCAACACGTACCTTGTCTTGCTCACACAATTAATTTGGATGTGCAATTTTTTTTGAAATGACAGGGGTGTGCAAGAGATGCTATCTCTGGTCCAAAAACTTTCAACATTCAGCAAGTGCTTATCGAAGATTGCAGCACCTGCAAGTACTGTTGAATTTGCCATGCGATCAGTTGAAGCAGGAGATAGTAACTTGGTGAAGTTCTACACTTTACATGCTTCAGCGGATGGAGAAACAGCAAACGGCCATCCAAGGCTACACAACTACCTATGGTATAGGGAAAGGAGGGAGAATGTACCTTACTCACGCACAGTGGAGAATATTTTCCATGGTTGTGCAAGATTTTCAAACCCTTTGAAGATGCCACATGTGAAGTTAGTTCAGACAATGCCAGCTTGAGTCAGGTAATTCCTCTTATTATACTTAAAGAAAAGCAGCTGGATAAACTGAAGGAGGAGCTGAAACAAAGTGATTCAAATAAGCGTGTCAGGCTTGTAGATTAAGCCCTTTATTCACTTTGCCAGAATTCAAGGGTCGTCAATCTCTTGATATTAGATCACTATATTTTGGCAACCATACTTGATCCTAGGTTTAAATCCTATGTAGTATCTTTCTTTCTGATGGACATAAATCTAGAGAGATGCAAAGAGTTGTTGGTGAACAAATTGTCAGCTCAAGTGGCACGTGGCACGGCAACATCTCCTCCTTCAGTTTCTCCGGTAACTGCTGCTGTCAGGAAAAAACTACATTTTCCTAACAGACCCACTGGTTTTGATGCAGATCAGTCAGTAATACCTTTTGACATCTGGCCAGGCCTAAAATAACTGCCTACAATAAGTAACATGTCTACCTTGACTCCATCTGATACGGTCGCCATTCAAAGAATGGTCGATGATTACTTTAGTGATAGCATCCAAATAGGTATGTCAAACAGTCTGTTCCACTACTGGCAGGAAAAAAGACAATTTGGAGGCCCTTATACAAACAGGCTTTGCTTTACTTAAGTTGCCCACCCTCCAGTGTGTACTCAGAAAGAGTTTTCAGTGCAGCCGGGAACTTTGTCAGCAATTACTTCCCCAAAATGTAGATTACTTCCCCAAAATGTGGAAAAGATGATGTTCAGCAAATTAAATTACCAATTCCACAAGAAAGACCTTTACCGATAATTATGTCCCCACAATATGTGGGGCATACAATACATCCCCTCAAACATAGATATACTTTGTACTATTAGTGCATCTCTAAGTTGAGCATTGTCTGCATAATGAATAAGTACATATTGTATCACTTCAGATGTTTGTATTGAATGGTGTAATTAGTTTTTAAACCTAAAGAGCACAACTAATTGATATTATCACCGCACATAATTACACCTTTGGAGTAGGTATAAGCCTTTGGATTCCTACTTTACAGTATTCCTGCCCTGCCTTTTGAAAAAGCTGCCCTGCTGTGCAGCAATGCGCTGAAGGTTTCAGGTGTACTACATTATTCCCTGTGAACGGTGAATATACACTTCATTGCTGCTTGATATACTGGTGCCGGACCCACGGGTAATAATAATTATAGCCTGACACCACTGCCCTACAGAGCTCAGTTCATTTCAGCCTCCGGTAGTCATCAGCTTGAGATGGAAACGCTCGGGCCTACTAGCACTCTCACCGCCCGTCCCGTCTCCCATTGGCTGGCAACTGTTTCCAGATGCATCGCTGATTACAGCACACTAAGGATTAATTTGGAGGCTATTAAGCCACTTATGGGCTCAGCGGTGAGCTAACACGTTTATATCTGTCTAAATGCATTCACTCAGGTGACATACCAGTGGATCTGGCAGACTGTATAAAAATGGAGTGCCGCCCCTGTTTCCCTATAGATGGGTGACCAAGTGGTAATATATCCAATACCACTGGACACCTAGTGCACTTTTTGTTCTATTCATTCAGCGAACAGGCGGTTTCATTTTATTTAATTCTGTATTTCTTGAATTTATTCTGTGAGATATACCATGGTATTTTTATATGTCTTTTAAGTGGATGTTTTTTGGACAGCATGTCACCTTGAGAAAAACGCCCTGCATGGCGTTGAAACGTTGGTGCTATATCATGCATTTTGTTATTTGAATATATCACCTTTTTCAACAAATCCAATGAGTGCCGCCTGGTTCCTGTTTTGCTGTTGGGGGGATTGCTACACTCCCGCCCACGGGACCTTTCCGTATATATATATATATATATATATATATATATTGTCAAAGTCGAAAAATATTGTAGTACACACACCGCGTACTAACAACACACACATGCCCGCTGCGCGTGCACTTGTTCCGCCGTGCGTGCACATATCTGCAATTTGCGTATGATCGCTCCCGCGGTCCTGCGCGTGGTATGGGTATTTACGGCGGAGTTTGTGAGCGCATAGAGGGTTATCAAAACATTACATATTTAACCCAAATAGTGCACATTGTACACATAGCCCCCCTGCACCACATCAGCAAGTATCAACAGTTTAAATGATTCCAGGACTAAGGAATTTGACTTTGCATGATAGGAAGGGACAGACTAAGGTTATAAGGTGATGTCTAGTATCCAGCTGTAGGGTATTTTAAGGGTAACATTCCGGTGTTGGTTAGAGGAAGATCGCATGTTCCTGCGTATAGTTATGTGCAGAAGTAGAATATAGATATAAACTGTATTTACTGTATATTATGTACGGGACTGCGTACGCAACGTAAAGACATACGCACGGTCGCGTGTTTACGCAACGTGCGTAAGGGTACGACCGCTAAGTACAAATTACACAATAGCATTGTTTAGTTTAGGGGCGGAACAGTAGCCATGCTACAATAGCACAAATTGCTCGGTTTCCAAAATTTAGTTTAAATAAAACCTTTTTTACTGTATTACCTCTGGTACTAAGGCTGTTTATCTGAATGAAAGTTAATTTTCTGTACAGAAAAACCAAAGTGTATTTGAGTGAACGAACGTTAGTGTGCAAACATAATAAAGGTTTTGTGGACCCAGTGAATTCAGGATCCCGTAGAAGTGGTACACCAGGTGAGTGGAGACCTGGTGGCGTAAGAATAGCTGGCTCACGTTTCTAGAGATTGAAGTACAAAGGAGCAAGGTAGCAGAGTACCGCGGCCCAAGAGGTCAGCGAGGCTTAGAGTACCGCAGCCCAGGGGGTTAGCGAGGTTGACCCATATAGGCCAGTTTTTGATACGCTCCGGCTGAGGTTTCGCAGCCTGAAAAATAGATTCCATTGGTCGTACGGCGGATAAGTAACAAGTACCTATACGCTGTGCGATTGGACCACGCGTGAGTGCGTGCAATAGTTAGCGCAACGTGATACTCTTATTACGAGCTTTGCGTAAAATCGCGGTATCATTAGTGCTGAATATAGCATACGCAAGCATGATTTGTGTATAATAACGGTTTAGGGAGTTTTCGCTGGTCTCACTCAGGAACTCTCCAACGACCAATATTTACTGGAAAGGGTAAGTCACTCCCAGAAACTTCCAGTGAATAGAGGTTACACAGGGCCCTAGGTTGGGTACGTACCTTCGCTAACGACAGTGTATGGTAGTATTGGTCAATGTGGGCGGTGAGTGGGTGAAAGCACTCGGAGGACTTTCACCGTTGCCTTATATTGAGTATTTTGGTTATTTTTGTGGGATTAGCCAAAAGGACTATACCTGCAAAATAATGGGGGCCAGTTGCTCAAGTAAGGGACGGTCAACCAGGGTTCAGGTTGACATTCCGTGGCCCAGGGGGTCGGCGAGGTACATAATGTGTGAGAAGCATGGACCACACACTGAAGTTTTTTGCAATGAATGGGAACGTATGACTGTGGAAGATAGGGAACCATTCCCTAAGGTAGGCAGTTTTGAACCAGAGGTATTGCAGAATTTAAGGAGTAGGATATGTCTAATAAAATCCAGAAAACAAAGGATTCGACATACAGATTGTTTAAGCTTATGGCAGCAAGAGGGCGATATGCAAGGGAAATTAACATATGCAGCAGGTTCCAAACCTAGCGGGAATGAGAACACAAACACACCATTGTCGACACAGGTCGAAGGAGAACAGAAGGCTACAGTCAATGATACATCCGTAAATGATAGTAATATGAAAGAGCAATGTATTAACCCTAACTTTTGCAAAATGTATCTTGTTTTGAAGTCTCTCCAAGGTTTTAGGTCACAGGGAGATGAAGGATTCAGCCAAATCGCAGCTCTCCTCCAAGCAGTCATGTTGCAGGAAACTCAGGTGGGACCTGTCCAACCAGGTAGAGCAGTAACAGTATTCCCCAATGAAAGAACTGGTGAGGTCACAGCTACCGGTAAGTATGAGACAGTTCATTACACAGAAACAACAACACCACACAGTAAACAGATTAGGAACGGAACGGTAGGATTACACCCTGTCTTGGAAATAGTAACTCCCAATGGGAGAACCGATAGTCAGGAAGTAGTCCTCACCAGGAATAATGCAATATATTGCCCGTGGCCCAGAGATGAGCTGCGATCAATCATTTCAGAATTCCTCGACCCTCGGAAGCATTTAGCCAGATGTCAGAAATTTATCAGAGATCTGGGTAATGTGTATGAACCGACAAACCAACATTGGCGGACATTTTTGAAAGCATGCCTACTCCCTAATATTGACACCCAAAAATTCATCACTGATTGTAGATTAGAGTCGGACAGTCCTATGACTGACAGAAACAATCAGGAAAATATAGAACGAATTAATAGGCAACTAGAGTTGTGTTTCCCCACTGAGTGGAGAAGAATTTTCTCCATAAAACAGAGGGAAAATGAAATGACATCTGAATATTTCCACCGAGCACTGCAGGAAATGGATAGATACATGGGGGTATCAGATACAGGGAACGATACGAAATACAGGAAGGTAGCTGTGTCTGTACTAATGGACGGACTCGATAAGACAGTAAGGGACAGAGTACAAACATCTTTGCCTAATTGGAGAGGGGTCACAGTAGCTTGCCTTAGAGAGTGCGCAATTGTACACCACAAAAATATTGGTAGGCGTAGAAAACAACAAGAGGAGAGGCTGAGGATTGAAAGTATGTAGGCTCTTACACCAAAGTCTCATCAGCCCAAGCCCCAAAACCCTAGTAGTAACAAAAGACCGAGAATATGTTACATTTGTAAAAACAAAGGACATTTTGCTAAAGATTGTAAGAGTAGTAGAGCACATAGCCAATATAGACCCCTAGACAGAGAAAACAAGCCACGTTATTAAACACATAGACGGGATCAAGGGACATATAGTAAGGAATCACGATACAGTATAGAAAAACACAGATTCGGTTAAATGGGAAGAACAGAATAAATGCAACTTTACCTTTTTGACAGAACTTACTGGGCTTAGGAGGAGGCCTCTAAACTTCTGCTTCTCTCTCTCGCAGAAGTGACCTCTAAGTAATTTAACAGGAGTTTTGTTAGAGATGGTATACATATAGAGTGCTCCCACCCAGGAAGCACAAAATATGTTAAAATACCCACAAAGACTAATATTGCATTCCACTGTTTTAGATGCATGTCCATCACAGGTAGAGAAAATTATCTCAAGGATACCGGGTTCCCTATGAACTTAGAATGGACAAGACACTGGATTGATGGCTGGGATAGTCCCAGTAGAGATATAACACACATAGAATTTTTTTGAAGGGGAACAGACTGATTAGGAAATCATTCTCCGTAGTGCCCAATCCAGAGATGTCAAACTTTGTAAAATCTTCTTTGCCTTTACAAACTTACCTGTTACTAAACTCTGTAATTTGTCTTCAAAGTTTCCTCTTCATTTCTTACGTTCACTGACAGGATTATAGTTCAAACGCCACATGCCTACTCGGTCTTTCAGAAGCTCTGCCTAAATCCATTATATCTCACCAGCATAGGGACACCAGTATCAGTGTGCCTGGTCATGCACAAAGGGTGGAGAATGGGAATACTGATGAAGATAGACTGTGCATAGATACCGATATACATGATGGTGTGACAGCCTGATGGTGAACGCAAATCTGACAAATTTTCTTTTTAGTATTTCCCCCCTTCTTTTCACTTTCCACAGATGGTTTACTTCACACAACTGATAATACACAACAGTTAAACACATTGAAATGCAAGATTTATGTTCCCTACAGAAAGGTCGCTGACCCGGAGAGAACATCGTATCACTGGAGTGTCTGTTCCGGGAAGGTTGAGAGGCAGGACTGTTGTCACAGCACCTGAGGGCGGAGAACAACAAGACCAAGAGGCGGTTGTAGCACCAGTTTTTCTTTTTTATTATTTTCTCCATCTTCTACTACCCTCCTTCTCTCCTTCCCTTTCCTCCTCCCCCTTCTTGTTTCCTTTCTCTCCCCTTAACAAGATGGACCTACCCCAAGAGACTGCATTCCGGGTTTTCCTGTTAACCCTGTTGTTGACCAGAACAGTCTGTTTTGGTGAGAGTCCCAGAGAGGTCGAGAAAGGATCTGGAATGGGTTCTGATGGCGAGGATGGATTTGTAGAATTCCAAGAGCAACACATCACTCGAGCAAAGGCGAGTATCAGAAAACGATCTGGTAGTCAGGGAGCTCGGAAGCACTGTGAAGGGTTATTGGCTGAGGAAAATTGCATTTGTAAAAATTGTGAGAACTTAGTTGAGGATGGGTGCATCCAGAGATGTCAGTCCAGACTTAATATCAACATGGACCGTCATCCATTGAGTGATTACCACTCATTAGTGGGTAAGGTTTTAAACCAAACAGAATGCTGGGTGTGCTCACAAGTACCTCAAGGTCAGAGCAAGTCAGGATTAGTACCGTACCCTTTAGCAATAGATGAGGTACTCGAATTACGGGGTGGGAGACCGGTGGACAAGAAATTTTATATTTCTAGGCCCCCTAGTTTGAAGCTCCACCAGTATCATGTAGATAGATCCTTATTATGCTTCAACATTTCCAATCTCCGAAAACCAGGAAATTGGGAGGTGACATGGAATAACCAGACCATGGCCTTTTCACACAGAGCTGATAGGATACCCATAGACTCTGAACTTGTACGCCAAATAGCCAACAGTGGAAGGTATTTTCGGTATAGGTATACTCAAGGAAGCAAGACCATGTGGGTTGGAGAAGTATCACCAGGGTACTGTGCTCATATCATACAGCCAGATACTTGTACTGAACAGATGAGAGAACTAGGGATTGGGTTTTTCACTTGGAAAGTTTGTAATATGGTAATGTCATATTCTGTCCCATATGTTCTCCCCAATGATGCCTATTTCATATGTGGGAGGAAGGCGTATAAGTGGCTTGCCCCAAACTCAGAGGGATTGTGTTATGTTGGAAGAGTGTTGCCAGAGGTCATGACCATAACCCATGATAAGATGAAAGATGTTCACCGCAGTGCTCAGGCTCCTTTTACTCATACTCACTATGAACACATCTTCAAGAGACACCTCATAGATAGGACAGAGCACGTAGCCTCTGATTTGATCCACGAATCCACCGGGATTCAATTCCTTCTCGCATTAAACATCACTCGTACTGCCAGAGGAATTATAAATTATAGGTATATCCATGCGCTAGCGAACTTGACAGATAATATCACTGAGATGTATGACGACACCTTCAGGTATACGGGTAGGGAGTTGCAAGCTTACAAAACGGAACTGATCCAGCACAGGATGGTCCTTAATTATATCACAGCCGTGACGGGTGGGTACTGTGTCACTTTGGCAACTCAATATGGTGTGAAGTGCTGCACGTATATTACAAACAGCACTGATGACCCAACCGAGATCATCGATCAAAAGATGGACGATATCTTGCAGTTGAAGTGGGAGTTCCGAAGGAGACACAACCTTACCCTGACAGCTGTGAGTAATGAACTGACCGGCTGGGTCTCATGGTTGAACCCACGCAATTGGTTCTCAGGTTTAGGAGAATGGGCTCAAAATGTTATTATGAGTGTAGGAAAGTTTCTCCTTTGTATCCTGGGAATCGTCATAATTTTTGGTTTGATATTTAGGTGTGTTCGAATTCTGATGCGGCGCAAGCACGGCACAAAATTGATGAGTTTAAGGAGCGGGGGCACTGTTACAGCAGCAGATTTAATTTATGACCCATCCATAGAGACAATGTTATGATAAGGATTGCAAATGAATTCCATGGCCTGTTTCTTTCACCCGTTTTTTCTTTGTCTCCCCCTTTGCCCAGATACACCGATCCGGAAAAGACATCGACTACATCCAAGAATGATTACGAAAATGTTATGTGAATGTATTTTAGATATGTGTCTTATCTTCATCTCTACAACCTTCAGTTAGCGACACACATAGTCGACAGGTGATATCCACATATATTAGCATTCACATATGTTCCCCCTCCATGTATCATCAACTAAATGTGAACCTCATTTGTTGGAACAAGAAGCCGAAAAGAGCTCGGTAGTGTTTGTTGGCCCACTTACAGACCCTTAATACGGGATAAGAAGGATTTAATGTATACTTCGCAATACCTCAAAGCTTATCTAGAACATATACGGCACGATGATACAAGCCCCTCAGACATGGATACATACATACATGCTTTTACTATCCCACTAGGTCATACATTTCCCACCTACACCTCTCCCCCTACCATCCAATCATCTGTAGATATTGTATTGTATATTTTTCTGTTTAGTGTTTAGATAGTGGCAGTTATTGTTGACTGCCAAAGGGTGGACTGTCAAAGTCGAAAAATATTGTAGTACACACACCGCATACTAACAACACACACATGCCCGCTGCGCATACACTTGTTCCGCCGTGCGTGCACATATATCCGCAATTTGCGTATAATCGCTCCTGCGGTCCTGCGCGTGGTATGGGCATTTATGGTGGAGTTTGTGAGCGCATAGAGGGTTATCAAAACATTACATATTTAACCCAAATAGTGCACATTGTACACATAGCCCCCCTGCACCACATCAGCAAGTATCAACAGTTTAAATGATTCCAGGACTAAGGGATTCGCCTTTGCATGATAGGAAGGGACAGACTAAGGTTATAAGGTGATGTCTAGTATCCAGCTGTAGGGTATTTTAAGGGTAACATTCCGGTGTTGGTTAGAGGAAGATCGCATGTTCCTGCGTATAGTTATGTGCAGAAGTAGAATATAGATATAAACTGTATTTACTGTATATTATGTATGCGGCGGGAATCCAGAGGAGACCACCCACAAGAGCAGTTGAGAAAGACATCGCCCACCTTTTCAAATCAACCTATGACCTCTCCTGTAATGTAAAGATGCATCTCTGTGTCCAATGGACAAAGGAATTACAGTATTCATTGTATTGCTTTTGGAAGTAGTGTATAATAAGCCTGTTGCTGCCTGGTCGGTCAGAAGACTCTTAACGCTATCTACCTGATTAGCGGAGGACTAGACCTGGTTGCGCAAGCGAATATTCTCACGTATGTACATTGACTGTAGCCATTTACTCTGTTGTATTGTAGTATATAAATTGTATTTTTATCCCCTTCCAGATATATATACGCTGAGGTGTCGGAGCCCAGTGTTTAACTACACATCGGTGTTGTGTCCTCTTTTCCCTGCTAGGGTTTAAAGCGTATTACATTACCTAACTGTATAAGGTTTTAAAAGTGTATTGATAAGGTGTGTACGCTCTGCGGGTACTTTGTACCGCCAGCGCTGCATAAGGTTTTAGGTTGTAACATCATTGCAGTGCTTTGCTGCATAAGGTTTAGAGTGTAATAATATCATTGCATTGCATTACTAATAAGGTTTAAAGTATATCAAGAGTGTGTGCGCGCTGTGTGTACTTTGTACCCCCAGCGCAGCGTTTGTACGCTAAGTCCGTACACGGTACGGGACTCTGTATGCAAATAGCGTACAAAGGGGGTCATTCCGAGTTGTTTGATCAGTATTTTTTTCTCGCAACGGAGCGATTAGTCGCTAATGCGCATGCGCAATGTCCGCAGTGCGACTGCGCCAAGTAAATTTGCTATGCAGTTAGGTTTTTTACTCACGGCATTACAAGGTTTTTTGTTCGTTCTGGTGATCGTAATGTGATTGACAGGAAGTGGGTGTTTCTGGGCGGAAACTGGCCGTTTTATGGGTGTGTGTGAAAAAACGCTACCGTTTCTGGGAAAAACGCGGGAGTGGCTGGAGAAACGGAGGAGTGTCTGGGCGAACGCTGGGTGTGTTTGTGACGTCAAACCAGGGACGAAACTGACTGAACTGATCGCAGATGCCGAGTAAGTCTGGAGCTACTCAGAAACTGCTAAGAAGTGTCTATTCGCAATTCTGCTAATCTTTCGTTCGCAATTTTGATAAGCTAAGATTCACTCCCAGTAGGCGGCGGCTTAGCGTGTGCAAAGCTGCTAAAAGCAGCTTGCGAGCGAACAACTCGGAATGAGGGCCAAAGTACGTAGCGTGTGTATTAAGTCTAACGGCCGCAGCGACTCCATGGTAAAAGTGTGTTTAAAGGTATAGCTTTATGGTTTAAGATAATGTCGTCATTATCAATATATATATATATATATATATACCGAATGTATTTCCAGACCACAGATCCAGAATAGAGGGCACTCACCAGTCCAACTTCAGTTAAAAGAATTTATTGGTACATCAGAGTCAATTCATAATTCACAATTGAATCTCAAGGGGAGCAGCCCCCCAATGAGAGCCTACCGAAGGGGTCCAAATCTGCGCCAGTTGTTAATGCGACCCATGATGCAGCCAACTAAGATCTCTTCACATTGGTTGAGATCAGGGAGAACGGGTTGCTTTAAATGCAAAGGTTGCACAACCTGTAACTCGATGATAAGTGGAAGAGATATCCGACATCCGCACAATGGAACCAAAATTAAGATCCGCCATAATCTTACTTGTACGAGTGCCTTTGTTATTTATGTGGTTATTTGCCCCTGTGGTTTATATTATACTGGAATGACAAGCAGGTCATTCAGGGACAGAATGGCTAACCACAGATACTCGATTAGGACAGCAATTGATACAAAAGAAACTGATAAACCGGTAGCGAAACATTTCCTCCAGTACAATCATCAGGTCTCATCCTTACGGTGTATGGTCATTGACCAGGTTCCGGAATTGGTGCGAGGTGGCGACCGAGTACTCGCACTGAAGAAACTTGAAGCACGTTGGATTTATACATTGGATACTGTCGTACCACGTGGGTTAAATGAGAATAACCCACTGAAATTCTTTATACATTGAAAAATTTAGGGTACAACAGAATGTGTCCTATCCTAATTGGTCTTTAGCGAGAAGTACATTGAAAATTAGAGTATTATATTATTTGAGTTATACCTATACCATTCATGAGCTAATTTATCATACTATTAATTAGTTGTTTTAATTTATGTCACATATGGATTGCCCGACATACACATTTGGTCCCATTGGGTCTAATATGGTGTGACTGACAATCCATTGTGGGAGGGTGATGTGTATTTTAATGTGGTGTGGTGATGGCTTATGGGCTCCTCTATATAATGTTAGACACACTTTATATAATGCTAAATACGTTCTGTGACAATTATGCATATTACTGACTAATGGTATTTCCTTTGGAGATATTATGTATAATGTGAAGCCCCTCTAGTTGTTAATAGATGGAACGCAAAAAAAGTTCCGCTATGAGACGCATAGATCGCACTTCCGGTTACGCGCTATGGCGCGACGGATATGACGTGACGGACGTTAGGTGGAGATAGGCTCAGTAATGCCGGTGGACCGCAAAGAGGATACTTCCGGTAGGAACGATAGTTAGAAACCCCGGTTAGTACTGTAATTAGTCTAGATATTGATGTGTGTTCGTCATTCATGTATAATGCCTATGTATCCTATGTCATGATTACGCGATGTGCACTGTATAGACGTTTGATGATGGAGAGAAACAATATAGAGAACCTAAGGTGTGCTAATGGGGTAATGCACTTCCGGTAATTAAGATAATTAATTGATTGTGTGCAGTATATAGGGGAGCCCGTGAGAGGTTGTCAGTATGCTTATTCTTGGTATGCTGAGCAGATGTCTCCTTGGTTGTCTTGAAAAAGGCTTGCTTAAGCCGAAACGTCGACATTTATGAATTGACTCTGATGTACCAATAAATTCTTTTAACTGAAGTTGGACTGGTGAGTGCCCTCTATTCTGGATCTGTGGTCTGGAAATACATTCGGTATATGTGGATGTCCCTATTTGGGCTTTCTTGAGGAGCACCCCTATGGTGACTATTGACTGCTGTGAGTGCGGACATTACAAATTGATATATATATATATATATATATATACCCCCATGAAGTTTATTCATTTTTATTAAATATTATTAATTTATACTCACTGTTGTCATATATATTATTAAGTGCTACCTTGGTATTATCAGGATTTTGGTACTTACCGATAAATCCCTTTCTCCGATTCCACAGGGGCCACTGGAGCGTAGTTACAATGGGGAAATAGTAGGCAGTAATTGGGAGCTGGCACGTTAAAATTCTAACACTGTGGCTAGCTCCTCCCCTACTATCTCCCCTCCAAGCCAGTCTACGTAAAACTGTGCCCGAGGAGAGCTGGAATAAACAAACCTTAAGGTAGAGGAGGTTAATGACGCACTGTAAACCAGGATAACCCAAACCAAACCTGGAACAGAACCTGACAAAAAACCAGGCTAGCCTGAACTCAACAAGCAGTCATATGGTGATCTGCAAATTGTTAAGCAAAAAACAAGGAGGAACAGCGCTGGGCGGGCATCCAGTGGCCCCTGTGGAATCGGAGAAAGGGATTTATCGGTAAGTACCAAAATCCTGATTTCTCCTTCATCCACTAGGGGCCACTGGAGCGTAGTTACAATGAGGACGTCCCAGAGCTCCCAAAACGGGTGGGAGAGCGCTGAGAGTCCTGTAAAACCGCTCGGCCAAACTGTGATGCAGAGGCCGCAAAAGTGTCAAACTTGTAGAATTTGACAAAACGAATGTCGGTCCGACCCAGTCGCCGCCCGACATAAAGTATTCATGGAGACACCACGGGCAGCTGCCCACGAAGGTCCCACAACGCGCGTAAAGTGCGCTGAAATGGAAAACGGAGGCTCCCGAGCAACCGCCAAGAAGACTGTCTGATGGTCAGATGTATCCAATAGCCCAGCATATGCTGGGACCCCTGCTATTTAGTACGGGAGCCTCGTACAGAACAAAGAGGAAAAACACTTTGTCGAATAGCCTAAGATCTCTGTAGAGAGAGTCGGCGAGCCCTGACAACATTCAAAGAGGACTGAAAGACACTAGTGTCAGATTTATATGAAAAACGTACATCCCCTCTGGAAGGGACGACCGCTGAGGCCGAAGCTCAGCCGGGGGAGTTGCCAATAGAGTACTCCCTGAAAAAGAGCTCGAATTTACGGCCGCCAGGCAAATCTCTTTTGGAAGAAAACCGAAAAAAGGAAGAGACCTAAAACTCAGGTCAATGTGGTTTGAAGCACAGCCGAGCAAAACCTCCCAGAGAAACCAAGGATGACGGCTGAATGGTAACTGAAAGAAGGGGAAAACCCCTTTTATCCTTATTATGTCCCTTAAAGTTTTCCAAAAGTGGCAAAAGCGAGAAGAGGTAACAGACTTCTGAAATCGGGGCCCAGTAGGCCTAACCGAACTAGGGAACTCCTCCCTTCTGAGGTCTCGTGAACAGTCACACGGTCAAACGAAACCCGTGTAAGATGAACAAAGAAAAGGACCCTGTTGAAGTAGACAGTCCAGTCGAGGTAGGAGCTAAGGCTCCTCTACTGACAACAGGTGTAGCTGTATCTTCAAGTCATGCTAGGCCCAACCAGAGCCACCGAGAGGACTAGGACGCATATTCCCCTCCTGTGTTATCGACCGTGAGGTAGAAATAGAAAAGGAGGCAGGATAGAATAACCCAAAACTCCCAGGAACCTTTTGCCGCCAGAGCTCACGTCCGAGAGTAGTAAAGGGTTAAAGAGTCAGTCAGAACGCCCTGAGGTCGATCCGAAATCTCCGCCCACAGCGGACCAGCTGACAAAACTCCGGGGGATGTTCCCTCATCTGGGAGTCTGACCTGGTGGCTTGACCTGGAAAGAAGATTGTTGTCCTCCGCTCAGAGGGGAGTGTAGGCGACCACTCATTACGTCGCCGCCTGACTGAAGAAATAGAGTACCTGGTACCAAGGAAGGAAAAATCCTCCGACGGACCTGTTGAGAAAACGTCTATGAGGAGCATAAATTGGATCTGTGTCGAACCAGAAGCTCCTGGATCCTCCGGACATTCAGAATCCCCTAATGTACAGAGTGGGATAATAGCAGTAGATTGTCCCATTAGGGAACCAACGTTACCTCCTGCCTTTGAAAAAGGGTTATTCTGCGAACTTTCTGAACCCTGTGGGATCGGAAGAGAGACCGAAAGGAAAGGACTGACAGTGAAAATGAGAATCCTGTAATGTGAATCTGAGAAAAGCCCGATGAGGGAACCAAACCGAAATCAGTAAACAGGCATCTCTGAAGACAAGGGACACGTAAAACTCCCTTTCTTGTTCAAACTAGCAATCACCTATAGATTGTAAGCTTGCGAGCAGGGCCTTCCTACCTCTGTCTGTCTGTTTTTACCCAGTTTTGTTCTATTACTGTTGTTCTAATTGTAAAGCGCAACGGAATATGCTGCGCTATATAAGAAACTGTTAATAAATAAATAAATAAATAAATCACCGACTGAAAGGATTCTAAGGCCAGAATAGGCCTGGCCGAGCCAACTGGCTTTGGAACGTGAAAAGAAAACAAAGGCCTGAGAACTGTCCCGATTCAAATGGTATGTGAAAAACAGGGATCAACACCCTCTGCGGTTAGAAGCATATGGAGCGCCGCCTGCAGTATGACTCTATTGTCATCGTAAATCGGCCGATCCATGCCGAGTGACTCCTGAGACGGTTGTACCCCAAAATCTAGTCTGTAACCGCCCAAGCCTTCTCCCACCAACCTGCGCCTACCCTGGGACCCTCCAGGTGGTAGGAAAGTCTGACCTGTAGTGGGTGTATAGGATGACCTAAAATCAGACTGGACCGAGGATGTTGAACCTCTGCTTCAGCCTTTTTACCCTGAGATCCCCTGGCTACTGAGATATCGCCCGTGTGGAGTCAAAAGCTTGAAAGGGCACAGAAAAATCTAAAGGAAAAACCGGTAAAAGTCTATCTTGGAGCTGGAGCAGTAGTAGGAGAAAGCAAAGTGGACTTACCTCCAATGGTTCAAGAAATCCTGCAGAAAGTTCCTTCCCTGAACCATCTGCCCCGTAGGATTTCATGTTCACCTGTCACTGTCGCAGCCCCAGAGGTCATCGGGTTAAGACAGCCCAAGCGAAAATGCAGGTTCCAAGCCTGCATACGTGGAGACCTCCAAAGAAACATAACGCAGAATCGTGATTCTGACCTGTACCAAAGTATCAATTGATCCTGATGCGAAACATCCTGTAACCTAGAGGACAATTGTTCCACAACCTACCTGCTCCGGACCAGGTAGAACCCTGCTGCCGTATATATGTCTTCGATGGATCCCTGAGCCAGGTTGCCTCAGGAAAACGGCAGCTTGTTGGACCAGCGATACATCGAGGGGTATACCCTGGAGAGGTTCTGATACCCTTTCCTGCCGTCTGCGGGGAAAGGATAGGAAAACAAACATTGTTTGATACCTGAAATTGTGTATTCGGGTGTCTGCCGGTCGCCTACCGGAGCCCGCCCAGCTCATCCGAAACTGGACCAGTCGCTGTCATTTCGTCATCGGCGTCGACCCCTGATGGACTTGACGTGTCCGCCTCTTTCACCTGCAGTATCAGACGAACTGCTGTATAATGCACCTGGATATTCTGAGACACTGGTTTAGACTCCACAGAAAACAGACATCATTAGTAGGGTAACATGGAAGGTTAGGACAAATAAAGAAAACTAGAAAGACGGTTGTTGAGTTGGGTGCACAAACATGGAAGGTTAGCAAGGTTCCTTTAGAAACCTGGAGAGGTGAAATGACGTACAAGGTCTCTGGTTAACAGCGACATTACCTGCATAATCTGAGCTGTTCAAACAGGAGTGTCCTGCAGGTGCGTGGAGGGCTATGCAGAAGGCTCCACCGCATACTGCACACCTAAGAGGGAATTCTTTGACTATCCCAGGTGAGACAAACAAAAGGAGAAAAGGCGGTTAAATAAACACAGCCCTATGTAAGGTCTACACTATAATGTATAGTGACCGATACGATTCAAATAAACCTTCTGGAGCAGCGGAGACCTGAACCAGGAGCGCTGCGCCATGGGACAGGAGTCTTAGCCCTAGGCTATAGGATCTCCCCCCCCTGTACAGATACCCGCTACTAGCGTACTGAGTCACAGCGCTATCTGTCTGATGCCTTACGCACATTCCCCAAATTACTAATAGCATTAGTAACTAGTGACACCAAAGGAATAATAAAGGGAAGGCAACACCCCGCCCTGTATGTAGTGTACCGCTAATTTAGGTGCACCAGATGTTTCTCGTAGGTTCCGCTGGCTTTCCAGAATGGTGGCCAGCCTGTGAGAAAAGATGGGGGAAAATGGTATTGCTTGTTTTATCCCCTATGCATTATTGTATGCACATATCTATATACAGCCCACACACACTTAAATATATATAC
Organism: Pseudophryne corroboree; assembly: GCF_028390025.1. Lineage (NCBI taxonomy): Eukaryota > Metazoa > Chordata > Amphibia > Anura > Myobatrachidae > Pseudophryne > Pseudophryne corroboree. The sequence goes on from NC_086451.1 coordinate 284,232,771, forward strand.
AAACATATATATATATATATATATATACATAAACTCACCACAGTGAACCCAACCGGGTAGATAAATACTGTCTATGTGAACCTAATAGGGTATATAAATACTGTGTATTTGTAGGGTAAAGACTAGAGATGAGCGGGTTCGGTTCCTCGGAATCCAAACCCCCCCGAACTTCAGCCTTTTTACACGGGTCCGAGGCAGACTCGGATCTTCCCGCCTTGCTCGGCTAACCCGAGCGCGCCCGAACGTCATCATCCCACTGTCGGATTCTCGCGAGGCTCGTATTCTATCGCGAGACTCGGATTCTATATAAGGAGCCGCGCGTCGCCGCCATTTTCACACATGCATTGAGATTGATAGGGAGAGGACGTGGCTGGCGTCCTCTCCATTAGAATAGATAGAGACACTTGAGTTGATTACTTAGTAATTTTGGGGAGCATTAGGAGTACTCAGAGTGCAGAGTTTTGCTGATAGTTAGTTACTAGTGACTGACCACCACCAGTTTTATTTATTATTTAATATAATCCGTTCTCTGCCTGAAAAAAAACGATACACAGTCACATACCATATCTGTGCTCAGCCTCAGTGTGCTGCATGATAATATCATCTATGTATATCTGACTGTGCTGAGTGCTCACTGCTCACACAGCTGAATTGTGGGGGAGACTGGGGTGCAGTCATAGCAGGAGTACAGTGCACACTTTTGCTGCCAGTGTGACTGACCAGTGACCACCAGTATATTGTCTGCCTGAAAAAGTTAAACACTCCTGTGGTGTTTTTTTTTTTAATTCTATAAACGCATTCTGCTGACAGTGTCCAGCAGGTCCGTCATTCATTATATTATATAAATATTTACCTGCAGTAGTGTTATAATTTTTTTGTTCATCTCTATCATCTTTATCATCTCTATACTAGCAGACGCAGTACGGTAGTCCACGGCTGTGGCTACCTCTGTGTCGTCAGTGCTCGTCCATAATTGTATACCTACCTGTGGTGGGTTTTTTTTTCTATCTTCTTCATACTAGTAGTTTAGGAGTCTGCTGACAGTGTCCAGCAGGTCCGTCATTATATTATATATACCTGCAGTAGTGATATATATATATTTTTTATATCATTACCATCTCTATACTAGCAGACGCAGTACGGTAGTCCACGGCTGTAGCTACCTCTGTGTCGTCAGTGCTCGTCCATAATTGTATACCTACCTGTGGTGGGGTTTTTTTTTCTATCTTCTTCATACTAGTAGTTTAGGAGTCTGCTAACAGTGTCCAGCAGGTCCGTCATTATATTATATATACCTGCAGTAGTGATATATATATATTTTTTATATCATTATCATCTCTATACTAGCAGACGCAGTACGGTAGTCCACGGCTGTAGCTACCTCTGTGTCGTCAGTGCTCGTCCATAATTGTATACCTACCTGTGGTGGGGTTTTTTTTTCTATCTTCTTCATACTAGTAGTTTAGGAGTCTGCTGACAGTGTCCAGCAGGTCCGTCATTATATTATATATACCTGCAGTAGTGATATATATATATTTTTTATATCATTATCATCTCTATACTAGCAGACGCAGTACGGTAGTCCACGGCTGTAGCTACCTCTGTGTCGTCAGTGCTCGTCCATAATTGTATACCTACCTGTGGTGGGGTTTTTTTTTCTATCTTCTTCATACTAGTAGTTTAGGAGTCTGCTGACAGTATCCAGCAGGTCCGTCATTATATTATATATACCTGCAGTAGTGATATATATATATTTTTTATATCATTATCATCTCTATACTAGCAGACGCAGTACGGTAGTCCACGGCTGTAGCTACCTCTGTGTCGTCAGTGCTCGTCCATAATTGTATACCTACCTGTGGTGGGGTTTTTTTTCTATCTTCTTCATACTAGTAGTTTAGGAGTCTGCTGACAGTGTCCAGCAGGTCCGTCATTATATTATATATACCTGCAGTAGTGATATATATATATTTTTTATATCATTATCATCTCTATACTAGCAGACGCAGTACGGTAGTCCACGGCTGTGGCTACCTCTGTGTCGTCAGTGCTCGTCCATAATTGTATACCTACCTGTGGTGGGGTTTTTTTTTCTATCTTCTTCATACTAGTAGTTTAGGAGTCTGCTAACAGTGTCCAGCAGGTCCGTCATTATATTATATATACCTGCAGTAGTGATATATATATATTTTTTATATCATTATCATCTCTATACTAGCAGACGCAGTACGGTAGTCCACGGCTGTAGCTACCTCTGTGTCATCAGTGCTCGTCCATAATTGTATACCTACCTGTGGTGGGGGTTTTTTTTCTATCTTCTTCATACTAGTAGTTTAGGAGTCTGCTGACAGTGTCCAGCAGGTCCGTCATTATATTATATATACCTGCAGTAGTGATATATATATATTTTTTATATCATTATCATCTCTATACTAGCAGACGCAGTATGGTAGTCCACGGCTGTGGCTACCTCTGTGTCGTCAGTGCTCGTCCATAATTGTATACCTACCTGTGGTGGGGTTTTTTTTTCTATCTTCTTCATACTAGTAGTTTAGGAGTCTGCTGACAGTGTCCAGCAGGTCCGTCATTATATTATATATACCTGCAGTAGTGATATATATATATATTTTTTATATCATTATCATCTCTATACTAGCAGACGCAGTACGGTAGTCCACGGCTGTAGCTACCTCTGTGTCGTCAGTCACTCGTCATCCATAAGTATACGAGTATCCATCCATCTCCATTGTTTACCTGAGGTGCCTTTTAGTTGTGCCTATTAAAATATGGTGAACAAAAATGTTGAGGTTCCAAAAATAGGGAAAGATCAAGATCTACTTCCACCTCGTGCTGAAGCTGCTGCCACTAGTCATGGCGGAGACGATGAAATTCCATCAACGTCGTCTGCCAAGGCCGATGCCCAATGTCATAGTACAGAGCATGTAAAATCCAAAACACAAAATATCAGTAAAAAAAGGACTCAAAAATCTAAAATAAAATTGTCGGAGAAGCGTAAACTTGCCAATATGCCATTTACCACACGGAGTGGCAAGGAACGGCTGAGGCCCTGGCCTATGTTCATGGCTAGTGGTTCAGCTTCACATGAGGATGGAAGCACTCAGCCTCTCGCTAGAAAAATGAAAAGACTTAAGCTGGCAAAAGCACAGCAAAGAACTGTGCGTTCTTCGAAATCACAAATCCACAAGGAGAGTCCAATTGTGTCGGTTGCGATGCCTGACCTTCCCAACACTGGACGTGAAGAGCATGCGCCTTCCACCATTTGCACGCCCCCTGCAAGTGCTGGAAGGAGCACCCGCAGTCCAGTTCCTGATAGTCAGATTGAAGATGTCAGTGTTGAAGTACACCAGGATGAGGAGGATATGGGTGTTGCTGGTGCTGGGGAGGAAATTGACAAGGAGGATTCTGATGGTGAGGTGGTTTGTTTAAGTCAGGCACCCGGGGAGACACCTGTTGTCCGTGGGAGGAATATGGCCATTGACATGCCTGGTGAAAATACCAAAAAAATCAGCTCTTCGGTGTGGAAGTATTTCAACAGAAATGCGGACAACAGGTGTCAAGCCGTGTGTTGCCTTTGTCAAGCTGTAATAAGTAGGGGTAAGGACGTTAACCGCCTCGGAACATCCTCCCTTATACGTCACCTGCAGCGCATTCATCATAAGTCAGTGACAAGTTCAAAAACTTTGGGCGACAGCGGAAGCAGTCCACTGACCAGTAAATCCCTTCCTCTTGTAACCAAGCTCACGCAAACCACCCCACCAACTCCCTCAGTGTCAATTTCCTCCTTCCCCAGGAATGCCAATAGTCCTGCAGGCCATGTCACTGGCAATTCTGACGAGTCCTCTCCTGCCTGGTATTCCTCCGATGCATCCTTGAGTGTAACGCCTACTGCTGCTGGCGCTGCTGTTGTTGCTGCTGGGAGTCGATGGTCATCCCAGAGGGGAAGTCGTAAGACCACTTTTACTACTTCCACCAAGCAATTGACTGTCCAACAGTCCTTTGCGAGGAAGATGAAATATCACAGCAGTCATCCTGCTGCAAAGCGGATAACTGAGGCCTTGGTATCCTGGGCGGTGAGAAACGTGGTTCCGGTATCCATCATTACTGCAGAGCCAACTATAGACTTGATTGAGGTACTGTGTCCCCGGTACCAAATACCATCTAGGTTCCATTTCTCTAGGCAGGCGATACCGAAAATGTACACAGACCTCAGAAAAAGACTCACCAGTGTCCTAAAAAATGCAGTTGTACCCGATGTCCACTTAACCACGGACATGTGGACAAGTGGAGCAGGGCAGACTCAGGACTATATGACTGTGACAGCCCACTGGGTAGATGTATTGACTCCCGCCGCAAGAACAGCAGCGGCGGCACCAGTAGCAGCATCTCGCAAACGCCAACTCTTTCCTAGGCAGGCTACGCTTTGTATCACCGCTTTCCAGAATACGCACACAGCTAAAAACCTCTTACGGCAACTGAGGAAGATCATCGCAGAATGGCTTACCCCAATTGGACTCTCCTGTGGATTTGTGGCATCGGACAACGCCAGCAATATTGTGTGTGCATTAAATATGGGCAAATTCCAGCACGTCCCATGTTTTGCACATACCTTGAATTTGGTGGTGCAGAATTATTTAAAAAACGACAGGGGCGTGCAAGAGATGCTGTCGGTGGCCAGAAGAATTGCGGGACACTTTCGGCGTACAGGCACCACGTACAGAAGACTGGAGCAACACCAAAAATGCCTGAACCTGCCCTGCCATCATCTGAAGCAAGAAGTGGTAACGAGGTGGAATTCAACCCTCTATATGCTTCAGAGGTTGGAGGAGCAGCAAAAGGCCATTCAAGCCTATACAACTGACCACGATATAGGAGGTGGAATGCACCTGTCTCAAGCGCAGTGGAGAATGATTTCAACGTTGTGCAAGGTTCTGCAACCTTTTGAACTTGCCACACGTGAAGTCAGTTCAGACACTGCCAGCCTGAGTCAGGTCATTCCCCTCATCAGGCTTTTGCAGAAGAAGCTGGAGACATTGAAGGAGGAGCTAACACTGAGCGATTCCGCTAGGCATGTGGGACTTGTGGATGGAGCCCTTAATTCGCTTAACAAGGATTGACGGGTGGTCAATCTGTTGAAATCAGAGCACTACATTTTGGCCACCGTGCTCGATCCTAGATTTAAAACCTACGTTGTATCTCTCTTTCCGGCAGACACAAGTCTGCAGGGGTTCAAAGAACTGCTGGTGAGAAAATTGTCAAGTCAAGCGGAACGCGACCTGTCAACATCTCCTCCTTCACATTCTCCCGCAACTGGGGGTGCGAGGAAAAGGCTCAGAATTCCGAGCCCACCCGCTGGCGGTGATGCAGGGCAGTCTGGAGCGACTGCTGATGCTGACATCTGGTCCGGACTGAAGGACCTGACAACGATTACGGACATGTCGTCTACTGTCACTGCATATGATTCTCTCACCATTGAAAGAATGGTGGAGGATTATATGAGTGACCGCATCCAAGTAGGCACGTCAGACAGTCCGTACGTATACTGGCAGGAAAAAGAGGCAATTTGGAGGCCCTTGCACAAACTGGCTTTATTCTACCTAAGTTGCCCTCCCACAAGTGTGTACTCCGAAAGAGTGTTTAGTGCCGCCGCTCACCTTGTCAGCAATCGGCGTACGAGGTTACTTCCAGAAAATGTGGAGAAGATGATGTTCATTAAAATAAATTATAATCAATTCCTCCATGGAGACATTCACCAGCAGCAATTGCCTCCACAAAGTACACAGGGAGCTGTGATGGTGGATTCCAGTGGGGACGAATTGATAATCTGTGAGGAGGGGGATGTACACGGTGATGAATCGGAGGATGATGATGAGGTGGACATCTTGCCTCTGTAGAGCCAGTTTGTGCAAGGAGAGATTAATTGCTTCTTTTTTGGTGGGGGTCCAAACCAACCCATCATTTCAGTCACAGTCGTGTGGCAGACCTTGTCACTGAAATGATGGGTTGGTTAAAGTGTGCATGTCCTGTTTATACAACATAAGGGTGGGTGGGAGGGCCCAAGGACAATTCCATCTTGCACCTCTTTTTTCTTTCATTTTTCTTTGCGTCATGTGCTGTTTGGGGAGTGTTTTTTGGAAGGGACATCCTGCGTGACACTGCAGTGCCACTCCTAGATGGGCCAGGTGTTTGTGTCGGCCACTAGGGTCGCTGAGCTTAGTCACACAGCTACCTCATTGCGCCTTTTTTTTTCTTTGTGTCATGTGCTGTTTGGGGAGTGTTTTTTGGAAGGGCCATCCTGCGTGACACTGCAGTGCCACTCCTAGATGGGCCAGGTGTTTGTGTCGGCCACTTGGGTCGCTGAGCTTAGTCATCCAGCGACCTCGGTGCAAATTTTAGGACTAAAAATAATATTGTGAGGTGTGAGGTGTTCAGAATAGACTGAAAATGAGTTGAAATTATGGTTATTGAGGTTAATAATACTTTGGGATCAAAATGACCCCCAAATTCTATGATTTAAGCTGTTTTTTAGGGTTTTTTGAAAAAAACACCCGAATCCAAAACACACCCGAATCCGACAAAAAAAATTCGGTGAGGTTTTGCCAAAACGCGTTCGAACCCAAAACACGGCCACGGAACCGAACCCAAAACCAAAACACAAAACCCGAAAAATTTCCGGTGCACATCTCTAGTAAAGACATACTGCACAGTAAATTTTTTATTATTAATGAGCTGAGCCCCAGCTCCTGTAATAGAGCAGGTTCCCTGATCTACATGTATAAAATGCCGGGCAGAGGACTCTACTGCAGGGAGGAATGTACTTATATTTCAGCAGTGCATAGAAAGACTAAAAACCCCAGAGACAGGACCTAGAGACCTTAACCGAGCTGGGAGCCGCCGGGGAGCCCTCTGAGTAAAGCGGGTTATAACCATCAACTCCCCCCCCCCTCATACCTTATAATATGACTGAATGCTCCCTAGGAAATGAGCTTTCAGTGGCCCGGGGAGCGGGGGACTGTGGAGCGGCGTCACGTCCTGCAGCAGCAGCCGGGGAGCGGAGAGAGCCCGCCGTACAGAGCGGGAGTTAGCTCCGCCCCCCCGCTTTGGCGCCCAATTCAAATCCGCTGCATATTCAGCGGAAAGTGCCAAGTCTACTCCGGCCGCCTGTATGCTGCGGCCGGAGGTGTCAATTGTAAATGTAACCCCCGGCCGCCTGTATGCTGCGTATGCTGCGGCCGGGGAGCGGTACTTATGTAAATGTAACCCCCGGCCGCCTGTATGCTGCGGCCGGGGAGCGGTACTTATGTAACCCCCGGCCGCCTGTATGCTGCGGCCGGGGAGCGTGCTGCGGCCGGGGAGCGGTGCTTGTAACTTAAGTGAGTAAGAATGTATGAGAGGAGAGCCTGAGCCCACCGAACGGAGCAGGAGTTAGCTCCGCCCCTCGTAATTACAACCGCACTGTTACCCGCGGGGATATGTATTACCCGCGGGGATGTAATATATATATATATCACCCGGCTGCCTGCCGGGTAGTGAAGAGCGCTGAGCTCGCTTACAGAGCGGGCTGAAGCTCCGCCCCCCACATAATGGCGCCCAGTTTAAATCAGTAAGTGCGCCCCTGAGTACATTAAATCAAGTAAGATCCTACATCAGTCTGGAGAGGGGGAAGATTGTACTCACCGCTTGATGTAGTGTCGTCAGGCGCCGCACTCAGCGGTGTCTTGCTCGACTGATCGGCCCCGACACGCGCCGCACGCAGCGGTGTCCGGCCACTTTTGATACTCACCGCTGCCATGCTGCCGGAATCTTCTGCTGGTGGAGTGGCCCCGACACGCACCGCACGCAGCGGTGTCCGCCAACTCAGGAGAGCTCAGTGTCTCCCTCAGCCGGGGCCCATCCCGAGCCGCACGCAGCTGCGATGGGACCCCGCCGGCAGCCTCCCGCGGTGCAGACTGGCAGTGGCAGAGCTGCCAGTCTGTGTGTGTGTGAAAGAAAAAGAAAATAATAAAGAAAAAAGAAAAAATTCTTCAGCTAAACCCAAGTGAACCAGCTCACCTCGGGCACTAACTAAGACTGGCTTGGAGGGGAGATAGTAGGGGAGGAGCTAGCCACAGTGTTAAGGTGTGTACACATGGTGAGATTTATCTGTCCAATCTGTCTGGTGAGGACAAAAATCTGGTAATGGATGAGAGCAAATGACAATAGAGCATTTGCTCCCAACCACTGGAAAATAGACAATGGTTGTTCAAACAAATAGGTTAAATCAGTTTGTTTGGAAAAATGTGTTAAATCAATAGTTTTAATCCATTTTCCAGTGTTTGAGAGAAAATGGTTGATTGTCATTTGCTCTCATCCATTGCCAGATTTTTGTTCTCACCAGACAGATTGGACAGATAAATCTCACCATGTGTACACGCCTTTAGAATTTTAAAGTGCCAGCTCCCAATTACTGCCTACTATTTCCCCATTGTAACTACGCTCCAGTGGCCCCTAGTGGATGAAGGAGAAATATACAATATTCAGCAAAATAAATTACCAATTCCATGATCAAGACCTTTACTGATAATTAAGTCCCCAAAGTAAAGATGCACCTAATACAGTGGATTCAGGTGGGGTCAAATTAATATTGTGTGAAGAACTGATGGGGATGAGGAAACACACTGATGGGGATGAGGAAACGGATGCTGATGAAGACATCTTGCCTATGTAGAGCCAGTTTGTGCACTACCCATTGACAGCTTGTTTTGTGGGGGACCAAACAAACCAATCATTTCAGCCACAGGTGACAGTCCATGTCACTGAAATGATTGGTTTGTTATATTGTTCATGGTGGTCATTCTGAGTTGATCGCAGCCAGCAACTTTTTGCTGCTGCTGCGATTAACTAGTACACGCCTATGGGGGAGAGTATTTTAGCTTAGCAGGGCTGCGATCGCTTGTGCAACCCTGCTAAGCTAAAAAAAAATTAGCAAAATAAGACTAGGCCTATACCTACTTAACCTGTGCGACGATCCCTGCGATACTGGAGCCGGCTTTGACGTCAGACATCCGCCCTCCGTTCTCCTGGACACGCCTGCATTTTCCTTACCACTCCCCGAAAACGGCAGCCAACGGTCCGGATCCGCCCTGGAACGCCTTCTTCCTGTCAATCTTATTTGTGGTCGGCTCTGCGACCGCTTCCATCATTAGCCGCGATGTAACGGTCGTCAGGCAATGTCGTGCACGCACACTGCGGCTGCCGCGCATGCGCATTCCGTACCCGTTCGCACTGCAGCTATAAACCGCTGCATGCGAACGGGTCGGAATGACCCCCCATGTCCGGTTTAATATATACAACATAAGGGTGGGTGGAAGGACAATTACATCTTGCACCTCTTTGCACCACTATCTGTCTGTGAGGTAATGATGTGCCCATACCCAGACTTTGCTGATGTTGCTGCTATGTCTCATACTCCTCCAGAGTCATATATATGCAAAAGTCCAATACAGCTTGTTTCCTAAGGGAATAACATACACACACACACAAAGACACATATGGGTGGTCTTCAGTATGCCAACTGACGGGATCCCGGCGCACAGTATACCGGCGCTGGAATCCCGACAGCCGGCATACCGACACATTCTCCCTCGTGGGGGCCCACGACCCCCCTGGAGGTAGAATAAAATAGCGCGGCGCGCGCCACCGTGCCTGTAGCGTGGCGAGCGCAGCGAGCCCGCAAGGGGCTCATTTGCTCTCTCCACACTGTCGGTAAGCCGGCGGTCGGGCTCCCGGCGCCGGTATGCTGGTCGCCGGGAGCCAGACCGCCGGCATACCATACTGAACCCACACATATAAAGATCCATGATATATTGAACTGGAAACACATACACATAAATCTCTATTGCCCTACTGTCTGAGAGTATCCATGCGCACACAAGCTTCCAACTATGAAATGCTTGACACCTACAACCAGATTGCTGAATAAACCAATTAAGTCAGCTTTTATTGTTGACATTCAAATGAGCATGGTGGCCAGGTAAGTGACGGCCTATTTAAGCAATGTATGTAATAAAACCATCACCTAGGAGGAGGGCTGAAACTTCACCCCAAATATCCTATATGACTCAAAAATGGGGTTCAGAAATATTATCAGGCCTACTGCCACTCTCCTTTTTGGGATAATTAAGGGATAATTGACGGTCCAATTCCTGCAAGCCCATGGGTGGCTCATCAACTGGAAGAATTCCTCACTGGTCCCTGCTCAGAACATGGTGCACCTGGGGGCATTACTGAATATACACAACCAACAGTTGTTCTTGTCTCCGGAAAAGGTCCTGAAACTTCAGGACAAGATAAGAGGCTTCCTATCTCACCCACGTGTGTCGATACACTCGGCGATGCAAGTACTAGGCCTCATGGTGTTGGCTTTCGACATGGAAGAGTACACTCAATTTCATTCTCGCCCTCTGCAGCGGTTAACCCTTTCCAAGTGGGACGGCCTGCCTCACCGGATCAGGTATCACATGATTTCCTTGACTCCGGATGTTCGTCTGTATCTAAGCTGGTGGTTCCAGGACCAATGATTGAGCAGGGGTCATCCCTTCTGGATCTCCAACTGGGTCCTCCCAATGACAGATGCCAGTCTGAGGGTTGGGGTGCGGTGTTGGAGCAACACTCTCTTCAGGGTCGGTGGACCAGGGAGGAATCTCTCCTTCCGATAAATATTCTGGAGTTGCGGGCAGTGTTCAATGCTCTGAAACTGGCCCTGCCTCTAGTACAGAACAGGCCTGTTCAAGTACAGTCGGACAACGCCACCATGGTGGCGTACATAAATCATCAAGGCGGCACTCAAAGTCGCATGGCAATGATGGAAGTGTCAAAGATTCTTCTATGGGTGGAACGCCATCTGCCAGCCATATCGGCAGTGTTCATTCCGGGGGTCCTCAACTGGGAACCGGACTTCCTCAGTTGTCAAGACGTACACGCCGGAGAGTGGAGCCTTCATCCGGAAGCCTTCCAACTCCTCGTGGACAAGTGGGGCCTACTAGATGTAGACCTGATGGCGTCTCGACACAATCAAAAGGTTCCTGTCTTCGGAGCAAGGACAAGGGATCCTCAAGAAGCGTACGTGGACGCACTGGCAATTCCATGGAACTTTTGGCTGCCGTATGTGTTCCCTCTAGCGTCACTCCTGCCCAGGGTAATAAAGAAGTTCAAGCAAGAGGGAGGATTACTACTTCTAATTGCTCCAGCTTGGCCCAGATGGCATTGGTTCTCAGACCTGTGGGAGCTGTCGATAGAGCGTCTTCTTCTACTTCTGCAGCGCTCAGACCTCCTCGTTCAGGGCCCTTGTGTCTACCAGGATCTGGCCCGACTGGCTTTGACGAAGTGGCTCTTGAAGCTTCAGTTCTGAGGGCCAAAGGATTCTCTGAGGCGGTCATCCAAACTATGTTGAAAGCCCACAAACCGGCTTTAGCTCGAATTTATTATAGGGTCTGGAAATCTTACTTCACCTGGTGTGCGGCTAAGAATTAGGATGCGTACAAGGTCAGTACTGCCAAACTTTTGGCTTTTCTGCAACAGGGCCTGGACTTAGGCCTCCATCTGGCCTCCCTCAAGGTTCATATTTCAGCCTTGTAGGTATGGTTTCAGAGAAAAATTGCAACTCTGCCTGACGTTCATACTTTCACTCAGTGTGTTTTATGGATTCAACCTCCCTATGTTCCTCCTGTGGCTTCTTCTGATTTGTCTGTTGTTCTGGATGCCCTACAGTACAAGAGTCTCCGTTTGAACTTCTTGAGTCTGTGGACCTTAAATGGCTTACACGTGAAGTCATGTTTTTACTGGCTATTGCCTCTGCTAGAAGGGTTTCAGACTTGGGTGCCTTATCCTGTCCATGACCCTTTTTGATTTTTCACCGTGACCATGCAGTTCTTAGAACTCGTCCTGGTTATCTGCCTAAGGTGGTGTCGTCTTTCCACCTTAATCAAGTGATTGTGGTTTCCGGCCTTTATCTCTCCTGGTTTGCCCTCCAAAGAATGGTCTTTGGATGTGGTACAGGCTCTCCATATATATGTGAAGAGAACTGCCTCTCTTAGGAGACCTGATTCTCTCTTTGTCCTTTTTGGTTTTCATAAACGTGTCTGGCCTGCGAATAAGCAGACCTTGGCCAGATGGATTAGAATAGTTATTGCACAAGCTTATGGACAGGCTAGACTTCCAGCTCCTGCTACTATCAAGGCCCATTCTACTCGGTCTGTTGGATCTTCTTGGGCGGCCCGCCGTGGCGCATCCCTTGAACAATTGTGCAAGGCAGCTACGTGGTCCTTAGTGAACACATTCATCAGGTTCTATGCCTTTGATACTTCCGCCTCCCAGGATGCTTCCTTTGGACGCCGGGTTCTTGTGCCCACTACAGTGCGTCCCCTCCCATGAGGAACTGCTTCAGGACATCCCCAATGTTATTCCCTGTGGAATACCAGTGTACCCCACTGCAGAAAATATTTATGGTAAGAACTTACCATTGTTAAATCTCTTTCTGCGAGGTACACTGTATTCCACAGGGTGGCCACCCCGACGCACTTAGCTTTTTTGGGTTTGTATGGCATTAGCCGCTGGTACCTTCTCCTGTCATGAGAATGTGGTTGTCTGTGGCTACTAACTATTGTTGTCTTTTTTACCTGCTACTGCATTGGACTGGTTAACAAAACTGAGCTCAAGTGCCTGGAGGCGGGGTTATAGAGGAGGCGTCCTGGGAACAGTCAAAGCTTTAGCCTGTTGGTGCCTCGGATCAAGATCCAACTCTACATCCCCGATGTTATTCCCTGTTGAATCCAGTGTACCTCGCAGAAAGAGATTTAACAATGGTAAATCTCCTTATATACTGAATCTACATCTATATATCTATCTATCTACATATATACTGCATCTGCATATGGGGTCAGGTGAGGATATTTCATTGTATGTGTATACATACATATATACACACTTACATATATTTGTATGCTCCTTAGTGTGTTCTATCCCCCCAAATCTGTAAGTTCATTACTGCCCCCCCTTCCTCCTGATGTACTGTATTGTGCCCCAGTGCCTGTGTTTTCCCTGTTATGCTGTTTACAAGTACAAACCACCCATCAAGCTGTAAGATCTGTACTGTCTGTGGACCTGCGACCTGCAGATTACCCATGGGTTACTTACTGTACCTACAAGTTGTTTCCTTGTTTTCCCTCGGCATTGGCATGGTTCCTCTTAAAGGCGGCAGCAGCATTACAGCGACGCTGTGGGTGCAGATGAGTAGTCAGAGGCTGCTTGCTGCTGAAGAGCCAGGATCTAGGGGCTTGGAGGCAGTGCACCATGGCTATGGGTGCAGCCACTGTCGGGCTGGGGCATGAGGGGCCCACCGGGAGTATGCAGTGATAGGTGCCCATGTTTAGGGGTCTGGCTGATCTCCAAAGAAGGTGTGTCCAGCTACCATATTGGTTTGCCTAACCAGTAGATAGTGCATCAGCTGGGCCCCTTGATAAATATATACATTAAATACTGCTAGTACATGCATGATACTATACCAGAAAGGCACTGTAGAAAATACACTATAGTCCTGTGCAGTATAAGGTAACGTATTTATAATGTATAATTTAAGTGCACAGTCTGGATCCAGATCCCTAGATGAAGAGGAGGACCCACAGGCAGTAGAGCACACCGGGGGGTTATCTCTGTACCTCTGTGGGCCAGTGCAAACCCTGGGTGCAGCCATGGGGGCACCCCTTGGCAGCCATCGTTACATCCACTTCCTATGTGCCTTCACATTACTTGATATTTGACCCGCAGCAGCAGCCAGCACAGTGTAAAAGGAGGAAACCGCATACAGAGACATCTTTCAGTTTTTTTGCTAGATAAATTCAGTGGCGCCCTCCAGAGGCCAGTGCCGCTAGGCAGCCGCCAAACGGTGCCTAATGGTAGAGCTGGCCCTGCTTAGCATGGCTGCCAATAGAGACAAAAACAAAATAATATGTGCAGACTAAATGAAGAGTCTACAGAAACAGCTTTTAATGGGAACATACCCAATTCTAATTATTTTTTATTTTTTTTCAAATAGTAAATGACAATGACAAGAATTATAAAACATCTTTTATTCACCTTTGTGTAGCTCCCATAGTGCCAGGCTCATTATTCAGAGGGAACAATGCCAACTGATAATAAATGCTTTTCTATTCAAAGCAGCAAGTCAAATATTCGTTTCTCATTAATAATTCAAAGTAACAAATTTATTAGCTGCAAGGTGCTGCAAAGCAATTAGACAATGAAACTGTGTCTTCTTTCCCTGGCAGCTAATTGCTTTTGAGAAGTGACATTCTTCAAAAACCTTGCCTTTTTATCTAAACTTTTCATGTAAAAAAATCATTGTTTCAGATAAAATAATCAAGTCGGTAATGGACTTCCACAGTTCAAAAGAAATCTTTGTATAGAAAGAACTATGATTCCTTTTTTTACATTTTGTAAATATAATTACAGCCAAAATCTTAGAGCTAAGTTTGTAAACATAAAACCTAATTAGCTATTGATTGAAATTGTGACCCAATTCTTATGTTCTGGGAACAATAAGTGGCCAATAAGGTCATATTTGGGGGGCACAACAAGCAGGGCAGATTCAGAGACTACTGTACTATTTTGTCCCACAATCTCAGGTCTACTTGTATCTGTGTATGATTTTGTAACTTTTTTACTGTAGCTGTGGGGATGTCTCGCACTTAGGTTTTTCTCGAATGCTGGGATGTGGAGCATTACCAGCTAGAGTGGATTACTGGATCACAGCTAGCTAGCTACTCAGACTTAGATGCCGGGTTGCGGAGAAGAACCAGCTATACAGGATTGCTGGAGCATGCCAGATACAGGATTGCTGGATGTGGTCAGTGGGTACTAAGGTGTTATTTGCACATAAGTTAATAAGCAAGTTGCTATACAAAGAGATTCAAGGTCTCAGCAGGTCTGTAGACAACAAAGCACTGACAACCAGGAAGTGCCTTTGCAGGAGCTTTATACCCCTGGGTCTCTGATGATTGGTCAGAGTAGTCATCTTACCACTGACTGACTCCAGATTGGATACTAACTGGTCAGCTGATATGTTTTGTTATGGCTGCTCCCAGCTAATGCAGCTTCCTGCTTTGCTCCATTCGTGCTCCGCAGAACTAGGACAAGAACTAAGATAATGATGCCTGTCGCTGGTTCCACGTGGGACTCCGATCACTGCACCCGCTGAGAGAGGAGATGAACAAGGGCCTGCGGCCACCGTCAGGGACACATGGACACGTAATTCTGGAGCGGGAGAGGAGAGAGAGCGCCCGGCCGGACAGCGGTGTGTGCACTTGTTTTGTGGCAGCAAGGACATGACAGTTAAGTAATGAAGGGGCCAGAGTAGAGAGCCAATAGTGCTGGTATCCAGTGGAGTGAGAATGGTTGCTGCAGCCTGGAGCGGGACATACAGTACTGTGTGACTATTCATCATAGTTAGATCCTGTCTTACTGTATATAGCGCCACACTGTCCATAAATCCATCTTGCCTCCAGAGCTTATTCCTGCAAGTAAGCTCCACACATGGGGCCCAGAGGATAAAGGACCAAGAGGCAGCATCTGACACTAGTAATCATGACCAGAGCAGGCAGTCACCTAGTAAATTGAGGTGCTGCAGGAGAAGGAACACTCTAGGTTGGTACTGTTTATTACGCCACAGCTTCGCAATGAATAAACATTAAATCATTCCTTCCCATTAACTCATAAAGACAACTTTGGTTGAGAGTTCATAGCGTAGGACATTCTAACAACAGGCAGGAATTTTGAATCCAATTTTAAAGGATACGGCTACTTATGTGGCCTTGTGCCTGTCTAGGACAACCAGAATACAAATTCAGAGATATAAATGCATTTCCACATTCCAGGCATATCTGAAAGAAACTATTTTCCTTTTAGTGATGTTACATTGACAATAAACATAATTATCTATAAGCCATCTTTCTATCTAATATCCAGTCAAGGCTTCTCCTTCCCTTCGAGTGACTTCCTTGGAGAGGATAGATTAGTGAAAGTATCTATATCTTCTATAATGGGGAAAATACGTTATTCAGCAGACTTTCAGGGAAGGAATACAGGTGGTCATGCCGAGTTGATCGCAGCCAGCAACTTTTAGCTGCTGCTAAGATCAATAGTCCACGCCTATGGGGGAGTGTATTTTAGCTTATCAGGGCTGTGATCGCTTGTGCAGTCCTGCTAAGCTAAAATAATTTCAAGCAAAACAAGACTAGCCCTGGACATTCTTACCCTGTGCGATGGATCCAGCGATGATGGGCCCGGCTTTGACGTTACTCCTCCGCCCTCCGTTGTCCTGGACACACCTGCGTTTTACTCACCACTCCCCGAAAACGCTCTCCAATGGTCCGGATCCGCCCATCCACACCTCCTTCCTGTCAATCTACTTAGCGGTCGCCGCTGCGACCACTTCCGTCGGTAGCCACAACGTAACCTGGCGACCCCTGTCGCCAGGCAACATCGCGCATGCGCACTGCACCCGCCGCGCATGCGCATTCCGAACCCGTTCGCACCGTAGTGAAAAACCGCTGCATGTGAACGGGTCGGAATGACCCCCACAATCATTAGCCAAAAACCTCAGCTGTCTACAAACAATTCTGAGTTTGTCTACTCTACAGACTGTGCACCAACGTAGGACATCATTTTCCTGCTTTAGAGTTAATTACTAACATTTTAAATGTTCTCTATTGTATGCGCAAAGAGATTTGAACAAAATATTAGTGTATAGATTTAATATTTGTTTAATATCTTTTCAGGGTATTTAGGGTGGATATAAGAGGTCAGTTGGGTGTATTAAAATGAGTTGTGTTTCATTGTAGTTTAAGAACGTGTTAGTCAGAAGCATATTTATTTACCAGTAGTATAGACTGTTAAGTTAAATTAGAAATATAGCTAGACTATATTCATTTCGTAATATATTTTTTCACATTGTGAGAAAGTTTATCAGTTATTGGAAAATGTAATAAAAAGTAGAAGTTCCAATAAAATAAAGAGACTGTTTTAAAAAAGTGAGTATTTTGAGTATTAGAGAAAAGGAGAATCCTTAGTGAGTATTTGAGTATTAGAGAAAAGGAGAATCCTTATCGCTCAACTTGATTAGAAGACAGAAGAAAAGTACTGCTAATATTACGCTTGGGACATATTTTACAGAAAGAAAAAGCTCCTGAGTCACTATGAAACTAATTCTTCACCTCAGGTAATTTTCAAAATGTAATCAACAGATTATCACATAACACTTCCAGTCTATATCTTATTTTTGTTGAAATCTATATTTTGTTGAACTTTAGCTTAAACAGAACGGTCACCCTTATGTTTTGGCTTTATGTTTGACACCAGGGCCATAACTATTGGGATGTGAACAGTGCTGCTGCCTAGGGAGTGGTACTATTGCTGCCTCATGGCTAGAGCCGGAATAAGTCTAGTGGGGGCCCCGGGCAACAAATGTGTGAGGGCCTCCACCAATAAAATTGACTCTGCACCCTGCCGATGTCACTACTTTTCTCCTTAGTCTAGTAGGAGAGAGAGTGTGGGGAGTGAGAGACACAGAGATGTCAGGGAGAGAGAGAGAGAGAAATACAGGGAGAGGGAGCGAGGGAGAGAGAGAAGTGGGAGTAGAGAAAAAGGGGGGTCAGGGAAAGAGAGAGGGTGTCAGGGAAAAAGAGTAAATGAGAGGAACAGAGGGTGTGTCATGGAGAAAGAGAGATAGGGGGAGAGATAGATACAGTGTCAGAGAGAGGGATGAGAGCGAGAGGGAGAGAGAAAGAGGGTGTCAGTAAGCGAGAGAAAGACAGAGATAGAGGGGGAACAAGAGAGAAAGAAAGGGTGTCAATGAGAGAGAGAGAGCGAGAGAGAGAGGGAGAGAGAGAGAGAGAAAGAGGGTGTCACAGAGACAGACAGAGAGAGGGTGGGAGTAAGAGAGAGTCAGGGAGAGAGGGGGAGATAGAGAGAGAGGAGAAAGAGAGGGTGTCTGGGAGAAAAAGAGAAACAGAAAGAGAAGGTGTCAGGGAGGGAGAGAAAGAGGGTGAAAGAGAAGATGCAAGGGAGAGAGAGAGAGCAAGCTAGGGAGACCGAGCAGTACAGAGGGGGTGTCAGGGAAGGAGAGAGTGACAGAAAGATAGAGAGTGCATAAAGATTTAAAAATTACTTAGTGTGCAATAGAGCAGTCAGTCAATTCTACTCTCCTAGGAGGTCGGTTTCACCCCTCACCAATAGTGCAAATAAAAAAGAAAAAAATGGAGAGAAACTTAACCGGCGCTCTTCAACTTGGCTATATTATCATAAAAATAAATAAAATATATATAGTGAAGTACAGTTTTAATAAAAATCACATTTATATACACACATAGGCACAATAGTAAAACACTGAAAGCAATATTCAGATTCGTCAGAGATCATAAGTCAGCGTATACAGAGGGTAATTACAGAATAGATAAGATCTCTGGCCAAACAGTTCTCACAAGTGTTTGGGTTTGATAAACATTCTGGACAATCCCACAAAATCTGGCTTGGCTGGAATGGATATCGCTGACGCTGGCTGGAACTCCTGCTGGAACCTCCAACACATTTCCCTCCCGTGCAGAGTTATTAACCGATATCCATTCCAGCCAAGCCAGGTTTTGTTTATCCAGAATTTCTTTACCGATTCTGTAATTACCCGCTGTATACGCTGACTTATGATTTCTGTTGAATTTGAATATAGCTTTAGTGTTTTACTTTCTCTTACATCCTAGATGATACAGGGGTCCATTTAGTACCATGGGATATAGATGGATCCACTAGGAGCCATGGGCACTTTAAGAATTTGATAGTGTGGGCTGGCTCCTCCCTCTATGCCCCTCCTATCAGACTCAGTTTAGAAAATGAGCCCGGAGGAGCCGATCACGCTGAAGGAAGCTCCTGAAGAGTTTTTTGCATTTATTTTCTATGTTATTTTCAGGCAGGGCTGGATGGCACCAGCCTGCCTGCTTCGTGGTCCTTGAAGGGGGGGGAACAGCCCAACCTCTGGAAGGGTTAATGGTCCCATTCGCAAGCCCACCACGGTGAGCGTACATTCCTGCAGCACGCCTCCACCCATAACAGAGCCAGAAGAATGAAGAGTGGTGAGTACTGAGCTGGACTCAGTACTCCCCACTGGACTGGACTGGTCTCTGGACACAATACACAACTGCATCCCCGTACACTGTACACAGTACCCATACTGGCACAACAACCTTAAAATGGTTTTCTCCATTTTACGCACCAGATTCCTCAGCCAGTATAAAAAAAGTGTGAAGACTGCGCACCATTGAAGGGGCGGGGCTTCACTATGCGAGGATCCAGCAGCTCACCAGCGCCATTTTCCCTCTGCAGTAGACACAGACGCTGACAGGACAGGCACGTGCAGCTCCTTCAGTGTGAATCCAGATGACCTCAGCGGTACCAGGGGGTGGAGCGACTATTAGTGTACTAAGTCCCCTCTTTCTACAAAATTGTCCCACAATGATAAAGAGACACAATACTTAAAACAGACTGTGGATGAGTTTATGAACAGGGACTCAATCCCCAAAACAGTGTCTCAATCCCCTCCCATTTGTCCGCAAAAGCGATCTCTGGCCCATATCCTGCAGTCTGACTCTGAGGGGGAGGTGGACTCAGAGGGGGGGATACAGCCAGTGGTGCAAGTAGAAAAAATGTCTTATAGGTACTGTGTGCCAAAAATGGGTGTGGCCAATACCACATGGGCCGTGGCCAATGAAAATGGGGGCGTGATACACATATGGGGTGAGGGGCAGATACACATATGACCCCAATAGTGCCAGATATACGTTGCCCCACAGTGCCAGATATACATTGCCCCACAGTGCCAGATATACTGTACATTGCCCCACAGTTCCAGATACACATTGCCTCACTGTGCCAGATACACAAATGCCCCCACAGTGCCAGATATACATTGCTCACAGTGCCAGATACACATAGCTCACAGTGCCAGATACACATTGCCCCACAGTGCCAGATACACAAATGCCCCCAGAGTGCCAGATATACATTGACTCACAGTGCCAGATACACAAATGCCCCCACTGTGTCAGATATACATTGCCCCCAGTGCCAGATATAGAATTGCCCCCACAGTGCCAGATATGCCCCCCAGTGCCAGATACAGAAATGCCCCCAGGGCCAAATACACATTCCCCCCTGTGCCAGATATGCCCCCAGTGCCAGATACAGAAATGCCCCCACAGTGCCAGGTATGCTCCCAGTGCCAGATATGCCCCAGTTCCAGATGCAGAGATGCCCCCAGTGCCAGATATGCCCCCAGTGCCAGATGCATAAATGCCCACAGTATCAGATACGCACCCCCCCCATGCCAGATATGCCCCCAGTGCCAGATATGCCCCCAGTGCCAGATACAGAAATGCCCCCACAGTGCCAGATATGCTCCCAGTGTCAGATATGCCCCCAGTGCCAAATACTGAGATGTCCCCAGTGCCAGATACAGAAATGACCCCAGTGCCAGATACACATGTCCCCCCAGTGCCAGATATGCCCCCTCTCTCCACACTGTCGGTAAGCCGGCGGTCGGGCTCCCGGCGCCGGTATGCTGGTCGCCGGGAGCCAGACCGCCGGCATACCATACTGAACCCACACATATAAAGATCCATGATATATTGAACTGGAAACACATACACATAAATCTCTATTGCCCTACTGTCTGAGAGTATCCATGCGCACACAAGCTTCCAACTATGAAATGCTTGACACCTACAACCAGATTGCTGAATAAACCAATTAAGTCAGCTTTTATTGTTGACATTCAAATGAGCATGGTGGCCAGGTAAGTGACGGCCTATTTAAGCAATGTATGTAATAAAACCATCACCTAGGAGGAGGGCTGAAACTTCACCCCAAATATCCTATATGACTCAAAAATGGGGTTCAGAAATATTATCAGGCCTACTGCCACTCTCCTTTTTGGGATAATTAAGGGATAATTGACGGTCCAATTCCTGCAAGCCCATGGGTGGCTCATCAACTGGAAGAATTCCTCACTGGTCCCTGCTCAGAACATGGTGCACCTGGGGGCATTAC
Source organism: Pseudophryne corroboree (assembly GCF_028390025.1). NCBI lineage: Eukaryota > Metazoa > Chordata > Amphibia > Anura > Myobatrachidae > Pseudophryne > Pseudophryne corroboree. Next base: position 284,253,915 of record NC_086451.1, read on the forward strand.
TGAATATACACAACCAACAGTTGTTCTTGTCTCCGGAAAAGGTCCTGAAACTTCAGGACAAGATAAGAGGCTTCCTATCTCACCCACGTGTGTCGATACACTCGGCGATGCAAGTACTAGGCCTCATGGTGTTGGCTTTCGACATGGAAGAGTACACTCAATTTCATTCTCGCCCTCTGCAGCGGTTAACCCTTTCCAAGTGGGACGGCCTGCCTCACCGGATCAGGTATCACATGATTTCCTTGACTCCGGATGTTCGTCTGTATCTAAGCTGGTGGTTCCAGGACCAATGATTGAGCAGGGGTCATCCCTTCTGGATCTCCAACTGGGTCCTCCCAATGACAGATGCCAGTCTGAGGGTTGGGGTGCGGTGTTGGAGCAACACTCTCTTCAGGGTCGGTGGACCAGGGAGGAATCTCTCCTTCCGATAAATATTCTGGAGTTGCGGGCAGTGTTCAATGCTCTGAAACTGGCCCTGCCTCTAGTACAGAACAGGCCTGTTCAAGTACAGTCGGACAACGCCACCATGGTGGCGTACATAAATCATCAAGGCGGCACTCAAAGTCGCATGGCAATGATGGAAGTGTCAAAGATTCTTCTATGGGTGGAACGCCATCTGCCAGCCATATCGGCAGTGTTCATTCCGGGGGTCCTCAACTGGGAACCGGACTTCCTCAGTTGTCAAGACGTACACGCCGGAGAGTGGAGCCTTCATCCGGAAGCCTTCCAACTCCTCGTGGACAAGTGGGGCCTACTAGATGTAGACCTGATGGCGTCTCGACACAATCAAAAGGTTCCTGTCTTCGGAGCAAGGACAAGGGATCCTCAAGAAGCGTACGTGGACGCACTGGCAATTCCATGGAACTTTTGGCTGCCGTATGTGTTCCCTCTAGCGTCACTCCTGCCCAGGGTAATAAAGAAGTTCAAGCAAGAGGGAGGATTACTACTTCTAATTGCTCCAGCTTGGCCCAGATGGCATTGGTTCTCAGACCTGTGGGAGCTGTCGATAGAGCGTCTTCTTCTACTTCTGCAGCGCTCAGACCTCCTCGTTCAGGGCCCTTGTGTCTACCAGGATCTGGCCCGACTGGCTTTGACGAAGTGGCTCTTGAAGCTTCAGTTCTGAGGGCCAAAGGATTCTCTGAGGCGGTCATCCAAACTATGTTGAAAGCCCACAAACCGGCTTTAGCTCGAATTTATTATAGGGTCTGGAAATCTTACTTCACCTGGTGTGCGGCTAAGAATTAGGATGCGTACAAGGTCAGTACTGCCAAACTTTTGGCTTTTCTGCAACAGGGCCTGGACTTAGGCCTCCATCTGGCCTCCCTCAAGGTTCATATTTCAGCCTTGTAGGTATGGTTTCAGAGAAAAATTGCAACTCTGCCTGACGTTCATACTTTCACTCAGTGTGTTTTATGGATTCAACCTCCCTATGTTCCTCCTGTGGCTTCTTCTGATTTGTCTGTTGTTCTGGATGCCCTACAGTACAAGAGTCTCCGTTTGAACTTCTTGAGTCTGTGGACCTTAAATGGCTTACACGTGAAGTCATGTTTTTACTGGCTATTGCCTCTGCTAGAAGGGTTTCAGACTTGGGTGCCTTATCCTGTCCATGACCCTTTTTGATTTTTCACCGTGACCATGCAGTTCTTAGAACTCGTCCTGGTTATCTGCCTAAGGTGGTGTCGTCTTTCCACCTTAATCAAGTGATTGTGGTTTCCGGCCTTTATCTCTCCTGGTTTGCCCTCCAAAGAATGGTCTTTGGATGTGGTACAGGCTCTCCATATATATGTGAAGAGAACTGCCTCTCTTAGGAGACCTGATTCTCTCTTTGTCCTTTTTGGTTTTCATAAACGTGTCTGGCCTGCGAATAAGCAGACCTTGGCCAGATGGATTAGAATAGTTATTGCACAAGCTTATGGACAGGCTAGACTTCCAGCTCCTGCTACTATCAAGGCCCATTCTACTCGGTCTGTTGGATCTTCTTGGGCGGCCCGCCGTGGCGCATCCCTTGAACAATTGTGCAAGGCAGCTACGTGGTCCTTAGTGAACACATTCATCAGGTTCTATGCCTTTGATACTTCCGCCTCCCAGGATGCTTCCTTTGGACGCCGGGTTCTTGTGCCCACTACAGTGCGTCCCCTCCCATGAGGAACTGCTTCAGGACATCCCCAATGTTATTCCCTGTGGAATACCAGTGTACCCCACTGCAGAAAATATTTATGGTAAGAACTTACCATTGTTAAATCTCTTTCTGCGAGGTACACTGTATTCCACAGGGTGGCCACCCCGACGCACTTAGCTTTTTTGGGTTTGTATGGCATTAGCCGCTGGTACCTTCTCCTGTCATGAGAATGTGGTTGTCTGTGGCTACTAACTATTGTTGTCTTTTTTACCTGCTACTGCATTGGACTGGTTAACAAAACTGAGCTCAAGTGCCTGGAGGCGGGGTTATAGAGGAGGCGTCCTGGGAACAGTCAAAGCTTTAGCCTGTTGGTGCCTCGGATCAAGATCCAACTCTACATCCCCGATGTTATTCCCTGTTGAATCCAGTGTACCTCGCAGAAAGAGATTTAACAATGGTAAATCTCCTTATATACTGAATCTACATCTATATATCTATCTATCTACATATATACTGCATCTGCATATGGGGTCAGGTGAGGATATTTCATTGTATGTGTATACATACATATATACACACTTACATATATTTGTATGCTCCTTAGTGTGTTCTATCCCCCCAAATCTGTAAGTTCATTACTGCCCCCCCTTCCTCCTGATGTACTGTATTGTGCCCCAGTGCCTGTGTTTTCCCTGTTATGCTGTTTACAAGTACAAACCACCCATCAAGCTGTAAGATCTGTACTGTCTGTGGACCTGCGACCTGCAGATTACCCATGGGTTACTTACTGTACCTACAAGTTGTTTCCTTGTTTTCCCTCGGCATTGGCATGGTTCCTCTTAAAGGCGGCAGCAGCATTACAGCGACGCTGTGGGTGCAGATGAGTAGTCAGAGGCTGCTTGCTGCTGAAGAGCCAGGATCTAGGGGCTTGGAGGCAGTGCACCATGGCTATGGGTGCAGCCACTGTCGGGCTGGGGCATGAGGGGCCCACCGGGAGTATGCAGTGATAGGTGCCCATGTTTAGGGGTCTGGCTGATCTCCAAAGAAGGTGTGTCCAGCTACCATATTGGTTTGCCTAACCAGTAGATAGTGCATCAGCTGGGCCCCTTGATAAATATATACATTAAATACTGCTAGTACATGCATGATACTATACCAGAAAGGCACTGTAGAAAATACACTATAGTCCTGTGCAGTATAAGGTAACGTATTTATAATGTATAATTTAAGTGCACAGTCTGGATCCAGATCCCTAGATGAAGAGGAGGACCCACAGGCAGTAGAGCACACCGGGGGGTTATCTCTGTACCTCTGTGGGCCAGTGCAAACCCTGGGTGCAGCCATGGGGGCACCCCTTGGCAGCCATCGTTACATCCACTTCCTATGTGCCTTCACATTACTTGATATTTGACCCGCAGCAGCAGCCAGCACAGTGTAAAAGGAGGAAACCGCATACAGAGACATCTTTCAGTTTTTTTGCTAGATAAATTCAGTGGCGCCCTCCAGAGGCCAGTGCCGCTAGGCAGCCGCCAAACGGTGCCTAATGGTAGAGCTGGCCCTGCTTAGCATGGCTGCCAATAGAGACAAAAACAAAATAATATGTGCAGACTAAATGAAGAGTCTACAGAAACAGCTTTTAATGGGAACATACCCAATTCTAATTATTTTTTATTTTTTTTCAAATAGTAAATGACAATGACAAGAATTATAAAACATCTTTTATTCACCTTTGTGTAGCTCCCATAGTGCCAGGCTCATTATTCAGAGGGAACAATGCCAACTGATAATAAATGCTTTTCTATTCAAAGCAGCAAGTCAAATATTCGTTTCTCATTAATAATTCAAAGTAACAAATTTATTAGCTGCAAGGTGCTGCAAAGCAATTAGACAATGAAACTGTGTCTTCTTTCCCTGGCAGCTAATTGCTTTTGAGAAGTGACATTCTTCAAAAACCTTGCCTTTTTATCTAAACTTTTCATGTAAAAAAATCATTGTTTCAGATAAAATAATCAAGTCGGTAATGGACTTCCACAGTTCAAAAGAAATCTTTGTATAGAAAGAACTATGATTCCTTTTTTTACATTTTGTAAATATAATTACAGCCAAAATCTTAGAGCTAAGTTTGTAAACATAAAACCTAATTAGCTATTGATTGAAATTGTGACCCAATTCTTATGTTCTGGGAACAATAAGTGGCCAATAAGGTCATATTTGGGGGGCACAACAAGCAGGGCAGATTCAGAGACTACTGTACTATTTTGTCCCACAATCTCAGGTCTACTTGTATCTGTGTATGATTTTGTAACTTTTTTACTGTAGCTGTGGGGATGTCTCGCACTTAGGTTTTTCTCGAATGCTGGGATGTGGAGCATTACCAGCTAGAGTGGATTACTGGATCACAGCTAGCTAGCTACTCAGACTTAGATGCCGGGTTGCGGAGAAGAACCAGCTATACAGGATTGCTGGAGCATGCCAGATACAGGATTGCTGGATGTGGTCAGTGGGTACTAAGGTGTTATTTGCACATAAGTTAATAAGCAAGTTGCTATACAAAGAGATTCAAGGTCTCAGCAGGTCTGTAGACAACAAAGCACTGACAACCAGGAAGTGCCTTTGCAGGAGCTTTATACCCCTGGGTCTCTGATGATTGGTCAGAGTAGTCATCTTACCACTGACTGACTCCAGATTGGATACTAACTGGTCAGCTGATATGTTTTGTTATGGCTGCTCCCAGCTAATGCAGCTTCCTGCTTTGCTCCATTCGTGCTCCGCAGAACTAGGACAAGAACTAAGATAATGATGCCTGTCGCTGGTTCCACGTGGGACTCCGATCACTGCACCCGCTGAGAGAGGAGATGAACAAGGGCCTGCGGCCACCGTCAGGGACACATGGACACGTAATTCTGGAGCGGGAGAGGAGAGAGAGCGCCCGGCCGGACAGCGGTGTGTGCACTTGTTTTGTGGCAGCAAGGACATGACAGTTAAGTAATGAAGGGGCCAGAGTAGAGAGCCAATAGTGCTGGTATCCAGTGGAGTGAGAATGGTTGCTGCAGCCTGGAGCGGGACATACAGTACTGTGTGACTATTCATCATAGTTAGATCCTGTCTTACTGTATATAGCGCCACACTGTCCATAAATCCATCTTGCCTCCAGAGCTTATTCCTGCAAGTAAGCTCCACACATGGGGCCCAGAGGATAAAGGACCAAGAGGCAGCATCTGACACTAGTAATCATGACCAGAGCAGGCAGTCACCTAGTAAATTGAGGTGCTGCAGGAGAAGGAACACTCTAGGTTGGTACTGTTTATTACGCCACAGCTTCGCAATGAATAAACATTAAATCATTCCTTCCCATTAACTCATAAAGACAACTTTGGTTGAGAGTTCATAGCGTAGGACATTCTAACAACAGGCAGGAATTTTGAATCCAATTTTAAAGGATACGGCTACTTATGTGGCCTTGTGCCTGTCTAGGACAACCAGAATACAAATTCAGAGATATAAATGCATTTCCACATTCCAGGCATATCTGAAAGAAACTATTTTCCTTTTAGTGATGTTACATTGACAATAAACATAATTATCTATAAGCCATCTTTCTATCTAATATCCAGTCAAGGCTTCTCCTTCCCTTCGAGTGACTTCCTTGGAGAGGATAGATTAGTGAAAGTATCTATATCTTCTATAATGGGGAAAATACGTTATTCAGCAGACTTTCAGGGAAGGAATACAGGTGGTCATGCCGAGTTGATCGCAGCCAGCAACTTTTAGCTGCTGCTAAGATCAATAGTCCACGCCTATGGGGGAGTGTATTTTAGCTTATCAGGGCTGTGATCGCTTGTGCAGTCCTGCTAAGCTAAAATAATTTCAAGCAAAACAAGACTAGCCCTGGACATTCTTACCCTGTGCGATGGATCCAGCGATGATGGGCCCGGCTTTGACGTTACTCCTCCGCCCTCCGTTGTCCTGGACACACCTGCGTTTTACTCACCACTCCCCGAAAACGCTCTCCAATGGTCCGGATCCGCCCATCCACACCTCCTTCCTGTCAATCTACTTAGCGGTCGCCGCTGCGACCACTTCCGTCGGTAGCCACAACGTAACCTGGCGACCCCTGTCGCCAGGCAACATCGCGCATGCGCACTGCACCCGCCGCGCATGCGCATTCCGAACCCGTTCGCACCGTAGTGAAAAACCGCTGCATGTGAACGGGTCGGAATGACCCCCACAATCATTAGCCAAAAACCTCAGCTGTCTACAAACAATTCTGAGTTTGTCTACTCTACAGACTGTGCACCAACGTAGGACATCATTTTCCTGCTTTAGAGTTAATTACTAACATTTTAAATGTTCTCTATTGTATGCGCAAAGAGATTTGAACAAAATATTAGTGTATAGATTTAATATTTGTTTAATATCTTTTCAGGGTATTTAGGGTGGATATAAGAGGTCAGTTGGGTGTATTAAAATGAGTTGTGTTTCATTGTAGTTTAAGAACGTGTTAGTCAGAAGCATATTTATTTACCAGTAGTATAGACTGTTAAGTTAAATTAGAAATATAGCTAGACTATATTCATTTCGTAATATATTTTTTCACATTGTGAGAAAGTTTATCAGTTATTGGAAAATGTAATAAAAAGTAGAAGTTCCAATAAAATAAAGAGACTGTTTTAAAAAAGTGAGTATTTTGAGTATTAGAGAAAAGGAGAATCCTTAGTGAGTATTTGAGTATTAGAGAAAAGGAGAATCCTTATCGCTCAACTTGATTAGAAGACAGAAGAAAAGTACTGCTAATATTACGCTTGGGACATATTTTACAGAAAGAAAAAGCTCCTGAGTCACTATGAAACTAATTCTTCACCTCAGGTAATTTTCAAAATGTAATCAACAGATTATCACATAACACTTCCAGTCTATATCTTATTTTTGTTGAAATCTATATTTTGTTGAACTTTAGCTTAAACAGAACGGTCACCCTTATGTTTTGGCTTTATGTTTGACACCAGGGCCATAACTATTGGGATGTGAACAGTGCTGCTGCCTAGGGAGTGGTACTATTGCTGCCTCATGGCTAGAGCCGGAATAAGTCTAGTGGGGGCCCCGGGCAACAAATGTGTGAGGGCCTCCACCAATAAAATTGACTCTGCACCCTGCCGATGTCACTACTTTTCTCCTTAGTCTAGTAGGAGAGAGAGTGTGGGGAGTGAGAGACACAGAGATGTCAGGGAGAGAGAGAGAGAGAAATACAGGGAGAGGGAGCGAGGGAGAGAGAGAAGTGGGAGTAGAGAAAAAGGGGGGTCAGGGAAAGAGAGAGGGTGTCAGGGAAAAAGAGTAAATGAGAGGAACAGAGGGTGTGTCATGGAGAAAGAGAGATAGGGGGAGAGATAGATACAGTGTCAGAGAGAGGGATGAGAGCGAGAGGGAGAGAGAAAGAGGGTGTCAGTAAGCGAGAGAAAGACAGAGATAGAGGGGGAACAAGAGAGAAAGAAAGGGTGTCAATGAGAGAGAGAGAGCGAGAGAGAGAGGGAGAGAGAGAGAGAGAAAGAGGGTGTCACAGAGACAGACAGAGAGAGGGTGGGAGTAAGAGAGAGTCAGGGAGAGAGGGGGAGATAGAGAGAGAGGAGAAAGAGAGGGTGTCTGGGAGAAAAAGAGAAACAGAAAGAGAAGGTGTCAGGGAGGGAGAGAAAGAGGGTGAAAGAGAAGATGCAAGGGAGAGAGAGAGAGCAAGCTAGGGAGACCGAGCAGTACAGAGGGGGTGTCAGGGAAGGAGAGAGTGACAGAAAGATAGAGAGTGCATAAAGATTTAAAAATTACTTAGTGTGCAATAGAGCAGTCAGTCAATTCTACTCTCCTAGGAGGTCGGTTTCACCCCTCACCAATAGTGCAAATAAAAAAGAAAAAAATGGAGAGAAACTTAACCGGCGCTCTTCAACTTGGCTATATTATCATAAAAATAAATAAAATATATATAGTGAAGTACAGTTTTAATAAAAATCACATTTATATACACACATAGGCACAATAGTAAAACACTGAAAGCAATATTCAGATTCGTCAGAGATCATAAGTCAGCGTATACAGAGGGTAATTACAGAATAGATAAGATCTCTGGCCAAACAGTTCTCACAAGTGTTTGGGTTTGATAAACATTCTGGACAATCCCACAAAATCTGGCTTGGCTGGAATGGATATCGCTGACGCTGGCTGGAACTCCTGCTGGAACCTCCAACACATTTCCCTCCCGTGCAGAGTTATTAACCGATATCCATTCCAGCCAAGCCAGGTTTTGTTTATCCAGAATTTCTTTACCGATTCTGTAATTACCCGCTGTATACGCTGACTTATGATTTCTGTTGAATTTGAATATAGCTTTAGTGTTTTACTTTCTCTTACATCCTAGATGATACAGGGGTCCATTTAGTACCATGGGATATAGATGGATCCACTAGGAGCCATGGGCACTTTAAGAATTTGATAGTGTGGGCTGGCTCCTCCCTCTATGCCCCTCCTATCAGACTCAGTTTAGAAAATGAGCCCGGAGGAGCCGATCACGCTGAAGGAAGCTCCTGAAGAGTTTTTTGCATTTATTTTCTATGTTATTTTCAGGCAGGGCTGGATGGCACCAGCCTGCCTGCTTCGTGGTCCTTGAAGGGGGGGGAACAGCCCAACCTCTGGAAGGGTTAATGGTCCCATTCGCAAGCCCACCACGGTGAGCGTACATTCCTGCAGCACGCCTCCACCCATAACAGAGCCAGAAGAATGAAGAGTGGTGAGTACTGAGCTGGACTCAGTACTCCCCACTGGACTGGACTGGTCTCTGGACACAATACACAACTGCATCCCCGTACACTGTACACAGTACCCATACTGGCACAACAACCTTAAAATGGTTTTCTCCATTTTACGCACCAGATTCCTCAGCCAGTATAAAAAAAGTGTGAAGACTGCGCACCATTGAAGGGGCGGGGCTTCACTATGCGAGGATCCAGCAGCTCACCAGCGCCATTTTCCCTCTGCAGTAGACACAGACGCTGACAGGACAGGCACGTGCAGCTCCTTCAGTGTGAATCCAGATGACCTCAGCGGTACCAGGGGGTGGAGCGACTATTAGTGTACTAAGTCCCCTCTTTCTACAAAATTGTCCCACAATGATAAAGAGACACAATACTTAAAACAGACTGTGGATGAGTTTATGAACAGGGACTCAATCCCCAAAACAGTGTCTCAATCCCCTCCCATTTGTCCGCAAAAGCGATCTCTGGCCCATATCCTGCAGTCTGACTCTGAGGGGGAGGTGGACTCAGAGGGGGGGATACAGCCAGTGGTGCAAGTAGAAAAAATGTCTTATAGGTACTGTGTGCCAAAAATGGGTGTGGCCAATACCACATGGGCCGTGGCCAATGAAAATGGGGGCGTGATACACATATGGGGTGAGGGGCAGATACACATATGACCCCAATAGTGCCAGATATACGTTGCCCCACAGTGCCAGATATACATTGCCCCACAGTGCCAGATATACTGTACATTGCCCCACAGTTCCAGATACACATTGCCTCACTGTGCCAGATACACAAATGCCCCCACAGTGCCAGATATACATTGCTCACAGTGCCAGATACACATAGCTCACAGTGCCAGATACACATTGCCCCACAGTGCCAGATACACAAATGCCCCCAGAGTGCCAGATATACATTGACTCACAGTGCCAGATACACAAATGCCCCCACTGTGTCAGATATACATTGCCCCCAGTGCCAGATATAGAATTGCCCCCACAGTGCCAGATATGCCCCCCAGTGCCAGATACAGAAATGCCCCCAGGGCCAAATACACATTCCCCCCTGTGCCAGATATGCCCCCAGTGCCAGATACAGAAATGCCCCCACAGTGCCAGGTATGCTCCCAGTGCCAGATATGCCCCAGTTCCAGATGCAGAGATGCCCCCAGTGCCAGATATGCCCCCAGTGCCAGATGCATAAATGCCCACAGTATCAGATACGCACCCCCCCCATGCCAGATATGCCCCCAGTGCCAGATATGCCCCCAGTGCCAGATACAGAAATGCCCCCACAGTGCCAGATATGCTCCCAGTGTCAGATATGCCCCCAGTGCCAAATACTGAGATGTCCCCAGTGCCAGATACAGAAATGACCCCAGTGCCAGATACACATGTCCCCCCAGTGCCAGATATGCCCCCAGTGCCAGATACAGAAATGCTCCCAGTGCCCGATATGCTCCCAGTGCCAGATATGGCCCAGTGCCATATACAGAGATGCCCCAGACATGTCCCCGCAGTGCCAGATAGGCCCCCAGTGCCAGATACAGAAATGCCCCCAGTGCCAGATACAGAAATGCTCCCACAGTGCCAGATATGCTCCTAGTGCCAGATATGCCCCCAGTGCCAGATACAGAGATGCCCCCAGTGCAAGATACAGAAATGCCCTCAGTGCCAGATATACATGTCCCTGCAGTGCCAGATATGCCCCCAGTGCCAGGTACACATGCCCCCTCCTGCCTACAGCGCTACTGCTACCTGTTCCTGTGTCTGAGGGGAGGAGAGCGCAGCATGTGCCTCTCCTGCCCCGCAGTCTCTGGCGGCGATGCAAGTAACTATGTCTATGGTCAATTAGGCGCCGATCCGTGAGCCAATCAAAGCTCGTGGTCCAGCAGCCAATCAGGAGCCTTGGCTGCCGGTCTGCGAGCTCTGATTGGCTCACAGGCCGGCACTGAATTGAAGGTAGACACTGAGGGGAACTCTCCTCCCCTCGCATCAGCGCTGTGTGAGCAGCAGAGGAGGGAGGGAGCGGCGGCCCGGCGGCAGTGGGTACGGCGTACCCACGGCTAAATTCTTAAGGGTACGCTGTACCCACCCAAACCCGCCCACTTGCACTGCTGGATACAGCTCTGTCACAGGGAAAAGAGGCTTTTATAGAGGCTATTAGAGATGTTCTGCATATTCCTGATAAGGTGTCAGAGGACTGTGAGGTACTGTATCTTATTTTAATGTAAAAAAGAAGTCCTCAGTTACTTTTCCTGTGTCAAAGGAATTGAATACCCTGTTTGAAGAATCATGGGTTAATCCTGATAAGAAGTTTCAGATCCCTAAAAGGTTACTCTAATCTTTTCCTTTTCCTCTGGAGAATAGGAAAAAATGGGAAAATCCACCGATAGTGGACGCATCAGTCTCTAGGCTGTCACATAAAATTGTATTGCCTGTTCCTGGTGCAGCCTCCCTGAAAGACACAGTTGATCGTAAAATTGAGACTACACTCAAATCATTGTACACAGCTGCTGGGGTGGCCCAAGACCTACTATTGCATGTGTGTGGATCACTAAATCCATTGCAAAATGGTCAGGTAACCTAATTGAGGGGTTAGATTCCTTATCTAGGAGGGATGTTGTCTTACTCCTGCAGCATATACAGGACTCTGCAAACTTTATGGTGGAAGCCATAAAGGAAATAGGCGCGCTTAACGCATGCACGACCGCTATGGCAGTGCCGACACGCAGGGGCTTGTGGCTACACCAGTGGACTGCTGATGCGGACTCCAGGAAAGGCGTGGAAGGCCTACCATTCACAGGAGATTAATTAGACAAATGGATCTCCACAGCTACTGCGGGTAAGTCTATGACTCTTCCTTCCGCAGCCTCTCCTACCAAGAAGACTTTTTCAGCTTCTAAGTTACAGTCCTTTCGGACAGCCAAGTTCAAGGACAAATCCAGAGGTGCTTCTACGTCCTCCAGCGGTGCAAGAGGTAAACCATGCAAACCAGCAACAGCAGGTGCTCATGAACAGGGCCCAGGCTCGGCTTCCTCCAAGACTTCAGCATGACGGTGGACCGCAATGCCTGGAAGGCTGTCAGGTGGGAGCCCGACTACAATTCTTCAGTCAGATCTGGTCACATTTGTGCCAGGTTCCCTGGGTCATAGATCTTATTTCCCAGGGCTACAGACTGGAGTTCCAAAAGCTCTCACCTCACAGATTCTTCAAATCAGGCTTGCCAGTTTCACAAGAGCTAAGTATAACTTTACAGCACGCCATCCAAAAACTGGTACAGGCTCAGGTCATTGTTCCAGTTTCACCTCATCTACTAAACAAGGGGTACTATTCCAACTTGTTCGTAGTACCGAAGCCGGACAGTTCGGTAAGACCAATTCTGAACCTCAAGTCTTTGAACCCGTACTTACGAGTGTTTAAATTCAAAATGGAGTCTCTGAGAGCGGTGATCTCAGGTCTGGAAGAGTGGGAATTCTTGGTGTCTCTCGCTATCAAGGATGCATACCTTCATATTCCAATCTGGCCGTCTCATCAGGCTTATCTCAGGTTTGCTCTGCAGGACTGTCACTACCAGTTCCAGGCCCTGCCATTTGGTCTCTCCACGACACTGAGGGTGTTCACCAAGGTGATGCCAGAGATGATGTTACTACTCTGCAAACAGGGAGTGAACAAAATTCTGTACCTGGACGATCTCCTGATAAAAGCGCCGTCCAGGGAAAGGTTGCTGGAAAGCATTGCTCTCTCAACCAAACTCCTCCAGGGTCATGGGTGGATTCTGAACCTTTCGAAATCTCACCTAGAGCCAACACAGATGCTCCCATTCTTTGGAATGATACTGGACACGGAGGCACAAAAGGTGTTCCTTCTGTTGGAAAAGGCATTGGTAATCCAGTCGATGGTTCGGGATGTCCTGAAGCCAACCCAAGTGTCGGTACATCTGTGCATTCACCTTCTGGGGAAAATGGTGGCCTCTTACAAAGCACTTCAATACAGAAGGTTTCACGCAAGACCCTTCCAGCTAGATCTGTTGGATAAATGGTCCAGATTGCATCTTCACATGCACGGATCGTCTGTCGCCAAAAGCCAGGATATCCCTTCTGTGGTGGCTACAGTCTTCTCACCTCATCGCAGGATGGAGGTTCGGAATTCAGAACTGGATTCTGTTAACCACAGGCGCAAGCCTCAGAGGTGGGGGAGCAGTCACTCAGGGGGTGCAGTTTCAGGGAATATGGTCGAGTCAGGAAGTCATCCTTCCAATCAACATTCTGGAATTCAGGGCCATATACAACGCCCTTCTGCAGGCCTCACATCTCCTTCAAGATCAGGCAATTCAGGTCCAGTCGGACAATGTTACGGCAGTGATGTACATAAACCGACAGGGCAGAACAAAAAGCAGAGCAGCAATGTCAGAGGTGTCAAGAATTCTCCTCTGGGCAGAAAGAAACGCTGTGGCATTGTCAGCTGTCTTCATTCCAGGAGTAGCCAACTGGGAAGCAGACCTCCACTTCCTCTGATCCCAAGAATTCTAAAACGAATAAAAAGGGAAAAGGTTCAAGCAATACTCATTGCTCCAGACTGGCCAAGAAGGGCCTGGTACGTAGACCTTCTGGAGATGCTCCTCGAAGATCCATGGCCTCTACCTCTTTGCAAAGATTTTCTGCAACAGGGCTCATTCGTCTATCAGGACTTACCGTGGCTATGTTTGACGGCATGGAAGCTGAATGGCTGATTCTAGCCAGGACAGGGATCCCTAACAAGGTTATTCAAACTGTGATCCAAGCTGGGAAGGGGGTAACGTCTAAGCATTACCATCATATTTAGAAGAAATACATCTCTTTGTGTGAGAGCAGAAATTATTCTGCAGTGGAATTTCAAGTGGGACGTTTCCTACTTTTTCTGCAGGCAGGCATGGATGTGGGCCTGCATCTGGGTTCCATAAAATTCCAGATTTCGGCCTAGTCAGAAACAATTGGCTTCTCTCCCTGAGGTTCAGACGTTCTTGAAAGGTGCTCTGCACAGCCAACCTCCCTTTTGTGCCTCCTACGGCACCTTGGGATCTCAATGTGGTGCTGCAGTTCCTCCAATCGGACTGATTTGAGCCTTTACAGGAGGTGGACGTAGAAAATCTTACATTGAAGACCGTCACACTGTTGGCCTTGGCTTCAACAAGACGTGTGTCGAAGCTGGGGGCTTTGCCTCACAAAAGTCCATATTTAAGTTTCCACGATGATTGAGCTGAACTCAGAACTCGTCAGCAATTTCTCCCTAAAGTGGTGTCCGCATTTCACATCAACCAAACTATTGTGATTTCGGTTATCACTGACATCTCTGATACTTCAAAGACTTTGGATGTTGTGAGGGCTTTGAAGGTGTATCTGAACAGAAAAGCTTGTCACAGAAAGACGGACTCGCTGTTTGTTCTTTATGATCCCAATAAGATTGGGTGTCCTGCTTCAAAGCAGACAATTGCACGCTGGATCGGACTTAGCATGCTTATTCCACGGCAAGTTTGCTATGTCCAAAATCTGTACAGACTCACTCTACTAGGTCGATGGGTTCTTCCTGGGTGGCTGCCCAGGGTACAGTATCTCGGCTTTACAACTCTGCCGAGCAGCTACTTGGTTAGGTTCAAACACATTTGTTAAGTAATACAAGTTCAATACTTTGGCCTCTGAGGACCTTTAGTTTGGTCAATCAGTTCTGCAGGAAGCTCAGCACTCTCCCACCCAGTTTGGGAGCTTTGGTACATCCCCATGGTACTAGATGGACCCCAGTATCCTCTACCGGTAAATCTTTTTCTCGTAGTCCGTAGATGATACTGGGTGCCTGCCCAGTGCTTTGTTCTTCCTGCACTGTTACTTGGTTAAGTAATGTTGGTTCAGCCGTTGCTGTTCCTGTTTCAAGTTTGGTTAGCATAGCTTTCCTCTGTATGTGCTGGTTAGGAATCTCACCACTATCCTTATCTATCCTTCTCTCGAAGTATATCCGTCTCCTCGGGCACAGTTTCCTAGACTGGTAGGAGGGGCATAGAGGGAGGAGACAGCCCACACTATCAAATTCTTAAAATGCCCATGGCTCCTAGTGAACCCGTTATACCCCATGGTACTAAATGGACCCCAGTATCCTCTACGGATTACCAGAAAAGGATTTACCGGTATGTAATTCAAATCTTATTATTGTGCCTATGTGTGTGTATGTATATATATATATATATATATATATATATATTTATGATTTTTATTAAAACTGCATTCACTATATAAATTTCATTTATTTTATGATGATATACCCATGAATATCTATGGAGTCTACCAGACCCAGAAAGCGTTAAAGAGCGCCAGATAGATAGAGTGGGGAGCAAGGGAGAGAGGGTGTCAGAGAGGGAGAGCGAGCGACAAAGAAAGAGAGTGTGAGAGGGAAGCAAGGGAGAAAGGGTGTCAGGGAGGGAGAAGAAGAGCGAGGGGTGGAACAGGAGAGAGATACGGAAAGAGGGTGTCAAGTCAGAAAGAGGGGGACCGAGAGATAGGGAGAGACGGGGGAGCAAGGGAGAGAGAGTGTCAGGGGGAAGAGTGAGGGACAGAGAGTGAGAGAGGGGAGCAAGGGAGAGAAGGTGTCAGGGAAGCAGAGAGAGGGGGGGGACAAGAGAGAGATGGAAAGAAAAAGTGTCATGAAGTGTCAGAGAGAGAGGGGAGCAAGAGAGAAAGGGAAAGAGATTGTCAAGGAGAGATAGAGATTAAAGAAAGAAAGAGAGAGTGAGAGGAATAGAGCAAGAGAAATATTACCTGTTAGGCTACAGCATCAAGTCACTGATGGGGCTGGGCACTTCACTGTGTTAGGCTCTGCCCCCTTTCCCATACACCCACGAATCGTGGCATTATGTTGAGGGGGTCATAAAATCCTTCCTGTGCTGCTCTCACTCGGAGCCGGCCAGGAACGGTGAAGAAGGGCCGGACCAGGGCAGTGTATGCCAGAGTGTGGGGGCCGCCAATGTCTGGGGACCCTGGATGACTGCCCCGCCTATAATATGGCTCTGCCCATGGCACCTGTATTTGGCTTGCAGGTGCCTGGAATGCACCCTGCATCCTGTAGAGATAGCACGCACACTACAGCCACTTGGAGCATTCTGAGCCTCTTCCTTGTCCCAGTAACCCCGCCCCCTGGTGTGACATCATAAGATCACATGTTTGGGGGCAGGCCTAGCAGAGGCCAATTTTTTTGCCCTGCTATTGTTCTGTTTGGCACTAATTGTAATTCGATCTGAGAGGAGATTAATGGGGGTCATTCCGAGTTGTACGCTCGCAAGCTGCTTTTAGCAGCTTTGCACACGCTAAGCCGCCGCCTACTGGGAGTGAATCTTAGCTTATCAAAATTGCGAACGAAAGATTCGCAATATTGCGAAAAGACTTCTATGTGCAGTTTCTGAGTAGCTCGAGACTTACTCTTCCAGTGCGATCAGTTCAGTGCTTGTCGTTCCTGGTTTGACGTCACAAACACACCCAGCGTTCGCCCAGACACTCCTCCGTTTCTCCAGCCACTCCCGCGTTTTTCCCAGAAACGGCAGCGTTTTTTCACACACTCCCATAAAACGGCCAGTTTCCGCCCAGAAACACCCACTTCCTGTCAATCACATTACGATCACCAGAACGAAGAAAAAACCTCGTAATGCCGTGAGTAAAATTCCTAACTGCATAGCAAATTTACTTGGCGCAGTCGCACTGCGGACATTGCGCATGCGCATTAGCGACTAATCGCTCTGTTGCGACAAAAAAATAACGAGCGAACAACTCGGAATGACCCCCAATATTCATTTTGCTGAATTGTATTAATTTACTAAGTATCATATTAACTTGACAAGAGGGTCAAGAAGGATTTATGTAAAAGATGTTTATATTAATATGAGGTTTTAAAGTAATGTATGGCTAACTTTATGGATCATTATTTTTATTTGTTTTATTCAATATGCTTTTTTTATACATTGTTATTTTCTTATAGTATTATTATTATTGCTGAATGTATTTTTTTATTTTCTGAATTCAAGCATTTGAAAATGCAGTGAGACTATGGAGTCTATTTATCACTATTGGCATTTTGGATGCGGATGTCATGTGATAAAATCACCCAAACTCGCACTGCGATAACTGATTACATCGCAGGGATGTATCAATCATCGCATGAAGGGACAGAGCTTGCGGTCAAGCTCTGTCCCTGTGATGCCTCTTCGCAGCATTATCAGGGTATATACCCTGATGTCCTGCTGCACATGCGCCACCCCCCGCCTGACATCGCTGGTACCGCTCCCCCCCCCCCTCCCGGTCACAACTACCCCCACGCGCCACGGGAGCCAGTCTGCGCTGCTTCTGCTGGGCTGCTGGGCGCCGGATCATGTGTGCTGCGGTGACCCCTGGTGCTGTAAAGTGCGTTGACACTTTGCTACGTGACTTTACTGCACTGGGGTCACATTGCAGCATATGGGGGACCGGCACCTGGCAGCGCTCAGCGGAGCAACGGTCACCAACTCACTGGACAGGTGAGTATGGGTTTTTTTTGTTTTTACTTTTTTTCTTCTTTTTTTAACACTTTAATCAGCTTGTGTGTCCATCGGACACACATAGATGATCACTGGAGTCGGGACCCGCTCAGCTTTCTCTGCATGGGGTAGAGAATGCTGGGCAAATGCCTCCCTTTTGCAGTGCTGCCCTGTGATCTCTCCAGCCTGAGCTGGCGAGATTATCACAGGGCACACTGCTGTATTTTTTCAAATGTTTTTTTTTTTTTTAGTAAATCTGGTCACATCGCATTTCCCATTTTAAGTATGGGTAATCCGATTTGGCATACTAAAAAAAAGTGAATTAAAAGGGTTTGGAGCAGTTTTTCATGAACACTGCTCCAAATACCCTTTAATACATTTAGGTGATACTAAAATAATGTGAAACGGGTGTGAAAACAGATTACATCCTTTTTCACATTATTTTAGTAAAAATAATGTTAATAAATAGACCTCTTAGTTATTCATTGGTAAGGTCAGTCTGGCGGCATACCAGTACAACTGAGCTTCAATTTCACTTTCACATGATGCCAAATTGTTCTCAAGAGAGAAAGGAAATGTGCAGAAGAATGCATTACTAGAGGGAGGGTTGGGGACAGGAGATAAAAAAGTGTTAATGTGTTGATTGTTAATGGTTTCATTAATATTCGTCAACAAGAACTTCTGCCAATAAAGATACTGTTGGAATGTTTTAGCTCCACAAACAAGGTACAAAGCTTGATGATCAATTTGTGCATAATTACATTCCGCAAATGTTTTACTGGTGGGTTTTGCCAGTGTTGTAAAACTGCACAACAAACTGTGTGCCCCGATAGAACTCAGCGGGACTGACACTTTTGTGTAGCTGTAACATTATTTGCATCACAATAAAGTTCTACTCTTTCTACATATGAGACCCAATTTTCTAATGTGCTTCCAATCATACGGGGCAGCCCTGCTATATACTCTGTATACTTTAGTATTTGTTGATTTCACTCTTGTGTCCTGACTGCTCTCCTTTATGTCATACTGCAGGGCATTTCTTATGCATACCTAACACATACTTGCCTACTTTTGAAAAAGCATTTCAGGGAGATTGTGAAAGTAACACCTATCAGCTAGGGTGCGTACTGCTACATCGGAGACGCGTGTCATGAAAATGACTTACATCCAAATGTAAATGAGCCCCAAAGTTAGTAAGATCTATTTGTTGAAGAAAAGACACTGATATTTTGCAGGAGGTTCCATATACTGTAAGTGGTCATAGGGATCATTGTGCCTTATAACCAATGCAGGGAAATGGCACTAATGATCCCATTTGAATGTATGTATCTCTGATTTATTTTCCCGCCAAGAAAAATAGCTGCATAATGGGGGTAAGGAGCAATCAGGGAGATTGCTGGATTTTTCAGGGAGTGAGGGAGATTTCTGCTATTTCAGGGAGTCTCCTGCAGAATGAGGGAGGGTAGGCAACTATGACCTAACATCTACCTCCACAGACCTATAATATATGCTGCATATATATATATATATATATATATACACAGTCTATAGAGGTGGCACTTGGATAAATAAACTGCAAAAGCAGGTTGATGAAGTGTATTAAATACTTTGAAACCAGAAATGAGTGGGTTCAGTTCCCTGAGAACCGAACACCTGAACTTCACGCTCCGAGCCAGTATCCGAGCCCAGCTCTGGACTTCCTGCCAGACTCGGAAACTGGAACAAGGCAAAACGTCATCATCCAGCTGTCAGATTCTCGCGTGTTTTAGGATCCATATAAACAGCCGAGCATTGTCTCCATTTTCACTCTGGACTTGGAGAGTGAGGGAGACAGACCTCTGTCTCACTGTGGGTGGTGGCATTGGTGGGGTTAGTGTGTACTCTATATGGGTGCTGCTGCAGTCACTGTGGTGTACAGGTACCTGTGCTGTGTTATGGGTGCCATCCTGGCTATCCTGGCTGTCACTGGTGTTTTATGTGCTGTTATGGGTGCTGCAGCTATACATGGGTGTTACTGTCCTGGCTGTTACTATGTTGAACAGGGGCAAGGGCAATGTCCTCCTGTATGCTGTAAAATATAGGGGTACTGCTGTTAAATTAACATTACACTGGCCCTGTATGCTGTAAAAATTAAGGGGTGCAGTTAAAAATTAAAAGCACGCTGGTCCTGTATGCTGTAAAAATATAGTGGTGCTGCTGTTAAAATAACATTACACTGGCCCTGTATGCTGTAAAAATTCAAGGGTGCAGTTGTTAAAAATTAAAAGCACGTTGGTCCTGTATGCTGTAAAAATATAGGTGTGCTGCTGTTAAAATAACATTACACTGGCTCAGTATGCTGTAAAAATTCAAGGATGACATTGTTAAAAATTAAAAGTACACTTTTCCTGTATGCTGCAAAAATATAGGGGTGCTGCTGTTAAAATAACATTACACTGGCCCAGTATGCTGTAAAAACTCAAGGGTGCAGTTGTTAAAATAAAAGTACACTGGTCCTGTATGCTGTAAAACGTTGACATTGGGGTCATTCAGACCTGATCGCACGCTAGCTTTTTCGATGCACTGTGATAAGGTCAGAACTGCGCATGCGTATGCACCGCAATGCGCAGGTGCGTTGCTCAGGTACAAAGAGGATCGTTGCTGTGCGATGGGTTTTATGAAGAATCCATTCGCACAGCCGATCGCAAGGAGATTGACAGGAAGAGGGCGTTTGTGGGTGTCAACTGACCGTTTTCTGGGAGTGGTTGGAAAACCGCAGACGTGTCCAAGCGTTTGCAGGGCGGGTGTCTGACATCAATTCCGGTCCCGGACAGGCTGAAGTGATCGCAGTGGTTAAGTAAGTCCTGGGCTACTCAGAAAGTGGAAGAGATCTTTTTGTACCGCTTGGCTGCACATGCGTTCGCACACTTGCACAGCTAAAATACACTCCCCTGTAGACGGCGACTATCTGATCGCAGCGCTGCAAAAAAACGCTAGCGAGTGATCAGTTCTGAATCACCTCCATTGACAAAGCAATTCCATCAACGTCGTCTGCTAAGGCCGATGCCCAATGTCATAGAGGGAATGTAAAATCCAAGAAGCAAAAATTAATAATCAGAAAAAAAAAGAAATTATCTGACGAGAAACGTAAAAATGGCAATATGCCATTCACGACACAAAGTGGCAAGGAAAAGCTAAGGCCTTGGCCTATGTTCATGACTGGTGGCTTAGCTTATCATGAGGATGGAAGCCCTGCTCCCTCTCGAAAAAATTAAACAAATTACGCTTGTTAAAAAACAGGAAAAAACATCTGTGCATTCAGAGATATCACAAATCCCGAAGTAGAGTCTAAGTGTGTCAGTGGTTGCGATGTCTAGGCCTGACCTTTCCGAAGACTATATGGAAACAGGAGGCTCCTACAGTAACACCATTTGTTTTCCTGCTGCAAGTACTGGGAAGAGCAGCGCCAGTCCATTTGCTGATATTGAGATTGAAGATGTCACTTTAGAAGTACACCAGGATGAGGAGGATATTGGAGTAGCTGGTGCTGAGGAGGAAGTTGATGATGAGGATTCTGATGGTGATGTGGCTTGTTTGACTAAGGCACCAGTGGAGACAGTTGTTGTCCGTGGAATGAGAACCCCATTGTCATGCCTGGGCAAAATACCAAAAGAGCCACCTCTTCGTTGTGGAATTATTTCTCCACAAACCGGACAACAGGTGTCAAGCCATGTGTTGCCTTTGTCAATCCGTTATAAGAAGGAGTAAGGACGTTAAACACCTACAGTAGGAATAGCCTTCCTTATATGTCACCTGCAGTGCATTCATCCTTCTTCCGGGTTTTACCCAAGCTCCTGCAAGCCACACCACCAACTCCCTCAACATCAATTTCCTCCTCAGTCAGGAACGGAAGTAGTCCTGCAGGCCATGTCACTGGCATGTCTGATGAGTCCTCTCCTAACCGGGATTCCTCTGGAGGATCCTTGAGTGGTACGCCTACTGCTGTTGCTGCCGCTGCTGTTGTTGCTGCTGGGAGTCGATCGTCATCCCAGAGGGGAAGTCGGAAGACCACTTGCAATACTTCAACTAAGCAATTGACTGTCCAACAGTCCTTTGCGCAGAAGATGAAATATGACAGCAGTCATCCTGTTGCAAAGCGGATTACTGAGGCCATAACAACTATGCTGGTGTTAGACGTGCGTCTGGTATCTGCCAATAGTGCAGTGGGATTTAGACAGTTGATGGACGTACTGTGTTCCTGGTACCAAATCCGGTCTGTCTAGATTCCACTTCACTAGGCAAGCGATTCCCGGACTGTACAGGGACATTAAGAAAAGTGTCTTCAGTGTCCCGAAAAATGTGGTTGTACCCAGTATCCACTTAACCACGGACATGTGGACAAGTGGAACAGGGCAAACTAAAGACTACATGACTTTGACAACCCACTGGGTTGATGTATTGCCCCCCACAGCAGCAACAACAGCAGCGGCACCAGTAGCAGCATCTCACAAATGCCAACTTGTTTCTGGCAGGCTACTCTGTGTATCACCAGTTTCTGTAAGAGGCACACCGCTGACAACCTCTTACAGAACCTGAGGGACATCATCACACAATGGCTTACCCCACTTAGACTCTCCTGGGGATTTGTGATATCAGAAAATGTCACCAATATTGTACGTACATTACATCTGTGCAATTTCCAGCACGTCCCATGTTTTGCACATACAATTAATTTGGTGGGGCAGATTTTTCTTTAAAATGACATGGGTGTGCAGTAGATGCTGTCGGTGGCCCGAAAAATTGCAGGCCACTTTCAACATTCAGTGACTGCGTGTCAAAGATTGGAGCACCAGCAAACACTCCTGAACCTGCCCTGCCATCACCTGAAGCAAGAGCTGGTAACAAGGTGGAATTCAACACTCTATATGCTTCAGAGGATGGAGGAGCAGCAAAAGACCATTAAAGCCTATACATCCACCTACAATATAGGCAAAGGAGGGGGAATGCACTTGACTCAAGCGCAGTGGAGAATGATTTCTGTGTTGTGTAAGGTTCTCCAACCCTTTGTACTTGCCACACGTGAAGTCAGTTCAGACCCTGACAGCTTGAGTCAGGTCATTCCCCTCATCAGGCTTTCTCAGAAGTAGCTGGAGAAATTGAAGGAGGAGCTAAGATGCTAATTCTGTTAGTATGTGGGACTTGTGGATGGAGCTCTTCATTCGCTTTGCCAGGATTCATGGTGGTCAATCTGTTGCAATCAGAGCGCTACATTTTGGTCACCGTGCTCGATACTAGGTTTAAAGCCTATGTTGTATCTTTCCGGCAGACACAAGGTGCAAAGACCTGCTGGTGAGAATATTGTCAGCTCAAGTGGAATGTGACCCATCAACAGCTCCTCCTTCATTTTCTCCTGCAACTGGGGATGCGAGGAAAAGGATAAATTTCCTTGCCAACCGTCTCGCGGTGATGCAGGGCAGTCAGGAGCAGGTGTTGACATCTGGTCCGGACTGAAGGACCTGCCACCAATTACTGACATGTCTACTGTCACTGCATATGATGCTGTCAACGTTGAAAGAATGGTAGAGGATTATATCAGTGACAGCATCCAAGTAGGCATGTCAGACAGTCCATATGTATACTGGCAAAATAAAGAGGCAAGTTGAGGCCCTTGCACAAACTGCCTTTATTTGAACTAAGATGCCCCCCCTGCCCTCCACTGTGTACTCAAAAAGAGTGTTTAGTGCAGCCAGTAACCTTGTCAGCAATGGGCTTAGGAGGTTACTTCCACAAAATGTGGAGAAGATGATGTTCATCAAAATGAATTGTGGGGCAACTTAGGTAAAATAAAGCCAGTGCATCCAAATTGACTCTTTTTCCTGCCAGTATACATACGGATTGTCTGACATGCCTACTTGGATGCTGTCACTCATATAATCCTCCACCATTCTTTCAATGGTGACAGAATCATATGAAGTGACAGTAGACATGTCAGTAATCGTTGGCAGGTTCTTCAGTCCGGACCAGATGTCAGCTTTTGCTCCTGACTGCCCTGCAGGTGGGCTAGGAAATCTTAAATGGCATATTGGCAAGTTTACATTTCTCCTCAGACCATTTAAATTTCTTTTTTTGGGTCTTTTTACTGATTTTTGGCTTTTTGGATTTTACATACCCTCTACTGTCACACTGGGCATCGGCCTTGGCAGACGACGTTGATGGCATTTCATTGTCTATGTCATGACTAGTGGCAGCAGCTTCAGCACTAGGAGGAAGTGGTTCTTGATCTTTCCCTATTTTATCCTCCAAATTTTTGTTCTTCATTATTTTTCTGGAGTCATATAACACAATATGTGGCACAGGACATATGGCAGTAGAGGACACCACTGTGACTGGTCACTGGACTGACTAATGGCTGATGCACATAACACTACCACTGGTCTGATGCAGGACAACACAGCAACATTGTAAGGGACTTGTTATTATTATACAGCAGCACTGAACATATGGCAGCAGAGGACACCACTGTGACTGGTCACTGGACTGACTAATGGCTGATGCACATAACGCTACCACTGGTCTGATGCAGAACAACACAGCAACACTGTAAGGGACTTGTTATTATTATACAGCAGCACTGGACATATGGCAGCAGAGGATACCACTGTGACTGGTAACTGGAATGACTGATGGCTGATGCACAGGTCACTACCACTGGTCTGATGGGGTTCCTGTCTATAGACAGATAGTTAAAAGATAGACAGTCATTAGTTAGACACTATATGGTCGACAGTCAAAAGTCAGACAGGGTCAAAAGTCAGACAAGGTCAAAAGTCAGCAAGTCAAAAGTCAGACAGGGTCAAAAGTCAGACAGTCAAAAGTCAGACAGGGTCAAAAGTCAGACAGTCAAAAGTCAGACAGGGTCAAAAGTCAGACAGTCAAAAGTCAGGCACAAAAAAAATGTTTGACTTTTCTGTTTTTTACAACTTTTGCCTCATTTACTTAAAAGTTGTGGTGAGCGAAGCGGAGCGGAATGTGACACCGAGCCCGAAGCGTGGCGAGCGGACAAATTTCACCAATTTTGGGTTAAAAATGTTTAAAAACACAAAAAAAATTATTTTTTGTGTGTCTGACTTATGACCCTGTCTGACTTTTGACTGTGACTTGTGACTGTCTGACTTTTGACCCTGTCTGACTTTTGACTTTCTGACTTTTGACCCTGTCTGACTTTTGACTGTCTGACATTTGACTGTCTGACTTTTGACCCTGTCTGACTTTTGACCCTGTCTGACTTTTGACTGTCTGACTTTTGACCCTGTCTGACTTTTGACTGTCGACCTTATAGTGTCTAACTAATGACTGTCTATCTTTTAACTGTCTATGAGCTATACCACACCCGGTCTGATGCAGCACAACACAGCACCCTATACAGCAGCACTGGACATATGGCAGCTAGAGGACACAACCACTGTGACTGGACAGATGCAGTACAAGACACGGACACTGAAAGAATGCAGACACGTTCTCTCTCAATGCCGGAGTGAAAATGGCATCCCGCAAGAATCCGACAGCGGGATGATGACATTTTGCCTCGTTCTGGTGTCCGAGTCAGGCGGGAAAACCCAAACCTGACTCAGATTCAGACTCGGGTAGGGAGGTTCGGTAGGGTTCGGATCTCAGGGATCTGAACCCGCTCATCTCTAGGTTTTAGCTGTTTATGTGTTGTTTTTAAAAAATCATCCAGGTTCAAAACCAAAACCCGAAAGGGTGGTTTTGGGAAAACCAATCCAGATCCAAAACACGAGCGGGGATCCAGATCCAAAGCCAAACACAAAACCTGAAAAGTGTCCGCCGCACATCTCTTTTTGAAACACTGATTTACATTCCTGCTTGTGCTGTTTATTATGTCCGAGTGCCACCTCTACAGACTGTGTATTGTACTTCATTGGGGTAACCGAGAGGGCACCGGAGCAGACTGTATATTAATTGGAGAGCTGCTTCAAGTGGCTATATATATATATATATATATATATATATATATGTAAGCAATGTCCGGCACTCCAATATATACTTAATACACGCCCGGTGCCCTCACGGCCATGTGTGGATGAAATAGAAAATAGTAACATGCGGCACTCACAGCTTAGTAGAAACTGGTGAATAAACGGCCAGACTCCGTGAAGATCAACGTTTCAATTTATAAAATTTTCGTCAGGATACAAACAAATACAAATGAACTCACCTTATATCCCCACCAGCGTGAACATTTCTCCCGCCCGCCGGAGCGCCAGCGCAGGACGCTGAGGCAGGGCGCTGTCAGATGACGTCGCGGCTAACAGCCGTTACGTGCACACCAAACCCATCACCATGGTGACAATCTAAACAAGGCACAATGCTGCAGTCAATGGCGGTACTTAGAAATAAGACCTCCGTATAGTAATAAGATACAATCGCTTAAAAGCTCATTCCAATACTTTGACAAAAGTTAACATTTCGGATATAACCACCATGTTCAAAGTGACAGATTAAGGGGATCTGCTAAGAGAAACCCATAGATATTAGTAACACTGAGTCACGAAAAAAGGAGAAAAAACATTGTAGTCACAAAATGAATCGGGGCAAATGTAACAATCATATAGTCCAAAAAATATATATAAAAATGAAAAGAATGAAAAAAATTTATGAAAATTTTTTATAATCAATATATGAAACAATTATATCAAATAGAAATAAAGAAACAATATAATGAAAACCAGCAATGCTTGACACCTAAAAGCAGGACAAGGGAAGAGTTTCGTTAAGGCCCCGTGGGGCCAAGACATCCAATTTGGATATCCATCTGGCCTCACATCTCAGCAGAGCAGCCCCTCTGTCGCCTCCTCGTAATGATAAAGGAATATGATCTATCATGCGGTACTTGATGCTGGCCACACTATGTTTAAATTCAGCAAAGTGTCTGGCCACTGGTTGTTCACTTATACCAGTGGACAGTGCCTGTCTAATAGCTGATCTGTGTGCCGTCATCCTCTCTTTGAACTTCCTGATAGTTTTACCTATATAGGAAAGTCCGCATGGGCATATGATCTGGTATACGACATAGGTGCTCTCACATGTTAAGCGATGCTGAATTTTAAGCTTTGTACCTAAATGAGGGTGACAAAAAGTGTCACCACTAATCAGATACTTACAAGTAGTACAGGGACACTTGTAGCATCCCAATTTGCCTAAAGTTAAAAAGTTCTTTGGGGGTGGCTTCCCTTTACCTGTAATGTCAGTTTTGACCAGAATATCCCGCAAATTGCTGGATCTGGAGAAACATGGCATCAAATCTACTCCGCCCAACTTCAATTGATCATCTGACTTAATAAGATGCCAATGTTTTTTGGCAATTTTACATACAGTCTCAGAACGTGAATGGTACTGATTCACCCAAGGAAGTTTGGAATCCTGTGTTGTCCTAATCTTTTTGACTAATAGGTCTTTTCTATCCATAGCCAATACTTTTTCTTTATCATGAAGGAGTTTACGTAATTGGTAACCCCTGGCTGCAAATTTGGATATAAGGTCATCAATTTGAGCTGATGCTATAGATGCATTATCATTGATCCTTCTGATTCTGATCATCTGTGAATATGGTAAGCCATATTTCAGGCTTCTGGGGTGACAACTATTCCAATGCAGGAATGTATTGCGGTCAGTTGGTTTAGTAAAGACCGTAGTTGAAATCCTACCTTCAAGGACACCACAGCACTCCTCAACAAATTGATTGATTTGGATACTGTTCCTAATGATGTTTGGCTTATTACTGCAGATGTGTGCAGTTTATATACTGTCATTCCTCATGCAGAGGGTTTAAAAGCGGTACAGAAATTCTTGCTGGAATTTAGCTCTTTAAATGCTGCACATGTTGAAATTGCGGGGCAACTGTTGGAACTCATCCTCACCAAAAACTTTTTTCTTTTTGATGGTGACTTTTATTTACAGACCAAAGGGTGTGCGATGGGTTCTGCAGTTGCTCCGACATACGCTAACATCTTCATGTTTGCAGTCGAGAATGATTTATTTTTCAGAGATCCAGAAATAGCTATGGATATTGTATTTTATACAAGATTCATAGATGATCTTTTGTTGATTTGGAGGGGCACGGAAGAAAAATTTAAATTGATCATGGAAACTCATAACAACTCTGCCAGTCCAGTTAAATTTACCTTTAAGATGGATAGACAGGTGATAGATTTCCTAGATGTTAGAATTTCTCTCCTTGAAGGTAGGATTTCAACTACGGTCTTTACTAAACCAACTGACCGCAATACATTCCTGCATTGGAATAGTTGTCACCCCAGAAGCCTGAAATATGGCTTACCATATTCACAGATGATCAGAATCAGAAGGATCAATGATAATGCATCTATAGCATCAGCTCAAATTGATGACCTTATATCCAAATTTGCAGCCAGGGGTTACCAATTACGTAAACTCCTTCATGATAAAGAAAAAGTATTGGCTATGGATAGAAAAGACCTATTAGTCAAAAAGATTAGGACAACACAGGATTCCAAACTTCCTTGGGTGAATCAGTACCATTCACGTTCTGAGACTGTATGTAAAATTGCCAAAAAACATTGGCATCTTATTAAGTCAGATGATCAATTGAAGTTGGGCGGAGTAGATTTGATGCCATGTTTCTCCAGATCCAGCAATTTGCGGGATATTCTGGTCAAAACTGACATTACAGGTAAAGGGAAGCCACCCCCAAAGAACTTTTTAACTTTAGGCAAATTGGGATGCTACAAGTGTCCCTGTACTACTTGTAAGTATCTGATTAGTGGTGACACTTTTTGTCACCCTCATTTAGGTACAAAGCTTAAAATTCAGCATCGCTTAACATGTGAGAGCACCTATGTCGTATACCAGATCATATGCCCATGCGGACTTTCCTATATAGGTAAAACTATCAGGAAGTTCAAAGAGAGGATGACGGCACACAGATCAGCTATTAGACAGGCACTGTCCACTGGTATAAGTGAACAACCAGTGGCCAGACACTTTGCTGAATTTAAACATAGTGTGGCCAGCATCAAGTACCGCATGATAGATCATATTCCTTTATCATTACGAGGAGGCGACAGAGGGGCTGCTCTGCTGAGATGTGAGGCCAGATGGATATCCAAATTGGATGTCTTGGCCCCACGGGGCCTTAACGAAACTCTTCCCTTGTCCTGCTTTTAGGTGTCAAGCATTGCTGGTTTTCATTATATTGTTTCTTTATTTCTATTTGATATAATTGTTTCATATATTGATTATAAAAAATTTTCATAAATTTTTTTCATTCTTTTCATTTTTATATATATTTTTTGGACTATATGATTGTTACATTTGCCCCGATTCATTTTGTGACTACAATGTTTTTTCTCCTTTTTTCGTGACTCAGTGTTACTAATATCTATGGGTTTCTCTTAGCAGATCCCCTTAATCTGTCACTTTGAACATGGTGGTTATATCCGAAATGTTAACTTTTGTCAAAGTATTGGAATGAGCTTTTAAGCGATTGTATCTTATTACTATACGGAGGTCTTATTTCTAAGTACCGCCATTGACTGCAGCATTGTGCCTTGTTTAGATTGTCACCATGGTGATGGGTTTGGTGTGCACGTAACGGCTGTTAGCCGCGACGTCATCTGACAGCGCCCTGCCTCAGCGTCCTGCGCTGGCGCTCCGGCGGGCGGGAGAAATGTTCACGCTGGTGGGGATATAAGGTGAGTTCATTTGTATTTGTTTGTATCCTGACGAAAATTTTATAAATTGAAACGTTGATCTTCACGGAGTCTGGCCGTTTATTCACCAGTTTCTACTAAGCTGTGAGTGCCGCATGTTACTATTTTCTATATATATATATATATACACACACATATAATATATATATATAGCTATAATGCCCAGCACTCTTTGTTGAAAAATAATAATACTGCTCCAGTGCCCTCCTTTAGGATACTGCATCCCATATGTGTAGAAAAGAGTTTTGGAGGCGGCACTCACGAGTCTTGATTCTGATTACAACGTTTTATTCAAAAGAATCCAACAAATGTTTTGGGCTACTGCCCATCATCAGGGAATAAACACACTGTGCTCATACACGGATCTTATACAAACAGACACTCCCCCCTAATCACGTATCGTTGTATTCACCTGTAATACGCACTCATAGCTCCCAACATGACCCTCTCCAGGAGGGACACAATGCTCTCCTTCTGGACTTTTCTCTTCATTTATGATTGTCTGCACCTGTGTTGAACAGGTTAATGGATAAGAAAGGTGTTTCAGCACAGGTGATGGCAATCATAGATTAAGAGGAAAGTCCAGGAGCAGAGCATTCTGTCTCTCCTGGAGAGGGTCATGTTGGGAGGTATGCGCACTCCCCTCACTACACCTTGCTGCAGTAATCCATTTACAAGTGCCTCTGCAGCACCATACATATAATGGATGGCAATCATTAGGTCGATATATATATATATATATATATATAATATATATGAGATTTCTATACACTAAGCCCAGAGGAAGGCCCCAAGAGGGTTGAAACGCATTGGATACATAGCCCCATGTTAACAGACAATCCCTGCAATAAGCAAGTTTGAAGAACCATTACAGTGCGAATTCAACTGCGGTCACGTGACTCGCTGTACCCGGAAGCAAGCAGCCGCGACCTGGAAGGACGGTTGGTTCTATATCGGAGTGGCAGAAGGGACCTTCTGACGTACCTAGGGGAGGAGACACGACACCAGGGGGAGGAGCTACGGGCGAACAGGGTACCCGAAAAGTACCCTCGCGGGCTCGCTTCGCTCGCCACGCTTCGGGCACGGTGGCTCGCTCCGCTCCGCTTCGCTCACCACCTAATTACTAAAGGTAATAGTTGGTGGCGTGGATAGTAGAGGAACTATCCCGCTGGCCTAGCTCCTCCCCCTTGCGTCGTAACTCCTCCCCCTTACGGAAAAGGTCTCTTAGCCCACTTGATTCTAGCATCTACCCTGGAAAGGACGGAGAACGGATGGACCGAAGTGGAAGTAGGTAAGCCGGTGGGACGTTGAGCACATGATGGAGGGGGGGAGAAGTTAGGCAAGTCTCTGTTCACAGCGAGAGACACACGGTGTATGGCCCGCCAAGTCTAAGCCAGCAAGTCTCCGCCGCAGACGAGATCCATCTTCAGTGGTATTTTACCCTCGGTGCCGGGTCTGTAAAGTGACAGGCATCGGAGGGCTAACACCAATCAGGATGAGATCGGTCCGGAGCTCCTACTTCTCCTGACCCACCCATTAGATGCCAAGGTCCAAACCCCGGGGCAACACCGCAGTCACTGACTCAGTTTAACCGCTAAATACCAAGATCAGTTTACATAGGAGTGGGACGCAGCAATCTGTTACGATATAGACTTCATTCCTATACATTTATTGCATGTTAGCACGCAAATAGCTGACTTACCATCAAAAAGCTACTTTGACATTTGGACCACAACAATTTGTAAAGAATACATTGCACTCCCCTAGGAGTGTCTCTGTTGGACTACATCCTCAATTGCTGTTTTTGTTACATGACATACTGTGGCTCAAGCACCCTATACCACATAATCAATTGGACTTTTCAGGGGTCAACTACGTGGATTGTAATGACTTATAACGTAGGTCCGTTTAGATTAATCAGCTGATCATTCCAAAGTGTGTGCTACTTTGTGTTTTTTAATTGATACTTTGAATGCTTCACCATGAATGCTTAGTAAAAATCATACTATAATTTCAGTTGTCACAGTACTTTATTTGCAATCAAGGTTAACTACCAAGTAGACAAATATACAACACATCTAGGTTGAGCGCTACATCATCCTGTCATTTATCTGCATTTGTTAAGGTTGGTCATCTTAGTTGTAGCAGCTCGCCGAACATTTAGTACTCAGTGCGCTGGTGCACCATATCTCTCCCAAGTAAAGTGCATTGTTTCACATATGCAAAGTGACAAGACCTTAATTTATTCAGTGTCAAAGGGTGTGTAACACCACAGCAGAAACTGCAGGAAATTACAGCTGGGAACTGGAAGCTATTGCTCTAAGGACCTGAGATATAAAGGCATATCATAGTGTACAAGAAGAGGAAACATAGACTAATAAATATGAAATGCAAGGAGTTATTTGCTGCATTCACAATAGAATAAGCCAACTGGCCAAGATCTGATTCATTGTGTCTCATGCTTCAATTATGACATTAGCATGAAGAGAGATACAAGGGGTGTACCATATGTTTCCGGATGTGTATTGCATAGGTAGAGTAGACACAATCTAACTGCCTGGTTGCATACTTGCATACTCTGCCAGCATAGCCAGGAGGCTCCCGAAAATCGCAGCCACCTAGAAAAGTTGGCAAGTCTCCCAGCCAGCAGCCAAGCCCCGCACCCCCCAGGAGCAGCACACAAATCCCCTACAGCGGGGGGTGATGATGATGCGATTCACGCTGAATTGTATCATTCTGGCCCCGACTCCTGCTCCACTCTACTGGTAATCTCTAGTGTAGCAGGGGTGGGGCCACGATGACGCTAATCTCTAACTAAAGTGCTTTTAAATTGTCAAGGCACAGAACCGTATATAAGTAGCAAAGCACACTGAAAAAGTTAGAATGTTCACTTCCTTCACAAACTTGTTATGGAGCTCAACAGAGGCCACTGTAGATCCATGATTTTCTACAACTACTGACAGCAGGAGAGTTTTGACAGACTGCAAGATGCTTTTGGGGTGGAAGCACCATCTTGAACCACTGTGTTAGAGTGGTTTGCACAATTTTGGCACAGGAGATGGCCCCTGGATGATCAGCACTGCAGCCTACCTGTGTCCACCATCACTAAGGACAACGTTGATGACATGCAGGCCATAGATGAGTTGGACGCCAGAGTGACCACGGACCAGTTAGAGAAGGAGATAGGCATTTAATCTGAGATCATCTACTTGATACTTGTTACCAAGTTACTTGAAAGCTCGGCCTGAGCAAGGTTTCTGTATGCTGGGTGCTCCATCAGCTACCTCAAGAGCAGAAGTAGTCCCGGGTAACTTGGAGCTGCAACATGCTGGCCAGGTTTGATGGCAGTCGTCCAAACTCTGTCAGGGAGATCATCAGTAGCAATTAATCCTGGATCTACAGATTCGACCCCAGACCATACAACAGTGGACCCTAGTTGGAGGTGAGCCAACACAGAAATTCTGATGTGAGCCCAGCATGGCCAAGCAGATGGTGGTTATTTTTGTGGCCAAGACTGGTCATGTAGCTACCATACCGTTTATGCTGCAGTGCACTATCACTGCGACAGGTAAGCTGACCAATGCCTGATGGAAGTACTGGAAGCCATTTCCAGGCACCGTTCAAGAACTTGCACTCATGGTGCCCTTCTCTATCACGATAGTGCACCTGCCCACAAGTCCAGAAAAGTGGTTGATTTTCTGGCCCATTAATGCATCCAGGAGCTTGGTCATCCACCAAAAAGTCCAGACATGGCCCCCTCCGACTTCTTTGTGTTCCCACAAATCAAGTTAAAGATGCAGTGGAGACCTTAATCCAGCATGTAGAAGACATACAGTACCTGCTTCAGTCTGATGCAGTTGCTACACCAAGTGGTTTGAGCGCATGCAACTTTACATAGACCTCTCTAGGAAAAAATGTAATGTTCACTTTGTAAATACAGTATAATACTTTTTTGTGCATCAAGAAACATATTGCACACCCATTGTACATGGAGAAATAGAAAGCACGAACCGTCAGCTATTAACTCTCATTTTACAGAAAATCTGCTCCTGTGGGAGAAAAAAACTATTTTCTTAGTTTAGCGTGCCTTTCTTCCTCCCCTCATTTCCTTTTTTGTTTCTCACTACCACTTGCATTTTTTGTGGAGGACATCATCGCAGCACTTGAAAAATTTTCATAATTAGGCACCTATAAGAGGAGATGGTAATGTTGAAATTGACAAGTTATTCGCAAGCACCTACAATAACGACTAGCAGCTGGGTAAGCAGAGGCAGAGTCAATACATTTCACCACCTCACTGTTTATCCTGTAAGCAGAGCTAGTACAGTAGTAAAGGTTTGGAACATTTAGGGGTAGATTTATTCATGTTTTTTTTTAAACTAAAATAATAATTTACTAAAATAATAATTTCTCTAACGTCCTAGTGGATGCTGGGGACTCCGAAAGGACCATGGGGAATAGCGGCTCCGCAGGAGACTGGGCACAAAGTAAAAGCTTTAGGACTAGCTGGTGTGCACTGGCTCCTCCCCCTATGACCCTCCTCCAAGCCTCAGTTAAGATTTTGTGCCCGAACGAGAAGGGTGCAATCTAGGTGGCTCTCCTGAGCTGCTTAGAGTAAAAGTTTAAATAGGTTTTTTTATTTTCAGTGAGACCTGCTGGCAACAGGCTCACTGCATCGAGGGACTAAGGGGAGAAGAAGCGAACTCACCTGCGTGCAGAGTGGATTGGGCTTCTTAGGCTACTGGACATTAGCTCCAGAGGGACGATCACAGGCCCAGCCATGGATGGGTCCCGGAGCCGCGCCGCCGGCCCCCTTACAGAGCCAGAAGAGTGAAGAGGTCCGGAAAATCGGCGGCAGAAGACGTCCTGTCTTCAATAAGGTAGCGCACAGTACCGCAGCTGTGCGCCATTGCTCTCAGCACACTTCACACTCCGGTCACTGAGGGTGCAGGGCGCTGGGGGGGGCGCCCTGGGACGCAATGAAAATACCTTAAATGGCTAAAAATACATCACATATAGCTCCTGGGCTATATGGATGTATTTAACCCCTGCCAGTTTTCCACAAAAAAGCGGGAGAAAGGCCGCCGAAAAAGGGGCGGAGCCTATCTCCTCAGCACACAAGCGCCATTTTTTCCTCACAGCTCCGTTGGAGGAAGGCTCCCTGACTCTCCCCTGCAGTCCTGCACAACAGAAACAGGGTAAAACAAGAGAGGGGGGGCACTAAATTGGCATATTAATATACAGCAGCTGTATTAGGGAAAAACACTTATATAAGGTTATCCCTATATATATATATATATATATATATATATATATATATATATATATATATATAGCGCTCTGGTGTGTGCTGGCAAACTCTCCCTCTGTCTCCCCAAAGGGCTAGTGGGGTCCTGTCCTCTATCAGAGCATTCCCTGTGTGTGTGCTGTGTGTCGGTACGCTGTGTCGACATGTATGAGGAGGAAAATGGTGTGGAGGCGGAGCAATTGCCTGTGTTAGTGATGTCACCCCCTAGGGAGTCGACACCTGACTGGATGGTCTTATGGAAAGAATTACGTGATAGTGTCGGCACTTTACAAAAGACTGTTGACGACATGAGACAGCCGGCAAATCAGTTAATACCTGTACAGGCGTCTCAAACACCGTCAGGGGCTATAAAACGCCCGTTACCTCAGGTCGATACAGACA
The DNA here is from genome assembly GCF_028390025.1 of Pseudophryne corroboree. Classification (NCBI taxonomy): domain Eukaryota; kingdom Metazoa; phylum Chordata; class Amphibia; order Anura; family Myobatrachidae; genus Pseudophryne; species Pseudophryne corroboree. The sequence continues at coordinate 284,288,781 of NC_086451.1, forward strand.
CTGACACGAACACTGACTCCAGTGTCGACGGTGAGGAAATAAGTGCGATGTCCATTTCTGCCAGAAGAGGATTATGGACGTGACAGTGGTCAGGGGATGCGGATTCCAAACGGCATATGGAAGTATTGCCGTATAAAGGGGAGGAGTTATTTGGGGTCGGTCTATCGGACCTGGTGGCCACGGCAACGGCTGGAAAATCCACCTTTTTACCCCAAGTCACCTCGCAGCAGAAAAAGATACCGTCTTTTCAGGCTCAGTCCTTTCGTCCCCATAAGGGCAAGCGGGCAAAAGGCCACTCATATCTGCCCCGGGGCAGAGGAAGGGGAAAAAGACTGCAGCAAACAGCCTCTTCCCACGAACAGAAGCCCTCCCCCGCTTCTGCCAAGTCCTCAGCATGACGCTGGGGCCTTACAAGCGGACTCAGGCACGGTGGGGGCCCGTCTCAAGAATTTCAGCGCGCAGTGGGCACACTCGCAAGTGGACCCCTGGATCCTGCAGGTAGTATCTCAGGGGTACAAATTGGAATTCGAGACGTCTCCCCCTCGCCGGTTCCTGAAGTCTGCTTTACCAACGTCTCCCCCCGACAGGGAGGCGGTATTGGAAGCCATTCACAAGCTGTATTCCCAGCAGGTGATAATCAAGGTACCCCTCCTACAACAGGGAAAGGGGTATTATTCCACGCTGTTTGTGGTACCGAAGCCGGACGGCTCGGTGAGACCCATTTTAAATCTGAAATCCTTGAACACTTACATAAAAAGGTTCAAGTTCAAGATGGAGTCACTCAGAGCAGTGATAGCGAACCTGGAAGAAGGGGACTATATGGTGTCTCTGGACATCAAGGATGCTTACCTCCATGTCCCAATTTGCCCTTCTCACCAAGGGTACCTCAGGTTTGTGGTACAGAACTGTCACTATCAGTTTCAGACGCTGCCGTTTGGATTGTCCACGGCACCCCGGGTCTTTACCAAGGTAATGGCTGAAATGATGATTCTTCTTCGAAGAAAAGGCGTCTTAATTATCCCTTACTTGGACGATCTCCTGATAAGGGCAAGGTCCAGAGAACAGTTAGAGGTCGGAGTAGCACTATCTCAAGTAGTACTACGACAGCACGGATGGATTCTAAATATTCCAAAATCACAGCTGATTCCGACGACACGTCTGCTGTTCCTAGGGATGATTCTGGACACAGTACAGAAAAAGGTGTTTCTCCCGGAGGAGAAAGCCAAGGAGTTATCCGACCTAGTCAGGAACCTCCTAAGACCAGGCCAAGTGTCAGTACATCAATGCACAAGGGTACTGGGAAAGATGGTGGCTTCTTACGAAGCGATTCCATTCGGCAGATTCCACGCAAGAACTTTTCAGTGGAATCTGCTGGACAAATGGTCCGGATCGCATCTTCAAATGCATCAGCGGATAACCCTGTCTCCAAGGACAAGGGTGTCTCTCTTGTGGTGGTTACAGAGTGCTCATCTCCTAGAGGGCCGCAGATTCGGCATTCAGGATTGGGTCCTGGTGACCACGGATGCCAGCCTGAGAGGCTGGGGAGCAGTCACACAGGGAAGAAATTTCCAGGGCTTGTGGTCAAGCATGGAAACGTCACTTCACATAAATATCCTGGAACTAAGGGCCATTTACAATGCCCTAAGTCAGGCAAGACCTCTGCTTCAGGGTCAGCCGGTGTTGATCCAGTCGGACAACATCACGGCAGTCGCCCACGTAAACAGACAGGGCGGCACAAGAAGCAGGGGGGCAATGATGGAAGTGGCAAGGATTCTTCGCTGGGCGGAGAATCATGTGATAGCACTGTCAGCAGTGTTCATTCCGGGAGTGGACAACTGGGAAGCAGACTTCCTCAGCAGACACGATCTTCACCCGGGGGAGTGGGGACTTCACCCAGAAGTCTTCCACATGATTGTGAACCGTTGGGAAAAACCAAAGGTGGACATGATGGCGTCCCGCCTCAACAAAAAACTGGACAGATATTGCGCCAGGTCAAGGGACCCTCAGGCAATAGCTGTGGACGCTCTGGTAACACCGTGGGTGTACCAGTCAGTGTATGTGTTCCCTCCTCTTCCTCTCATACCAAAAGTACTGAGAATCATAAGAAGGAGAGGAGTAAAGACTATACTCGTGGCTCCGGATTGGCCAAGAAGGACTTGGTACCCGGAAATTCAAGAGATGCTCACGGAAGACCCGTGGCCTCTACCTCTAAGAAAGGACCTGCTCCAGCAGGGACCATGTCTGTTCCAAGACTTACCGCGGCTGCGTTTGACGGCATGGTGGTTGAACGCCGGATCCTGAAGGAAAAAGGCATTCCGGATGAAGTCATCCCTACCCTGATCAAAGCCAGGAAGGATGTAACCATACAACATTATCACCGTATTTTGCGTAAATATGTTGCGTGGTGCGAGGCCAGGAAGGCCCCTACAGAGGAATTTCAACTGGGTCGTTTCCTGCATTTCCTGCAACAGGACTGTCTATGGGCCTCAAATTAGGGTCCATTAAGGTTCAAATCTCGGCCCTGTCAATATTCTTCCAAAAAGAACTGGCTTCTGTTCCTGAAGTTCAGACGTTTGTCAAGGGAGTACTGCATATACAGCCTCCTTTTGTGCCTCCAGTGGCACCTTGGGATCTCAATGTAGTTTTGGGATTCCTAAAATCACATTGGTTTGAACCACTCACCACTGTGGACTTAAAATATCTCACATGGAAAGTGGTAATGCTGTTAGCCCTGGCTTCAGCCAGGCGTGTCTCAGAATTGGCGGCTTTATCCTATAAAAGCCCTTACCTAATTTTTCATACGGACAGGGCAGAATTGAGGACTCGTCCTCAATTTCTCCCTAAGGTGGTTTCAGCTTTTCACTTAAACCAGCCTATTGTGGTGCCTGCGGCTACTAGGGACTTGGAGGATTCCAAGTTGCTGGACGTAGTCAGGGCCCTGAAAATATATGTTTCCAGGACGGCTGGAGTCAGAAAATCTGACTCGCTGTTTATCCTGTATGCACCCAACAAGCTGGGTGCTCCTGCTTCTAAGCAGACGATTGCTCGTTGGATTTGTAGTACAATTCAGCTTGCACATTCTGTGGCAGGCCTGCCACAGCCAAAATCTGTAAAAGCCCATTCCACACGGAAAGTGGGCTCATCTTGGGCGGCTGCCCGAGGGGTCTCGGCTTTACAACTTTGCCGAGCAGCTACTTGGTCAGGGGCAAACACGTTTGCTAAATTCTACAAATTTGATACCCTGGCTGAGGAGGACCTGGAGTTCTCTCATTCGGTGCTGCAGAGTCATCCGCACTCTCCCGCTCGTTTGGGAGCTTTGGTATAATCCCCATGGTCCTTTCGGAGTCCCCAGCATCCACTTGGACGTTAGAGAAAATAAGAATTTACTTACCGATAATTCTATTTCTCATAGTCCGTAGTGGATGCTGGGCGCCCATCCCAAGTGCGGATTGTCTGCATTACTTGTACATAGTTATTGTTACAAAAATCGGGTTATTGTTGTTGTGAGCCATCTTTTCAGAGGCTCCTTCTGTTATCATGCTGTTAACTGGGTTCAGATCACAAGTTGTACGGTGTGATTGGTGTGGCTGGTATGAGTCTTACCCGGGATTCAAAATCCTTCCTTATTGTGTACGCTCGTCCGGGCACAGTATCCTAACTGAGGCTTGGAGGAGGGTCATAGTGGGAGGAGCCAGTGCACACCAGGTGACCTAAAGCTTTCTTTAGATGTGCCCAGTCTCCTGCGGAGCCGCTATTCCCCATGGTCCTTTCGGAGTCCCCAGCATCCACTACGGACTATGAGAAATAGAATTATCGGTAAGTAAATTCTTATTTTTTCTCATTATTTTATTATCATCTCCAATGTATTAAAGGGATGGAGGGGTGCCCGGCAACGACAGTATCAGCGACTGTGGCACATGCGCTGCACATATTCTGGGTATTTTTCGTGAAAAAACACCCCAATAAGGCGGCGGAGTGCATTCACAGGGACAGAGCTGTCTCGTAAGCTGTATCTCTGCATGCAATCATTGATACATCCATGCAATGTAATCAATTATCAGATGCAGATGGTGATAAATTGGCCCCTTATTGTGCCACCATCGTATTGTTTTATTAGAAGTCACAACTCTAATTGAACTGAATAGTAATGTAATATTATAGTGTACACAGAAATTAATTGCCGAATCATGTATTTAGTCTACAGTATTACGTGACTGATTTCGGGGTGTGGCCCCCTTCCCCTAGTGGGCCACAGGATATTTGCCAGTCTAGTCACATTGTAGTTATGCCACTGGTTAGGAGTTGATTGGTTAGTGCTTGTTTTCTCGTCACTTTATTTCTATCCATGCTTTTGATAAATACCACCTTGGTCTTAGTGCTGGTTCCTGTTCTGCATTTATCAAAAGAACTGCAAAAGCGAATAGGTGGAAAGAATAGGTGACATAGCAAAATCTTAGCTAGTTATGTTAGAATGGCATATGCAATGATAGAATGAATAAACAAGGGGGATATGTACTTAGCCTTGGAGAGAGATAAAGTGGATGGAGATAAAGGCCCTCATTCCGAGTTGATCGCTCGCTAGCTACTTTTAGCAGAAATGCAAATGCAAAGCCGCCGCCCTCTGGGAGTGTATCTTAGCATAGCAGAATTGCTAACGAAAGATTAGCAATTCTGCTATTAAGTATTTCCTTGCAGTTTCTGAGTAGCTCCAGACCTACTCCTAGATTGCGATCACCTCAGTCCGTTTAGTTCCTGGTTTGACGTCACAAACACGCCCAGCGTCCGGCCAGCCACTCCCCCGTTTCTCCAGCCACTCCTTCGTTCTTTGCTGGCACTCCTGCGTTTTTTAGCACACTCTCTGAAAACGCTCAGTTACCACCCAGAAACACCCACTTCCTGTCAATCATTCTCCGATCAACAGAGCGACTGAAAAGCTTAGTTCACCCGTGAGTAAAATAGCATAGTTTTGTATAAAATTGCTTAGTGCGTACGGCCTGTGGTGCATACGCATGCGCAGAACTGCTGGATTTTAGCCTATTAGCAATTCTGCTAAAAATAGCAGCGAGCGAACAACTCTGAATGACCACCAAAGTACCATCCGATCATCTCCTAACTGCCATGTTACGGGATGTGTTTGACAGTAAGGAGCTGATTGGTTAGTAGCTTATCTCTCTCCACTTCATCACTCTGCAAGGCTTAGTACAGTTGTCCCACTGTAGCATATGCTAGCATAAAGGCAGAAGTACTTTTTAGCACAGAAGATTATACATGCATGCTATTGCTTTGAGCTGACCTTCTAATTGGGTGACTTGTTATCTGCTGTGTAATTTAGATTTCCTGGACTGAGATTAAAAAGCACTAAAAATGCCAATTTAATTTGTAAATGTCGTTAAAAGATTGCAGATTCACACATAATATGGCAAATGGTTTAATTTTGTAATTATTCCCAGTAGGTCGTTAGCTGGAACTAGAGGATAAAAAAGAAATGTAATAAGGCAAACATGTTATAATAATTACAGGAGGCTATTCATTTTAAGCTTCCTAACTGGTTTCCAGCTGTGGAGGAAGCTGAACATATAGATATAATCAAGAAAAAGATCAATGTGTTTTAATGGGTAATGTGATAAATTCAGCCAGTGTTCATTTTTAAATTATATTTTGAGCTATGGATTAATGAACATCCTTGAAAATACAGTTTTGGATTATTGCATAAAGGAGTAAAACAGTACATGAAGACTGAAAGCGGTAACAACTCAAACTTGCCAGCTTCAACACTGTCCAAATGAACACAAATGATTAATGACATGGACAAAACATTGCTAGAACAACTCTTACCGCATCCACCCTATTTTTTTATTCTCTCTGTGGTCAAGGTGCCTGGACTCCATAATACTGTACATACTGTATATGGATCCTGGGATTGGATACGAAATCCTAGCAGTTGGTCTCCCAAAAGTCAGGAGACTGACAATGGGATCCCTATGGCCTAAATCCTGAACACATCCTGGTAAGTAATTTCTCCCTACGCCTTCCTGCACATGGTTTTTCCCATTAGAGAACAATTTTCCTGCTGCGATTAGGTCAGAATTAGGCCCTTGGTTCCCCCAGAGATCAAATGATGGTATTGCTTGCTACCATAGAATCCAAGCTGCACATTGGTTTGGAAGATCCCTTTTAAATGATTTGGAGGGAAGACCAAGTAGTAGATTATGAAACAGAGCAGTTGGGATAAAATAAAGGGGATTTAGTTTATCATGTTAATTAAACCATGGATTAACCATGACAGATTTTTGTTGTCCCAGTTGAGGATAGTGTTACATCAGGTGTTTGGGTATTCAGAAACCGAACCGCTAAAAATCTTCTATGCAGAATGTTAGAGATGTTACTGTAGTTTAAAAATGAAAGGATGATTTCCAACGGAAACTAGGTAGAACCAACAGTATAAAACATAAAACTGAATTTCCTGCGGGGATGGTGGTTTATTCCAAGCCTCCTGGATTGCCTGAACCTGAAACATGTCATAAATGAAGATGATACATTTAGGAGTAAGGGGCCTATCTATTAAGCTTTTTCTCTATAAATTTATTTAGATACTGAAATGTATACATATTTTTATGGTTTGTTGCTATGAATGCCTAATGCAGGAGAGTTCACAAATATCTAAGATAATTATCACTGCTGATTGCAGTCCACATTATTATCAATGGAGACTATGATCTGACCCCTATGTACCAATCTCTGAAAAGCTAAGCCACATTAGTTTACACCATCTTCAGATGTGTAAACTGCTTTAAGCCTATGGAGGCATAGTAGCAGGTGAGAGATTTTCTGATCCCCTCCCGCAGCCTCCATCCGGTGCTGGCTCAGATTGTGGAAACTGGCAGTGTGCCTATGCGCAGTGCCAAACTCCCCGAAGGAGTCTTTCACAAACTTCTCCATAATGCCGGTGATAAAGCTTGCAGGGAAAGCGGTTATCAGTACTGTTGTCCATGCAGTTTTCACTTAGTACATAGCGGGGATATTTTCATTAAAAAGGAAAGTATCCATCGCGAAATGGAGTGTTAATCATTGCGCCAGTGCCACAATTATTAATACATAGGAACTTTAGTAAGGAAAACTAAAGCGATTGGTGTAGCCCTGCCACTCTGTTTCCAAAACAAGATGGGAGTGTGTGATTCTACTGTATATCTGAGTTTGGAAAGGTCAGTGAAGTTTAGGGCTTTGATGCGTTTCCTATGCCAAAAGTGAAAGACTATTACATAAAAGCTGAGCCTGCTTTATCACCACTATAAAGTATCATGTGAAGAGATTGGAATATTCATTGTTATGGTCATATTTCAGGACTTCCTAGATGTACTGTATCCTTTAACTAATACACTTGCAGCTTCTATTGTGCCCTTAGGGGAACATGTACTAAGCAGTGATAAAAGTGGAGAAGTGAGCCAGTGGAGAAGTTGCCCATGGCACCCAATCAGCTGCTCTGTATATGTTTATAGTATGCAAATTATAAATGATACGTCAATGCTGATTAGTTGCCATGGGCAACTTCTTCACTGGCTCACCTCCACTTTTATCACTGCTTAGTAAATGACACCCTCAGTCCTTTGTTCACTTTTCTATTTTATGCATGAAAATACATAAAATACCATAATGACACCATAATGTAATAGGAAATGTGGTTGTTAATTGAGACCATCCAAGTAGGAAAGGTATAAGCAGTATTGCAGGAATGCAGTTATTATGCCGGCTGTAGGGATCCCGGCATTCAAAATACCGACGCCAGAATCACGACAGCCAGTGAAATGCCAGCAGTCAAAATCCTGACTGCAGCCCCGTATTCCCACTCGGGTGGTGGATCCACGTCACTACCCAAACAGGAGTATAACCTATTGCAAGCTTTGCCCTTCTGCGTGGCTAGCGCAGCGAGCCTGCTAGGGGACGCACTGCCTCGCAGCCAGGATTCCGGATGACGGGATGCTGCTGTCTGTATAGTGACCGTCTGCCGGTCTCCTGTATGTATTCCGTATTTCAGTATGTTTTGTCCTCTATACTCTATTTTGCTGTCAAAATTAAAATAAAGTAGATAGAATTATAAATGCAATTCACCGTGTACATGAGCTTAACATAGCTTTGCAAATTACCCTAAATGTAGATTGACACTAGTATTTACTGCAAAATGAATCATTGTCTTGCCTTAAATGCCATTAGCAACTAGTAACGTCATTAGTAACAGGAAAACAAATTTGCATATAAATCATTACACGGGTCACATATGCTCATTCTCAGTGAAGCTATTGATTAGCCCAAGCTTTCAGTAGTGTGCAGTGTTGCCATAAAATTGATTATGCAGGATCTTGGCAGCCCAGGCTGTGAGCTTGAAGCATGTTCTTTGTCCTACTTTGCCTTCGTACAATAAAGGATGACTGGATCTATATTCTAAAAATGTATATATTTTATATATATTTTAAAATATTTCCTTTTATTTTTTTCTATGGAAAAATCACTTAAGTGCAGACTCCCATGTTCACAGAGAATATAACAATGCAATAAATGCACCAGTCACTTGTCTTTCTTAATTAGTCCTGCAATACTGATATTTAAAGTTTTGTATCTGTCTTGTTATCTTGTAGTTACACATGTTTACGACCTAGAAAATAAAATATAAATAAATTAAAATGTTTTCCTCTCATTGTGTCATTTGCTGTTATTGTGTCAATTACTCCATGTTGTGTTGACCTTTAGTTTAATTAACTAATATAATCAAGTTATGTCACTGTGACACTATTTCATCAAGTGTGCATTACTGCATTTACAATAATCCACTTTAGATATGCCGTATCTCAAAATAGACATTTACAAATATCGTTTTGTAGACGTCGGTACATGTCACTATATTTTTGCTTTCACATTAGACTTAATGTGACTCTTATGTCACATTGTGACATCACTTGGATAATTTATAGCAGCAGGCAGTTTCAGACAACAGCAGTAGAGACCTTAGTCGTGGCTCATACTGTATATTGCCAGCACTAATAAATTGTACTGATAGTAGTCAGCTTGCCAGCAACTATTATTGGATCTATAAGTGCTCGCAAAAGTGAACACTGCTGTAACTACTGAAGTTAAAAATAAGAAAACTATATTATTTATGGCTCTACTGCTGATAATGCATTTCACAAAGTACATATATTTTATATACTTACATTAATGAGAGTGCTCAATTTGTTTGAAAGTAACCTTTGGATGAATTATACTTTTTCTGGTTATGTTTCTCTATATACTGCACATAAAATAGGCAGATATTTATTCCAATAGTCTGGCTTTGGTGAAGTAAGACTTGAAAATTGTATTTTCAGCACTTTACAAATACGTAAAAAGTATAGTTGCTGAGCTGCTATATACGATCATTAAGTGGTCATCTTGCCCTAGCTTACTTTTTGTTTGACTGTTACATGTATTACTTATTCCTATCCTTAATAACAAGTGCTTTGCACTTCATTATGACCTCTGATTCCCGGTCATCACATCTTTTTGAATGCCATACCTGTAATTTAACTAAAGGATGTATGCAGTATTGATTTATGGAATCATATTTATGAATATTAATATTTAATATATCATATATGGTATTTAATATATGGATATATTTCAATTAATATGCATTTATCATATATATCTGCAAATATATTATGTCAGGCTTACAAACTAATTGGCTGATACATATATGCAGTCCTTATACATATGACTTATGAAGTTATTAAGTTAAGATTCCTTAAAGAGAGTTCAAGCTTGAATATTACCGCTCTTTTTATATGATTCTTTATTTACAGGCAGATCAAATCGTACAGAATAAGATATACACAGTAGTGATATATATACTAATTATAATTATATATGCTTCCTTCGTTACATAACATAAAACAACATGACATAAGTTTCACAAACAGTTTCAATTGCTAACATAAAATGTATACTTGCAAGTTAAAGATTGCCATCCCAAGAATCATTCCTTCTGCATGTTCTCCATGACTTCTCCTCCTGACTGACTTCCTTCCTTCTCCTTCTTCTTCTCCCTCTCCCTCTTCCTTCTAACTCCTAACTACAAGTCTGGTCCTTTTATCTCATATTTTACCAATTCAAACTATCATATTCTCATAGTTTCCAATGGAATAGGTAATTATAGGTTTGTCAGATTCCAAGGTGTAATAAAACAAACATTGAACTGGGCTGTCGTGTCCTGTTCACGGAGGCATGGTGTCATAAAAGTGTGGTGTCCACACTGCCTTAAGCAAGTATAGTATTGTAAAATCTGGAATGTCTTTTCATCCAAAGTTCTGTTGTATTGACAAGTTTTCCTGGGGTCGGTTACACAATGTTTTATCAATGGATGTGATCTCTTTTCATAGTAGTTAATTTATACTCCCTAGCTTTTAACCTTCACTGGACAATAGACAAACCAGTAGATTCTGATCTACTGTAAGCACACCTGTGAATTCCAATGACCAACAGAGCTCTGTCACATACCTATTATCATTTATGGCCTAATACCTTTTCTCTACAATGACTCTTGATCTTACTGTAACCTCTCTGGCCTTATTTATGACTAGAGCAGAATAAACCTGTTCCCTACACTATTTTTTACCATCTTGCTGTAAAACACAAATATACAGTATATCTATATAAACACATACACAAACCTAATCTCTTAAATCAGCTAAACATTACCTCATACATTCAAACTTATTTCATATCTATTCCTTACTATATATATCCAGTATACTGTCCACTATGGTAACATCGCCTATTTATAATGAATTATATTTTGATTCAGACAATATCCATTGCCCTAATATTATACTAAGTGCAGACAATTACCTATAAGGCAACAGTCGCCCCCTTGTGGCCATGAGAAATTCTTTTGATTGGCCACACATTAAACTAGCGTAATTGCTTCCAAATACATTTCAAAATATTCCTTCAAACATAACTTTCGTTGTAACCATAATATATACCATAAGTGTAATAATAATAACCATTATGATTTTAAAAATCTCTAAAAATTCTTAGCTTACCTAACCTTATTCTACTTTTTAACTAAAGCAGACAAAACTGAGGTTTTTATTCAGTATTCATGAGGAAAACTAATTTCTACAGACATTTGGAATACCATAGCCCAATTGTAGACCTTTTTTCTGTATCTGGATCAGTACGTTTGGACATTTTTGCTGTTCTTGTATGTAGCAATTTACTGGGATAAGACTGTCATCTGCGTGGTTTGCTTGCAATTGGAGATGCCTTGCGTTTGCATTATGGCCTTGCGTTTGCAACATTTGCACCATTACTAGAAGTAGAATTCTTCGTAGCAGCTGCTCCTTTGCTTGCCATTTCGCTGTTTGAGGCAGAGGGCTGTGTACGTCGAGTGCTGTGTCTTGAACATTCAGTACTTGTGACGACCCTCAGTAATAGTAATAGTCTTTATACAGTCTTTAGCAGTTCTGTTTCCTTTGCGTTTATCCAATGCCGCAGTTGTGACCAGTGTCCATATTGCTTTTGCACAAACAGGTTGTGATTTTGAATAGAACAGGCATATATGAAACAGTCTTTTTTTTTTTTTTTCTTTCTTTCTTTCTTTCCTTGCTTGTTAATAGTAGGTCTTAATTGTCTTCGGGCAATAGTACCACAAATGGCTGTGAGTAGTACACCTACTCTGTTCTGTATTTCCTCACTGAATAAATTACCATGCAGTCTTAAATCTCCTTATTCTACCTTGTACCTATTTATACATCTCAATCTTACATAAACTTATACCAGTTTAACCCATATAAAGGCGTTTTCTATCCTACCTATATTTTGACTAATAATTATTTAAAATGCTTTTGATGTGTATATAGTAACATCCTATCAATACAATAAATGAATATAATTTTGCTTCAAACAGATATTAAATATCATTTAGGAATGGCTTTAAATATATCTAATTCCATCCAATATTATTTTATATGCAGCCATGTGCATATACAGTGACCCTGTTATGCTACAAATAATTATCTTAGACTTGTGACAGTCTTTATTAAGAGAATTATTCATCCCACTTAATAATCTCGGCCCAATTTGTTATAACGCGGTATACCATCCTGTATTAGATATTTAATTACTTTTGAAGCTTTTACGAAGGAAGCATAGGTAGTATCTATTGTGTAATATATAAAAAAAACATAAAATATTTACAAGGTATATATGCAATGATATAAAATATATCTCAGACAAATGTTTACATATATGTGATTAAGGTATATGAAGGGATGAGACAGTTCTGTATAATCACAGTGATGAGATGTGCTGTACACTGTTTTGGGAGTGTACATGTAGTTTGAAAGACAAGTAATGATTACTTGTGATGAAAAGGTTAATGAAAACATTCCCCTTTCTTGTGAAACTAGAAAACTCCTTGAGGATTTGTCCATATATCAGTCTTTAGGGATGCTATGTAGATTTTGCTGGATAGCAGCGATGAAAGGGTTAATGAAGACCTTTTCCCTTGTAAATTGGAGTCTTTTTGGAGTCTTGCACCATTCTGTATACAGGTTGCCAGGATTACTATGAATCAAACAAAAATACATACAATGACTATCACAGATATTTATACAGTGATTTAACATAGCTTGCTATGCATTCTGTCCTATCTGCTGCATGTTATCAGGTACAGAATTTACAAATGTGTCTTTTAACGATTGAATAACAAACAAACAATTGTTTCTGGCCTGTGCCAATCTTTCCTGTCACATTGTGTGTCAATGACAGCACAATTGTCGCTGCAGATATGATGCAGGTTTAATTTGGAAACTGTGGCTGTTTGAACATCAAAGCAAACAATGGCTTCATTGGATCTAACAAGTAAAGGAATGATACTACCGTATTCACTTGTGACCATACTCCCTTGTGATGCAGCCTGGTCCCAGACTGTCTTTAACCATAGCGTTTGCTGCTTGGTGTGGCTCCTTAGTTTGGAAGAATCTTGGAGCTTCTGAAAAAACCTACTTTTGTGGGGAGAGAAACTTGTTAAACTTTGCCAAATATGTATTGCAGGTCCCAGGGCTTTCTGTCTTTCCACACCTGTAATAAAATGGTTATGGCACCAGGGCATAAAAACATTTTCATCCTGGTGATCCTTTTTGTCATTGTTAATTGGTGTGTGGTTTGCAGAATGACACTCTGCATGTGGTCTCTCTGAGAGCATGCAAACATTTGCACCATCACTAGAAGTCTCTGAGTGCTCTGTGGGGGTTACATAAGTTTGGGAACTTTGTTTGTAAACATGCATTCCTGAATTAATTTCATGGATTTTCCCTTTAAACATGTTTCCAGGTGAATACATTTCAAGGTTTGCAACTCTGGTTGCCATGGGAGTTTTCACCATGGGGAACTTCCCCACCCCTGTGTGCACTGTACTGCTGCTATCAGTGTTTAAATCTGCTGACAATTCACCTTTGCCTAAGGGCATAACAAATTCTTCATTTACATTGGGAACTCTGAGAGTGTATTCAGCAGAATACTCATAATCTGAGTTACAATGATCTTCCCCCTTACTAGACACAGTATAGGGGACATCTCCTATTGCTGCTACCTCCTTTACATTAATGTGCTGTCTGATGATAGACACATCCGGCACATTGCTACTTTCTTCCTTTACCACAGAGGCTGTTCTGCTGGTGGTCTGTGTGACCATAGCAGACTCCATGCGCTGCACATTGATGCAGTCCTGCAACATGTAACTTTCCTTAATTTTAGGATCTTGACTGATTAAGTCATTTCTGACTCCTGTAGACTCTGTGTACAGAGTTTCACATACCTCAACACTATTCCTGTTTGGTGTTTCTATCTCAGCTTGCTTGCTGGATGTTATCTCTTCATCAGAGATCTTGACAATTTGATTACAAACTGTCAGGCTTTTCGCTTCTGCCCCAAACTTTTTCTGTTTATTTTTCTGTTTAAGGGACTTAAATAACGAATGCATTTTTGCATTAATGGTCAGGCACGCCTTACGAAGACGTGAACCTGATTCTTCTTTACATTTCTGTTTGGCTTCTAGAGCCGCAGTTCTGCGCATTTTTCTAAATGCTACAGAAAACTTTTGCATTTTTAACATTTCAATGCTAAATTTATATATTCTTTGTTTTTAGTACTGAAGGTATCCTCTCCTTAAGATTGACCGGTGTCTTAAGGTTAAACTCTAATACCTGGTACATTTATACATTTATTTGGAAATACTCTTTTCCACTGTGCACATTTTCTATTCTAGGCCTTTAAATTCTTTATTCTCATTTGTAACCTATTCCACTGTGATCTTGTATTTTGCCAGCAGGCTTATAGCCTTTGGTGCTGCTTCCTAATAGATATTATGTTAGTTAAAATAACGTATATTGCACTAACACATTTATCCTAGGTTATACAGAATACAAAATTGACATTACACAATGGTAATAAATTTTCATAGATACATCCCCACCGTGATTCTGCAGATTTGGTAGCCAGCTTATAGCATCTGCTACTCCTCATAAATATTATAGATCAGATAATCAGATTCAGTAATAACAAGTCCAATTCGTGGTCGCCAATATTGATTTATGGAATCATATTTATGAATATTAATATTTAATATATCATATATGGTATTTAATATATGGATATATTTCAATTAATATGCATTTATCATATATATCTGCAAATATATTATGTCAGGCTTACAAACTAATTGGCTGATACATATATGCAGTCCTTATACATATGACTTATGAAGTTATTAAGTTAAGATTCCTTAAAGAGAGTTCAAGCTTGAATATTACCGCTCTTTTTATATGATTCTTTATTTACAGGCAGATCAAATCGTACAGAATAAGATATACACAGTAGTGATATATATACTAATTATAATTATATATGCTTCCTTCGTTACATAACATAAAACAACATGACATAAGTTTCACAAACAGTTTCAATTGCTAACATAAAATGTATACTTGCAAGTTAAAGATTGCCATCCCAAGAATCATTCCTTCTGCATGTTCTCCATGACTTCTCCTCCTGACTGACTTCCTTCCTTCTCCTTCTTCTTCTCCCTCTCCCTCTTCCTTCTAACTCCTAACTACAAGTCTGGTCCTTTTATCTCATATTTTACCAATTCAAACTATCATATTCTCATAGTTTCCAATGGAATAGGTAATTATAGGTTTGTCAGATTCCAAGGTGTAATAAAACAAACATTGAACTGGGCTGTCGTGTCCTGTTCACGGAGGCATGGTGTCATAAAAGTGTGGTGTCCACACTGCCTTAAGCAAGTATAGTATTGTAAAATCTGGAATGTCTTTTCATCCAAAGTTCTGTTGTATTGACAAGTTTTCCTGGGGTCGGTTACACAATGTTTTATCAATGGATGTGATCTCTTTTCATAGTAGTTAATTTATACTCCCTAGCTTTTAACCTTCACTGGACAATAGACAAACCAGTAGATTCTGATCTACTGTAAGCACACCTGTGAATTCCAATGACCAACAGAGCTCTGTCACATACCTATTATCATTTATGGCCTAATACCTTTTCTCTACAATGACTCTTGATCTTACTGTAACCTCTCTGGCCTTATTTATGACTAGAGCAGAATAAACCTGTTCCCTACACTATTTTTTACCATCTTGCTGTAAAACACAAATATACAGTATATCTATATAAACACATACACAAACCTAATCTCTTAAATCAGCTAAACATTACCTCATACATTCAAACTTATTTCATATCTATTCCTTACTATATATATCCAGTATACTGTCCACTATGGTAACATCGCCTATTTATAATGAATTATATTTTGATTCAGACAATATCCATTGCCCTAATATTATACTAAGTGCAGACAATTACCTATAAGGCAACAGCAGTCACATAGAAGGTTTTTGATATATCCTCCTGATTCTGTTTTTCCATTCCCATTATTCTTCAGAAATTACAGTTACAAAGATTGTAAATGACCTCAGAGGTTACTATTCTTCATGGCTTCTTTTAGACACCATTGCAGTCTTACACTGTGGATCATTTTATTGTTATTCAGACCTTTTGTACCCTATACTGGAATCATACTAATCTTATCTATCAGAACAGGCCTTTAGTGTTCAAGCTACTCTGATCTCCATTACCAGCTGGTATACCTCACCGATCAGTGCTAAACTGTTCTATTTTCAAGCACCACCTTATAATAAATTGATTAGTTTTTCTTCTTTCAGTGGCAACTCTAAATAGATGATAAATACACCTATGTCTCCTCTATGGATACTTTACCATGTCTATGTTACTGACTGGGGGTCCTCTACAAAATGGTGGCACAGTTCACATGATGCACAACTCCTTTGTTACTCAATCCAGAAAAACTATTCTGTATGGAAAATATTGAAATAATGAAAAGAGTTTAAAGATTGAGAACATTTCTATGTTGCAAGGTTTTAATGAGCAGAAATGGACCTAAAAATGTCCTTCTTTAGAAGTGGTTATTCTCTCGATGGATGGGACAGAGGATTGGTGAAATCCAACATGTTGGAAATCCCAATTCACCATTTTTCGCCATAAAATTATTGTAATTGGTGAGTCAATGTATGATAGTATATGATTGATTCTCATATGGGTGCTTAAGAATAATAAAAATACATAAGCACAGCAAAATTTTACTGCTCTGATTTCTCCAGTATTCCTGACAGCGGGTGCATCCAGTATCCCTTAGTCGATGTTACCATGTGAAAAAAAAGGAAAAAAATGCAAAGAGGAAAATCCTCGTGTAATACCGTCTAGGTAATTGCACACTTCAGACAATACTTCTAGATACAGAGAAGCCACTTAAATGGAAGGGAATGTGTTGGGGTTACCACCTAATCCAAACAGTCACATAAATGTGAATCACAAACAGCTTATCATCACCCCAATAAGAGTGTAGAACACCGTCACCCACAGGGAATAATTCTTGGAACCTGGAAGTGAACAAGCCCTAACGGGCTAAACGTGTCTTCCATACTGGGGTCCGCACATGGAGTGACTTCATGGCACCAGTTCTATGCACCTAACTATGCACTGGTCCGTTCCTCTGCCCTCTGATCTGGAGTTCCGTAAGCCCCTACTGTTCTGTGGATACACAGACAGTAATATTACACTCAGACACACTTTAGTGCATCTGTACGAATTGCCTATCAGAGCTTATCATTATTTTTTCTATGTGAGGCTTGTCCTCGGATACGGGCTGTAATTCCAGCTTCCAACAGAGGCCAGCACATTACTATTTCCTATATCATTACTTGTATGATTATTTGTTTATGTTTTTGTGGTACCGGACAGATATCGTCTGTCAGGTTCGCTCCAAATCACAGACAAGCTGTTCTTTCTTCCTATTCAGGATTATGAATTTGTATCATACTGTTTTATTTTTAGCAATTGATCTGCACTGATCGTGGATTTGTCGGCATGTAAATATTGTTACTGTATCTTTTGCCGAGAAGATTCATTGTGTATGTAACATACATGCATTTGTTCATTCATTCTTTTCTGCGATGACATTAATGCTGCCGCTTAGCACTATATTCTGTGATAACTGATACACTTGAGAAAGATCCTAGTGACATTATTTGCGGGCAGGCTGTTCTAATTATCTGTTTACTGTGGTGATCATTTTGGTAAATAGTTTTATACACAGCGATACTCTGTGTCATTAATTTAAACAATCTCTAATTGTGGTCCACAACCCACTTTACTCTAGAATACTAATTTATACCAATTCATTCCTTCACCTGTCTCGTGGACTCTCATCCACGATCCACGGAGCATGGAACCACGAACGTGGGTACTGTTGAACCGTACCTAACGTGGAAAGCAGATCCACCTATTTTTGCTTACCCTACCTATATTTTCCCTTATCTTTTCTATTCTTCTTATCATTTCTTACTTAATTATTTCCTATATAGGTGCACTCTCATTGGCATACTACTATCTTCTACTATCATACCACACTGCCATCGCCCGATCTCGTCCAATCTTGGAAGCTAAACAGCGTTGGGCCGGGTTAGTACCAGGAAAGGAGACTGCCTGTGAATACCTGGTGTTGTAGAGCCGGAATTTGCTTCCTCTCTGTGTGAGAAGACACGCCAACAGCAGTATCACCACTATATCTATTCTACATCTTCCCATCTTTTTTACTCAGTGTATGTTCAGTGCAGCCCAATGTGTGTTTTATCTACCTACAATTGTGGCATTTGTCAACAATTCAGGTGTTAAAGTCTGGTGACCATTGATTAGCAACATATCAACTTAACATAAGTGATCCTAGTTGGATATTTTCATAATAATGCTTTGACCACTCCTTGGTCCGATTAATACAGAAATCTGTACTGGTCAGGGGAAATGGGGGTATGACAATTCAGTGTCTACAACCTTTCCAATCACTCTTTGGAATAAAGAGACCAGAACATTTTAACATTTTTTCAATTCTTTATTTATTTCTCTATGGATCATTTAGAATGGGTAATCATGTTTATATTATTACCAATAAAAGTTATGTTTTAAACATTCTTTGATATATAATATAGGAACTCTTTTCCTGTACAGAGTGCGCCCACACAAGAGCCTTCTTTTTCTCCCATTGTTAGTCTGAATGCCATACCTGTAATTTAACTAAAGGATGTATGCAGTCACATAGAAGGTTTTTGATATATCCTCCTGATTCTGTTTTTCCATTCCCATTATTCTTCAGAAATTACAGTTACAAAGATTGTAAATGACCTCAGAGGTTACTATTCTTCATGGCTTCTTTTAGACACCATTGCAGTCTTACACTGTGGATCATTTTATTGTTATTCAGACCTTTTGTACCCTATACTGGAATCATACTAATCTTATCTATCAGAACAGGCCTTTAGTGTTCAAGCTACTCTGATCTCCATTACCAGCTGGTATACCTCACCGATCAGTGCTAAACTGTTCTATTTTCAAGCACCACCTTATAATAAATTGATTAGTTTTTCTTCTTTCAGTGGCAACTCTAAATAGATGATAAATACACCTATGTCTCCTCTATGGATACTTTACCATGTCTATGTTACTGACTGGGGGTCCTCTACAAAATGGTGGCACAGTTCACATGATGCACAACTCCTTTGTTACTCAATCCAGAAAAATTATTCTGTATGGAAAATATTGAAATAATGAAAAGAGTTTAAAGATTGAGAACATTTCTATGTTGCAAGGTTTTAATGAGCAGAAATGGACCTAAAAATGTCCTCCTTTAGAAGTGGTTATTCTCTCGATGGATGGGACAGAGGATTGGTGAAATCCAACATGTTGGAAATCCCAATTCACCATTTTTCGCCATAAAATTATTGTAATTGGTGAGTCAATGTATGATAGTATATGATCAAATTATCTGATACTCATATGGGTGCTTAAGAATAATACAAATACATAAGCACAGCAAAATTTTACTGCTCTGATTTCTCCAGTATTCCTGACAGCGGGTGCATCCAGTATCCCTTAGTCGATGTTACCATGTGAAAAAAAAGGAAAAAATACAAAGAGGAAAATCCTCGTTTAATACCGTCTAGGTAATTGCACACTTCACACAATACTTCTAGATACATTGAAGCCACTTAAATGGAAGGGAATGTGTTGGGGTTACCACCTAATCCAAACAGTCACATAAATGTGAATCACAAACAGCTTATCATCACCCCAATAAGAGTGTAGAACACCGTCACCCACAGGGAATAATTCTGGTGGTGCCGCCCTCTGCAAATCACTTACAAACGTAAACTTGTGTTCAAGCAAAAGTATAGTTCTTATTGTGTTCCACACGTCACCAAGAAATGTTGAATCAGGGGATGCCCCCTTTCCAAATCATTAACAGGCAAAACCTTGCAATATGGCGTGACAGGTGGGTCTTTATACTTCATATACTCTGTGTTCTCCTTCAATCCCTATAGTAGGATAGAATCCCTATCCAAATTGCAAAAAGAATAAAATGGGAGAAGGTTATATGTACTTTTAAAAAACCTTTTTATTCATGTAGAAAAAAACTAAGTCCTTAAAAAAACATCAGAAGGTAGGGGTGCATACCCGACTAAAAGATCACATATGAACAGTGGCTGTTAGAAGAAATGGGGCCCTGATTTTCACTCCAAAGACCTCTCCTTATTGGTCAGCGTCCCCTCCTGTAGAACAACAGACTCCCCCTAGATTGGTGCAACCTTTTAGCCTAAATTGGATGAAAACAATATTGTAAGCTGTGAGGTGATCAACATTAACTGAAAATGACTGGAAATTAATGTTCTTGAGGTTAATATTACTGATTACTGTAGCAAAAAAAAGACCCACATTTAAAAGAAAAAACAGATCTAAAACCAAAGCACTTGAGGCCGGTTTTGGCAAAACCAACCCCTGATGATGAATTAGAACCAGAACTAAAACACGGGCGCCAGTGCACACAGATGTAAAACCCCAGGGTTGGAGGGTATGTCTAAGTGGTTGAGAGAGGTGTCATAGGTGTTAAGTGGCTATGTGATGGACCTTTCTCCTGTAATGTTTCTCCCCATATCTTGACCTGTAGTACCATGTTCAGAGAGGTACTGTAGGATAGATTAATATGAAACAGGAATGAACCAGCAATTCAAACAGAATGTATTTATATTGAGCTGCAATGAACTCTGAATTGAAGATGATGATTGGTAAATTGGCATTAATGTTGATTAATCACAACAGAAGAATTGAGCATAAAAGATGAACAAAGAGAAGATAATTGGCTAGAGTTCAAACCACAGGAGCATTCAATATGCAAAAGACAATAAATTGGAATCACAAAAGAATGGCAGAATATCACTGGAATCACAGATGAACACGTTTATTAGGATCACAAATATTGACATGAGATAATTGGAATCACATAATGTAGTCATGGTGAGAGTGATGAAAAATACAATTAGCAATAACCAACATTTACTTTCTAGCTTTCCTTAATCAAGGTAGTTTTCCTTAATCAAGGTACAGTATGACAATCTTCACAAGCAATAAACATTGGAGCTCTGGTAGAAGTCTGCTGCGCCACAGTATGTCAATGGCGAATTGGCACACAAATGAAAAGGGAAATCCTGGGTGGTATCAGAGACAATTGTTTATAGCTCTTTGCAAAAAGAATGTAGCTAGCGAAGGGTTGGTAGTGTCTTTTCAATGGAACAAACTCTGTCTCTATCCTCTCCTCAGGCCTGGGGGTGCCTGATCTCCGGCTACGGCCTCTCAACACCCGCTCACCCGGCACCAGTCTCTCTGGCAGCACCCCGCTGCTTGCACTCTGCATCGCTGCTCTCACCACCCAGCATCCAGCGGCTGTCACTTGCTTTTTCAGCTCACACTCTGCTCCACATGTAACAAACATTCCCACGCCTTCTTTCTCTCTTCACACCAACCAAACTCCTTCCTCCTTCTTCCCACAAGGCTCTCATCTCTGAGGCTGCCCCTGACCAATCAGCGGTCTACATCCAGACCATGTGATCAGACCAGGGTCCAGGCATTAACTTCTGCTGTGGCACGCTCTTCTCTTGTGCTGCTGCAGACCAGTGAGTCTGATCTAAAAGGGGCATACATACCGCTTTTCAAGGTACCACACAGTGCTGAACTAGAACAACAGTAAAAATATAATTTTTTATTATAAATATTTATTATATAATTTGTGTATTATAAATTGTGTATATTGTATCGTTATAGCTATATACAACTCAGCATCCTCTGAGGAGGATTGCAGCATTCTTATTTATTAAAATAGAATACAGTAACTACCAAACAGCGGTTGAGCGAAATCGTTTTTGTTGTAGTTTCCAATACATGGAATACACGGTCAAGTCACATTATTATGACCACCTCCTACATTTGACGTTGGCAGCACGTAGCCCATGAGGTACGTCACGTGTCATGAGCTGGCTTGGTGGGTATACAAGGTGTGCGATAGGCAGATCCGTAACTAGACTTGTTGGTGCCCTGAGCTCCCCTCCCTCACTCCACCCATTTTTCCAATAGGAACATAAGGCGCATAAGGTGTATGCCTTGTGGAGAAGGGGGTATGACATAATGGACCCCAGAGAAAGTCCATGCTATGATGCCCCTTCCCACATGTTTTTATATGTGTGTGTATATATATGTATCTTTAAATCATCCGGCACTCCTGATATGGGAAAAAGAACAGTGGCCTGGGTGCCATTGCTATGTTTAAATAGTCCCCTGAATAAGCAAATGGCACGTCACTCCAGGTTACTGAAAAAAGGATTTTAATATATATATACTCATTCACACACATTTATAGAACACTGCAAGAACATTATTTGGACACAAATCCTCTTCATACCACATTCATGCACCTAACGTGAGACAACATTTTTATTAAGTTGCAATATCTTTTATTAAATAACACATTTCAATATACTGTCATTACCAGGGTTCAAATCTATGATCTGTTGCATTCCAGTTAAACACCCTACTCATTGGTCTATTTAATCCTGCGTAGAAACTATGCGATTGATAACAATATGAAGCTACTTGTACTTTGTAAAAAAAAAATCTGCACTGCAGTTGAGCAGATCAATGTAGTGTGCAGCCACACACTACATAGATCTGCCCAGCTGCAATGCTTATCATTTTTTCACAAAGTACAAGGTAAACTTAAAATAGTTGGACTTCTCGTGCTTAGAACTATCTAGCTTTCTATGCAAGTCAGATAGCTCAATGAATAGAGTGTCTGACTGCAATGCAATACGCAACTGGTTGGAATCCGGGGTATGTCAGCATCCTGAAATGTAATAAAGAACAGTGTGACTGAATAACATAGAACTATCAAGATTAGTTCATGAATGCTGTATAGAAATTAGTGACGGAAGGGGTGGGGGTAGGAGACGGGCGGTCAGGAAATGCTGGGCTTCAAAAAGGGGGTAAGCTGCAAGTGAAAGTAATTAAAACAGATATTTGACAAGTGCAGCCAACATCGCCCCTTACCCTGCACCGCTATGTGCGGTGCACACTCCGCACACACCTAGTTACGGCCCTGGTGATAGGCCAAGGGTGACAGTATTTCTGAAACAGCGTTATTTGTGAACTGCTTACGTGTTGCTGTGGTGACGGTGTATCCTGACTGGACAAATGGTACCTTAGCGAATAACTGACATGGAAACTGCAGAGCACCACATGCTACAAAGATGTGTGAAGGCCAACAGACACGTTACGTTACAGTGGAGCAGCTCACCGTCAAAACGAACCTGGGGGCTACCACAGTGGTTACTCTGATTATTAGCTGGTGGCCATAATAATAAGACTCGACCGTTTATAATGCAAACAAATTTACACAAACAAATAACTACCATAAAATAAATGAAAAAGGAAATTCTAAAATCACACATACTCCTACCTAAGGAATGTCCATTTTGTGTTGACGTTTATGATCTTTAGGATAGCCACTTTTGTTTTCAAGCACTGTTTCCTTAAATTATGAAATTTAATTGATGTTTGCATATATTTCTACGAAATAAACAAACAAGCACATGGAATTACTTATGCCTTGAAAGTTCATATAAGGTCTGGTATACATGGTATAAACGATATACAGACAAGGTTTACTCTCAGTCAGTATGTCAATCAGTCAGAGCACATACTCTAAAGGGGTATGCAGTCACTACCAGGGGTGCTTTAAGAGAGGAGAAGGCCTGTGTGCAGTCTCCGATTGGGCCCCCTCCTCTCCGGCAGTGCAGCGGACCCTTGCATTGCGTAACACAGGAAATAGTTGTGGACATTTTCTTACCAGTGATATCTGCCTCTGCGCAGGTAGTGCTGGGCCGACAGAGATGTGACTATAATTAAATGGGTTCAAGGTGTATGGTGTGTGGGCCCCCCTGGAACCAGGGGCCTGTGTGTGCCGTATACCTTGCATCTATTAACGACACAGCATGCCAAAATGTTGACAAACTTAAAATGACATGTCAACAGTCAAAGTGTCGAAATTAGAAGTTTTAGGGTTAGAATTAGTGTTGGGGTGAAAATTGTTTGTCAATATTGTCACCATGTCGACATTTCACCCGTGTTGACATGATGCAAGCTGACCTTATTAGAGGCGCCATTCTGAACATGTAGACATGTTGTCTGTCGGCATGTTGACCATGTCAACATTATGCTGTTGACATTATGAATGTTGACATGGTGACTGTCAACAAGATATACCGAACCTCACTACAGAAATAATATATACATGCACAGATAAAATGCTGTAGAAGAATTCAGCTAATCACTATGAATTTCTCAATAAATTTAGGATGAAAATTATTGTAATGCCTTGAAAATTTCAAACAATTCATACAGAGGGATTAACAGATGTTGAAAAGGTATTAAACTATAAAAAAGGGACAGTAATCAAAGCACAAAGAAAAAACAAATTGCATCTAACAAATATGCACATGGGAGTAGGGGGTCATTCCGAGATGATCGTAGCTGTACTAAATTTAGCACAGTTTCAATCATTCACACTGACATGCGGGGGGACACCCAGCACAGGGCTATCCCGCCCCGCATGTCAGTGCCAACTTCCCACCCCCACCCCCCTCCACCCCCCACAGAAGTGCAAAGGAATCGCACTGCGGCGGCCAAACGCCGCCGTTGTGCCCCCCCCCCCCCCCGCACAGCGTCTGCCTCTGCCTGTCAATCAGGCAGAGGCGATCGTAGCGGCCCGACGGCCCACTGCGGTGCCGGCGCATGCGCAGTTCTGACCCGATCGGTGTGATCGGGTCAGAATTACCCCCATAGTCAGAACTTTATGGGACCCATAGCAACATTTTAGAGGAGCCCCTTTGCCCTTCTAGCGAGCACCTCTCTCCACAGCAGTTGCTCATTTTATGTGCCATAGTGGTGCACTTCTTAATGTTATGCCCCATAGTAGTGCCCTAGTTCACTTGTACCACACAGTGCCCGCAGTTTATATTTTGTCACATTGTAGTACCCCAAATTAACAATATGCCACACTTTACTGCTGCCAGTATACCTTCCACATGGTGCCCTCAGTTCACATTATGTCACACAGGGGCAGATGTATTAAGCCTGGAGAAGTGATAAAGCACCAGCCAATCAGCTCCTAGCTGTAAATTTACATATTGGAGCTGATTGGCTGGTGAGTTATCACCTTGCACTTATCACTGCTAAATCACTGCCTTATCACTTCTCCAGGCTTAATACATCTGCCGATGTGCTTGGCAGGCATCTCCGGGAACCTGGTAGACAACTTTATGACTTTGTGAGCTCATACATAAAACATAATAATAATAATACAAAGGTGGCATTTCAATTCTTTTTCTAGTGGCTTTAACTAATTGGTGCCAGACGGAGCAATTCAATTGTTTTTGGGTGCCCATTAGTTATCATGTCTGTAAAGTGGCTAAACCCAATGAAAGTCCTGGTTAGAGCAGGGTGCCGAAACCATGGACTTTTCACTGATTTCTGCTGACCACCTCAGGGGGGCACAAGTAGAAATAAGGGCACTAGAGATGAGCGGGTTCGGTTCTCCGAGATCCGAACCCCCCGAACTTCACCTATTTTACACGGTTCCGATGCAGCCTCGGATCTTCCCGCCTTGCTCAGTTAACCTGAACGCGCCCGAACGTCATCATCCCGCTGTCGGATTCTCGCGAGATTCGTATAATATCTAAAATATATAAAGAGACGCGCATCGCCTCCATTTTCACTCGTGCATTGGAGATTGAACGAAGAGGTCATGGCTGCGTTCTCTCCCTGAAAAGCTCCGTATCTGTGCTCAGTGTGCTGCAAATATCTGTGCTCAGTATGCTGCAAATATCTGTGCTCAGTGTGCTTAAAATATCTACGTTCTCTGTCTGAAAACGCTCCATATCTGTGCTCAGTGTGCTGCAAATATCTGTGCTCAGTGTGCTGCATTGTAGGGACCACCAGTATATAATTATAGTAGTACAGTACAGTAGGCCATTGCTGTATCTTGCAGCTCTGTGTCAAGTATACTATCTCTGTGCTGCATTATTGTGAGCAGTATATAGGACAGTGCAGCATTTTGGTGACCAGCAGTATACATATAGTACAGTACAGTAGACCATTGCTGTACCTTGCAGCTCTGTGTCAAGTATACTATCTCTGTGCTGCATTATTGTGAGCAGTATATAGTAGGACAGTGCAGCATTTTGGTGACCAGCAGTATACATATAGTACAGTACAGTAGGCCATTGCTGTATCTTGCAGCTCTGTGTCATGTATACTATCTGTGCTGCATTATTGTGAGCAGTATATAGTAGGACAGTGCAGCATTTTGGTGACCAGTAGTATACATATAGTACAGTACAGTAGGCCATTGCTATTGATATATTACTGGCATATAATTCCACACATTAAAAAATGGAGAACAAAAATGCGGAGGGTAAAATAGGGAAAGATCAAGATCCACTTCCACCTCGTGCTGAAGCTGCTGCCACTAGTCATGGCCGAGACGATGAAATGCCATCAACGTTGTCTGCCAAGGCCGATGCCCAATGTCATAGTAGAGAGCATGTAAAATCAAAAAAACAAAAGTTCAGTAAAATTACCCAAAAATCTAAATTAAAATTGTCTGAGGAGAAGCGTAAACTTGCTAATATGCCATTTACGACACGGAATGGCAAGGAACGGCTGAGGCCCTGGCCTATGTTCATGGCTAGTGGTTCAGCTTCACATGAGGATGGAAGCACTCATCCTCCCGCTAGAAAAATTAAAAGACTTAAGCTGGCAAAAGCACAGCAAAGAACTGTGCGTTCTTCTAAATCACAAATCCCCAAGGAGAGTCCAATTGTGTCGGTTGCGATACCTGACCTTCCCAACACTGGACGGGAAGAGGTGGCGCCTTCCACCATTTGCACGCCCCCTGCAAGTGCTGGAAGGAGCACCCACAGTCCAGTTCCTGATAGTCAAATTGAAGATGTCACTGTTGAAGTACACCAGGATGAGTATATGGGTGTTGCTGGCGCTGAGGAGGAAAATGACAAGGAGGATTCTGATGGTGAGGTGGTTTGTTTAAGTCAAGCACCCGGGGAGACACCTGTTGTCCAAGGGATGAATATGACCATTGACATGCCTTGTCAAATTACAAAAAAAATCACCTCTTCGGTGTGGATTATTTTAACAGAAATGCGGACAACAGGTGTCAAGCCGTGTGTTGCCTTTGTCAAGCTGTAATAAGTAGGGGTAAGGACGTTAACCACCTAGGAACATCCTCCCTTATACGTCACCTGGAGCGTATTCATCAGAAGTCATTGACAAGTTCAAAAACTTTGGTTGACAGCGGAAGCAGTCCACTGACAACTAAATCCATTCCTCTTGTACCCAAGCTCCTGCAAACCACACCACCAACTCCCTCAGTGTCAATTTTCTCCTTAGACAGGAACGCCAATAGTCCTGCAGGCCATGTCACTGGCAAGTCTGACGAGTCCTCTCCTAACTGGGATTCCTCCGATGGATCCTTGAGTGTAACGCCTACTGCTGCTGCTGGTGCTGCTGTTGTTGCTGCTGGGAGTCGATTGTCATCCCAGAGGGGAAGTCGGAAGACCACTTGTACTACTTCCAGTAAGCAATTGACTGTCCAACAGTCCTTTGCGAGGAAGATGAAATATCACAGCAGTCATCCTGCTGCAAAGCGGATAACTCAGGCCTTGGCAGCTGTGTTGGTGTTAAACGTGTGTCTGGTATCCACCGTTAATTCACAGGGAATTAGAGAATTTCTTGAGGTAGTGTGTCCCCGGTACCAAATACCATCTAAGTTCCATTTCTCTAGGCAGGCGATACTGAGAATGTACACAGACATCAGAAAAAGAGTCACCAGTGTCCTAAAAAATGCAGTTGTACCCAATGTCCACTTAATCACGGACACGTGGACAAGTGGAGCAGGGCAGACTCAGGACTATATGACTGTTACAGCCCACTGGGTAGATGTATTGCCTCCCGCAGCAAGAACAGCAGCGGCGGCACCAGTAGCAGCATCTCGCAAATGCCAACTCGTTCCTAGGCAGGCTACGCTTTGTATAACCGCTTTCCATAAGAGGCACAACACAGCTGACAACCTCTAACGGAAACTGAGGAACATCATCGCAGAATGGCTTACCCCAATTGGACTCTCCTGGGGATTTGTGACATCGGACAACGCCACCAATATTGTGCGTGCATTACATGTGGGCAAATTCCAGCAAGTCCCATGTTTTGCACATACATTGAATTTGGTGGTGCAGAATTATTTAAAGAACGACAGGGGCGTGCAAGAGATGCTGTCGGTGGCCCGAAGAATTGCGGGCCACTTTCGGCATTCAGCCACCGTGTGCCGAAGACTGGAGCACCAGCAAACACTCCTGAACCTGCCCCGCCATCATCCGAAGCAAGAGGTGGTAACGAGGTGGAATTCAACCCTCTATATGCTTCAGAGGCTGGAGGAGCCGCAAAAGGCCATTCAAGCCTATACATCTGCCCACGATATAGGCAAAGGAGGGGGAATGCACCTGACTCAAGCGCAGTGGAGAAGGATTTCAACGTTGTGCAAGGTTCTGCAACCCTTTGAACTTGCCACACGTGAAGTCAGTTCAGACACTGCCAGCCTGAGTCAGGTCATTCCCCTCATCAGGATTTTGCAGAAACAGCTGGAGAGATTGAAGGAGGAGCTAAAACGAAGCGATTCCGCTAGGCATGTGGTACTTGTGGATGGAGCCCTTAATTCGCTTAACCAGGATTCACGGGTGGTCAATCTGTTGAAATCAGAGCACTACATTTTGGCCACCGTGCTCGATCCTAGTTTCTAAAGCCTACGTTGTATCTCTCTTTCCGGCAGACACAAGTCTGCACATGTTCAAAGACCTGCTGGTGAGACAATTGTCAAGTCAAGTGGAACGTGACCCATCAACAGCTCCTCCTTCACATTCTCCCGCAACTGGGGCTGCGAGGAAAAGGCTAAGAATTCTGAGCCCACCCACTGGCGGTGATGCAGGGCAGTCTGGAGTGAGTGCTGACAACTGGTCCGGACTGAAGGACCTGCCAAAGTCTATTGTCACTGCATATGATTCTGTCACCATTGAAAGAATGGTGGAGGATTATATGAGTGACAGCATCCAAGTAGGCACGTCAGACAGTCCGTACGTATACTGGCAGGAAAAAGAGGCAATTTGGAGGCCCTTGCACAAACTGGCTTTATTTTACCTAAGTTGCCCCCTCTCCAGTGTGTACTACGAAAGAGTGTTTAGTGCAGTCGGTCACCTTGTCAGTGATCGGCATACGAGGTTACTTCCAAAAAATATGGAGAAGATGATGTTCATCAACATGAATTATAATCAATTCCTCCGTGGAGACATTCACCAGCAATTGCCTCCAGAAAGTACACAGGGACCTGAGATGGTGGATTCCAGTGGGGACGAATTAATAATCTGTGAGGAGGGGGATGTACACAGTGAAAGGGGTGATGAATCGGATGATGAGGAGGAGGTGGACATCTTGCCTCTGTAGAGCCAGTTTGTGCAAGGAGAGATTGATTGCTTCTTTTTTGGTGGGGGCCCAAACCAACCAGTCATTTCAGCCACAGTCGTGTGGCAGACCCTGTGGCTGAAATGATGGGTTTGTTAAAGTGTGCATGTCCTGTTTATACAACATAAGGGTGAATGGGAGGGCCCAAGGACAATTCCATCTTGCACCTCTTTTTTTTTTTTTATCTCTGCCATCATGTGATGTTTGGGGCTAATTTTTTTTAAGTGCCATCCTGTCTGACACTGCAGTGCCACTCCTAGATGGGCCAGGTGTTTGTGCCGCCCACTTGGGTCGCTTAGCTTAGTCATCCAGCGACCTCGGTGCAAATTTTAGGACTAAAAATAATATTGTGAGGTGTTCAGAATAGACTGGAAATGAGTGGAAATTATGGTTATTGAGGTTAATAATACTATGGGATCAAAATGACCCCCAAATTCTATGATTTAAGCTGTTTTTGAGGGGGGGTTTTAAAAAAAACACCCGAATACAAAACACACCCGAATCCGACAAAAAAATTTCAGGGAGCTTTTGCCAAAATGCATCCGAATCCAAAACACGGCCGCGGAACCGAAACCATAACCAAAACACAAAACCCGAAAAATTTCCGGTGCACATCATTGGGCACCAGTGGAATTCGTGCCAAAACGGAGCAGAAATTGAACTGCATCATGGGGCATCCATTAGTTTAAGCTACGATAAAAACAATTTAATTACCCTATAAGTGTGTACATGAATCAGTGCTATAGATGGTTCCAGTCATATGGATGGTGGATGTAAATAAACCAATGGTGGATCCAGTCAACTTTCTTCACAACTCCAAAGGTATATGTGAAAATAAATAAATAAAAAATAATAATATAGTGTAATATTGTAATTCAAGATGACACACCCATTAGGGGACAGTAAAATATGTTTGTGTTGCATAGTCTAGCCAGAAGTATGAAGTTAGTTCACAAAAATCACACTTCGGTGTCCATCATGCACCCATTACAAAACCTGCTGACACAAAAAAGTGTTTGTGAAGAAATGTAGCAGTTTCTTTCAATAGCAGGGCTTTCTTCCTACCAAGTACCTGCAGACAGTTCACGGAATATCAACTGTACAGGCAAACTTGCATTATACTTGAGTTGTGGTATGATATTCCGAAATGTATCTTCCGTTCTGATGATGCTGTCAATAACCGCTGCTTTCATTTGCTTCAGGTGCTGTTTACACACCTGACAGTGACCACTGTTGGTGACCTTTGTAAACAGCCCTTTCCAGATTTCATTAGTCATTCAGTATCCTTACTTCCTTGTAAGCACGTCTTTTTTTAAACTTATGGTTGAAAAATTATTGCAAAATAGGCCAATCCATTGAAAATTTGGAAAAATTCCTCATCTATTGTGGACACTTGTATAGAGCAATTAACAGTTGTTGTTGTTGTTGTTGTTGTTGTTGTTGTTGTTGTTGTTGTTGTTGTTGTTGTTGTTGTTGTTGTTGTTGTTGCTGTTGTTGTGTGTAATTCTGACTGTATTTATCTGTATGATGTTTACGAACATTAGGTACTTCTCATTTCTAGTGATGTACGGTGGGCAGTTTTCGTGTTTTGGTTTTGGATCTGGATCCCCGCTTGTGTTTTGGATCTGGAAAGGTTTTGCCAAAACCACCCTTTCAGGTTTTGGTTTTGAATCTTGATGATTTTTGAAAAATCATAAAAATAGCTAAAATCACAGAATTTGGGGGTAATTTTGATCTTACGGTATAATTAACCTCGATAACATTTATTTCCACTCATTTCCAGTCTATTCGAAACACCTCACAATATTGTTTTTAGGCCTCAAAGTTGCACCGAGGTTGCTGTATGACTAAACTAAGTGACACAAGTGTGCAGCACAAAAACCTGGCCCATCTAGGAGTGGCACGCAGTGGCAGAATTTCAACATTTTTCGGGCCAACGACAGCATCTCCTGCACGCCCCTGTCTTTTCTCAAAAAATTCTGCACCACCAAATTAATTGTATGTGCAAAACAAGGGACGTGCTGGAATTTGCACAGATGTAATGCACACACAATATTGGTGGCGTTGTCCAATATCACAAATCCCCAGGAGAGTCTAAGTGGGGTAAGCCATACTGCGATGATGTCCCTCAGTTTCCGTAAGAGGTCGTCAAGGGTGTGCCTTTTACGGAAACCGATGATACACAGCGTAGCCTGCTTAGGAACGAGCTGGCATTTGTGAGATGCTGCTACTGGTGTCGCTGCTGTTGTTGCTGCGGGAGACAATACATCTACCCAGTGGGCTGTCACAGTCATGTAGTCCTTAGTTTGCCCTGCTCCACTTGTCCACATGTCCATGGTTAAGTGGACACTGGGTACAACCACATTTTTCGGAACACTGAGGACACTTTTCTTAATGTCCCTGTACAGTCCGGGAATCACTTTCCTAGTGAAGTGGAGTCTAGATGGCATTTGGTACCAGGGGCCACACTACCTCCATCAATTGTCTAAATCCCACTACACTAATGGCGGATACTGGACGCACGTCTATCTCCAACATAGCTGTGTTATCCGCTTTACAACAGGATGACTGCTGTCATATTTAATCTTCCTCGCAAAGGACTGTTGGACAGTCAAGTGCTTAGTTGAAGTAGAACAAGTGGTCTTCCGACTTTCCCTTTGGGATGACAATCGACTCCCAGCAGCAACAACATCAGCGGCAGCAGTAGGAGGAAGTGGTTCTTGATCTTTCCCTATATTATCCCAAATTTTTGCTCTCCAGTATTTTTCTGGAGTTATATAACAATATGCAGCACAGGAGAGCGTACCTCTACACCACACAGAGCAAACCCTGTAAAATGTATTTGGATTAAATATTAATAACCCCTTTATTTGGAGTAAATAATATACAGCACAGGACAGCACCACTGAACTTATATGGCAGTACCACTGGACTGGACTTATACGGCAGTACCACTGGACATATACGGCGGTATCACTGGACTGGATTTATACAGCAGTACCACTGGACATATACGGCAGTATCACTGGAATTATAAGGCAGTACCACTGGACTTATATGGCAGTACCACTGGACTGGATTTATACAGCAGTACCACTGGACATATACAGCAGTGTCACTGGACATATACGGCAGTATCACTGGACTGGATTTACTGTATATGGCGATACAGCTGGATTTATATGGCAGTATTACTTGACTGGATTTATACGGCAGTACCACTGGACATATATGGCAGTATCACTGGAATTATATGGTAGTACCACTGGACTTATACGGCAGTATCACTGGACTTATACGGCAGTACCACTGGACTGGATTTATACGGCAGTACCACTGGACATATATGGCAGTACCACTGGACATATACGGCAGTATCACTGGACATATACGGCAGTATCACTGGACAGGATTTATAAGGCAGTACCACTATACATATATGGCAGTATCACTGGAATTATATGGCAGTACCACTAGACTTATACTGCAGTATCAATTTGTCTTATACGGCAGGATCACTGGACATATACGGCAGTATCACTGAAATGATATGGCAATACCACTGGACTTATACGGCAGTACCACTGGACTGGATTTATACGGCAGTACCACTGGACTGGATTTAGGCGGCAGTACCACTGGACATATACGGCTACTAGTATCACTGGACATATACAGCAGTATCACTGGAATTATATGACAGTACCACTGGACTTATATGGCAGTACCACAGGACTTATACGGCAGCTCGGGACACCACTACTGGACTGATGCAGGACAACGCATCACCACTGCAATGGACTGGACTTATACAGCAGCACTGGACATATAGCAGAAGAGGACACCACCACTGGGACTGAACTGATGCAGACACCACCAATGGACTGATGCAGCACAACACAGCACCACTGGACTGGACTTATAAAGCAGCACTGGACATATGGCAGCAGAGGACAGCACCACTGTGACTGGACTGATGCAGCACAAGACACCACCACTGGACTGATGCAGCACAACACAGCACTGGAATGACACACATACTGTAAGACAGAGCAGGTCGCCACACCACTTTCCCGCACAGACAGACACTGACAGATACTGAGGAGAGACACGTCCTCTCTATATCCTCTCCAGGACGGGAGTGAAAATGGCGGCAACGCGCGGCTCCTTATATGGTATTCAAACCCGCGAGAATCCGACAACGGGATAAGGACATTTTGCCTCGTTCTGGAGTGTGGTGGGATGTCCCGAGACAGACTCGGATCCGGGCTCAGGATGTGATGTTCGGTAGGGTTCGGTTCTCGGAGAACCGAACCCGCTCATCTCTACTAATTTCCCTCCAGTAATGTTATGCTCCCATACACCTGAAGCGCAAAGCACATGGGAATCTTTGTCTGTGACTTTAAGGGTAAGCTGCATCTTCTAGTTGTGGGAAAAGATGCAGAATCAGTAGACAAAATCTCCTAGCAGCTTTCAAGTTCATTAACATGTCATATTTAAGATCTGTACAGTACAGTATGTCATCTTTCCTAACGGCTCTGTTTACAACTATAGACAGCCTGCATGTTTTGTGGATGTTGCCTGTTTTTGTGTAATCCCTAGAGTCACAAATCTCTTTTCAAAACAACGCTGTGGTCATTGGAGTCACCTCCCTGTCAAATATACTTTTGTTCCCTGTCTCGCTACTTGTCACTTTTTTTGTAATGAGAGAATCTATCAGATGATGCTACAAAAAAACTGACTGAATGCCTGTTATATCTGTATGCTGTATATACTGTATGCTCGTTTGTGTCATTTTGCACACCTGAAGTAAAGCCAAATACACACTGGGAAATTTTGAGCTGAAAGCTCAAAACACCAAAAGTGAGCTGCTTTCAGCTCAAAATTCCCCAGTGTGTTTGCCCCAGTGATGAGCGCTGATGCACGCCCCCCGCTTCGTCGCCGGCAGCCGCCGTTCATCTGCTGGTATTACCAACAGATGAATGGCGGCGTGAACGGCTTTCCATAGCGTCCTGCTATGGAAAGTCATTCACCCCCGATGAGATCGCTGGGCGGGGGGGGGGGGGGGGGATTGCTCAGTGTGTATGCACTGAGCGATTTTCAGCTCAGCGATGTTAGCAATCATTGCTGTGCATACACGCTGGGCAAAATTGCTGGGTAAAAATGCCAGGCAAAAACACCCAGTGTGTATGCACCTTTAGAATCTAAATATAATAGATATAATCCTTTTCCTGTAGTAACCTCTGTTATGTTACTTAAGGCCCATACACACACTAGGAGATTTTAATTTCAAAAGACTGACAACATCTCTGAAAGATATATCTTTTACCCAAAGTAGTGCATACACACTGACCTATTTTCCCAAAGAGCAAGAAATTTTCAGGAGGCAAAAGACTTTGCTGAAAATCTTTCATTGGAAAGGCTATTTACATAATGGGGACTCTGCTGCCGTAATGTGTATAATGGGGAACTGCTGACATAATGTGTAAAATGGGGACTCTGCTGCCGTAATATGTGAAAAGGGGGACTGCAGCCATAATGTGTAAAAAGGGGGACTTCTCCCATAATGTGTAAAAAGGGGGCCACTGTTGCCATAATGTGTATAAATGTGCACATATATATGTATATATATATATATATATATAAATGCAATTTATATATTATGTATATATTATACATAATCATTGGTTGGTAGAGGTGGCAGTAATATATACATTGCTGGCCTCTGCCAGCAATGTATATATTACTGACATACATTATTATTGGTGGGCAGTGGTGGCAGTAATATATACATTGCTGGCCTCTTCCAGCAATGTATACAATATATTACTGGCATACATAAACATTAGTGGGCAGTGGTGCCAGAACATATACATTGCTGGCCTCTGCTAGCAATGTATATATTACTGGGGGACAGGCAGAAACATTGGTGGCAGTGGATACCTGTCACTGCTGCTGCTCGTGCTGCTGCTCCGTAAGTTGGAGCTTGGAGAAGGAGCGGGGTGGATCCGGAGTGCCAAGGACAGTTCATCCATCATCATTCAGCGCCGCACACACTGAGCGATGATGGATGAACAAGGAGCGAGGTGGGCAAAATGTGTGCAAAACACACGATTGCCCACCTTGCTGGGGATGATGCTGGAGTGCACATTGGATCAAGCATGGTTGCCAAATGTAGTGATCTGATTTCAAGATATTGTCAACCCTTCTATCCTCGCTTAGCAAAAAAAGGGCTTGATCTACAAGTCCGGCATATTTTGCAGATTTGCCTTGTTTTATCTCCTCCTTCAATTTCTCCAGTTGTTTTTCCGAAAGCCTAATTAGGGGAACCACCTGGCTTAATCTAGCAGTGTCAGAACTGACTTCACAGGTGCCTACTTCGAAGGGATTGAGCACCTTGCACACGTCAGAAAGTAATTTCCACTGTGCTGGGCTGAGGTACCTACCACTCCCTCCTCTCCCAAAGTCATGGCTTGTTGTATAGCTATGAATGGCTTTCTGTTGCTCCCCCATTCGCTGAAGCATATGAAGGGTGAAGTTCCACCTTGTCACCACCTCTTGCTTCAGTTGATGGAAGAGCAGATTCAACTCTTCCTGCAGATGCTGCAATCTCCTGCATGCTGTTACGGAATGCTAAAAATGCCCCTAAATCTCTCGGGCCACAGACAGCATCTCTTGCACACCCCTGTCATTTAAAAGAAAATGCTGAACCACCATGTTTATCATGTGAGCAAAACAGGGGATGTGTTGGAATTCACCCAGCTGTAATGCTTTCACGATATTATTGGCATTATCCGAAATTACAAATCCTGAGGAGAGTCCAAGTGGGTTAAGCCGTGTGGCTATCACATCCCTTAGTTTCTCTAAAAGGTTGTCAGAGGTATGCCTCTTAGTAAAGCCGGTGATACACAGAGTAGACTGCCTTTGAATGAGCTGGCGATGTTTGCTAGATAGTACTGCTGCTGCTGCTGCTAAAGGTGATTCAACCACCCAGTGGGCTGTCACACTCATATAATCTTTAGTTTGCCCACTCCCGCCTGTCCACATATTTGTGGTTAGGTGGACATTGGCTACAATGGCATTTTTTAGGCAGTGAATGAGGTTTTTCTTAATGTCCTGATACCGCCGAGGAATGGCCTTTCTGGTGAAATGGAACCGAGATGGAATTTGGTACTGTGGACACACGGCCTCCATTAACTGTGTAAAGCCCACTGAATTGATGGCAGATATTGGATGCAGATCTGTTACTATCCAAACAGTCATGGCATCAGTGATACGCTGTGCAACTGGGTGAGAACTGACATACTTGTTTCTCCTTGCCAAGCATTGCTGAACAGTCAATTGTTTTGGGGAAATACTATTGTAACAGGTAGGAATAGGTGGAAATGTCTGTGCAGGTGTCGGTGTACGTACCTGGGTTCTTCACTCGGGATCACCTCTTGGACCGGATCACACTATTGGAACCTTAGGCAGAGGGATGAGAAACCCCAACCCCGGAGGACCCAATACAATAGTCATCACACGTTAGCACGGTGACATAAAGATTTATTATGTAACCCCCCTTTAATCCCAGTGGTATATGAGCTACCTAAAATACTACCAATGTGCCTTCACCCAAGTATTGGGAAGTATTTATGGGCCTACTTGGGAAAACCCATGTGTAAATGGTACCATTGGAATGTAATGGTGCAATAAGAATTGTGTACAAAAAGAGTACACAGTTAAAGAAACCAATAGTTGTGTTTATAGTAGAATGTACTTCTATAGGTATAAAGCTTACATTACAACACAATGAACCTCTGAAAATATAATGTTGCAATTAAACCCGGGTTTAAATTAGTCTATTTAGGTACTTTGGTAACTTTAAACAAATATAATATATTCCCTCGCGCTAATAAAATAAAATTGAGGCAATGAAAGAACTTGATATACTAAATTACTTTATGATATTTTTAATATCTATAAAATCAACATATACAAAATATTGACATCAAAAGATGTTATTTAATATGCGCATATATATCCCCCAGTAAAAAATAAAAAGTTATAAATGAGCATAAGAGGTGGATCGTATATCTATACTACTGAATTGAACCATAATAGACTTAATCCAATAAAACAATGTCCTTAGTTTGCTCCTAAAATAGGACAGTCCCGTACAATATGCTGTATAGTATCCCCTAATT
The DNA here is from genome assembly GCF_028390025.1 of Pseudophryne corroboree. Classification (NCBI taxonomy): domain Eukaryota; kingdom Metazoa; phylum Chordata; class Amphibia; order Anura; family Myobatrachidae; genus Pseudophryne; species Pseudophryne corroboree. The sequence goes on from NC_086451.1 coordinate 284,326,562, forward strand.
AAGGATTCCTAGTAGTGTTGCCCAGATGAATTTTTCTTGCAATATAGGGGATTGTCCATGTGCTCACAATATAGTGGGTTCTTACTACGGGGTAGATGTCTTGCAAGTTCAGAGATTGAAATTGAAATCAGGCACCCGGAGCTCGGCGCACTGCAAGCGCCTGATGGTAACTTGCACTCCCGTTATTCAGCCACCATGCGTGGCATCCTCCGTCTCCCACCTGTCAGTCCCACAAAAGCGGTACAACACACCTTGGTATCTTAGAGGATAAAGTACGGCTCTCGGAGCTCGGCGCACCGCAAGCGCCTACTGATTGTCCCAGCTCCCGTCTTCCAGCCGCCGCATATAGCGTCCTCCTTTCTCCCGCTTACCAGCCATCAACAGCAGCAGTGCACACGTATTTACAATGGTGGAACAGCAAATATTGTAAAACGGGTCACAATAAGGGCACTTTCTCTGACGCGTTTCGCTCCAGACTGAAGCTTCCTCATAGAGTCCATTACAACACAATGAACCTCTGAAAATATAATGTTGCAATTAAACCCGGGTTTAAATTAGTCTATTTAGTTAATTTGGTAACTTTAGTGCACTCGTTGGGGCCCTTCTTTTTTGTAAATCCAATATAGATGTGGCTCATGAACAATTGTCATATGACTTTAGCTGAAGAAATATGTAACTTTCCCGTATCTAGGGTTGCTAGAAAATATTCCAGGGTTGTTACAACAATATACCATTTAATGTCTAATTTTTATCATTACACATTTTCTCAACAGAAAGGAAATTAAGTCACGGTAACTATAGCTCCACTATATATATGTCTTTCCCTATTGGAGGAGTTTTCAATAGCATGCCTCTATTATGTTAAGATCCCAGGAGCTGCTGCTAAATGTAGACAGTCAGTTATATACCACCTTAGCTACAACCAGGGCCGCCTTAACAGCTGTGCAGACCCCTGGGCACAGCAATGCACTGGGCCCCCTGCCCATCCTCCAGCGGTAGGGGTGGGAGGTGCTATCAGCGGCAGCTTTGATGTCCCGCGGGTGGTAGGGGGTGTTCTATCTTCTGATAGAGCATTTATTACCTGGAGCAGTAATTTATGCTAATTACTCCTTCACTACACAGATGGGGCTAAACTGTAGAAGGGGGCATTGGGCTGAATGAAGAAGCCCTGGTACATGACTTCCAGGGTGGTAGGGGGTGTTTAATACATAGGGGAGAGTGTATAGTGGAGTGGGCGTAATATTTATCATTTTCTGGTGGGAGGGCAGCTTGCTTGACTGCAGATATCTCAAGTTCCTGAATATGGATTTCTTAGCTGTGAATGGGATTAAAAAAACTAGAGTCTCCCACCTTTCAGAAGGTTCTGGGGACTTGGGGATCAGAGTTCAGGAGCCAGAGCAATTCACCAACGAAAATCTAAAACTGCATATGAGGCGCGTGGAGCTGGAGCATGGACCAGCTGCTTGAAGGCTGATATCTCTGGTTCTGGGCACAGTAGAGACAAGCTGCCAGTGTTCACTAAAAGGGGAGAGTCCCAGCTTTTGGGTTATACCCTCAGAAAAACTCTAAGTCAGACAGAACCCAAGATATCTGGCTGGGAAGAGCAATTAACAGGTTTGGATCGGGACCACTGCTTTCAAGTCGGATATCTTCGGTTTCCCAGGGCCGAATTTAAAAAATCTGGTACCCCTGGAAAGAGGGGACCCTCAGCTATCAGCCTAGGGCCCTTATACTCCTGGGGCCCTTGGGCAAGAGCCCATTGAGCCCATACAAAAAGACGGCCCTGGCTACAACCTGGGACTCCTAACCCATATAATGTAGCTGAAGGCCCATGACTATATATTAAAGGCTTCCTCATCTCTCACCCACGACTGAGCCTCCTTGCTGTGAGCTGCACTGTTATAAGAATAATAAGCTGGGCAGCTCTTACAAGATAGTGACAGGTGCCATTCACCAGTATTACTCCACCGACACCCGCTCTGTTGACTGGCGCTGGGAAGCTCTATTTCTGCTGCAGCCTCCTGAATGCCTGTCACTGGGAACACTGCCTCCTGGATCCGCCCCTTAGCTGCCAATTAATCTGCTGCTCTGCCTCCAGCTGATCCTACATGTTGAGCTTGCTGCAGCTCACCACCTCTCCAGCTCCACCCCAGGCTGTGGGTATGCAGGGAGTATTTCTGCCACCTCCATAGTCCTGCACCAACAGCCCTGAGCTCCGCCTCTGCCACAACACCGCTGATGCTGATGCCGGGTCACTGCTGCACCTGTAACAGTAGCTGACCAGGACTGCAGGCTGCACCCTACGGAAGCTGGCTGCTGGCTCTGAATCTGCCCACTTGTGGTGCTGGCTTTGCCCACTTCCACCGCTGTCATCACCAGATGTCACAACTCCCCAGCTGCTGTGATCTCCAGTGGGATGGCCAGTGAGCAGGCATAGCCACCAATGAGCTCCACTTTATAATAGGGACATCACAGCTCCAGCTGTGTTCCCAGCTCCCTCTCCGGCATCACTCCCCCTCCCCCTGTGCCCAGCAGCCAGTTTACAGCAAGATGTTACTGCTCCATTGCTTGGCACACAGGGGGAGGTGTGAGCCCTGGAGGGAGGGATCAGGAGATTGCTGTCAGCTGTGACTGACAGATCTTATATCTCCCTCTCCAAGAGGTCACGTGACCCCTCCTGAGGTGATGCCCCACCCACTGGCAATCACCCTACTGGATGATTGACAGCTAGGAGCACAAGGATTTGCTTGAAAGTTTCTGTCAGTCACTGGCCATCAATGAATGTGTACGTTAATAGGTTTACACATATAATATATTTTAGCAAGTATATGAAAACATATCAATAAAAGTTCATATGACTGGGGTACATACTGTACATGAATTATTTTTCCTTTTTACATTGTCTACCTTGTATTACAACAGAGAGAACAATATAAAGTGTAAATATATAAATTATACATATAAAGTTACCTCACTTTTACCTATTTCTGTTCACATATATATGTTTAACCCCTATTTGGGGTTACAATTATTCAGGATCAACTCGTCACCGCTATGGAATGAAAGAGTTATTTGCAAATACACTTCCACAAATAAGAAAAATGATGCAGAGACAAAGCATATGAAATATTGCAAACAATAAGACAATGTCATAGTGCACTAGTATAATCACCTTCTAACACTATAAATGTACTAGTTATCAGGAATACTACAACATATAAACTCAGTGGCGGGATAATCTCTGCTGTTACTTTAATCTGCTTCTAATTTAAAGCAAGCATTAGGTATACAGTTCATAGTAAGCAGTTCTGAGGGGATGAAGGATGGCATGCAAACTCAGAACACAGCTCAGTCAGCAAGGATAGGTGCATATGCTGGTAGGTTTAACGGATGAGGCATTAGCATATAAGCAATAAGATTGCAACTAAAGATCAGTTTTTTTAGTCAAAGCCATAAGATTTTAAGCACAGCTGGTAGATGCAGATTATATTAGTTCAGGTGGCTCAGAATAACTAGGCTGTGCTAGCAGTACAGTTCAGCGTTACATGCAAGGTGCAACCAGATGGCATTCAAGGTGTAAATAAAACTGACAGAGATGAGCTGTGGAGGGTCTGAAGTACACAAAGGGTCCTCACTTGCCTGACACATTGTCGAGGGTTAATGTCACTGAGGCAGTTTAGAGTTTCTTGTGCCATCTGATGCCCGCCTTTCCTCAGGTAAATTATAACCAAAAGGGTTCGTGTTGGGCATAATGTGGGCTCCCCTGTTGAAAGGTACAATATTTGATACTGTCCAGTACTCTTAATAGCTGTGTCTGCCAAGTAAAAAGAAGAGCGTCTCTCTCTCTCATATGACCCCTGTTCAGCTGTGTTTGCAGAGCTGGGTGACTCTGGGTTTCTAACTGAGGGCATTAGCTGGAGTGTCTGTGCCTCAGAGGTAGGTACCTGCTAACAGCAGCTTCACCCACTCCCCTCTATCACCTGAGACCTTTCCCGGCAGCTTCTCTCAGTACTGGGCAGGCTGGTGTAACTGCAGTGGCTGGCGGCTCTCAAAGCGGTCTCCTCAGAGGCAGCTCCACTCTCCACAATGTGTCTCCTCACAGCGGTCTCCTCAGCAGTGGCTCCGCTCTCCACAGTGTGTCTCCTCAGTGGCAGCTCCACTCTCCATGACGTGTCTCCTCTCACACACACTGGTGCGAACCCCACCTCCTCTTTTTCCCGCTCTGCCACAGCCAATCAAAACTCCATCAGCCTTTTCACCCCCTCCTCCATTATATGTAACTCCAAGGGTCCTAGTGCCCGTCCGCTCACTGGTCCTGCTGACATCTCCCAGGCAACAGCAGAACGGAGTGTTAACCCCTTCAGCATTAACAGGATGGGTAGTAATTGAAGCTCAGCAAGGGGAAAATTTGGGGACCTTACTCTTGTCTTCTCCAGTCCAACAGTTGCCTGCAATGCATACCCTTTGTAGTACAAATTAAGGGGGTCCAGTTCAGAGTGTCACACTACTAGTACTAGCAGTTTTCTTGGTCCACTTCTGGGATGATGAACTACCCCCAGCAGCAGCAGAACCAGCAGCAGCAGGCCTTGCACTTAAGAATTCTTCTGTGGAGTCCTGGAAAGGGGAGGATTCACCTAGTATTAACAAATTATTCTCACGACCATCTCTGGTTGAGGATATTGAGGTTAAGAATGAAGGTGTTGGTGGTGGAGATCGCAGGTGCTGGGTTCTAGTAGAGAGAAGGGAGACATTTGCTGCTGGACTGCTTGTTGTTTATTTTCTTAGTACCAATTTCTGACACCCTACACCTGCGCTGAGCTCGCTGCAGATGACGTAATAGGGTGGAGGTTCCTAAATGCGTAATGTCTCTACCTCTACTTATTTTGTTTCCACAAAGGCTACAGATGGCTTAGCAAATGTTGTCAGGATTTGGGTGAAAATAATTCCACACATAGGAGGAAGATTTGTTGGTCCGATGCCCAGGCATGACAATGGCTGTCTTATCATGGCCAACAGATGCTTCCACTTGTGCCTGACTTATACACACAACATCCTCATTCTCATCCTCAGGATCCTCATTAGTGCCATTGTCTGCTACACAAATACCCCCCTCATCCTCTTCTATCTCCACGGTGGCATCTTCAACAGCTAGGTCACCAGCAATACTTATGCTGCTCATCTCCACACATACAGAGGGAGTAGTAACGGTGGAAGGCAGCTTCTCTGAGAGTTTAGGTTCACACATGGGATTTGGGGATGCAATTGGAGTCTCCTCTGGGATTTTTAAAATTTCTGTTTCTGAAGTTTGCACAGTTTGATTTGCTGCTTTAGTGGTTTTCAGTTTTTTTACACCTCTAAAGTTTGAGTGACAAGGTCTTTTATTGTCACCAGAAACAGAAGATGCCTCACTAACAGTTGCAGAATCATCAGTCATAGATATAGGCCAAGCGCTGAGTCTTTCCTTGCCACTGTGTGATGTGAATGGCATGTTGGCAATTTTAAGTTTTTCTGCAGATACCAACTTTCTTTTTCTTACTGCTTGAAGTCTTTTTTTCTTTACCAGTTGTGTAAACTGTGTATGCCCTTGAGCATCAGCATTAATACTAGATGACATTAAATCAGCATCATGACTGGTGGCAGCAGCTGGAGCGCTAGCATTTGGTTCTGTAAACTGATTGTTATCCATTTTTCAATTCACAGATCACAATTCACAAATCAGGGGGGCAGTGCACACAACAAACAATGTAAAGACGAGCAAATAAATTGTTTTTATTTGTTTTATTTGGGGGGGGGGCGCAAATTGTGCCACACTGCGTTGAATCAGACCGCTTTAACACACGGTACTAAATACTAGTGTGCATTTATTTCGCACACAACAAATAATGTAAAGAAGAGCAAAAAAAATAATTTTATTTTATTTTTTGGGGTGAAGCAGATTGTGCCACACTGCATTGAGTCAGACCGCTTTAACACACACTGCTAAATACAAGTAACTATGGTGTACTAGTGTGCATTTATTTTGCACACAACAAACAATGTAAAGAGCAAAGAATTGTTTTTTATTTTTTGGGGTCTCAGCTTGTCCCACACTGCGTTGAGTCAGACCGCTTTAACACATGGTACTAAATACAAGTAACTATGGTGTACTAGTGTGCATTTATTTTGCACACAACAAACAATGTAAAGAAGAGCAAAAAAAAAGATTTTGGTTTTATTTTTTGAGGTGACGCAGATTGTGCCACACTGCGTTGAGTCAGATCGCTTTAACACACGGTACTAAATACAAGTAATTATTGTGTACTAGTGTGCATTTATTTTGCACACAATGTAAAAAAGCAAAAAATATATTATTATTTTTTTGGGGGGGGGTCGCACTGACACAGCCGTGATTGACCCTGACAGGCCCTGATGGCCACTGACTAACAGCACTGTGATGGATGTCTGACACAGCCCTGATTGACCCTCACACACCCTGATAGCGATGTGATGGACACAGTAACACAGCCTGATTGACCCTGACATACCCTGATGGCCACTGACTGACAGCACTGCGATTAACGTTCCACTTCTAAAACAGCCCTGATTGACCCTGACAGACTCTGATGGCCAGTGACAGCAGAAACTCTGCCAGTCTGCCCTGAAAAGGACAGACTGACAGCACCCCATAGCAGAGCTCTTCGCAGCGTGGAAGCGTGCAGGAAAATGGCGCCTTGTGACGTCGAGCCTTTATAGACTCAAAGTCTTGCGAGAAATCTGACGTGGGATGATGACGTTCAGCCCTTTTGCGAGCTCCCAAGCTTGTCGTGACGTTCACGGGCCGGGCTCGTGAACTCTTGAGCCAGGCATGTTCACAGCCGTTCTGATTTCACGGAATCAGAACCGCTCATCTCTAATAATAATACAACACATGATCCTGTCTGTATATGCAGGGCTGGTTTTCCCATTACGCCAAGTACGCAAATGCTTAGAGCATAGGCCAACAGAAGGTGAGAGGACCTTCTTGCAGCAGCCAGGCATTGAGTCATTGCAGATGCAGTGGAATGTATAGAGGACCCCAGGGCTGCTCCTCCACTCTGCCTGCATCCCCACCTGGACCCCCAGGGCTGCTCCTCCACTCTGCCCTGCATCCCCACTAGGACCCCAAGGGCTGAGTCTTCACTCTGCCTGCCGTGAGATGCAGTTACACAGCAGACACACACCCTCCCCTGCATCTGAAGATCCAGTCCTGGACCCCCGGATCTCCAATGTGGTCTACTGCTCCCATCCAGCCAACTCAAGTGGATCTTTAAAGCCAGGTAACCCCCTACATCGCCTGTCTCCACATGCATTTGTATCATCTCAATTTGACTGCTGCAGTGCCCTCTACCTTGGTCTCCCAGCAAAAGAATTGCACTGCTTACAGCTGGTACTAAACGCAGCTGCCAGGCTGTTAACCAACCAGCCCCATCTCAGCCACATAACAACCTTTCTCTACTCCCTTCACTGGCTGCCTGTAAAATGGTGAATCAATTTCAAGACTGGCTTACTCACTTTCAATTCCTTACATGCCCAGGTCAAGGTACATGAAGCTTGTGATTCCATACTGCCCCACTTGATTACTGCGATCTGTAGATGAAGGACTTTTGGCAGTACCTAGAATCTCCTGTAATTCATCTGGGGCTCTGACTCTATGGGACTCGCTAGGGCAGCACAGTTAGAGAGGCCCCCACTCTAGAATCCTTCAAAAACAGACTCAAGACTTTCCTGTTTACACAAGCATTTCCATAATGTCTCTTTAGTATCACCAGTTCTCTGTATTTTCTGGAATGCTTTTCTGTACTTCATTGTTTCTGTACTGTATTATGGGCCACATTCATGTTTGTTCAGTGCGCAAATGCAATTGCGATTCTCTAGGCTACAGAGCTGATAACGTTAGTAAGTGAAACTGCCACCCAGGAATGTATACAGACGCCAACTGAAGCCATCACAAACTCACTCACAATTGCGTACACATTAGCAGACTATACGCAATTATGGAGAACATTGAAGCTAGCTTTTGGGCTATGACTATGCAGACTGGCCACAGCAGTAGCGACTCACGCAAACTTCAGAAGACATGCCTGCATTTTCCAAACAGCTCCACTTAAACTCCCAAATGGCCACTTCCTGTCAATCACTCTGCAACAAAGTTCTCAGTGCAGGCGGGATTACAGCATCACCCTTGTGCATACGCACTGCGATCACATCACATGTGCAGTTTGCAGGTAATCACTGCTTTGCGTGAACATTTGCCATTGCATACAAACATGCATTAGGCCCTATGTTCATTCTATCTGTTAAGCGCCTTAAGCCCTATAGGAGAAACAGCGCTATACAGTATAAATAACATTTTTATTATCATTATTATTATTATTATGCTGACAGATGAGGGGATGAGGCCCTCAGTCGGTGGGGCCGACTGGGGATATCTCCTGGATCCCTATTGGCCAGTCTGACCTTGACTGCAGGAATAGATAGACAGCAATCTCTTAGTATTGGACACATAGCAAGATAACAGTAAGACCAAGTGGAACTGCTCAGGATTCAGGTAAAACCCATTTAAAATTAGAGATGAGTGGGTTTGGATGTAACGCCAGAATTAACGCCAGTTCGGTTTTATCCGGATATTTCTTATTGGCTATCCAAAACACATGACATCCGTGAGCCAATAAGATGCCGTTTTAAGAACCGAGTAAATCCGAGTAAAACCGAACCCGTTCATCTCTATTTAAAATAGATGTGTGCGCCGAACCCGATGATTTAAATTTGGATTAGTCACCGGTATTAGGATTTGCCAAGGAGCCGTGACGGGATTTGGATTTGGATTTTTTTCAAAAATTGTCAATAAACGCCAATAACACATAATTTTTTTTGCGTTTTTTTGTCCCTAGAGTATATTTAACCTCAATAAAATTAATTTCCAGTCATTTGCAGACACTTTTGACCACCTTATAGCTTACAATGTTTTCATCCACTTTAGTAAAGAGCAAAGAATGTTTTAATTTTTTTGGCAACGCAGCTTGTCCCACACCACATGGAGTCAGACCGCTTTCACACACGATACTATACAACTATGTTATACTGGGGTGCAGTGCACACAACAAAAATTTTATTTTATTTTTTGGGGGATGCACCTTGTCCCACACTGTGTGGAGTCAGACCGTTTTCACAACACAGTACTATAAAACTATTGTGTACTGGGGTGCAGTGCACACAACAAACAATGTAAAGGAAGAAGAGCAAACAATTTTTTACATTTTGGGGGGAACGCAGCTTGTCCCACACTGCGTGGAGTCAGACCGCTTTAACACATGGTAGTATTAACTATGGTGTACTGGGATGCAGAGCACACAACAAACAATGTAAAGAAGGAAGAGCAAACTATTTTTTTTTATTTTTCGGGTGACGCAGCTTGTCCCACACTGCGTGGAGTCAGACCGCTTTCATACACGGAACTATTAACTATAGTGTACTGGGGTGCAGAGCAGACAACAAACAGTGTAAAGAAAGAAGAGCAAACTATTTTTTTTATTTTTGGGGGGGCGACGCAGCTTGTCCCACACTGTGTGCAGTCAGACCGCTTTCACACACGGTAGTATTAACTATGGTGTACTGGGGTGCAGAACACACTACAAACAATGTAAAGAAAAGATCAAACAATTTTTTACATTTTTTTGGGGACGCTGCTTGTTCCACACTGCATGGAGTCAGACCACTTTCACACACGCACTGTGAATGCAGAGGGTGGGGCCTGCGTAGTCGCTGCGATACCACTGTGATGAACTTAGGGGACTAGTCACTGGACACAGTGACAGCACCACAGCCCCTTTCATGGACAGTGACAGCACCAAAAAAAATCACTAGCTGTGCTGGACACAATGACTGACAGCCTCTTATGTACACTACTACACTGACTGACACAGGCCCGGGCCATTATATCACTGACTGACACAGTCCCACAGACAGCCCCTGATGGATACTCTGACTGACAGCCCCACATCACAGCCGCTGATGGACACTCTGACTGACAGCCTTACAGCACAGCCCCTGATGTACACTCTGACAGCCTGCCCTTAAAAGGACAAAGACTGACAGGGCACAACAGCAGAGCTCCCCGCAACGTGGAAGCATGCAGGGAAATGGCACTGAGCCTTTATAGACTCGAAGTCTCGCGAGAATCTGATGCAGGGTGATGATATTTGGCCTTTTCCGCGATCCTGAGCCTGACGGGAACTTTGCGAGCAGTACTGGCGAACGGCTAAACAGGCTATATTAGGAGCGGTTTGGATTCCTGGGACTCCGAAACGCTCATCTCTAATTTAAAAATAACGAATATTCTGTAATTTAGAATGAAAAGTGCTGGAATGTGTGGTTAGGGATGCATTCAGTTTACAGGCTGTCGAAATCCCGGCGTTCAGGAAACCGATGCCAGAATCCCGATGCCTGCTGATAACCCGACAGCTGGAATCCTGAAACTGGCCTGGTACTCCCAGTCCATTGGTGGATCCACGCCACCAACCAAGTGGAAATAGAACCTGTGGCTAGCACAGCGAGCCCGCGAGGGGACATGCTGCCTCGCCGCTGGGATTCTGGCAGACGTTATGCCACTGTTGGTATAGTGGCAGACGGCATCCCGTCTGCCGGCATATAGTATGTATCCCTGTGGTAATAATTGTTTTATTATACCTATGTCAATGGGCCAAAATACAGTCACATACAGAAATATTATATTTTGTGTTTTTTTTGTTTTATTTCAGCTTTCATTTTTTTTTTGTTTATTTGTTTCTTCTGACTTTATTGTTTAACACCACATGCATATCTGTCTGCAGCAATCAAACTCTTGTGAGTCATTCTTGGTTTATGGTAAATTCCGTCCAACAAACGCATTGAATCTGCAATTATCAGCAAATATTTACTACAATAAACAGTCAGCACATCCAAAGAAGCATGCCACGAATATATATGACAAAGGCTCATAGTGGCACAAGAAGCTTTGAATCAGCTGAAGCATATTTGCCATGGTACAATAACCAAACACCGCACTGCAAAACATTGGGAGAAAAGGAAACTCATAATAGATTTCCGAGTGGGCTCATATAATGCTGCTTCGTTTGTCAATAGAAAATGTTTGTTTTTCATTTCACAAAGCTGTGAAGATAAAGCTCTTATTGATATTTTCTACTTTGTTTTGTGCCCTTTGCACGGTTGTTGGTCTGTGGTTTAGTGTACACAAAGGTAAAGAATATCAAACAAGGTCATAGCATATTGTTAAGGGCATATTTCTATATGCAGGGGACATGAGGATGATGTTGGAGTCTATTATAACTACATGGTGTATTTATTTGTTTATTTAGCTAGAGAACTGTGTATCAGCAGCATACAGATACAGCTATGAGTCTGATTCAGAGATATATGGTATTGCACAGCTTCTGCGTCTTCATGACTTACAGCAGATGAGATCTAACCAATCTTGTCTACTCTCCCAGATCCTGCCGGAGACGCCCGGTTTATCTTAGTGTCAATTTTCATTGAGTCATTTAGGATAAAACTTGAGTGTAAAACAGTGCCCTTACACACACCTTTGATGTTATTGTGCTATGCCCTTTTAATGTTTGGTCTTAATGTGATCTTTTTTTAAATGACATTCGATGAACTTGATAGTAGTGGATGATGGAGTCTTTTTGTATATTATTGAGATCCACCTGGGCATAAGTTTTTCTCCAAGGAGAATTAGGATACAACCTTTTTCTCTCCTGTAGGATGAATAAGTATCTTCACCAACAACTGTTCATTACATTCTTAATAATTTCTTTATAATCATCCGTATAGGTGATAATTCTTTCTGCTGTCCTCATGGGTGAACTTAGGGGTCAGGCCGCCCAGAGACACAACAGCCCCCCATCATGCCACTGCCCAATTCATGTTCGAGATTCCAGACAGCCAAAATAGCACCAACCTCACCCCCCCCTTCACTACCACAGTTTACTGACCATTGCCCCCTCCTCCCTCACCAGTTGCAAAATTAAAAAATAAGTCGGATTGACAAAGCCAAAAAAAAAAAGATTCACCTGACCTCATCTGGTCATCGGCATACCAGGGCTCTCATGTAAGTAAACATGCTGCGTTGCCTTCCTTCAGCAAGTGTCCACCCTAGACAAGTGCCTCACATACCTACTGGGAAATCCACCACTGATTGTCCTGTGAATTAGAGATGAGCGGGTTCGGTTCTCAGAGAACTGAACCCGCCCGAACGTCACTACCCGAGCCCGGAACCAAGTCAGGCTCGGATTTTCCCGCCTGACTCGGAAACCAGAACGAGGCAAAACGTCATCATCCAGCTGTCGGATTCTCGTGGGGTTTGTATTCCATATAAGTCGCTGCGCGTCGCCACCATTTTCACTCCGGCATTGGATAGTGTAGAGAGAGGACGTGTCTCCATCTTCAGTATCCTGCATCAGTTCAGTGTTAGTGTCTTGTGCTGCATCAGGCCAGTCACAGTGGTTGTGTCCTCTGCTGCCATATGTCCAGTGCTGCTGTTTAAGTCCAGTCCATTGCAGTGGTGCTGTGCTGTCCTGCATCAGTCCAGTGGTGGTGTCTTGTGCTGCATCAGTCCAGCCACAGTGGTGGTGTCCACTGCTGCCATATGTCCAGTGCTGCTATATAAGTCCAGTCCAGTGGTGCTGTATTGTGCTGTATCAGTTGGTGCTGTGTTGTGCTGTATCAGTTCAGTGGTGGTGTCTTGTGCTGCATCAGTCCAGTCACAGTGGTTGTGTCCTCTGCTGCCATATGTCCAGTGCTGCTGTATAAATCCAGTCCATTGCAGTGGTGCTGTGTTGTCCTGCATTACTCCAGTGGTGGTGTCCCTGTGCTGCTATATATGTCCAGTGGTACTGCCGTATATGTCCAGTGATACTGCCATATATGTCCATTGATACTGCCATATATGTCCATTGATACTGCCGTATATGTCCAGCGGTACTGCCGTATAGATCCAGTGATCCTGCCGTATAATTCCAGTGGTACTGGAGTATAACTCCAATGATCCTGCCGTATAAGGTACTGGCATATAAATATAGTGATCCTGTCATATGATTCCAGTGATCCTGCCGTATAATTCCAGTGATCCTGACATATAATTCCAGTTATCCTGCCGTATAAATCCAGTGATCCTGCCATATAATTCCAGTGATCCTGACATATAATTCCAGTGGTACTGGTGTATAAGTCCAGTCCAGTGATACTGATGTATATGTCCAGTGGTACTACCATATAAATCCAGTGGTACTGCTGTATAATTCCACTGATCCTGCCGTATATGTCCAGTGGTACTGTTGTATAAATCCAGTGATCCTGCCGTATAATTCCAATGGTACTGGCATATAAATCCAGTGATCCTGCAATATAATTCCAGTGGTACTGGCGTATAAATCCAGTGATCCTGCCGTGTTATTCCAGTGGTACTGCCGTATACGTCCAGTGGTGCTGCCACATAAATCCAGTGGTAATGCCGTATAATTTCAGTGATCCTGCCGTATAATTCCAGTGGTACTGCCATATAAATCCAGGGGTACTGCCGTATAAGTCCATTCCAGTGGTGCTGTCTTGTGCTGCATCAGTCCAGTGGTGGTGTCTTGTGCTGCCATAAGTCCAGTGGTTGTGTCCTGTGCTGTATATTATTACTGCCGTATTAATCCAGTGATCCTGACGTATAATTCCAGTGATACTGCTGTATAATTCCAGTGGTACTGGCGTATAAATCCAGTCCAGTGATACTGCCGTATATGTCCAGTGGTACTGCCATATAAATCCAGTGGTACTGCCGTATAATTCCAGTGATCCTGCCGTATAATTCCAGTGGTACTGCCGTATAAATCCAGGGGTACTGCCGTATAAATCCATTCCAGTGGTGCTGTCTTGTGCTGCCATAAATCCAGTGGTTGCGTCCTGTGCTGTATATTATTACTGCCGTATTAATCCAGTGATCCTGCCATATAATTCCAGTGATACTGCTGTATAATTCCAGTGGTACTGGTGTATAAATCCAGTCCAGTAATACTGCCGTATATGTCCATTGGTACTGCTGTATAATTCCAGTGATCCTGCCGTATAATTCCAGTGGTACTTGCGTATACTTCCAGTGATCCTGCCATATAATTCCAGTGATCCTGCTGTATAATTCCAGTGATCCTGCCATATGATTCCAGTGATCCTGCCGTATAAATCCTGTGATCCTGCCATATAAATCCAGTGATCCTGCCGTATAATTCCAGTGGTACTGGCGTATAAATCCAGTGATACTGCCGCGTATATGTCCAGTGGTACTGCCGTATAATTCCAGTGATCCTGCCATATAATTCCAGTGATCATGCCGTATAATTCCAGTGGTACTGGCGTATAAAATCCAGTGATCCTGCCGTATAATTCCAATGGTACTAGCATATAAATCCAGTGATCCTGCCGTATATTTCCAGTGGTACTGGTGTATAATTCCAGTGATCCTGCCATATAATTCCAGTGATCCTGCCGTATAATTCCAGTGATCCGGCCGTATTATTCCAGTGGTACTGGCGTATAAGTCCAGTGATACTGCCGTGTATATGTCCAGTGGTACTGCCGTATAATTCCAGTGATCCTGCCATATAATTCCAGTGATCCTGCCGTATAATTCCAGTGATCCTGCCGTATAATTCCAGTGGTACTGGCGTATAAGTCCAGTGATACTGCCGTGTATATGTCCAGTGGTACTAGCATATAAATCCAGTGATCCTGCCGTATATTTCCAGTGGTACTGGTGTATAATTCCAGTGATCCTGCCATATAATTCCAGTGATCCTGTCGTATAATTCCAGTGATCCGGCCGTATTATTCCAGTGGTACTGGCGTATAAGTCCAGTCCAGTGATACTACCGTATATGTCCAGTGGTACTGCCATATAAATCCAGTGGTACTGCCGTATAATTCCAGTCATCCTGCAGTATAATTCCAGTAGTACTGCCGTATAAATCCAGGGGTACTGCCATATAAGTCCATTCTAGTGGTGCTGTCTTGTGCTGCATCAGTCCAGTGGTGGTGACTTGTGCTGCCATAAGTCCAGTGGTTGTGTCCTGTGCTGTATATTATTACTGCCGTATTAATCCAGTGATCCTGCCGTATAATTCCAGTGATACTGCTGTATAATTCCAGTGGTACTGGCGTATAAATTCAGTCCAGTGATACTGCCGTATATGTCTATTGGTACTGCTGTATAATTCCAGTAATCCTGCCGTATAATTCCAGTGGTACTTGCGTATAATTCCAGTGATCCTGCCGTGTATCTCCAGTGATCCTGTCGTATAATTCCAGTGATCCTACCATATAATTCCAGTGATCCTGCCATATAAATCCAGTGATCCTGCCATATAAATCCAGTGATCCTGCCGTATAATTCCAGTGGTACTGGCGTATAAATCCAGTCCAGTGATACTGCCGTATATGTCCAGTGGTACTGCCATAAAAGTCCAGTGGTACTGCCGTATAATTCCAGTGATCCTGCCATATAATTCCAATGGTACTGGCGTATAAATCCAGTGATCCTGCCGTATAATTCCAGTGGTACTGGCATATAAATCCAGTGATCCTGCCATAAAATTCCAGTGGTACTGGCATATAAATCCAGTGATCTTGCCGTATAATTACAGTGATCCTGCCGTATAATTCCAGTGGTATTGGCGTATAAGTCCAGTCCAGTGATAATGCCATATATGTCCAGTGGTACAGCCATATAACTCCAGTGGTACTGCTATATAATTCCAGTGATCCTGCCGTATAATTCCAGTGGTACTGCCGTATAATTCCAGTGATCCGGACGTATAATTCCAATGGCACTGGTGTATAAATTCAGTCCAGTGATACTGCCGTATATGTCCAGTGGTACTGCCATATAAATCCAGTGGTACTGCTGTATAATTCCAGTGATCCTGCCGTATAATTCCAGTGGTACTGCCGTATAAGTCCAGGGGTACTGCCGTATAAGTCCATTCCAGTGGTGCTGTCTTGTGCTGCATCAGTTAAGTGGGGGTGACTTGTGCTGCCATAAGTCCAGTGGTTGTGTCCTGTGCTGTATATTATTACTGCCGTATTAATCCAGTGATCCTGCCGTATAATTCTAGTGATACTGCTGTATAATTCCAGTGGTACTGGCGTATAAATCCAGTGGTACTGGCATATAAATCCAGTGATTTTGCCATATAATTCCAGTGATCCTGCCGTATAATTCCAGTGGTATTGGTGTATAAGTCCAGTCCAGTGATAATGCCGTATATGTCCAGTGGTACAACCATATAAGTCCTGTGGTATTGCCGTATAATTCCAGTAATCCTGCCGTATAATTCCAGTGGTACTGCCATATAAGTCCAGGGGTACTGCCGTATAAATCCACTCCAGTGGTGCTGTCTTGTGCTGCCATAAGTCCAGTGGTGGTGTCCTGTGCTGTATATTATTTACTCCAAATAAAAGGCTTATATACATTACTTACTGTACTGTATATTATTATCCAAATAATTTTTAGAGGGTTTGCCTTGTGTGGTGTAGGGGTACGCTCACCTGTGCGGCATATTAGTATAATAGCTTCAAATAAAAGGGTTCTTATTATCCAAATTAATTTTACAGGCTTTGCTGTGTGTGTGGTTTAGGGGTACGCTCTCCTGTGCCACCAATATTGTGCGTGTATTACATCTGGGCAAATTCCAGCATGTCCCATGTTGTTTGTGCCGCACACATGTGTCGCTTAGCTTAGTCATACAGCTACCTCATTGCACCTCTTTTTCTTCTTTTTATGATGTGCAGTTTGGGGTCTAGTTTTATTAAGTGCCATCCTGTCTGTCACTGCAGTGCCGCTCCTAGATGGGCCAGGTGTTTGTGCAGCACACTTGTGTTGCTTAGCTTAGTCATACAGCTACCTCATTGCACCTCTTTTTCTTCTTTTTATGATGTGCAGTTTGGGGTCTAGTTTTATTAAGTGCCATCCTGTCTGTCACTGCAGTGCCACTCCTAGATGGGCCAGGTGTTTGTGCCGCACACTTGTGTCGCTTAGCTTAGTCATACAGCTACCTCATTGCACCTCTTTTTCTTCTTTGCATGATGTGCTGTTTGGGGTCTAGTTTTATTAAGTGCCATCCTGTCTGCAACTGCAGTGCTACTCCTAGATGGGCCAGGTGTTTGTGCCGCACACTTGTGTCGCTTAGCTTAGTCATACAGCTACCTCATTGCACCTCTTTTACTTCTTTGCATGATGTGCTGTTTGGGGACTAGTTGTTTTAAGTGCCATCCTGTCTGCAAATGCAGTGCCACTCCTAGATGGACCAGGTGTTTGTGCAGCACACTTGTGTTGCTTAGCCATCCAGCAACCTCATTGCACCTCTTTTTCTTCTTTGCATGATGTGCTGTTTGGGGCCTGTTTTTTAAAACTGCCATCCTGTCTGTCACTGCAGTGCCGCTCCTAGATGGGCCAGGTGTTTGTGCCGCACACTTGTGTCGCTTAGCTTAGTCATATAGCTACCTCATTGCACCTCTTTTTCTTCTTTGCATGATGTGCTGTTTGGGGTCTAGTTTTATTAAGTGCCATCCTGTCTGCAACTGCAGTGCCACTCCTAGATGGGCCAGGTGTTTGTGCCGCACACTTGTGTCGCTTAGCTTAGTCATACAGCTACCTCATTGCACCTCTTTTACTTCTTTGCATGATGAGCTGTTTGGTGAACTAGTTTTTTTAAGTGCCATCCTGTCTGCAAATGCAGTGCCACTCCTAGATGGGCCAGGTGTTTGTGCAGCACACTTGTATCACTTAGCTTAGTCATCCAGCCACCTTGGTGCAACCTTTTGGCCTAAAAACAATATTGTGAGGTGTTCATAATAGACTGGAAATGAATGTTATTGAGGTTAATAATACCGTATGACCAAAATTACCCTCAAATTCTGTGATTTTAGCTGTTTTTATGTTTATTTCAAAAATCATCCAGATTCAAAACCAAAACACAAAAGGGTAGTTTCGGCAAAACCAATCCAGATCCAAAACACGAGGATGGAACCAGAACCAAAACACAAAACATGAAAAATGCCCGCCGCACATTTCTACTGTGAATGCAGTGTGTGTATTTTTTCCCATGTAAGTTATACAAGTCCTTTATATAGTACTGTCTGAGCAAATGCTCAAATAATGTCTGGTCTTATCATTCTTGTTCTTAATGGAGTATATCTATCCAGTGGCATCACTGGGAGGGTGCAGGGGGTGCAAAATGCACTACGTGACACATTTGAGGGAGTGACACAAATATAGCAGAGTTGCTTTGTTATTTTGGTGTCACCCCCTTTGGATGTTGTAGAAGTAATATGCAGGATGACGTGTGCATGTGTGCGTGATCCATACTGTATCGGGAGAGGTTGGAGGCTGCTCAGCAGCTTCCAGAGCAATGGCAAGCCCCCAGCATGGCAAGAATAAGGGTGTGACAACTTTTGCAATAGTGTAGGAGGGACAAAAAAGCGCCTAAGGCCCACGTCCGAAATTGGCGGTGTGGCCTTACTGTCAGGATGCATGGCCTCGTTGTAAGGAACGTGGTCCCACGGCAAGTGCTGCAATTGCAAGCCATGCCCCCATTTTTGTCACTATGGGGGCATGGACAGCGCTCAGTGAGCTGCTGGCCATGCCCCTTGTCCCTCTCTGTCGGTAATAGATGCTGTGCGCATGCGCACAGCATCTATTCACCGCTGCTCTGCTCAGAGCAGTGAGTTACAGGGGGGATCTCACAACTGCCCCCCCCCCCCCGACCGCGGGATACTGTTACCCGCAGGTGGGACAGACCGTGAAAAACAGGACAGTTGGGAGGTATGGATACACGGTCATGCTCCAAAAATGGCATACACCATGGAATGTGTCATTGCAGACACATCCTCTTTTACACTTGCAGTCTGCACTGGGTGACACCAACTCTAGTGACGCAACTTTATATATTTCATAAAGTTTGGCTCTGAAAAATTTAACCAATCAGTTCCTATGCTTACAATGTTTTTGTCTGCACTAAACATGTACTTAACATGATCACTAAGAACTGCATTTAAGTCTTGATGCAAAACAAGAGGTATGAGACTAAAATGACCTGTTGACATGACCACAACTGGGGGGGGGGGGATAGGGGGGCATGTGACTTGGGCGCTGGATTGGAGGGGCACCGAGACTGTCACTTTAATTCCCCTTAACACCCCCTGTCTATGCGGCAGTGGTCACTTAGTGCTGGTGGAGCTCAAGCTCCAGACTCTACTAGCTGCCACCTAACAAGGAGCCAGGCACAACCCAATGCTGAGATGAAACGCCAAATAAACTACATCTCACAGCTGCGCCCTTGTTGCCGGGAGCTGCCATTTACTTTCAGTCACCCTTTTGTACCATGTTGTTCCTGGCAGACACAGATTAAGAAGGGGGCACAGGGGACAAGTTACCCCAGCCCCCCTCCTTCCCCATCCTCCACTGTCTTTAATCATCACAGCCAGGACTAGATTAACAATGGGTCGGATGGAGCTCCAGGCCTTTACATAAAAATAGGACCATCATCATGGCAGCATGATGATTACTAAGCATCAGCTGGCCATATGGTTAGCCATAAATCATAATCATTAAGATTGCACTTCTATCTTTTTCACTAAATTATGCAATTTTTTATATTTTTAGATATTTAGGGACACATCAGAGCTGATAGTGTAGGGGGTGTACACGACCACATGGCTCTGGCCCCACCCACCCAACACTGATCAAACCTCCCCCATTTCTCAAAATAGGGCCTTGAATATTTTCAGCCCCAGGACCATGTGATCCTTAATCCAGCCCTGATCTCAGTAGTGCAGTGCTGAAAAAGAAGAGCAGCCGGAGGTCAGAAAAGAGTGAGGGGCTACATGGCATTGTATTGTACATAGTGCCATGCCAGCCAGCAGCATGGGAGAGAGGAGGGGAGGAGAGTAGCAGCACAGCCTGAATATTGAGTGTGACTACTATATATGTGTGTGTCTCTATGAATGTATACATGTGTGTGACTGTATTTGAATAGGTTGTGCAACTACATATCGGTATGTGTGTTTGTGTGTCACTGTGTGTATGTATGTATATATAGTCACAAGACAAACCATTTTGTCAGTCATCCAGTAGAAATCCAAAGAGTGCGCTTTGTCTGGGTGGAATTCTTTAATGGTGTTTGTGTTTGGTGCACCCTCTCTGCAGATGATCATGAGCTGCATTTGTTCATGGATGCTGCCGAGTCCTTGGATTATTTTAACAATGTTTGTGGGTGCCACTCTATAGCCAAACGACTGGCTTGACAAGGAACCTCTCCTCCTCAAGTTGTTTGCAGGAGTTGTGGAGTGATAGACTGAAGACTGGGCAGACTTTATTTTTAGGTGTGATAGTTAATATGTGGTCCATGCCATCAATAGTTTTCACAGGTTTGGTACGGAATGCTAGCCGTAAAGGAGTAGTAAGTATACTTACCTTCCCCACAAGGCCCCCTTTACCTAACCTTCGCTCCCCCACAGCCTAACCCTAACCGTCCCCACGCAGCCTAACCCTCCGGGTGGGGTGAGTAACCTTAACTCCTCCCTCCCCGCAGCCTAAACCTAACTCCGCCAGTACGCAGCCGAAACCTAACCCGCCCCCCACAGCCTAAACCTAACCCCCCCCCCCCCCCCCTCCCCGCTGCTTACCTCAAGAGTCCCGATATTTGGTCATTCAGGATCCCAGTGGTTGGGATTCCGGCGCTGAACAGGTGATCCCATTCGGGATGCCGGTGCCAGCATTCCGAATAGTGTCGGGATCTTAGCATTAGTTCTTCAAATGCCAGGATCCTGGCTTCACACATCTTCCCTTCCTGCTATCCAGCTTTTACCACAACTTTTCCTTTGATGCTCGCATTGCAATTTTTATTTTAGGGCAAGGCACATTCCCAACATTAGCAAAGGCTTGATTGGTGTAATTTTAGGAAATAAGCTCAGCATATACGTCCATTTGGTGATTTGTGCCCTTCCTACTGTATGTCTGGAAAGTCATGAGGCCAGCAGGGTTTAGCTCATCATTCAGTTTTACTTGGGACTTTTCAGGCTTATCACATGCCCTGGAGTGAACATTCTGCAAAAAAAACAGGTCAGAGCATTCATTAGATAATTCTGTCATCTGTGTGGGGCCTCTATTCAGGTGTTAAGTCCAGCGCAGTTGTGATGAATATACTAGCTGGAATTTATTTCCTTCAATTACATGGTGCCCATGATTTTATTAAACCCTTCCTCATGTCCTGCAGCCTCTGATTGTCATTGGCCCATAGATATAAATTTGCATAATTGCTGCCAGTAGTGGAGGCAGTTTGTTGATCTTTTTATGAAACTGTGCTTTTCATATGCAATGGTTTGTCTGTGGGCTTTTTAGTACTCACCAAAGTATTATGCAGGATTCCATGTTGTAAGACCGACCAATTAGGTAAAGGCCGTTAGGTAACATACATAGTAACATAGTATCTGAGGTTGAAAAAAGACAAATTGTCCATCGAGTTCAACCTATTTGTGGTCTCCTATGCATGATGATTTGACTAAAATTTCTGACTGATGCTGCTGTCAGCCGTTGCATTTTATCCCTATTTATAGTAACTATAATGCATGACTATGCACCATACCCCTGGATATCCTTATCCATTAGGAATTTATCTAACCCATTCTTAAAGGTGTTGACAGATTCCGCCATTACAACTCCCTCGGGCAGGGAATTCCAAACACGTATTGTCCTTACCGTGAAAAAGCCTTTGCGCCATATTGTGCGGAATCTCCTCTCCTCTAACCTGAGCGAGTGTCCACGAGTCCTCTGTGTTGATCTAACCAAAAACAGGTCCCACGCAAGCTCTGTGTATTGTCCCCTTATATATTTGTAGATGTTGATCATATCCCCTCTTAGTTTCCGCTTTTCCAATGTAAACATGCCTAGTCTTTCAAGCCTTTCCTTGTATTCCATCGTCTCCATGCCCTTAATTAGTTTGGTCGCCCTCCTCTGTACCTTTTCTAGCTCCAGGATATCCTTTTTGTAGTACGGTGCCCAGAATTGTACACAGTATTCAAGGTGTGGCCTCACTAGTGATTTATATAACGGGAGTATAATACTCTCGTCCCTAGCATCAATACCCCGTTTTATGCATGCTAATATCTTATTAGCCTTCTTTGCTGCAGTCCTGCTTTGGGTACTACTGCTTAGCTTGCTATCTATGAGGACACCTAAGTCCTTTTCCAGTACAGAATCCCCTAATTTTACCCCAATTAGTAGGTAGGTGTAATTTTTGTTCTTGTTACCACAGTGCATTACCTTACACTTGTCTGTGTTGAAGCGCATTCTCCATTTGGCTGCCCATGCTTCTAATTTAACTAAGTCGTTCTGAAGAGACTCGGCATCCTCCTCTGTATTTATAGCCTTACACAATTTGGTATCATCTGCAAAAATTGACACCATGCTCTCTAGACCATGTTAGTTCGTTAATGAAAATATTGAACAATAGCGGTCCTAATACTGAGCCTTGCGGCACACCACTTAGCACTTCAGTCCAAGTTGAAAAAGATCCATTAACCACAACGCGCTGCTCCCTATTATCTAACCAGTTTTTGACCCAAGTGCATATTGTGCTTCCTAGCCCTGATTCTTGTAGCTTGTAGATAAGTCTCATGTGTGGTACAGTATCGAACGCTTTGGCAAAGTCTAAAAAGATTACATCCACATCTTTACCCTGATCTAGGTTTGCGCTTACTGTTTCATAAAAGCCAAGTAAGTTGGTTTGACATGATCTGTCCTTCATAAACCCATGTTGATTCCTTTTAATGACCTTATTGACTTCAAGGAACTTCTGAATACTATCTCTTTGAATACCTTCCAATACTTTCCCCACTATAGATGTAAGACTAACTGGTCTATAATTACCTGGTTCAGCTTTACTTCCCTTTTTGAATATAGGCACTACTTCCGCTATACGCCAGTCTTTGGGAACCATACCTGATATAACTGAATCCTTAAAGATCAAAGATAGCGGTTTTGCCAGTTCAGAGTGAAGCTCCATTAGAACCCTTGGGTGAATACCATCGGGCCCTGGTGATTTATTAATCTTTAAATGTTTTAATCGGTCACAGACTACTTCCTCGCTTAAATAAGTACCTATCAGTGGGATATTCTCATTATTGAGATTGTGTGTCAGTCCCTGAATTGGGTCCTCTCTAGTGAATACTGTTGAAAAAAACTCATTTAGTGTGTCCGCTATGTCATTATCATTTTTGCTTAAGACTCCCAACTTGTCTTTTAAAGGGCCTATACTCTCCTTCTTTAATCTCTTGCTATTAATGTATTTAAAGAATTTTTTGGGATTCGCTTTGCTTTCCTTTGCTACTAGTTTTTCAGTTTCTACTTTAGCCGCTCTTATTTCCTTTTTGCAAATTTTGTTACATTCCTTATAGTGCTGAAATGACTCTACTTCCCCGTCAGATTTGTATTTTTTAAATGCTCGCCTTTTCTTGCCCATAAGTTCCTTAATCTTTTTGTTAAGCCACATCGGTTTATGATTTTTATTCCTTTTTTTGCTGCTCATAGGAATAAATTTGAGTGTATTTTTAGCTAGCAGGAATTTTAGTACCTCCCATTTCTCCGTAGTATTTTTTCCTAAAAACAAACCTTCCCATTCAATATCCCTGAAAAATACCCTCATCTTTTCAAAATTTGCTTTGCTAAAGTTTAGAGTCCTAGTTGAGCCAGTATAGGGCTGTTTATGGAAACTGATATTGAATGTGACCATATTGTGGTCGCTGTTTCCTATGGGTTCCCCTACTATAATACCTGATACCAAATCCCCATTGTTTGTTAATACCAGGTCTAAGATTGCATTGTACCTAGTTGGTTCCTCATTTAGTTGGACTAAGTAGTTATCATTAAGTGTGTTTAAAAACATATTGCCACTAGCAGTATCACATGAATCATTTTTCCAGTTTATCTCTGGATAGTTAAAATCTCCCATCACTACTATGTCTCCTACTCCTGCTGCTCTTTCAATTTGCTTTAGTAACAATTCCTCATCAGATGCGTTGATACCAGGCGGCCTATAGCATACACCCAATACTAACTTTTTATTCCTTTTTCCCTGCATGCAATTTCTACCCATAATGTCTCGACAGTGTCTACAATCCCCTCCTGAATATCTTCCCGTATATCAGGTTTTAAAAACGGCTTTACGTAAAGACACACCCCTCCACCCTTTTTATTTAGTCTCTCATAAACAGTGTATAGCCCTCTAGATTGACTGTCCAATCATGAGATTCATCCCACCAAGTTTCAGTAATGCCTATAATATCATACTGTTTGCTTGCTGCAAGTATTTCTAGTTCACCCTTTTTACCAGTAATGCTTCTGGCGTTTACATACATACAACTAAGATAAGTATTTTCCCTTGCGTTAGGGACATCTTTCACCTTATGTAGCAATGATGACCTGTAATCGTCATTGGTTAGTGCTTTGGTAAAATCTCTTTTAGTACCCATGTTAGTAACCTTACCGCCTGCTCTTACCCTCCCCCCAACTTCTCCCCCATTTCGTTTACTACCGCCATCCCCACTATTCTCACTGCATGACCCGTAGTTTCTAGCCAAACCCTCCCCCCAGGCTCCTAGTTTAAAATCTCCTCCAACCTTTTAACCATCCTTCCCCCCAGCACCGCTGCCCCCTCCTCAGTCAGGTGCAATCCGTCACGACAAAAGAGATGGCGCCTGACTTAGAAGTCCGCCCAGTGTTCCAGGAACACAAACCCCTCTTTCCTGCACCAATCCCTAAGCCACACATTTACCTCCCTAATCTCCCTCTGCCTCCCTGGACTAGCGCGTGGCACGGGTAATAATTCCGAGAATATTACCTTAGATGTCCTTGCCTTCAGTTTCTTTCCTAAGTCCCTATAGTATTTCTTAAGGACATCCCACCTTCCGCTAACTTTGTCATTGGTGCCAACGTGCACCAAGACCGCCGGGTCTTTCCCAGCCCCTCCCAACAATCTATCTACCCGGTCCGCGATGTGCCGTACCCGAGCACCCGGGAGACAACAGACTGTACGGCGATCACGGTCCCGGTAGCAGATTGCCCTCTCTGCCTTCCTGATGATAGAATCCCCTACCACCACCATCTGACTAGGTACCTCTCTTTATTTTATCCCAACCGCGCCAGAGGGACCGCTCCTCTGGATGCTAGAGGGAGCAGTCTCCTCCGACACCGTCATTTCTTCACTATCATCTTCCGATTCCTCATCCAATCGGGCAAATTTGTTCGGGTTTGATAGTTCGGAGATGTCGAGCCTCCCCCTCTTTTTCTTCCTTCTAACTGTGACCCAACTGGCTACCTGATCATCATCCTCTTCTACCAGTGACCCCTCCCGCAACTCCTCCACCGTTCTGTCTAAACTACGCTCGAGATTGTGAATCTCCCTCAGTCGCGTAACGGTTTGCTCTAGATCAGTTACCTGGGCTTCCAGGGCAACAGTTCGCACACACCTCGTGCAGATGTAATCACACTGGGCCGGTAGCTCCAGGTGTGCATACATCTTGCACGACATGCACTGAGTGAGGTCCCCAATCACAGCCCCTCCCATATTGTTTGTAAGGTCTAACTCCCTCAAAGAAAAAGCAGCAAAAATAAAAAGTAGAAGACAAGCAATCTCACTTATACAATAATTAAGCTGGCTTATACTTATCTATCTTTGTGCGGTTCTTGGTCCTTCACTTTTATGCAGCTGTAGTACTCTCTCCTGCGGCACCTATACTCCACTTAGCAGTTGCAGTTGTTCCAGCTCACTGCAGCTCCTTTTCACTCGGCTTCCAGCTCCTGCTAATAAAAAAAAAAAAATGCCCCTCACACACGCACAATCACAGCCCCTCTGCTACTCCAAGTAAGAGACCCTCTCACTCACTCATAAGGTCAGCCCTTTGCAGCCTCACCAGAAGTTTAATGGTACTGCAAATGTGCTTTCCTGATTGTGTATTATAAAACTCACCTTTTTCTGTATTCTAACTCACCTTTTTGCTGTTTACAGCTCACACTTAGAAATCCAAGCAGCACTTAAAAAATACAAGCCTTTACACAGAGCAAGCTCCAAAGAGTCTAATCACTGCTTATATAGGCTCAGCCAGCTGCTTTAGTCAGCCCCTCCTCCTCAGTCAGCCCCTCCTCCTCCTGATTACTCACACCTGAGTTAACCCCTCTGGCTTTTCACCTCACACTTTTTTTTTCCTCCAAAAAAAAACCTCCAGTACAGATATATTAAAACAAAAAGAAACAGTATAGATACAAACAATCAGATTCAGATTAACTTTCTCTCACAATATGACTATCCCTATATGGATAGACAGAGATTAATCAGAGTTCACCTTTTTGCTGTTTACAACTCACACTTAGAAATCCAAGCAGCACTTAAAAAATACAAGCCTTTACACAGATCAAGCTCCAAAGAGTCTAATCACTGCTTATATAGGCTCAGCCAGCTGCTTTAGTCAGCCCCTCCTCCTCAGTCAGCCCCTCCTCCTCCTGATTACTCACACCTGAGTTAACCCCTCTGGCTTTTCACCTCACACTTTTTGTTTTCTTTTTCCCTCCAAAAAAAAACCCAGTACAGATATATTAAAACAAAAAAGAAACAGTATAGATACAAACAATCAGATTCAGATTAACTTTCTCTCACAATATGACTATCCCTATATGGATAGACAGAGATTAATCAGAGTTCACCTTTTTGCTGTTTACAACTCACAGTTAGAAATCCAAGCAGCACTTAAAAAATACAAGCCTTTACACAGAGCAAGCTCCAAAAAGAGTCTAATCACTGCTTATATAGGCTCAGCCAGCTGCTTTAGTCAGCCCCTCCTCCTCCTGATTACTCACACCTGAGTTAACCCCTCTGGCTTTTCACCTCACACTTTTTGTTTTCTTTTTCCCTCCAAAAAAAAAACCCCAGTACAGATATATTAAAACAAAAAAGAAACAGTATAGATACAAACAATCAGATTCAGATTAACTTTCTCTCACAATATGACTATCCCTATATGGATAGACAGAGATTAATCAGAGTTCACCTTTTTGCTGTTTACAACTCACACTTAGAAATCCAAGCAGCACTTAAAAAATACAAGCCTTTACACAGAGGTGTCTTTAGCAACTTGCAATGGTGTCAGTAAATGTCCAGTGGCGCTTGCTTTTAGTTATGTTGAACACTGACCTACCTGTACGTAGAATGGTTATTACATGAAAATGTCTTCCCGGCAGCGGCAGATTGGCCGTCGTCATCCCCCATGTTGGCTTAGCTCTGATCGCGGCAGTGTTAACTTAAAGCCAGTGGTGTGGCAGTATGCTCGGGTATGGCACACTATGAAGAATCTGGCTGCTGGTACGCCATACCCCTGCTCACTGTATAGCCACCATTAGCAGCTAGTTCTGTTCATCTCTGCTGCCAAGCACCAAGGACTTGACCGGTGGCACCACCTCTATTTTCAGGGCTGCTGGGAGCATGAAATTGATGTAATCATGCTCCCGCGGCTATAACACAGAGGACCCTGGGCGGTGTTGGACATCCTTATCAGTGGCGGATTCAGCAGGTTGTCATTTAGGAGTAGTTGCATAACTAGCACCTGGGTGCCCCAGAAGACATGGTAGAGGAGGGCGCCACCAATCACCATACCAAAGTGACCGACTACCCTGCAGCAAGCCACCCCCGATCTCCTCAGGCTGGACAGGAGATTACCACATGATGCCGACACCACAAAGTGTGTCCCCGCTGCTCTCCCGGGTGCTGCCGTTGGGTGCAGCAGTGCCGTCACCTGTTTCCTGGCTCTGAGGCTTCCAGCTGTGGAAAGCAGAATGATACGTAGGAGCAGCCGGACATGGGATTCCCATGTGGTGGAAGGAGAGGAGCCAGTAGCTGCTGCAGGCAGTGGGGCTGGCCACCCACTCTTCCTGTCCAACGTTGGTCGATAGTCTTTGTTCCAGGAGCAGCAGCTAAAGAACGCTGGGACATCAGCGGGGCACAGGCGGCAGGGCAGTTTTTTGTGCCCCAGTAAACTCCCTCCCTCTCACTCCCCATGCGCGGGCCTCAGGATTGTAGTATAATGTGTGCTGCAGGATGGGGCAGGTAGCGCTCTCCCTTCACCGGGCTCTTCCAGGTGCAGCTCCACAGCCGTCTTCCTTCTGGAGTAGAGCCTGGCTTACCAGCAGCTGGGCTGCGGCAGCCACACCGCCCACAAACTGACATTACATTTTGCCCATTGCTGTTGTTCTGCTCATAGGTTGCTGTTGTTTAGATTGTAGTTTGGTATTAATGTTATTCCCTTCATCTGTTACAGGTGGAATATTGTAAGAAATGTTTGTTTGGTTTATTGGACAGTCTTTTATTTATTGGGCAGCTAAATCCCCTTATGCCATTAATTGTACTCTTTCCTGAATTGTGATCTGTACACTACTTAGGTGTTAGAGGCAAGCATTGGCATTCCATTTCGGTAACAGTGTTGCATTACAGCGTATCCATCTGTGTTGGATACCTTGAGTGGAGTATGATAGATATGATGGTAGAAGGCCCCAATTGAGGCCCGGTGTGTTGATTTGTGGATGATGATACTGTGAGTAAAGTCATTCTTTCATCACCATCATACTTCTTTAATTAACTTCAGTAAAAAAAAACCTCACCCTTTTCACCATTAATATGTGCCTTTAATAAATTTCTCTGTATTTGGTAGCTGTCGGGTAAGTGTGGGATGACATCAGTTGCTACACAGTTTATATTGCTGCTCCTGCTGATTGAAGGCAATTCATACCCCTTTCAGACATGGACTCCAACATGGCTCCGACCTGGGTTTTTTGAACACAGCTTCAACCTATGTCTCAGCTAGTGACCCCCTTTCACACTACACATTAGACCATGGAAATTCCAGTGTTAAACCCTTTCACATTGAACCCGCCCTGGCATTCAGTGCAATTTATTGATAATTGGGCTCTGGAGCCTACAGATAAGATCATCTGCAAGCGCACCAATTAGTGGATCAAATATTTTTACTGCACTCCAGGACTAAAACAGCCCCGTTCACACATTGCCGAGGCCTGGCAATATGGAAAGGCTACTGTATGTCTGAAAGGGGTATGAGTTGCATCTCTTCTTGCGGTTGAAGATACTTTGTCTGTCTGTCTGTCTGTCTTTTATTGCTTAATACTGTCTTATTACTAATTTGCTTCCATTTGTAAAGCACAATAAATAACATCTGTCGCTATATAAATAACTGTTTATAGAGAGCTGGCGTGGCAATGGAAATTAGTTGTGCATTCAGTATGTGTAATTACGCCTAATTTCAGAATTTTTTTGACCCAGGGACAGGGATAGTGCAAGTGCACATTGATGAATATGATGGCTGTGAAGAAAAGCATATGGATGGGGCGGTCTGGCCAAAGGTATATGTGCAACATAGCATATACTGTACTTATTTAGCTCCATGCATACTATGTGGGAACAATAATTCTCTGTATCAGTCCTTTATTTTGTTAGGATCATCAGATGCCTATTATCCAATTTACTCATACTGCTTGGCACCAGTTTGGGGAAGTAGGACATTTGGCCGGTTGTCATCTTGATCTTTTCTTGCCAGGATGTCTTTATCCATAATGTAAGGCTTGTTTAGCTGATGTGTGTTTGTTTTCATTTGTGTGCCTAGGAGCCTCACTCTTTCAGATCCCAATTGCCCGTGCCATGGGTTGGGTTCGATATGCCGGTGCTTGTTATGCCAGCAGTCAAAATACCAACCGTGGCATCCTGTACTTCAGAATCACGACAGGGGAAAGGTAAGTGTACTTACCTTTCCCCAAAGCCTCCCTAACCCCGCAGCTTACCTGTTTGGCATCCCGGCAAACACTTGATCGGTATCCCAGTGTTCGGAATTCTGGTGCCGGGATTGTGATCCTAGTCAGGATGCCGGCATCAGCTTTTGGAGAAGTGTCGAGATTCTGACATCTGGATTTCGACTGCTGGGATCCTGACCGCTGGGATTCTGACCAGATCCCGTGCCATACCACGTCCCCATAAACTATATTTTAAAAATGTTATCTCAGATTAATTTAATAAATGCCCAGTTTAATTACCAACTATAGCTAAATCATTACTATCATTACTATGAATTTTTCAGATCATCACAGCTCTTACGTGGCCAGCTATATATTGATCATGTATGTACTTGGTATGTGTAAATTTACTAAAGGTTTTAAAAAGAAAATTGGTGCTGTTGCCCACAGCAACCTTTAAGATTCTAGCTATTATTTTTATATTACATCCTAGAAAATGATACACAAAATCTGATTGGCTACAGACAACACCATCACTCTTTATTTTTAGAAGATTTAGTGAATCTACCCTAAGAATCAGATCTCACCCTGAGATCTGTGTGGTCTGTCTGCACCCTTACTGCTGGATGCAGAGAGTCAATGTCAGTTTTTAAAGGGTGGACTATGACAAAGGCTAGTGGATGCAACTCTCAAATTTTAATTAAATAGCTATATAAATAAATAAATAAATACATAAAATGAGAGTATGAAATAAACATATCACTTTGCCTTTTAAATTATTTTTTAATGTACATCACTAACTTTTAAGCTTTTGGTTCTCCAAAAACATGACAGCACCAAATTATATTTGTTGTAACTATAGCAAGTCTATCAGTGGGTCGGTAGATAGTTTTTCTTCCAGAAAAAAACATCTTTGTATTTTATAACTAAACAGCATGAATAGCTACATTTTCACATTGTCATTAGGGTCACTAAAAGCCTCTCTGTCTATCAGGTCATCTACACTAATGGAGAGTTTATCTGTGGCTTACTGACAAAAATACAATATTTTCAGTTATTAGGGTATCGTTGCAGCACAAACTAGATAAATTACATCTTTGTGAGGATGGCTGCGGAGATGAAATTCAGCTTGTTATGTCTAATGTCGCAGTGAAATAAAAAGGGTAATAGAATGCTTCCCTGACAGCTCTTATAATACGCTATCTCAAAGGCGAAACCACAGTGAATTAAAATTGTAGCAGTTACTGGAAATTCTAGACAACTTCGTACATACATATAACAAAAACAACAAAAAAAGCCCTTCACAGCCAGAACAATGCAGTCACATTTCCACTGTGTTTTACGAAGTTCAATGCCACAGTAGTAATTCTGCCATCTTACAGATTTCACAATTACATATCGTTGTTGTGTTTAACTGTGTGGATTTAACATGCTGTTTCATTACAAATGTTCATGAGGTTTTTTGGTTATATAAATACAATGCTGTAACTGGCATTTTCTTCAGCACTTTAATTCCCGAAAACAAATAGAGATAACATTTTTTTTTCAACTTTAAATATTTCCATTTGGGAGATTATTTATTATTAGTATTATTATTATTATTATTATTATTATTATTATTATTATCCTTTATTTATATGGCACTGTCCCTTACAGAGTACATATAAACAGTCTGAACAGAACAATAAAAAGGTGAGTTAATGTACACAATTTAGCAGAACATGGACATGGCTCATAAATATTGCTGCAGCAGCTAGTATAAGGTCCTAATTCAGATCTGATCGCAGCAGAAAATCTGTTAGCATATGCACTGCAGGAAGAGGGGGGGCAAATATAACATGTGCAGAGAGAGTTAGATTTGGGTGGGGTGTGTTCAAACTGAAATCTTAATTGCAGTGTAAAAATAAAGCAGCCAGTATTTACCCTGCACAGAAACAGTGAGTACAACAACCCACCCAAATCTAACTTTCTCTGCACATGTTATATCTGCCCTCCATGCAGTGCACATGGGTGGTCAATCCGAGTTGTTCGCTCTGTAATTTTCTTCACATCGCAGCGATTTTCCGCTTATTGCGCATGCGCAATGTTCGCACTGCGACTGCGCCAAGTAAATTTGCTATGAAGATTGGTATTTTACTCACGGCATTACGAGGTTTTTTCTTCGTTCTGGTGACCGTAATGTGATTGACAGGAAGTGGGTGTTTCTGGGCGGAAACTGGCCGTTTAATGGGAGTGTGTGAAAAAACGCTGCCGTTTTTGGGAAAAACGCGGGAGTGGCTGGAGAAACGGAGGAGTGTCTGAGCGAACGCTGGGTGTGTTTGTGACGTCAAACCAGGAACGACAAGCACAGAACTGATCGCACTGGAAGAGTAAGTCTCGAGCTACTCAGAAACTGCATAGAGAAGTCTTTTCGCAATATTGCAAATCTTTCATTCGCAATTTTGATAAGCTAAGATTCACTCCCAGTAGGCGGCGGCTTAGCGTGTGCAGAGCTGCTAAAAGCAGCTTGCGAGCGAACAACTCGGAATCACCCCCATGGTTCTGGCCATTAGCTAACAAATTTACTGCTGCGATCAGATCTGAATTAGGCCCTAAGACCCAAATAAGGAGCAAGGCCGTCGATCCCAAAGGTTTGGAGCAGTTTTTGGTAGCTGTGAGGGAATGATGGTAAGTGAGGGAAGGAATAGAGACCTGCTGGTGAATGGCAGACAGACAGGAGTCTACTTAATTATTAATAACAATCTGCAATAAAGATTTTATATTGCTGCTCATCTTCTTAAAAAAATACATTACTGAGAATGTTGAGTGGTGCAGCAACACCAGCCAACAGTGGTTAGAGTGGTACCAGTCTTTCTTCACTGGCAAAGTAGGGTCAATACACTGCTGTACTTCTCAAACTATACTTTAAATTAAAAATATGTTTTAATTCACCGTAGTGTTACAACTGCATACTTATTAGAGACAGCTGTGACACCCACCAAAGTTAGCAAGTGGTTATTTCACTGTAATTGGCTGATACTGAAACCTATCACGAATTTCAAGGACAGTATGCATGTGACTTGAGCTTCCAGTTTCAGATACAGTTTAAAAAATATATACTGTACTTTAAAGGAGTTTATTTTTGTTCATTTGTTGGGTTTTTTTAAAGAAAAAAACAGGATTTTAATACCTACCGGTAAATTCTTTTCTCCTAGTCCGTAGCGGATGCTGGGGTCCACTTCAGTACCATGGGGTATAGATGGTTCCGCAGGAGCCATGGGCACTTTAAGACTTTTTCAGAGTGTGAACTGGCTCCTTCGTCTATGCCCCTCCTCCAGACCTCAGTATAGGAACTGTGCCCAGGGAGACGGACAATTCGAGAAAAGGATTTACTTTTAAGTTGATTGTGAGATTCACACCAGCTCACACTTCAACCATGCCGCACAACATGGCATTCAACATAACACATGCCAACGGGCATGAACATTACAGCAAACGTGCTGAAACAATTTGAACAAATTAACAACTGCAGGTAAAGTACGTACTGGGCTGGGTGCCCAGCATCCTCTACGGACTAGTAGAAAAGGATTTACCGGTAGGTATTAAAATCCTGTTTTCTCATACGTCCTAGAGGATGCTGGGGTCCACTTCAGTACCATGGGGTTATACCAAAGCTCCAGTACGGGCGGGAGAGTGCGGATGTTCCTGCAGTACCGATTGTCCAAATTTCAGGTCATCAACGGCCAAGGTGTCAAACTTGTAAAACTTAGCAAACGTGTTTGTCCCCGACCAAGTAGCTGCTCGGCAAAGCTGTAATGCCGAGACCCCCCGGGCAGCCACCCAGGATGATCCCACTTTTCTTGTAGAATGGGCATTCACTGAATCCGGCATCGGCAAACCTGCCGTGGAATGAGCGTGCTGAATCGTACCTCTGTTCCAATGCGCAATCGTCTGCTTAGAAGCAGGACACCCAATCCTATTGGGAGCATACAGGACAAACAATGCCTCTGTTTTCCGTATCCTAGCTGTTCTTGCGACATAAATTCTCAAAGCTCTGACCACATCCAGAGACTTCGAACCAGCGAAGGAGTCAGTAGCAACTGGCACCACAATAGGTTGGTTTATATGGAAGGAAGAAACCACCTTTGGAAGAAATTGTTGACGGGTCCTTAACTCAGCCCTATCCTCATGGAAGATTAAGTAAGGGCTCTTGTGAGACAAGGCCCCTAACTCAGACACCCTCCTTGCGGATGCCAAGGTCAACAGCATCACCACTTTCCAAGTGAGAAACTTCAATTCTACCTCCTGGAGAGGTTCAAACCAATCTGTTTGAAGGAACTGCAACACCACATTAAGATCCCACGGTGCCGCTGGAGGCACAAAAGGAGGTTGGTTGTGCAGAACCCCTTTCACGTACATCTGAACTTCTGGAAGGGAGGCCAATTGTTTCTGAAAGAAGACAGACAAAGCCAAAATCTGAACCTTGATTGAACCCAATCGTAGGCGAGCATCCACACCTGCCTGAAGAAAATGGAGAAAACGTCCCAACTGAAACTCTTCCGTTGGAGCCTTCTTGGTTTCACACCAAGACACATATATTCTCCAAATACGGTGGTAATGTTTAGAAGTTACTCCCTTCCTGGCATGAATAAGAGTGGGAATGACTTCTTTGGGAATACCTTTTCGGGCTAGGATCTGGCGCTCAACAGCCATGCCATCAAACGTAGCCGCGGTAAGTCTTGATACATGCACGGCTCCTGCTGCATCAGGTCCTCGCGGAGAGGAAGAGGCCAAGGATCTTCTATGAGCAACTCCTGAAGATCTGGGTACCAAGCCCTCCTTGGCCAGTCTGGTACAATGAGGATCGCTCGAACCCCTGTTCTTCTTATGATTTTGAGAACTTTTGGTATCAAAGGAAGTGGAGGGAAGACATACACCGACCGAAATAGCCACTGGGTCCCTAGTGCATCCACTGCTATTGCTTGAGGGTCTCTCAACCTGGAACAATATCTCTAAAGCTTCTTGTTGAGACTAGATGCCATCATGTCTACTTGAGGAACACCCCAAAGACCTATCACCTCTGCAAAGACTTCTTGGTGGAGACCCCACTCTCCTGGATGGAGATCATGCCTGCTGAGGAAGTCTGCTTCCCAGTTGTCCACTCCCGGAATGAAAATTGCTGACAGAGCTCTTGCACGTCTTTCTGCCCAGAGGAGGATCTTTGACACCTCTGCCATAGCCGCTCTGCTTTTCATTCTGCCCTGACGGTTTATGTATGCTACTGCTGTTACATTGTCTGACTGGATCTGTATGGGTTGATCTTGAAGAAGATTCACCGCTTGTAGAAGGCTGTTGTAAATGGCTCTCAACTCCAGAACATTTATGTGAAGACTCTTGACCTGACCATCTCCCTTGGAAGATTTCCCCCTGTGTGACTGCACCCCATCCGCTTTCCCCCTGTGTGACTGCACCCCATCCTCGGAGACTTGCATCCGTGGTTACTAAGACCCAGTCCTGAATCCCAAACCTGCATCCCTCTAGGAGGTGAGAACTTTGTAGCCACCACAGGAGCGAAATTCTGGCTTTGGCTGACAGGATTATCCTCTGATGCATGTGTAGATGGGATCATGACCACTTGTCCAACAGGTCCCACTGGAAAACTCTGGCATGGAATCGGCCAAACTGTATGGCCACGTAGGCCACTACCATCTTCCCCAACAACCGAATGCATTGATGAATCAACACCCTTGTTGGTTTCAGAATTTGCTTGACCATCCTCTGGATTTCCAGAGCCTTTTCTACTGGAAAAAATACCCTCTGTACTTCTGTGTCCAGTATCATCCCCAAAAAGGACAATCTTGTCGTCGGTTCCAACAGTGACTTTGGAAAATTTATGATCCAACCGTGTTGTTGAAGTACTGTCAGGGAGAGTGCAATGCTCTGCACCAACCTTTCCCTGGACCTCGCTTTTATCAGAAGATCATCCAGGTAAGGAGGACCATCATCTCCGCCATCACCTTAGTGACTACCCTCGGTGCCGTGGAGAGTCCGAACAGCAATGTCTGAAATTGGTAATGACAATCCTGCACTGCAAATCTCAGATAAGCTTGATGTGGAGGGTAGATAGGGACATGTAAGTAGGCATCCTTTATATCCACCGAGACCATGAAGTCCCTTTCCTCCAGACTGGAAATCACTGCCCTCAGAGATTCCATTTTGAAATTGAACCTTTGCAGGTAGAGATTCAGTGTTTTCAGGTTTAGAATCGGTCTGACCGAGCCGTCCAGCTTCGGAACTACGAAAAGGCTTGAATAAAACTCTTCTCCTTGTTGTGACAAGGGAACCAGGACAATGACCTGATCCTGACACAATTTTTGTATTGCTGCTGATACCACTTCCCTGTCTGGGATAGAAACTGGCAAGGCCGATTTGAAAAATCGGCACGGGGGAATGTCTTGAAACTCCAGCTTGTACCCGTGGGACACAATTTGCAAAACCCACTGATCCAGGCCAGATTGAACCCAAATCTGACTGAAGAGCTTCAGACGTGCCCCCACCTGAGTGGACTCCTGCAAGGGTGCCCCAGCGTCATGCTGAAGATTTGACAGAAGCAGAGGTTGATTTCTGCTCCTGTGATCGTGGAGATGCTGTGGACTTTTTACCCTTTCCCTTTCCTTTACCTGCAAAGAAAGGGGAACCTTTGGCCTTTTTGTACTTATTGGGCCGAAAGGACTGCATCTGAGAGTGATGTGTCTTTTTAGCCGGCGCAGGAGCAGTAGGCAAAAATGTTGATTTACCTGTGGTATCCGCAGAAACTAAGGCATCTATCCCATCTCCAAACGAGGCCTCTCATTTATACGGGAGAGCCTCCATATTCCTTTTGGAATCTGCGTCAGCATTTCATTGGCGAATCCACAATGCCCTACGTGCTGAGATCGCCATGGTAGCGGCTCTTGATCCCAATAGACCAATATCTTTCATGGCTTCAAGCATGTACACAGCAGCGTTTTTGATATGACCTAGCGTTAGGAGTATCTCATCGTTATTTATCGTGTCAATGTCTGATGACAAGTTTTCTGACCACTTTTCAATAGCACTACTCACCCACGCACAGGCAATGGTAGGCCTGAGTAGTGTCCCATTGGCCACATAGATAGATTTCAACGTAGTCTCTAACTTGCGGTCTGCCGGCTCCTTCAGTGAAGCCGTTCCTGGCGCCGGGAGAATCACCTTTTTTGTTAACCGTGACAGGGCACTGTCTAAAATGGGGGGTGACTCCCACCTTTTCCAGTCTTCTGCAGGGAAAGGGTAAGCCGCCTGAATACGTTTTGGAATCTGAAATTTATTTTCAGGATTAGTCCAAACTCCCTCAAAGAGACTGTTTAGCTCATGAGATGGAGGGAAAGTTACATTAATTTTCTTTTCTTTATTAAAGTAACCCTTCTCCTGTGGTAAAGGAGGGGGCTCCATAACTTCTAACACCTCCTTTATAGCAATAATCATGTATTGAATGTTTTTTGCTAATTTTGGATCTGTTCCCCTGGAATCACTAATATCGACACAGGAATCAGTGTCCGTGTCGGAGTCAGTTTGGACTACTTGTGCAAATGACCTTTTTTTGTGAACCAGAGGGGTCCCCTGCGGATGAAAGAGCAGAACTATTAAAAATCACATCTTCCACAGATTTTCTCCAGTTTTCTGCATGACTCAGATTTATCCAATCTCTTACTGATGTGATTTACACTATCACGTAATTCTTTCACCCATTCAGACTCATGGCCCTCATTCCGAGTTGTTCGCTCGCAAGCTGCTTTCAGCAGCATTGCACACGCTAAGCCGCCGCCTACTGGGAGTGAATCTTAGCTTAGCAAAATTGCGAACGAAAGATTCTCAAAATTGCGAATAGAAATTTCTAAGCAGTTTCTGAGCAGCTCGACACTTACTCTGCCACTGCGATCAGTTCAGTCAGTTTCGTTCCTGGTTTGACGTCACAAACACACCCAGCGTTCGCCCAGACACTCCCTGGTTTCTCCAGCCACTCCCGCGTTTTTCCCAGAAACGGCAGCGTTTTTTCACACGCTCCAAGAAAACGGCCAGTTTCCGCCCAGAAACACCCACTTCCTGTCAATCACACAACGATCACCAGAACGAAGAAAAAACCTCGTAATGCCGTGAGTAAAACTTCTTAGCAAATTTACTTGGCGCAGCCGCAGTGCGAACATTGCGCATGCGCAGTTTGCGGAAAATCGCTGCGATGCGATGAAAAAGAACGAGCGAACAACTCGGAATGAGGGCCCATGGTGTGTCGGCTGCGCCACCACATCACAACTCTGTGTCCCTAAACTGGCTCCCTCAGGGGAAGAGCTCCATGCCTCAGACATGTCACACACGTGCACAATCACACCACAGTCACTCCGGGGCTTATAGGGGACAGACCCACAGTAAAATCTGTCAGAAGGACACAGAAATTGAATTGCCAGCTCACAAAATCCCTGTGACATGTAAATTGTACACAGAGACCTTTTGCGCTTTATAATGCCAAATAATATGATTGAGCACCAATTTGCACTATGCCCCCTGCTAGCGCACTGACCTCTAGAGACTCTGGCATAGTGCCAGAGTCTACAGCGCATGCGCAGGACTCCAAAAAATGGCGCTGTGGACATTTTTCCGGATGCGCTGCACGCATGCGCTGTAGACTCTGGCACTGTGCCAGAGTCTGCAGCACTCAGAGCGCTAGCAGCGGCGCAATGGCTACGGGAGAGGGGGGGGCCCACACACGGGTCCCCTTCTCTCTAGAGACGCCCCTGGTACCCAACACAGTATATGAATGTGCAACTAACCTACAAAATTAAATGGTTAAAATGCATTTACGGTTACAGTATATTGCGTGATTATGAAAACGTGATTATGTGCATTGTAACTATAGCGTTGGGGGGGGGGCGATTATGGCAAAGCAAGTGGAGATGAGCCCATTCCCTGTTATCCTCATTGGGCATCCCCTGCTGATGCTGTGCCACTGCTAGGCAATGGCATGCCTCTGAAGGGAGTGTAGTGAACCTCTCTTGGGGCCATGGATGCAATTCTCCCCCTCCCCATCCCTCTACCATCCCTTACACCCCTAAACTTACTCCAATAGCTTGTTGTCAAAATGTTCATCTGTAGTTTTATTGAGATTTCCGGACGGTAATTGCATCCTCAAGTTTTAACTTCTCATGCAATCTTACTGTAGCAAATGTTCCATTTCATGTGACGCATGTGATGCTTATGAGTTGCTAAGTGTGTTTCTGTGCACTAAGTAGCCTTCTCCTGGAAAATTTCCACTTTTATTTTATTCTTCACTTTAAAAGTACTTTAAGCTCATATCTGTCTTATAGGACCACACTTTATTTGAACCTTCTACAGAAACCATTGTTCCTTGTTCCACCTGTGTCTATTATGTGCCACCAATTTGCTTATTTAAGAAGAATAGAAGAATTGAACTCAGAACAGCTGTCAGTGCTGTACATGCCATTTAAATAATTAAAATGTTCAAATGGAAGACCCAAGAATGCTTGAAAAACTAACTAAACTCTCTATCCCTGTTAATTTATGTATACTGTACATATATACATTGCATGTGATATACAATACTACTGTACATACTGACGTTTATTATCTAACATAAAAAATGTATGGGTGCAAAGTTGAAACTAAAATTCTTTGTTTTCTTTCCAGGTAGAGAACACATTTATTAGACACAAAACTGTTTGGATACAGAAATCAAACAGCTTTCCTTGCTGCCGGCCTTCTGCATAAACACACAGTTTTATTATTGCCTAAATATGTACTTAGAATAACCGTCTTTGGAGAAAACTGCTAAGCTATTTCTACTGCCAGTAACTGGACTTAAAGAGAGAATAAAATGTTAGTCTGTATTTGCAGAATGTGTTCACATCTGTGTAATGTATGTTTTGTTATTAATTTTAATGGCTCAAAATCACCCACAGAAAGAACAAACCAAACTACCAATTTGTTTTTATCTACAAATATTACAGAACATGTGTGCATTAATTATTCATCCAATGCTGTCAAGTTACTGACCTTGAACGTTATGGGGCTCAGTAATCTAAACTACTGTGCAGTGCAGATCATATTAGACTGGGGATGTAGCCAGTGTCGGACTGGGCCATGAAGGGCCCACCGGGGAAATGCAGTGGTAGAAGTGCATGTTTAAGGGTGTGGCCAGACTCCAGAGTGAGTGTGGTCAGCCAACACAGGTTTGTCTAACCATTAGAGGGTGGGACCCTTGATAAATATATAATATAGCTAATGCATACATAATAATGATCCAGATGAATAACAGCAATGCACTGTAGAAAATACACCATAGTCCTGTGCAGTATAATGTAACTTATGTATAATGTATCATTCAAGTGCACAGCCTGGAACCTGATTGGAGGGAGTAGGTTTCCAGTCCAACCCTGGATGTATCCATACTGTATCTTAGACAGTCTACACTGAGACAACAAAATGTTGACTGTCATAATGTCGACATGTTCAAAATTGTGATGACCAAAAAGTCGACATGGACATGATAAGGTCAACAGGTCAATTAAAATGTTGATAGGATTAAAATGTCGTCATTGAAAAAATATATATGGGCAGTCAAAAGAATGACAGTTAAAATTAAGACACAGTTAAAAATGTATTTAAAACAGACAAATCATAAGGTCGACAGTTAAAATGTCAACATAGATAAAATAATAAACTAATGGTGACCAGTAAACAGTGAGGGGTAAATTCACTAAGATGGGAGTTCCATTTAAGATGGGATGTAGCAACCAATCAGATTCTTGTTCTCATTTATCTAGCGCCTTCTAGAAGATAAAACTTGGAATCTGATTGGTTGCTATGGGCAACATCCCATCTTAAATAGAACTCCCATCTTAGTAAATTTATCCCTGAGTCTCTTTGATACTAAGCCTTGTATGCTAATTAATCAGACATAGGCAGGGTGAAGAAATGTAAGAAATCTAAGTGTCTTCAACCTGTTCTTAGCCTGTACTTGTTATCAATCATATGCAACCCTTGCAAAGCATGTGATCTAACCTCTATGATCATCTTCATCTTCTCATCTACAGGTAATTTGAACTACTGCTCCCAGCAGACACTGATGCATTTGGCTTAACTGATATCACTGCATTCTTAGGTAATTTGAACTACTGCTCCCAGCAGACACTGATGCATTCTTAGGAATACATGGCTGAATAGCCTTGTCTGACATACTCAGGGTGAAGAAATCAAAGTGAGGAAATCCAAGTGTCTTAAACCTGTACTTAGCCTGTACTTACACTGGACGAAAATTTAAAGAAAACATCAAACTACAGATAAACATCATTACAACTTCTAATGTATGTATATACAGTATCTACCACTCTGCAATGCTCACTCTCTGATCACTATTCAACTAATTTATGCTTAACAACATTTGTAATCATAATTTGCATGCAATTGTTAATACTTGTATTTCAAATTTTGCTCAGTAATTCATAGTTAATGAAGATATACTGGGCTGTTGTTTGCATAATCAAATTCAGTGTAATCTTTCACCTTTCATCAGCTTAACATTTATGTCATTGGTAGCCTGTATTAATTAGCCATAGTATTTATTTTAATGCAATCTAGGGTCAGCTGTGCTGGTCAACGTGCATTCACATACACAAATTGTTTATAACTCTAAGTGTTTGTAAATGAACAGCTGAATAACACCAGTAAACAAGTATTTAAATGTTTATTTAAAAAACGGCAACTTCATTATGCTGTAGCCTAAATACATTCTTTCTCAAACACACAGTGGGGGTCATTTAGATCTAATCATAGATGTGCTAAATTTAGCAAATCTACAATCATTTACTCTGACACGCAGGGAGACACCCAGCACAGGGCTAGTTCGGGGCCCGCATGTCAGGCCCTACCCCCTCCTTCCCCCACACAGGTACAAAAGCATCGCCCCACTCACATTCACCTGATTCACAGCAATATAGAAATTCAGCTAACCTCACAAACATCACGTCTCCCCATAACCCTCCAAATAACTAAAATGTGCCTTATGGAATGCATGCTCTGTTTGTAACAAATTAACTACCGTTCATGACCTCTTTATATCTAACAACTTCAATCTGCTGGCTATTACAGAAACATGGCTCACACAATCAAACACGGCCTCCCTTGCAGCAATGTCACACGGTGGTCTCCACTTCACACACACCCCCAGGCCTGGTAACAATAAAGGTGGTGGGGTTGGATTATTACTATACTAGTTTTTCACATATACAGTTTAAACAATTTCTAGAAGATTTTTCTGCCTGGCTCCCTCACTTCCTATCCTACACCATCATCATTGGCGATTTCAATATTGCTATTGATAGTCCAAAATCTGCTGCTCATGCCTCCAAAGTACGCTCTCAAACCTCCTCTCTCAGCATCTCCCAATGGACTGACTCCCATAGGCGTGTACAGCACACAACATTAGGGTGTGCACCACCAGAAAAACAATTGTAGCTTGCCTTAACATATTTTGTCTGATGAAAATGGTGCTATATTAAAGGCATTGAATAATTTACAGCAATTACGTTATTTGCATGCTACCACTACCAGTGGTAAAAACAGTTTTAAATTCATATTATCCCCTTAAACAAAGTCACTGTTTGTGCTGACCTCCTACTACCTAGTAATGCCTGGCACAGGGTGAGAGAGCAGGCGAGTGTGCGTGCTGCGTAACATCATATGGCTTACAAGGGAAGGCTGGGAGGTGGAGCAGAGAAGTTGCAAAGCAGCCATAATTCTTCCAGTCAGTAATCCTGACCGTAGGCCTGGGAGACATTAATTGCCCACATATGCTGCTGAATCAGTTGTTGGCTTTGGCATGAAAGGGGTGTCTGACATTAGGGTGTGCCTGTGCACAAGGCACCACCCTGTGTGCATGCCTATGCTGACTCTCCAGGATGGCCACTGCCATAAACTTGTATTCACTAGACTATGGTCTATTTCTGAATTCACTAACACTCCTTTCCCTCTCTCAGACAGATCACAACCTTATCACCTGCATGTTCTCCTCCATGACTTCAAACTCAGTGTTACTGAAGTCCTCCAATCCTACTCAAGCCCACAGAAATCTTAATGTACTTAATTTTGAAGAACTTTCCACCTTACTCCAACAATTGCTTTCACCTATTTCTACATTCACGTCTTCTGAAATGACTGTCTCACACCTAAACCAGACTCTAGAAATAGCTCTTGAGGAAGTGGCTTCAGCTACCCATCACACTCCACATAGGCATAATGTCAACCGTGGCACTCTAATTAACCTACAACACCTACAAAAGACACCTACAAAAACTGTCACGTAAAGTTGAAAGTCAGTGGCCTAAATCTTGTATCCCAAGTGATTTCCTCACATATAAGACTGTCTATCACTCTTATCATAAAGCCCTGGACACTGCCAAACAAACATATTTCCAAACTCTCATCTCTGCTCAAGCATCTAACCTCAAATGACTTTTTAATACATTTAAATCACTTCTCAACCCTCCCTCACCCAACCTACCAGCAACGATCAAGGCACAAGATCTTGCTTCCTACTTCAAGGACAAGATTGATTAGATCTGAGATGACAAGTTATACTCTTCCTCAGCCAGTTATCTGCTCAATTCTTTACCTGAACCCTTGGGCACTTTCTTTTCATTTAATACCACAAATGAAAATGAATTATAAACACTCTTCTTCTCCTGCTACTCTACTACCTCTCCTTTTGATCATATACCCTCAAAAATAAGTAAATGTTTGTCTCGTGTGCTCATCCCAACCTTAACTAACATATGTAATCTCTCTCTCTCTCTCTCTCTCTCTCTCTCTCTCTCTCTCTCTCTCTCTCTCACTACTGGTAGCTTTCATTCCCTGTTCAAGCATGCAGTGATTACTCCTATTCTGAAAAATCTAAATTCTTACCCTAACTCTCTCTCAAGCTACTGTCCCATCTGTCAGCTCCCTTACCTCTCTAAACTACTTACCTACACTTGCCTCACTCACTTTGTTAACTCACAGAACTTATTGGACTCACTTCAATCAGGCTTTCTTTCCTAACACTCCACAGAGACAGCACTGACTGAAGTAGTGAAGATCTTGTCACTGTGAAGTCTAAAGGCCATTACTCACTTCTTGTTCTTCTAGATATTTCTGCTGATTTTGACACTGTTGACAACTCTCTTCTCATACAAACACTACAATCCCTAGGTCTTCAAGATACAGTCCTTTCTTTGTTCCTATCCTACCTATGTAATTGCTCCTTCCGTGTCTACTTCTCTACATTGACCTCCTCTTCGCTACCTCTTTCAGTTGGAGTACCATAAGGCTCAGTCTTAGGTCCTCTGTTTTTCTCAATCTATACCTCATTTTTTGGTAAACTAATCATCTTGTTTGGATTTCAGTATTATCTGTACGCAG
This sequence comes from Pseudophryne corroboree, assembly GCF_028390025.1. NCBI lineage: Eukaryota > Metazoa > Chordata > Amphibia > Anura > Myobatrachidae > Pseudophryne > Pseudophryne corroboree. The sequence goes on from NC_086451.1 coordinate 284,370,918, forward strand.
ATGATACTCAAGTCTACCTATCCTCCCCTGATTTGTCTTTATCTGTATTGGTCCATGTCACTGAATGCCTTTCTGCTGTTTCATCTTGGATGTCATCTCACCACCTCAAACTTAATATTTCCAAAACAGAGTTAATAATATTTCTACCAGTCAATAGTAGTTGCCAACCTGGTATCTCTATCAGTGTTGAGAACTCAACAATCATTCCTACCCCACAAGCTCGCTGCCTAGGTGTCATCCTTGACTCTGAACTGTCTTTTGTTCCCCACATTCAATCTGTTTCAAAATTATGCTACATGCATCTAAAAAATATATGACCATACCTTACACAAGACACTACAAAAGCTAAAATTCATGCTCTCATTATCTCCCGCATTGATTATTGCAATAGTCTTCTTACTAGTCTTAACAAAAAGAGACTCTCACCATTACAATCCATTCTGAAAGCAGCTGCGAGGCTAATCTTACTCGCTAAAATTTCCTTGTCAGCAGATCAGCTTTTTCAGTCATTCCATTAATTACCTGTATTCTACCGTATTCAATATGAAATATTTTTACTCACGCACAAGGCCATTAACCAAGCTACACCTATGTACATATCTTTGCTTATCTTAAAATATCTCCCAACCCAACCTTCGCTCTTCACAAGTTCTTCGTCTCTCATCAACACTCATTACTTGCTCCCATGCACGATTGCAGGAATGCCCTACCATGCACAATAAGACTCTCCTCTAGTCTTCAAACCTTCAAGCATTCCCTGAAAACTCACCTATTCAGTCATACTTATTAAATTCCAGTACCGCTCACATAGCCTCTATGAGCTTTCCTATCCAATTATAGCACCACTGTACAGTCCATAAAAATCATCACATATCTTTTCTTCTTTCACTTTCCCATCCTCCTGACCCCGGTTCATCATTGCTGTGTGGCCATATCAGGCAGCCCACCAAGAACCTTTGTAATCTGGTGGACAACTATGCAATAGACAGCACCTATCCTTGTGTAGCAATGCCTATTTCCCTATAGATTGTCAGCTTACGAGCAGGGCCTTCCTACCTTTATGACTGTTTGTTATTACCCAATTTTTTTTATAATTGTTTCCAATTGTAAAGCGCAATGGATTTTGTTATGCTATATAAGAAACTGTTAAGAAATAAATAATTACAATTAAACTGGTGAAACAATACAGTATGCGAGCTGTGGCAAGAAGGTTTGCTGTGTCTGTCAGCGTAGTGTCCAGAGCATGGAGGCGCAACCAGGAGACAGGCCAGTACATCAGGAGACGTAGAGGAGGCCGTAGGAGGGCAACAACCCAGCAGCAGGACTGCTACCTCCGCCTTTGTGCAAAAAAGAAAAGGAGGAGCACTGCCAGAGCCCTGCAAAATGACCTCCAGCAAGCCACAAATGTTCATGTGTCTACTCAAATGATCAGAAACAGGCTCCATGAGGGTGGTATGAGGGTCCGACGTCCATAGGTGGGGGTTGTGCTTACAGCCCAACACCGTGCAGGACGTTTGGCATTTGCCAGAGAACACCAAGATTGGCAAATTCGCCACTGGCGACCTGTGCTCTTCACAGATGAAAGCAGGTTCTCACTGAGCACATGTGACAGACGTGATAGAGTCTGGAGACGCCAAGGAGAACATTCTGCTGCCTGCAACATCCACCACCATGACCGGTTTGGCAGTGGGTCAGTAATGGTGTGGGGTGGCATTTCTTTGGGGGGCCGCACAGCCTTCCATGTGTTCGCCAGAGGTAGCCTGACTGCCATTAGGTACCGAGATGAGATCCTCAGACCCCTTGTGAGACCATATGCTGGTGCGGTTGGCCCTGGGTTCCTCCTAATGCAAAACAATGCTAGGCCTCATGTGGATGGAGTGTGTCAGCAGTTCCTGCAAGACGAAGGCATTGATGCTATGGACTGGCCCACCCGTTCCCCAGACCTGAATCCAATTGAGCACATCTGGGACATCATGTCTCGCTCCATCCACCAACGCCACGTTGCACCACAGACTGTCCAGGAGTTGGCGGATGCTTTAGCCCAGGTCTGGGAGTAGATCCCTCAGAAGACCATCCGCCACCTCATCAGGAGAATGCCCAGGCATTGTAGGGAGGTCATACAGGCACGTGGAGGCCACACACACTACTGAGCCTCATTTTGACTTGTTTTAAGTAGTGATGAGCGGGTTCGGTTCCTCGGAATCCGAACCCCCCCAAACTTCACCCATTTTACACGGGTCCAAGGCATACTCGGATACTCCAGTATTGCTCAGTTAACCCGAGCGCGCCCGAACGTCATCATCCCACTGTCGGATTCTCGCGAGATTCGGATTCTATATAAGGAGCCGCGCGTCGCCGCCATTTTTCACTCGTGCATTGGAAATGATAGTGAGAGGACGTGGCTGGCGTCCTCTCACTTTGTTTCAGAACTTTCAGGGGGCTGCAAATATCTTTATTCTGGGGACCAGCAGTATTATAGGAGGAGTACAGTGCAGAGTTTTGCTGACCAGTGACCACCAGTATTATACGTTCTCTGCCTGAAAAACGCTCCATATCTGTGCTCAGTGTGCTGCATATATCTTTGCTCACACTGCTTTATTGTGGGGACTGGGGACCAGTAGTATATTATATAGGAGGAGTACAGTGCAGAGTTTTGCTGACCAGTGACCACCAGTATTATATGTTCTCTGCCTGAAAAACGCTCCATATCTGTGCTCAGTGTGCTGCATATATCTGTGCTCACACTGCTTTATTGTGGGGACTGGGAACCACCAGTATTATATAGGAGGAGTACAGTGCAGAGTTTTGCTGACCAGTGACCACCAGTATTATACGTTCTCTGCCTGAAAAACGCTCCATATCTGTGCTCAGTGTGCTGCATATATCTGTGCTCACACTGATTTATTGTGGGGACTGGGGACCAGCAGTATTATATAGGAGGAGTACAGTGCAGAGTTTTGCTGACCAGTGACCACCAGTATTATACGTTCTCTGCCTGAAAAACGCTCCATATCTGTGCTGCATTGTAGTATATAGTAGGAGTACAGTGCATAATTTTGCTGACCACCAGTATATAATATATAGCAGTACGGTACAGAAGGCCACTGCTCTACCTACCTCTGTGTCGTCAAGTATACTATCCATCCATACCTGTGGTGCATTTCAGTTTTGCACAGTTTGCTGATCACCAGTATAACTATATATATAGCAGTACGGTACAGTAGTCCACTGCTCTTCCTACCTCTATGTCGTCAAGTATACTATCCATCCATACCTGTGGTGCATTTCAGTTTTGCAGTTTGCTGACCAACAGTATATACTATATAGCAGTACGGTACAGAAGGCCACTGCTCTACCTACCTCTGTGTCGTCAAGTATACTATCCATCCATACCTGTGGTGCATTTCAGTTTTGCACAGTTTGCTGACCACCAGTATAACTATATATATATAGCAGTACGGTACAGTAGTCCCCTGCTCTACCTACCTCTGTGTCGTCAAGTATACTATCTGAGAAGTTCGATAGACTTCTTGGAAAACAGCCATTAACCCCTATTGCACACTGTAACTGAAGCCGCTGCGGCTGCTGTAATAAATACTCTGTCCCCAGTTAGCGTACACACGCCGGAATAGCCGTGCAGCTTACACTCAGTGCATACACACAGACCGACACGCTGAGAGCACGAGGCAGCTCTAGGTGTGGCAATTATACTATACAAACGCTCAACAGAAACTGAATGCGACACCAGTATTTGATTGTATGTTGTGGTCCAAAGCAGCAACAAGTAATAATATATTTGTAAAAGGGGGTTACAATAAGTTAAAATATAATGGTACAACACAATACAATTCAATCACAGAGAGAGAGTCACACCCAATGATACGTACGCTATGTCGCTTGCGCCACCCGGATCCGGTCCCCAGCCGTCTGGCAAGACGACCTATGAGTCTTTTAAAAAGCAGAGAAGAGTGACTGGCCCAGGTGCAAGGTTTATATACACTTGCCCAAAATACAATACAATGGGGTTGTATGCTCTCCACTGATTGGTTGGAGGGATGGTCGTTTACAGTACAGGAGAGGTCATTGGTCGGTTTGAAGAGATGGGCGATGCCTTGATCCAGGGGTGTATAGCTCTGGATTCCAGCCGCATACCAAGTACATAATAAACACAAATATACCTTTAATTTGCCTTTGCGAATAACTATTCGCAACGACATGCGATCTTCTCCAAACCAACACCGGATTATTACTCATAATTATCCGAACACGTAGATACCATGCATGATGCTCTGATCAGTTACTGTCCCCTCGCATACTGTAAAGGTGTATAATTCCCTTGTTGTGCCTTGCAAATAAGTAAAAGTTGCATGAGGGGAAAGGGGAGTCTATGTGCAATGTGTGCACCAAATTTGGGAAACATGCAATGTGTGACAGATATTTCCATGTTCATTAGGTTACCCTGTCATGCGATCTCTCAAAGTAACATGATCCTACACATGAAATGACCAACCATTCTCAAGATACACACAAATATATATATATATATATATATAATTCCAAGAGTTTTGACTATAAATGTTACACCTCTGATCCATGTAAGTTGTCAGCTGCTAGTGATCTGTATCAGCAAGGCTTTGTATAGTATATTTGTCTCCTATTGTCCTAGTTTCCATTAAACAATGACAGTTTGGTTTGTGTGTATCTTTCTTCACAGACCAGGGGGTCTGTTCAAACATTGGAATACCAAGACATTGTGTTGGAAGGATGTGCATGTTTGGTTAGATTAGTGTGTGTGTGAACAGTGACTCAACACAGGCTGGGCACTGTGGCATGTCTCTGTATTAATAGTAAGAATCTTTCTGTAATTGCTCATACCACGCCCGTACGCGCACTCCCGCGGGAGGCGATTGTACGCAATTTGCGAGTATGCTGCACGCACGCCAGACTAAGTACATATATGGATGCCATCTGTGTGGTGTTTGCATGTGGTGTGTGTATTGCAATATTTTCCGACTTCGACACTATCCATCCATACCTGTGGTGCATTTCAGTTTTGCAGTTTGCTGACCGCCAGTATATACTATATAGCAGTACGGTACAGAAGGCCACTGCTCTACCTACCTCTGTGTCATCAAGTATACTATCCATCCATACCTGTGGTGCATTTCAGTTTTGCACAGTTTGCTGACCACCAGTATATACTATATAGCAGTACGGTACAGAAGGCCACTGATCTACCTACCTCTGTGTCGTTAAGTATACTATCCATCCATACCTGTGGTGCATTTCAGTTGTGCGCAGTATATATAGTAGTAGGCCATTGCTATTGATATATTACTGGCATATAATTCCACACATTAAAAAATGGAGAACAAAAATGTGGCGGGTAAAATAGGGAAAGATCAAGATCCACTTCCACCTCGTGCTGAAGCTGCTGCCACTAGTCATGGCCGAGACGATGAAATGCCATCAACGTCGTCTGCCAAGGCCGATGCCCAATGTCATAGTAGAGAGCATGTAAAATCCAAAAAAATAAAGCTCAGTAAAATGACCCAAAAATCTAAATCAAAATCGTCTGAGGAGAAGCGTAAACTTGCCAATGTGCCATTTACGACACGAAGTGGCAAGGAACGGCTGAGGGCCTGGCCTATGTTCATGGCTAGTGGTTTAGCTTCACATGAGGATGGAAGCACTCATCCTCCTGCTAGAAAACTTGATGAAGTCTGATGGACGAAACGCGTTGGGTGTACCTCTAAACTGACCCTCCATTTTAAAGATAAGCATTGTATTTTTATCTTTTTAGAATATTGATGTTTTTTATTGTCATGTTTTGTGTATCCGTTTTTTTAAAAATTTTTTGATGTATTCTTAAATATTACCCTATGCTTGTAAACTTTTATCCCACCCTTTTCTTTTATAAATTAAATTGAATTTTATAATTTTATCTGAACGTATCCAGCCACTTCTTCATATCTTATCTAAAAACCATTAGACACCGTTGGTCGCTGGCGCCCCCAGCCCCCTGTTTTTTCACTTTTAAATCCTAGACAGCTTATCCCTGCCTAATCTGCTTGGAGGCTAGCTGACACCTTATACATATAAAGGAGTGTCTACGGTTGGGTCTATTGTTATAACCCTATATATAATCTACTTACATAAACATGTGGCGCCGTACTACCACTATTTCATATATATATACATATACACATACTTCCATACTTTCAATATTAACAGACATGTTTACACAAATAGAATGACATTGATAAACATATATTAAGTTAAAATAAAGTTAGTACTGCAGTTAGAATGCACCAGTCACAATATAGTTAATGCACATACAATGGTTTAAACTTATGAAATGTCAATGACGTATGAGGAGGTGCAGAGAGGGCTGGCCAACAAAGCAAGCTGAATATTTCCCTGGTACCTAAAAGAGCTTCCATTCTGTGGCTAATAGACTGCTGGCTGTGGATAATGTCTGCATAACTCTGGATCTCAAATTCATCCAGAGAAGGTAGGACAGTCCCCTTAGCAGAATCTTTGAATGGGTAACAACCACGGTATTGCGTACAGGAACCGGAACAAAAGAGGTCATGTGAGCCCTGTATATGCATATCTTCTTTAACATCAATAACAATTGTACTTTTGTATAGTATACCCTCAAGCACCATCTGCAAAGGGAAATGTATTTTTCAAGACATTGGGGGTAATTCCAAGTTGATCGCAGCAGGAATTTTGTTAGCAGTTGGGCAAAACCATGTGCACTGCAGGGGAGGCAGATATAACATGTGCAGAGAGAGTTAGATTTGGGTGGGTTATTTTGTTTCTGTGCAGGGTAAATACTGGCTGCTTTATTTTTACACTGCAAATTAGATTGCAGATTGAACACACCACACCCAAATCTAACTCTCTCTGCACATGTTAAATCTGCCTCCCCTGCAGTGCACATGGTTTTGCCCAACTGCTAACAAATTTCCTGCTGCGATCAACTTGGAATTACCCCCATTGAGCAATAAATATCAGACCTTTCAGATGACTCATCTGCTGTATCCCGTGACCATCAGAATAGTGCAAAACGTTAATCCATTCTCTGGCTGTTCCGGATCTAGCCCAGTGCTTCCAAGGTCAAACCCTCTACCAGCTACACTGTAGATACTTATCAATGGTAAGGGATCAGTGGGAATTAGCCTTCACCAACCAGGAGGTGTTGCGGCAGCGTGTACACGCATCCCCAGAAGTAGGCAGTTTCAGGTGCCAACATAGGAGCTGGGCAGAACTGGTTCCAAGTGCTGGTGTAGGTGCCTGGTGGTGGCAGCAAGTTTTCCGAGTCAGTAAGTAAGAGATGATTACTGATGGTGAGAGAAGTAATCCCTAATATTCCAAGTCAATGGGATCAAAAATCTGGGATTGTCTGCGAAGCAAGGTCATCCAGTCATACCTATAAATACCTATAAATACTATTGCCAATCTCACTGTATAGCATGACTTAAAAGGATAACCTGGTAAATAATACTGCTTACTTTATTTTCACTGCATTGCATGAGATGGTAGTCTTTGCCAAAGGACCACTAGCGGACATTATAAAATTAGAAAATAAGCATACAGTATACTATTTAGATGGGAAATAAATGAATCAAGAGTTATTTTTCTGCAACTGATTACTCAGTGCTGCTTATCTCAGTATATTGCATTGTTTAAGAAGATAAACCTGCAAATACTACAACTTACTTCTATTATACTGCATTGTATTGGAAAATAACTTTCTGCAGCGGGGTACACTGGGGTTCCACAGGGATAACATTGGGGTGTAGAGTTGGATCTTAACCCGAGGCACCAACAGGCTAAAAGCTTTGACTGTTCCCAAGATGCACAGCGCCGCCTCCTCTATAACCCCGCCTCCGTGCACAGGAGCTCAGTTTGTAAGTTGGTGCCTGCAGCAGGGATGTGCAGGGAGGTAAATGGCTCAGGAGGCACTGGCTAACCCCAGAGCCAGATGTACATGCAATATATGAGCCAAAGGGTACATCTGGGCATTATACACAGGTGCAGCATTATAAACTCCTGGAAATCTGATGAGTTTTGATTAGAGATGTGTGGAAAGGATACACAGGTGAGGCACTGCCTCACCTGCCATAGACTTTTTACTCCAGAGTTTGGGCTATAAAAATTATTAGAATAATGCAAAGAAGATATTTCAAACAAATTATCAGTATTTTTCATATATTTTATTCAGTCAAAACTCTGATTTAAACGTAAGTATGACAGGAAAGGCTCTGCCTCACCCCACCGCATGTCACTGGCCTGCAGTGCAGGCTGACAACAGGGAGGGCTGCGCTCGGTAGCCCTAAATAGAGCTTTCAATTGAAGAAAGAAGACTTCAGAGCCGCAGCATAGGCACTTAAAATTGCTATGTGTCATTATGACACATCGTGCTGCGGCTCCCTCACCTCACAGCGGCGCTGTACACTCCCTGTTTCTGGGTAACTACAGCGGAGGGCACCGGTTCTTACTTAAGGCACACACCGCCGCTGCTCTCCGGGATCGCATGGCCGCTGCAAGGAGGAGATAAGAGGGTTCCTCAGATGGGACCCGCTGTAAACTGCGATCCGGCGTGGTCTCTGGGAGGAAGACCGCGCGCGCTAGTGTGGACACTGTGGCCATTTGCTGATAATGTTCCCGCCCTGGAGCTGCATCTCTCTCGCCCTCACTCTCTGTCAGCGTTTGGGTGCCATTACACACAGCTGCGTTGAGCTGGGACTGCTGGGCAATGCCTCCTCTGTAAAGCCACCTGCATCATCAGCGCTGTGTAATTACAGGACACTTAAGTATTCTACATGTCTTTAGACAGTGTTAGTTAAGAACAAGTGCACTTTGTCAGGGATATTTAGTACAAGTACCCTGTAATATACATCCAGGGAGTCATTCCGAGTTAATCGCTAGCTGCTTTCGTTCGCTGCGCAGCGATCAGGCAAAAAAACGTCAGTTCTGCGCATGCGGTGCAATGCACCACGCGCGTCGTACTATTACAAACAACGATGTAGTTTCACACAGGGTCTAGCAAAGCTTTTCAGTCGCACTGCTGGCCGCTGAGTGATTGACAGGAAGAGGGCGTTTCTGGGTGTCAACTGAGCGTTTTCAGGGAGTGTTCAAAAAATGCAGGCATGCCAGGAAAAATGCAGGAGTGACTGGGCGAACGCAGGGCGTGTTCGTGACGTCAAAACAGGAACTGAACAGTCTGAAGTGATCGCAAGCGCTGAGTAGGTCTGAAGCTACTCTGAAACTGCACACATTTATTTTGTAGCCGCTCTGCGATCCTTTCATTTGCACTTCTGCTAAGCTAAAATACACTCCCATTGGGAGGCGGCATAGCGTTTGCACGGCTGCTAAAAACTGCTAGCGAGCGAACAACTCGGAATGACCACCCCAGTCTTTACTGTGCATTGATATATCTATATACCTAATTAGCTTTACTTGTGTAGTGCAGGTACTATGGTATTGCTAGTCCAGTGCAATTTTATTGTTATTTGTGATAATTTCTGCATTGTACGTGTGACTGTGTGTGTGCCAATAGCTGCTGTGTGATTTCCTTTCCATGTATCTCACATCTACTGCTATCCCTATATTCTGTACCGTGAGGGGGTCTCTGTGCGTCAGGGTTTCATATAATATAGTGGTTATCACAGGATACACTCTTTTGGTATTTTCTCTGTGTATTACAGTCACCATATACCTCTTAAATCCTGTGTGTGTGCTCTGCCTGTAGTCACACTATCCGGGGGAATTTTTGTTAGGTACTCTGTCTGCTTATATTGTACTATTCCACCCTAAGGTAAAGCTTTCATATAATGTCAGCTCATCAGGGTGAGGGTTCTCTGGCTGACCCTGCGTCCTGCAGTGTTCATGCCATGGATGTCTCTGAGGAAAATATTGCAGCTGAGGGTTGAGGTGCTGGGGGCTTTGTACCCCTCAGTCAGTCTGCTACAATGGTGGCAACTACTGACCCGCCGTGGGCTACATTTTTTAATTTACTGACTACGCTAGACTTGCGCCCCCTATGGGAACTCCTGTGCCATTACAGCCACATATTGTCCCTGCTGTTAATCCACCTTGGGCAGGTACTCTGTCCTCTCAGTTTTAGCAATTAAATCAGTTTTTGGCCAAGCAAAATCCTAACCCTCGCCTGCCTAAGACCAAGGGGTCATCTAAGCGGGCCATTACGTCCTCACAGTCCACACATGTTACAGACACTTCTTCTGATGACGATGGCGCATATACTGATCCCTCAGACACTGATGCAGATGCTTCTGATGGGTAATCCCTGACCCAAGTTTATGTTCCCGACCTCTTAGAGGCTATAAGGCTGATTCTTCAAATTGATGACGATGAAGAACCACCGGCTCCCTCTAAGAAACCAGATAAGTTCAAGCATCAGAAGGTTACTAAGTTAGTTTTACCACATTCTGACCATTTAGTTGACATACATCAGGAATCCTAGGCATATCCAGGAAAGAAATTCTCTCTGCCTAAGAAGATGCTAGCTGGCTATCCCCTCGCTGCAGAGTTAAGCAAAAATTGGGAAACGCCGCAACCGGTGGAGTCACAGGTCGGACGTCTGGTGGTATCATCTGCTCTGACTGTCACTACTGTCACCTCTCTTAAGGAAGCGATGGATAAGCGTGTCGAGGGTTGTTTGAAGTCCATTTACACTCTGGCTGGAGCTTTTCATAGGCCTACTATTGTGGCCTCTTGGGCTGCTAAAGCTATAGAGGCCTGGGTTCAGGAAGTTAAGGCGGAGCTACCGTTAAATTTTCCTGATAATGCAAAACAGTGTCTTTAGTACATTGTTACAGCCTCTCATTATATTCAAGAGGCGGCATCAGATGCAGGTATCCTTGCGGCCAAGGCATCTACCACGTCTATTCTGGCTCGCCGAATCATCTGGTTGTGGCCCTGGTCGGTAGATCTGGACTCAAAAAAGACCTTGGAGGTATTCCCTTTTAAGTGAAACATTCTTTTTGGGGAAGATCTCAACAAGATTGTCGCTGACTTAGCGTCTGCTAAGACTGCATGCCTGCCTAATACTACTTATTCAGCCCCGAAGGCTAAGAGTACTTCCTTTCGTTGCTTTCAACCTCCAGGTAAAGCAAAAGGTCAGGCATACCCGAAACAGGCTCGCACTTCCAAATCCACTAAGCCCAAACCTAATTGTGCCTAGGCTGTCCGTCAGCCTGCTGCCAAAACAGACAAGTCTGCTGCATGATGGGGCGGGCCTCCCTCTGGGGGATCCCAGGATGGGATGCCGACTTCTACGATTTGCTCAGGTATGGTTAAAGACCACTACGGACACCTGGGTAAGGGAAGTCGTCACTCACGGATACGACATCTCTTTCAAGAAATGTCCCCGTCACCAGTTTTGCTCAAGAAACATCCCTTCGGATCTGGTAAAAGCAATAACTTTCCATCTGGTGGTACAATCCCTTCTGGATACGGGAGTGGTAGTTCCGGTGCCTCTGGCTCAGAGCAGCAGGGGGTACTATTCAACGCTGTTACTAGTCCCGAAACTGAATAGATCTTCTCGGACCATTCTCAACCTCAAGACTCTGAACAAATTTGTGAAAGTTTCCAAATTCCGTATGGAAACTCTTTGCTCTATTGTTTTGGCCCTGGAGCCTATGACTACATGGTATTGCATCAGCAATACCTGCGGTTTGCTATTGGGAACCTACATTTTCAAATCCAGGCCTTGCCTATTGGTCTGACCTCAGCTCCTCGAGTTTTCACCAAGGTCATGGCGGTCATGACAGCCCTACTCAGCCGTCAGGGTATCAGGATCCTGCTGTATCTCGACGATTTGTTGATCCTGGCAAACTCACCAGAGGTTCTCCTTCGTCCCCTGGAACTGACGGTCCAATTCCTGCAAGCCCACGGGTCGCTCATCAACTGGAAGAAGTCTTCCCTGGTTCCTGCTCAGAGCATGGTGCACCTGGGAGCACTATTGGACACCCACAACCAGTGGTTGTTTTTGTCTCCGGAGAAGGTCTTGAAGCTTTAGGACAAGATGCTTCCTCTCTCGCCTACGTGTGTCAATTCACTCGGCGATGCAAGTACTAGGCCTCATGGTGTCTGCTTTCGACATGGTGGAGTACGCTCAATTTCATTCCCGCCCTCTGCAGAGGTTAATTCTCTCTGAGTGGGATGGCCTGCCTCACCTGATCAGGTCTCACATGAAATCCTTGACTCCAGAGGTCCATCTGTCACCGAGTTGGTGGCTGCAGGACCATCAACTGAGCAGGAGTCGTCAATTCTGAACCTCCAACTGGGTCCTTCTAACAACGGATGCCAGTCTGCAGGGTTGGGGTGCAGTGTTGGAGAAACACTCTCTACAGGGTTGGTGGACCAGGGAGGAATCTCTCCTCCCGATAAACATTCTGGAATTGTGGGCAGTGTTCAATGCGTTGACACTGGCCCTGCCTCTAGTACAGAACAGGCCTGTTCAGGTACAGTCAGACAATGCCACCATGGTGGCGTACATAAATCATTAAGGCGGTACATGAAGCCGCAAAGCACTGATGGAAGTGTCAAAGATTCTTCGTTGTGCGGAACGGCATCTGCCAGCCATATCGGCAGTGTTCATTCCGGGGGTTCTAAACTGGGAAGCGGACTTCCTCAGTCGTCAGGACATACACGCCGAAGAGTGGAGCCTTCATCCGCAGGTCTTTCAACTCCTTGTGGAGCAGTGGGGTCTACCAGCTGTAGACCTGATGGTGTCTCAACACAATCATAAGGTTCCGGTCTTCGGAGCAAGGACAAGGGATCCTCAAGCAGCATTCGTGGACGCACTGGCAATTCCATGTTCCCTCCGGTGTCACTTCTGCCCAGGGTGATAAGGAAGTTCAAGCAAGAAAGAGGAATACTACTTCTAATCGCTCCGGCGCGGCCCAGACGGCATTGGTTCTCAGACCTGCAGGGTCTATCGATAGAGAATACTTTTCTGCTTCCGCAGCGCCCAGACCTCCTTGTTTAGGGCCATTGTGTCTACCAGGATTTGGCCCAGCTGGCTTTGACGGCATGGCTCTTGAAGCTTCCGTACTAAGGGTCAAAGGTTTTTCTGAGGCAATCATTCAAACTATGTTAAAGGCCCGTAAGCCGGCTTCTGCTCCGATATATCATATGGTCTGGAATTCTTATTTTGCTTGGTGTGCAACTAACAATTATGATGCATACAAGTTCAGTACCGCCAAACTCTCGACTTTTCTGCAACAGGGCCTGGACTTTGGCCTTCGTCTGGCCTCCCTCAAGGTTCATATTTCTGCCTTTTCGATTTGGTTTCAGAGAAAAATTGTGACTCTGTCTGACGGTCATACCTTCACTCAGGGTGTTTTACAGATTCAACCTCCCTATGTCCTGCCTGTGGCTCCTTGGGATTTGTCAGTTCTGGATGCCTTACAAGAGTCTCTGTTAGAGCCTCTTGAGTCTGTAGACCTTAAATGGTTTACTCTTAAGGTCTTGTTTCTGCTGGCTATTGCCTCTGCTAGACGGGTTTCAGACTTGGGTGCCTTGTCCTATCAGTCACCCTTTCTGATTTTTCACAGTGACCATGTGGTTCTTAGAACTCACCCTGGTTATCTTCCTAAGGTGGTATCATCTTTCCACCTTAACCAAGATATTGTGGTTCCAGCCTTTACCTCTCCAGGTTTTTCCTCCAAAGAGAGGCCTTTGGATGTGGTACAGCCTCTCCGTATTTATATGAAGAGGACAGCTTCTCTTCGGAGATCTAATTCTCTCTTTGTCCTTTTTGGTTTTCACAAACGTGGCTGGCCTGCTAACAAGCAGACCTTGCCCAAATGGATTAGAATGGTGATCGCACATGCTTATGTACAGGCTGGCCTTCCAGCTCATGCTACCATCAAAGCCCATTCTACTCGGTCTGTTGGACATTCTTGGGCGGCCCACCGTGGAGTGACCCTTGAACAATTGTGCAAGACGGCTGCATGGTCCTCAGTGAACACGTTCATAAGGTTCTATGCCTTCGATACTTCTGCCTCCCAGGATGCCTCCTTTGGACGCCGGGTTCTTGTGCTCACTACAGTCCATCCCCTCCCATGAGGAACTGCTTTAGGACATCCCCAATGTTATCCCTGTGGAACCCCAGTGTACCCCACTGCAGAAAATGAGATTTATGGTAAGAACTTAACTTTGTTAAATCTCTTTCTGCGAGGTACACTGGGTTCCACAGGGCGCCCACCCTGACGCACTTAACTTCTTTGGGTTTGTATGGCATTAGCCGCTGATACCTTCTCTTGTCGTGAGAATGTGGTGTACGTGGCTACTAACGGTTTTCGTCTCTTTTACCTGCTTTTACCAAGCTTTTAGCCTGTTGGTGCCTCGGATCAAGATCCAACTCTACACCCCGATGTTATCCTTGTGGAACCCAGTGTACCTCACAGAAAGAGATTTATCAAAGGTAAGTTCTTACCATAAATCTCTTTTTTTCAAAATAATTGGTATAAGGATGCTATTGTTCTAATACACTGATTAGTGCCTGTTCATCTTAGTAGTGTATGGGTTAAAAAACAACTTTTGCAAACAGACTGGGAAAAAAGTGTTCCCATTTACATATATGAGGAGTGTTTTCACTATGATCTGCATTACCAAATATTGTAGATACTATTTATACAGGGGACAACAGTGTTAAAGTTCAGCAACTATGATCTATACTAGTGGTTCTCAAACTCTTTCCTCAGGACCCCAAACAGGTCACTTTTTCCAGGTCACCTAGCAGGTGCACATGTGTACTCAGGGCAGCCATCAAGGGGGCACTGCCGGTACTGCAGTCCCGGGACCAGACAGAGTAGGGGGCCCAGGTGGCAGCAGTGAGAATGTGGCACCGGGCCGCAACTTCTAGCCAGTAAGCTCCTATTAGCCCATGATGTAGGGCAGATTCAAAATGCCACCAATGTTGTCTCTTCATGGCTTCCTGGCAGTCGGCCTTCTAAAACCAGCTAGAGGTCTGGTGCCAAATCCAGCCCTGCTGGTGGGACATGGGGAAATATGAGAGGCTGATGGATAGACAGGGGAAGTTGAGAGGCTGCTGGATGAACAGGGGGAGGTAAGAGGCTGCTGAACAGACAGGGGGACGTGAAAGGCTGCCGGATGAACAGGGGGAGGTAAGAGGCTGCTAGACGGACAGGGGGAAGTGGGAGGCTTCTGGACGACCAGGGAGAGGTAAGATGCTGCTAATGGTAAGAGGCTTCTGGAGGAAGTGGGACACAGGAAGGTGAGAGTTTGCTGGAGGGACACGGGAAGTTTAGATGATGTTTGAGTGACACGGGGAAGAGAGAGGCTGCTGGTAGGACACAGGGGGAGGTGGGAGGCTGCTGGTGTGGGGGAGGCCTGCCTATTTTGTCAGTCCTGGGCACCACAATTTCTGATGGCAGCCCTTGCTGTACTCATTATTAACATATTTGAAAAAGATCCACAGGTGGAGACAATTTTTCCCCTTCTTTTTCTGTGAGGAGAAGGGGAAAACATGACCTGAGGACCAAGTTTAAGAACCTATGCTCTATACCGTACAGTATGTTGACATCACTTTTATACATGTTATTGTTTTTCCCGATGCTTATGGAGATCTAAGGTTGGATTATTACTTAAGAATAAAGTGGAATTGCTACTAAACTTACTTATATTTCCCTATACTCCTATGACACGCATGTATTGCAGTTATTAAATGTACAAATAGGGTGAAGTAAGATCTATTACTATTTCTCTAACGTCCTAAGTGGATGCTGGGGACTCCGTAAGGACCATGGGGAATAGCGGCTCCGCAGGAGACTGGGCACAAAGTAAAAAGCTTTAGGACTACCTGGTGTGCACTGGCTCCTCCCCCTATGACCCTCCTCCAAGCCTCAGTTAAGATTTTGTGCCCGAACGAGAAGGGTGCAATCTAGGTGGCTCTCCTGAGCTGCTTAGAGAAAAAGTTTAAAGTAGGTTTTTTACTTTCAGTGAGACCTGCTGGCAACAGGCTCACTGCATCGAGGGACTAAGGGGAGAAGAAGCGAACTCACCTGCGTGCAGAGTGGATTGGGCTTCTTAGGCTACTGGACATTAGCTCCAGAGGGACGATCACAGGCCCAGCCATGGATGGGTCCCGGAGCCGCGCCGCCGTCCCCCTTACAGAGCCAGAAGACTGAAGAGTCCGGAAAATCGGCGGCAGAAGACGTCCTGTCTTCATTAAGGTAGCGCACAGCACCGTAGCTGTGCGCCATTGCTCTCAGCACACTTCACACTCCGGTCACTGAGGGTGCAGGGCGCTGGGGGGGGGCGCCCTGAGACGCAATAGAAATACCTTTTTTGGGCTAAAAATACATCACATATAGCTCCTGGGCTATATGGATGTATTTAACCCCTGCCTAAATTACAATAAAAAAGCGGGAGAAAGGCCGCCGAAAAGGGGGCGGAGCCTATCTCCTCAGCACACTGGTGCCATTTTTTCCTCACAGCTCCGTTGGAGGAAGGCTCCCTGACTCTCCCCTGCAGTCCTGCACTACAGAAACAGGGTAAAACAAGAGAGGGGGGGCATAAAATTGGCATATAAAGATATACAGCAGCTATATTAGGGAAAAACACTTATATAAGGTTATCCCTGTATATATATATATAGCGCTCTGGTGTGTGCTGGCAAACTCTCCCTCTGTCTCCCCAAAGGGCTAGTGGGGTCCTGTCCTCTATCAGAGCATTCCCTGTGTGTGTGCGGTGTGTCGGTACGTTGTGTCGACATGTATGAGGAGGAAAATGGTGTGGAGGCGGAGCAATTGCCTGTGTTAGTGATGTCACCCTCTAGGGAGTCGACATCTGACTGGATGATCTTATGGAAAGAATTACGTGATAGTGTCAGCACTTTACAAAAGTCTGTTGACGACATGAGACAGCCGGATAATCAGTTAATACCTGTACAGGCGTCTCAAACACCGTCAGGGGCTCTAAAGCGCCCGTTACATCAGGTCGATACAGACACGGACACTGACTCCAGTGTCAACGGTGAAGAAACAAACGTATTTTCCAGTAGGGCTACACGTTACATGATCACGGCAATGAAGGAGGTTTTGAACATTTCTGATACTACATGTACCACAAAAAAGGGTATTATGTGGGGTGTGAAAAAACTACCCGTAGTTTTTCCTGAATCAGATGAATTAAATGAGGTGTGTGATGAAGAGTGGGTTTCCCCCGATAAAAAACTGCTAATTTCTAAAAAATTATTGGCATTATACCCTTTCCCGCCAGAGGTTAGGGCGCGCTGGGAAACACCCCCTAGGGGGATAAGGCGCTCACACGCTTATCAAAACAAGTGGCGTTACCGTCTCCTGATACGGCCGCCCTCAAGGAACCAGCTGATAGGAAGCTGGAAAATGTCCTAAAAAGTATATACACACATACTGGTATTATACTGCGACCAGCAATCAGCCTGGATGTGCAGTGCTGGGGTGGCTTGGTCGGATTCCCTGACTGAAAATATTGATACCCTGGACAGGGACAATATATTATTGACTATAGAGCGTTTAAAAGATGCGTTTCTATATATGCGAGATGCACAGAGGGATATTTGCACTCTGGCATCAAGAGTAAGTGCGATGTCCATTTCTGCCAGAAGAGGATTATGGACGCGACAGTGGTCAGGGGATGCGGATTCCAAACGGCATATGGAAGTATTGCCGTATAAAGGGGAGGAGTTATTTGGGGTCGGTCTATCGGACTTGGTGACCACGGCAACGGCCGGGAAATCCACCTTTCTACCCCAAGTCACCTCGCAGCAGAAAAAGATACCGTCTTTTCAGGCTCAGTCCTTTCGTCCCCATAAGGGCAAGCGGGCAAAAGGCCACTCATATCTGCCCCGGGGCAGAGGAAGGGGAAAAAGACTGCAGCAGACAGCCTCTTCCCACGAACAGAAGCCCTCCCCCGCTTCTGCCAAGTCCTCAGCATGACGCTGGGGCCTTACAAGCGGACTCAGGCACGGTGGGGGCTCGTCTCAAGATTTTCAGCGCGCAGTGGGCTCACTCGCAAGTGGACCCCTGGATCCTGCAGGTAGTATCTCAGGGGTACAAATTGGAATTCGAGACGTCTCCCCCTCGCCGGTTCCTGAAGTCTGCTTTACCAACGTCTCCCCCCGACAGGGAGGCGATATTGGAAGCCATTCACAAGCTGTATTCCCAGCAGGTGATAATCAAGGTACCCCTCCTACAACAGGGAAAGGGGTATTATTCCACGCTGTTTGTGGTACCGAAGCCGGACGGCTCGGTGAGACCCATTTTAAATCTGAAATCCTTGAACACTTACATAAGAAGGTTCAAGTTCAAGATGGAGTCACTCAGAGCAGTGATAGCGAACCTGGAAGAAGGGGACTATATGGTGTCTCTGGACATCAAGGATGCTTACCTCCATGTCCCAATTTGCCCCATCTCACCAAGGGTACCTCAGGTTTGTGGTACAGAACTGTCATTATCAGTTTCAGACGCTGCCGTTTGGATTGTCCACGGCACCCCGGGTCTTTACCAAGGTAATGGCCGAAATGATGATTCTTCTTCGAAGAAAAGGCGTCTTAATTATCCCTTACTTGGACGATCTCCT
The DNA here is from genome assembly GCF_028390025.1 of Pseudophryne corroboree. Classification (NCBI taxonomy): domain Eukaryota; kingdom Metazoa; phylum Chordata; class Amphibia; order Anura; family Myobatrachidae; genus Pseudophryne; species Pseudophryne corroboree. The sequence goes on from NC_086451.1 coordinate 284,389,542, forward strand.
GATAACGGCAAGGTCCAGAGAACAGTTAGAGGTCGGAGTAGCACTATCTCAAATAGTACTACGACAGCACGGTTGGATTCTAAATATTCCAAAATCGCAGCTGATTCCGACGACACGTCTGCTGTTCCTAGGGATGATTCTGGACACAGTACAGAAAAAGGTGTTTCTCCCGAAGGAGAAAGCCAGGGAGTTATCCGACCTAGTCAGGAACCTCCTAAGACCAGGCCAGGTGTCAGTGCATCAATGCACAAAGGTCCTGGGAAAGATGGTGGCTTCTTACGAAGCGGTTCCATTCGGCAGATTCCACGCAAGAACTTTTCAGTGGGATCTGCTGGACAAATGGTCCGGATCGCATCTTCAAATGCATCAGCGGATAACCCTGTCTCCAAGGACAAGGGTGTCTCTCCTGTGGTGGTTACAGAGTGCTCATCTCCTAGAGGGCCGCAGATTCGGCATTCAGGATTGGGTCCTGGTGACCACGGATGCCAGCCTGAGAGGCTGGGGAGCAGTCACACAGGGAAAAAATTTCCAGGGCTTGTGGTCACTCATGGAAACGTCACTTCACATAAATATCCTGGAACTAAGGGCCATTTACAATGCCCTAAGTCAGGCAAGGCCTCTGCTTCAGGGTCAGTCGGGGTTGATCCAGTCGGACAACATCACGGCAGTCGCCCACGTAAACAGACAGGGCGGCACAAGAAGCAGGAGGGCAATGACGGAAGTTGCAAGGATTCTTCGCTGGGCGGAAAATCATGTGATAGCACTGTCAGCAGTGTTCATTCCGGGAGTGGACAACTGGGAAGCAGACTTCCTCAGCAGACACGATCTCCACCCGGGGGAGTGTGGACTTCACCCAGAAGTCTTCCACATGATTGTGAACCGTTGGGAAAAACCAAAGGTGGACATGATGGCGTCCCGCCTCAACAAAAAACTGGACAGATATTGCGCCAGGTCAAGGGATCCTCAGGCAATAGCTGTGGACGCTCTGGTAACACCGTGGGTGTACCGATCAGTGTATGTGTTCCCTCCTCTACCTCTCATACCCAAGGTATTGAGAATCATAAGAAGGAGAGGAGTAAAGACTATACTCGTGGCTCCGGATTGGCCAAGAAGGACTTGGTACCCGGAACATCAAGAGATGCTCACGGAAGACCCGTGGCCTCTACCTCTAAGAAAGGACCTGCTCCAGCAGGGACCATGTCTGTTTCAAGACTTACCGCGGCTGCGTTTGACGGCATGGCGGTTGAACGCCGGATCCTGAAGGAAAAAGGCATTCCGGATGAAGTCATCCCTACCCTGATCAAAGCCAGGAAGGATGTAACTGTGCAACATTATCACCGTATTTGGCGTAAATATGTTGCATGGTGTGAGGCCAGGAAGGCCCCTACAGAGGAATTTCAACTGGGTCGTTTCCTGCATTTCCTGCAAACAGGACTGTCTATGGGCCTAAAATTAGGGTCCATTAAGGTTCAAATTTCGGCCCTGTCAATATTCTTCCAAAAAGAACTAGCTTCAGTTCCTGAAGTTCAGACGTTTGTCAAGGGGGTACTGCATATACAGCCTCCTTTTGTGCCTCCAGTGGCACCTTGGGATCTCAATGTAGTTTTGGGATTCCTAAAATCACATTGGTTTGAACCACTCACCACTGTGGACTTAAAATATCTCACATGGAAAGTGGTAATGATGTTAGCCCTGGCTTCAGCCAGGCGTGTATCAGAATTGGCGGCTTTATCCTATAAAAGCCCTTACCTAATTTTTCATACGGATAGGGCAGAATTGAGGACTCGGCCTCAATTTCTTCCTAAGGTGGTTTCAGCATTTCACTTAAACCAGCCTATTGTGGTGCCTGCGGCTACTAGGGACTTGGAGGATTCCAAGTTGCTAGACGTAGTCAGGGCCCTGAAAATATATGTTTCCAGGACGGCTGGAGTCAGAAAATCTGACTCGCTGTTTATCCTGTATGCACCCAACAAGCTGGGTGCTCCTGCTTCTAAGCAGACGATTGCTCGTTGGATTTGTAGTACAATTCAGCTTGCACATTCTGTGGCAGGCCTGCCACAGCCAAAATCTGTAAAAGCCCATTCCACACGGAAAGTGGGCTCATCTTGGGCGGCTGCCCGAGGGGTCTCGGCTTTACAACTTTGCCGAGCAGCTACTTGGTCAGGGGCAAACTCGTTTGCTAAATTCTACAAATTTGATACCCTGGCTGAGGAGGACCTGGAGTTCTCTCATTCGGTGCTGCAGAGTCATCCGCACTCTCCCGCCCGTTTGGGAGCTTTGGTATAATCCCCATGGTCCTTACGGAGTCCCCAGCATCCACTTAGGACGTTAGAGAAAATAAGAATTTACTTACCGATAATTCTATTTCTCATAGTCCGTAGTGGATGCTGGGCGCCCATCCCAAGTGCGGATTGTCTGCAATACTTGTACATAGTTATTGTTACAAAAATCGGGTTATTATTGTTGTGAGCCATCTTTTCAGAGGCTCCTTTGTTATCATGCTGTTAACTGGGTTCAGATCACAAGTTGTACGGTGTGATTGGTGTGGCTGGTTTGAGTCTTACCCGGGATTCAAAATCCTTCCTTATTGTGTACGCTCGTCCGGGCACAGTATCCTAACTGAGGCTTGGAGGAGGGTCATAGGGGGAGGAGCCAGTGCACACCAGGTAGTCCTAAAGCTTTTTACTTTGTGCCCAGTCTCCTGCGGAGCCGCTATTCCCCATGGTCCTTACGGAGTCCCCAGCATCCACTAGGGACTATGAGAAATAGAATTATCGGTAAGTAAATTCTTATTTTTTAAACATGTATTTCCTTTTGTATTGGAATGGGGCTCCAAACATAGAAATCAAAACCATATTATGTTCCTCTCTTAAACATGCCTCTATCATCTAGAAAAAATGTATTATACAGTACTTCTACAATAGATAACATCTATTTGCCTTAATGATTTTCAGAAGGGACATTGGGGGTAATTCAGAGTTGATCGCAGCAGCAAAGTTGTTAGCAGTTGGGCAAAACCATGGGGGTCATTCCAACTCGTTCGCTTGCAGCAGGTCTTCGCTGCGGTGCGAACGGGTCGGGCCTGGTGACGGACTGGTGGGGGCGCTGCCAGCACTGAAAGTGATTGCAGCTGCCATCACAAGAAGATTGATGGCGGGGAGGCGTTCCGGGCGTCTACTCACCATTTTCCGGGCGTGGAGATCCGAACGCAGGCATGCCCAGGCATTTGGAGGGTGGATGTCTGACATCAATCCTGGGACCTTCATCGCTGGATTCGTTGCACAGGGTAAGTACAGTAGGTCTGACCCTAGTCTTGTTTTGCAGGAAACTTTTTTAGCATAGTAGGGCTGCACAAGCGATCGCAGCCCTGCTATACTAAAATACACTCCCCCATAGGCGGCGTCTAGTTGATCGCATTAGCAGCAAAAAATTGCTACGTACGATCAACTCGGAATGGGCCCCCATGTGCACTGCAGGGGGGCAGTTATAACATGTGCAGAGAGAGTTAGATTCGGGTGCGGTGTGTTCAAACTGAAATCTAAATTGCAGTGTAAAAATAAAGCAGCCAGTATTTACCCTGCACAGAAACAAAATAACCCACCCAAATCTAACTCTCTCTGCAGATGTTATATCTGCCACCCCTGCAGTGCACATGGGGGGTCATTCCGACCCGTTCGCTCGCTGCGTTTTCACGCAGCAGAGCAAACGGGTCCCTGCTGCGCATGCGCTGGTGCCTTTGTGCGCATGCGGCACGGCCGACGGTCGTGGCAGGACAGCGATCGCCTCTGCCTGATTGACAGGCAGAGGTGATCGATGGGCGGGAGAGGGTGAAACGGCGGCGTTTGGCCGCCGTTTCGTAGGCACGGTCCGGCCAACGCAGGCATTGCTGGACCGAACGGGGGCAGGCCGCAGCGGCTGCGTGACGTCATACGCAGCCGCTGCAGCCCAGGGAGCGAGGAGTAGCCCCCGGTCAGCTCGCTAAAGCTGCGCTGGCCGGGAGTTACTCCTGAAGTGCAAAGGCATTGCTGCTGTGCGATGCCTTTGCACTTCTGCGAGGGGGGCCGGACTGACATGCGGAGCGGGCTAGCCCCGTGCTGAGCATCCCCCCGCATGTCAGGAAAGTTGATCATAGCTGTGCAAAATTTTGCACAGCTACGATCAACTCGGAATGACCCCCCATGGTTTTGCCCAACTGCTAACAAATTTGCTGCTGCGATCAACTCTGAAATACCCCCATTGTTCATTAATTGTCATGAATATATTTCTGTATACACATGTGGTACACTGGTAAATAAGGTTCATGGTGTATAGGCTAATCTCTGACCTTTCCAGATCTTCCTGGCTCTTCTGCTGAGTCACCTGGAGGATGGTTTCTGCTTCAGGATCACTGGGTAATAACACAGGTATTGAGACACAGACCAAAGCTGAGTAATGACACTTCTGGCCTCACTGAGGTCAGTTTATTTCAATAGAAAAGGTAAGTTAAGTGAAGGAACACCACCCGTAGGACGGGTCTAAAACAACAAAATGTGTCACTTTTATGCAGAAGATCTGAGTACAGCAATAATCCTTCCTAGTGGTTCTACCAATAATGTCTGTCACTCTGAAATACTGAGAATTACCATATAGATATATCACTTTAAAATACTGGTAATCAATAACATGTCATGCTGAACACAATACATGCAATAACACATATCACAATGTAAATACTCCACTCAATAATCACAGATAGCTTCCCAACTAAATAGTAATGTATCCACACAGTTAATGAATGTCCTTTGTGATAACACTGAGGCAATTCTCGGTATCAATGTTCCTGGAACAGAGTTCTGGTATACCTGAGCTCAGGGTCGAATAACAGATTCCTATTATTAGTCAGAGCGGCTGAAGTAGGGCTATATATGCATATATATAAAGCCCCAAAGTATAAAGTTAATTATGAAAATTAACACAGTGATTTACGGGCGGTAATAATACACTTTTCTTCCCAAACCGGTAAGCTCTTTTCCACAAACTAGTGTAATTCTCTTTTAATTTAGAAACAGGCTGATTGTTCTGTAACTGACCTAAACACTCCCTCTCAATGGTTTGATCAGGGGCCCCGGGCTTATGCTATATGATGTAGGCAGTTACTCACTCAGTCTCAGCGTATGTACTGGTCACTTAGGTCTCCCACACACTGCTGCAATCGAGCTGCGGGATCTCAATCTCTCTCTGTACAGGGCCTCCCACTCTGCACCAGCTGTTGGCAACACACTGATACAGGAGTTTCCCCTGTTCCTGCTCCATACCTCAGTGAGCTGCTCTCCGTTGGCCGCGTTGACACTGCTACCAGTAAGAACAGCAGGATATGGAGTCCTCTGGCCGCCATCATCCTTCTCTAGGCGCAATGTCCCATCCGTTTCTTCCCCAGTTGCCGCTGACACTCCATACTCCATCACTTCTCCCTGGATCACACTGCTGCACACTTAAGACACAGGACCTTGCGCTGTGGTCACACTCTGTCTGAGGCTGCCTCCGCGCTGACGCCACGTGCATCACCAGTACTAGCTTCTGTGATCTCCTCAGCGTTCCACGTGGGTCCTCACTCTACCTGCAGGCATAAGCAGGGATATATATTACCTCCCTCTATCTGGGCCAACATTTCACATCCAGGGTTCCCGCTATTTTAGGAACCAATCAGGTGCAAGTAAGAAGACCTGTGTCTGTTCAGCAATATAACACTCTTAGCTACATTAACCCATACTGTCCATGCAGTTTCTCCTAGGGAAAAGGCTGAGCTTGATTATGTACAGCCTGTCCCAGCAATTCTCAACCAGACATGATGTGACCTGTAGTTCCACAGATTTCGGGGGTACATATTCAGCCTCATCCTTTTGTGCCAGTGGATTCACAAGGGGGGTATGCGGGGTTTACAGGCCGCACCCGGGTGTCACCTGCTCTGTGACAGGAGCCAGGTGTTGCACTGTATCATTAGGTGCAGTAACCCGGCTCCTGTCACAGTGTAGAACCCAGCCCTGCAGACACAGCAGTCTCCCGTTTACAGCCCGCTGCACCAGGTGTCTCGGAAGCCTGAGGGTTCGGTGAGCTCTGTTTTCCCTGCATATGACAACTAGAAGCTACATGGTTTATCTCTGATTCCATGATTGAATGCCCCCAGTGTTGGAAAAAAAGTTTTAGAAGTATATTTTAATAAAACTGTTTTTATTGAAAGGAAGCTGCAGTATATTGTGGATCCCTGTTGGATAATATTGATGCGATTATCTATTTGCCTTTTATGGATTGAGAACTGTTTACATATCAAAGATCCTTTTGATTGGTAGATGGGACTGAATATTGTGGGCAGCACTGCAATTTCCCTTTTTCCCTTTTGATTTTGAGTAGTGCCTCTGAAAATAGTGGTGACCAAAATAGGTACCGTGGCACCATGGGGTGCCTCAGGGCACTTGCAGGGGTGCCCTGGGTTGGTGGTCCAGAACCAATTAAAAATTATTATTTGGTCAATGTAATAGGCAAAACCAGTGCTTGTGGCTACCTCTCATAAAATATGTGGACAAACAGACGCGCAACCTTATCCACCACCGTATAACTGACCCTAAGGATGACATATAAATAAAATTTACTTAAGTTACATTTTTTTATCCGAATTTCTAACTAAGAAATCTTTGGCCTAGTGGTGCTGGGCAAAAAAATCTAGTACTCTACAGTGCTGTGATTGAAAAAAAGTCTGATAACCACTGGTCTAGTATTTAAATATTATTGTCTTTAAAAAAAAATTAAAAACAGAAAAGATACAAGACAAGCGGTTATTAAATTGATTTTATCTTTAAACAACTTTTTCTTATAGAATCCCTTTTATACCTTGCTCTATATATAAATAGTAAAAGTTACCTTTTAACAAACAATAATACTGCACATCACAAGTAAGAGCAGAGGTGTAACTGGGAGGCAATGAAGTTGGCTGCTGCCGGGCTCTTGCTCTGTAGGGGGGAACCTCTCCCTCCCATTCTGTGTGTGCATGCAATTAAGTTAATTGATAGCCGCCGCTATCTCTACCTTACAAGTGACACCCTCTTTATTATAGTAACACATTTGACAAGTGTCACACCCAGGATTAGAACCCACAACTTATTACACTGGAAGCAGACACCTTACTGATGAAGCTATTTGCTCCTGTATAGGAAATATGAGAATTCTAACTATATGAAGTTACTACTCTGACAATTACAAGTAACTTCGTATAGTTAGAATTCTCATGCTTCCTATAGAGGAGCCAATAGTTCCATTGGTAAGTTGACTGTTTCCAGTGTAATAGGTTGTGGGTTTTAATCCTGGGTATAACACTTGTAAAATAATTGCTAGAGAAATAAGCAGCATTGTGACTGAGCAGATCTATGTAGTGTGTGACTGCACACTACATAGATCTGCCTAGTCACAATGGTTTTGAACTGACAATTCTAAGTAGCTTCATGTAGCCCTTAATTCAGACCTGATCGTAGCAGCAAATTTGTTAGCAGATGGGCAAAACCATGGGGGGTAATTCCAAGTTGATCGCAGCAGGATTTTTGATAGCAATTGGGCAAAACCATGTGCACTGCAGGGGAGGCAGATATAACATGTGTAGAGAGAGTAAGATTTGGGTGGGTTATTTTGTTTCTGTGCAGGGTAAATACTGGCTGCTTTATTTTTACACTGCAAATTAGATTGCAGATTGAACACACCCCACCCAAATCTAACTCTCTCTGCACATGTTATATCTGCCTCCCCTGCAGTGCACATGGTTTTGCCCAATTGCTATCAAAAATCCTGCTGCGATCAACTTGGAATTACCCCCATGGCCCGTAGTTAGAATTTGCAAGCTTGCTTTGCAGGAGCAAATAGCTGTATCATTATGGTGTCTGCCTACTATTTATCCTGATAAAGCTAAATATTTATCTTATTTAAAACCCTTTAAGAGGTCTAAGAACACTGTACGCTATTGACGTATGGAATACCGTAAGGGTACGCACGTTGCGTAACAATCGCTTAGCCGTGGTCGAGATGCTCAAGCGTCACGTTCGCTCACGGCCAAGAGATCACAGGCAGGCACGCTATTGGCTGCCGACTAACGTAATGGTTCGCTATAGCGTAGCGGACGCTCGGGACCACGAGGAGATCACCAGCGGCGCAGACGCTCACAATGTTAAACCTTTATATCTAAACCATAAACAATGTAATATGCAGTAAAACCTTAGTGTAGAGATAGGGTGTAGATGCAACACAGTGTAACCTTATTAACTTAAAAGCTGTTCGAGCGTCACCGACGCTCTGAGAATACTTAACACTATAAGAAATACACAACTACCGGGCTTAGGGTCTAACGCCTTATATGAATGTTATACTTGCAAAAAGAATAATACAGTACAAGTCATACACTACAATATAACATAGACTAACTAACCAGATAACTACACAGGAAATACAATACAATACTATTACGTTTAAGGGAATACGAGAGAGAAAGAGGAGGAGAGAGAGAGAGAGAGAGAGAGAGAGAGATATGGCTCAGAATAACAAGAAAAACAATATGATTGCGGAGAAAAACTTACGCACAAGGGGAACGATCGCATGCGCCTCGATATCCAGCTCCCGATTATCAGCAATGAGAACCGTTGAAGAGAGTGAGCTGGATATGATCGGCTTGTCTATTTATGCCCCACACACAATACAGTTCAATGGTCCCTACAATCTCATTGTTCATTGGACACAGGAATTCGTCTTCGCATTATAACAAAAGGTCATAGGTTGATTCATACAGGTGGGCTGTGACAATTTCCAACTGCTCAGGTGGGTGGGAAACTAGGTTTCCCGCCGCATGGATAAGTAAGTGCAAATAATAGTAAATGGACATAAACTTCTTATGTCCATAACTATTCGCACGAGCGATTAATTCGCTTCAAACCAACACCGGAATATTGCTAATTAAATACTCTTCCGATGGATACTAAACACCACTGTATAATCCTTGTCTGACCCTTTGTATCAGACAAAGAGGGATCTCTTTGTCCATGAACATGCTACATTAACTAAACTTTCAGAATCTATCAAAGGGACCATGATCTACAAAATACATTATATGGTTAAAATATGTAACGATTGAGTCGCTCGCTACGCACACATAAACTCTACCGTAAATGCACATCCCGTGCGCCTGCGGGTGCCCGCAACAGCGAGTATGCGCACGCACGGGAGAGCGCACGCATGCGCAGCGCGGACCTGTATGAGGTGCAAATATGACAGTGTGCATCGTGATATTTTTCTGACTTTGACAGTCCACCCTTTGGCAGTCAACAATAACTGCCACTTCCTAAAACATTTCAAAACGAGAAAAATATATGTCAAGTGTAAATACATTTCCATGATTGGGTAAGGGAGGAGAGGAGAAGGTAGGAAAAAGGGTATGACCTAGTGAGATAGCAGAAGCATGTGTGTATGAATCCATGTTTGGGGGGTCATGTATCATCGTGCCGTACGTGTTTTAAATCAAGCTTCGAGGTATTGCGAAGTATACATTTGAATTCCTTCTTATCCCGTGGTACGGGTCTGTGGATGGGCTGTCAAACTTTACCGAGCTCTTTTCGGCTGTGGTTGTAACAAAATGGGGAAGCACATTTTAGTTGATGATACATGAATGGGGGAATATGTGATTGCTGATATCTGTGCCTGTATTCCCTATCGACTATGTGTGTCATTACCTGAAGGTTGTAGAGATGAAGATAAGACACAATTATGGTAAATGCAGTGGTATTCTATGTCAGGTTAATGAACATTTGTCGGTTGAAGTCTTGTTCGGTGTCTGTTGAATGCAGTCTTCTTTGGGCTTTTGCCGATAGGTGTGAGCAAAAGCTTTGTCAATGTCCATAGACTTACAAAAGTGTTGGGCTAGCGTAATTTTAAATTTTCTAGGGAAACTGGGGGTCTATGGCATAGTTCATCAAATATCTGTGTATAAGGTTGTCAAAACTTCTTCTTTAATCCATCAGTTGTCTGTATACAGGATCATCAAATTCCTCGTCCTGGTGGGTCTTTTTACCTTGGAGAAAACGGAAAAACAGGTGAAAGAAATGGACCGTATAATCGCATTTTCATCACATCATTGTTTCTACAGTTGGGTCATAAATCAAATCCATTGGAATTACAATGTCCTCACTCCTTAGACTCATTACCCTGGTACTACGTTTGCACTTCATTAAAGCCTGACCGCATCTAAATATCAAGCCGATCGTTATGACAACACCTAAGATACATAGGAGAAACTTCCCTACATCCATTATGACTCCTTGAGCCCATTCTCCTAAACCAGAAAACCAATTTCGCGGGTTCAACCATGACACCCAACCAGTCAGCTCATTACCCACAGCAGCAAGGGTGAGATTGTGTCTCCTGCGAAATTCCCACTTCAATTGGAGAATATCGTCCATCTTTTGGTCTATGACCTCGACCGGGTCCTCGGTGCTATTCGTAATATATGTGCAGCATTTCACGCCGTACTGCGTTGCCAGTGTGACACAATATCCACCTGTCACTGCTGTGAGATAATTAAGAACCATTCTATGCTGGACCAGTTCTGTTTTATAAGCTTGAAGTTCTCTTCCAGTATACCTAAACGTGTCATCATACATTTCCGTGATATTGTCTAACAAATTTGCGAGCGCAGATATGTATTTATAATTCAACACTCCTCTGGCGGTGCGAGTGAAATCTAACGCGATTAGAAACTGAATCCCGGTGGATTCATGGATCATGTCAGAGGCCGGATGCTCTGTTCTTTCTATCAGGTGCCGTTTAACTACGTGCTCGTAATGAGTATGAGTATAAGGAGCTTGGGCAACACGGTGTATATCTTTCATTTTGGCATGTGATACAGTCATTACCTCAGGCAGTACTTTTCCAATATAACACAATCCCTCAGAGTTTGGGGCAAGCCACTTATACGCCTTCCTCCCGCATATGAAATATGCATCATCGGGGAGAACATATGGGACGGAGTAGGACATAACCATATTACACATCCTCCATGTGAAATCTCCTACCCCTAATTCTCCCATCTGTCTAGTACACGTATCAGTTTGTACGATATGTGCACAGTATCCTGGTGATACCTCTCCAACTCTCGTAATCCTACTTCCTAGGGTATACCTATATCGGAAAGATTTTTCTCTACTGGCTATGTGGCGTATAAGCTCTGTATCTGTAGGCATTCTATCTGCTCTATATGAAAAGGTCATGGTTTGGTTACTCCATGACACTTCCCAATTTCCCGGCTTTCGGGGATTGGTAATGTTAAAACATATTAGGGATCTATCCACATGATATTGGTGGAGCTTCAAACTAGGAGGACTGGAGATATTAAACCTCCTGTCCACCGGTCTCCCACCCTTTAGCTCAAGTACCTCCCCTACCGTTAAAGGAAATGGTACTAGTCCTGATTTGCTATGACCTTGAGGTACTTGAGAGCATACCCAACAATCTGTTTGATTTAACACACTACCCACTAAGGAGTGATAGTCACTCAATGGATGCCGGTCCATGTGGATATTAAAACTGGATTGGCATTTCTTAATGCACCCATCCTCAACTACATTGTCACAGAGCCTACAGATACAGTTTTCTTCAGCTAACAATCCTTCACAATTCCTTCTATTGTCAATGCTATCGGATCGTTTTCTGATACTCGCCTTTACTTGTTGGTTAAGTTGTTCTTGGAAAACTACGCCTCCATCTTTGTCATCAGAACCCATTCCAGAACCTCTCTCGACCTCCATGGTACTCTCGCCGGAACAGACTGCTCTGGTCAACATCATGGTCAACAGGAAAATCCGGATCACAGTCTCTTGGGGCAAGTCCATCTTATAGGAGGAAACGGAGAAGAATGAGAAGGGGGAAAAATAATTTGAGGGAGAGGGGATGGGAAGTGGAGAAAAACAATAAAAGGGAACAGGGAATCGACAACTGCTTTTGATCTTGTGATTTCCAATGCTCAGGTGCCGCCTCAGTCCTCCTGGAACAGACACTCCAGTGATACAACTTCCTCTACCGTCTGTTCCTTATCACGGGACCTCTCTGGATCAGCAACCTTCTTACAATGGGACGAATGAACCCAAGTCTCTCTCTCGGCAACCTTCAATGCTGTAGTGCTAGTCAATAAGACTTGGTATGGTCCTTCCCATCTGTCAATAAGGCAACCTGAGCGTAGAAAATTCCGTATCATTACATAATCCCCAGGTTCAATGTCATGACAATTACTATCTGGTAAATCAGGAATCACCAACTTCAAATTATCATTTTGATTCCTTAGCTGTTTACTCATGTTAACCAGGTACTTTACAGTCACTTCATTGTTACACTTCAAATCATCCTGAGGGTTAATCATAACATGCGGTTGTCGACCAAACAAAATTTCAAAGGGAGACAGATTAAGAGGGGACCTGGGAGTGGTTCTGATGCTGTATAGTACAATGGGTAAAGCTTCTGGCCATGTCAATCCTGTTTCTGCCATAACTTTGCTCAGTTTATTTTTAATAGTGCTGTTCACTCTTTCCACCTTCGCACTCGCCTGTGGACGGTATGGAGTGTGCAGCTTGCTATCAATTCCCATCAACTTACACATTCCTTGAAAGACATCACCTGTAAAATGGGTACCCCTATCACTTTCGATTATTCTAGGGATACCATATCTACATACAAATTCCTGCACAATTTTCTTAGCAGTAAACATAGCGGTATTTGTGGCCGCAGGAAATGCTTCGACCCAATTTGAGAATACATCTATACAAACAAGTACATATTTCAAATTTCGACAAGGGGGTAATTGAATAAAATCAATCTGTATTACCTGAAAAGGGCCGCCTGTAGGTGGGATATGAGATGGTTCTGTTGGTATTGCCTTTCCGATATTCTTTCTCAGACAGGTAAGGCATGACATTGCTCTCTTACTCGCATGAGATGAAAATCCTGGGGCGCACCAATATGCTCTTACCAACTTGCACATTCCCTCCTTGCCCAGATGAGTCAGCCCGTGTGCTGCCTCAGCTAAACATGGAAGATATGCTCTGGGGGCCACTGGTTTACCTTGTCCATCCGTCCAGAGTCCTGAGGACTCCTGGCCATATCCCTTTGCCTTCCAGACTGCCTTTTCCTGTGTGGAACACAAATTTTGCATTTCACACAGCTTCTGTGTGTTGATGGTATTAAATACCATCAATTGTGTGGTGTCTGTCTGTCTGGGGGTACCAGCTGCTAACTTAGCAGCTTCATCTGCTCGGCTGTTACCAAGTGATACTGGGTCCTGGCTATATGTGTGTGCTTTACACTTGATAACAGCCACTCTGTCGGGTTCCTGTATCGCTGTTAGAAGCCTTTTGATGTGGGCTGCATGCGCTACCGGTGTACCAGCTGCCGTCATGAAGTTTCTGAGGCGCCATAGGGCTCCGAAATCATGGACTACCCCGAATGCGTATCTAGAGTCGGTGTAGATATTGGCTGATTTGCCCTTAGCCAATTCACATGCTCTGGTTAGGGCGACCAGTTCAGCAACCTGGGCTGAGTGAGGTGGGCCTAGCGGTTCAGCTTCTATGGTGCCTTGGTCATCTACGACTGCGTATCCAGTACACAAGTCTCCCGAGTCTGACTGTCTGTGACAACTACTGTCCGTGTAGAAAGTTAGATCTACATCTTCCAGTGGGTTGTCACTGATGTCAGGCCTTGCGGTAAAATTTTGGGTCAAATATTCCATACAATCATGTGTGTCCTCCTTTGTATTAAATCCTCCTTCCCCACCACTCTCATCCTCCACCCTTTGTGCCTGTCCAGGCACACCTGGGAGATATGTTTCAGGATTTAATGCACTGCATCTCCTTATGGTGATGTTTACGGGGGCCATTAGTGCCAATTCCCATCTTGTAAACCGCGCTGATGAGACGTGCCTGGTTTGGGCAGAATTTAGCAAGGCTGACACTGCATGTGGTGTATGAATTGTGAGGTTGTGACCTAGCACTACATCTTCGCTTTTCGTTACTAGCAATGCTATCGCAGCAACGCTTCGCAAGCATGTGGGGAGGGATCGCGCTACCGTATCTAGCTGAGCGCTGTAGTATGCTACTGGCCTGCTGGCATCACCGTGCTTTTGGGTTAGGACGCCTGCCGCGCAACCAGCACTTTCTGTTCCGTACAGCTCAAAGGGTTTCCCATAGTCTGGCATACCTAATGCTGGCGCCTGCGTTAGGCACTGTTTAAGTCTCTCAAATGCCATCTCGGACTCGTCTGTGTGCGAAATCCGATCAGGTTTGTTTGAGGAGACCATCTCCTGCAAAGGTAATGCCAGAATGGAAAATCCTGGGATCCAGTTACGGCAATACCCACACATTCCTAAAAACGTTCTGATCTGTTGCTGGGTTTGAGGCAGAGTCATGTCTCTAATTGCTTGAATTCTATCAGCGGTCAGGTGTCTCAGTCCTTGTGTTAGACAGTGTCCCAAATATTTTACTTTAGTTTGGCATAATTGTAACTTGTCTTTGGAAACCTTGTGTCCTGTGTCTGAAAGATGAAACAGGAGCTGTTTCGTATCCTTCAGGGAGGCTTCCAATGAATCTGAACACAGTAGTAAATCATCCACGTACTGTATCAATACTGATCCATTCCCTGGTTGGAAAGACTGTAAACAATCATGCAAAGCCTGAGAAAATATACTTGGACTGTCTATGAAACCTTGTGGTAATCGAGTCCATGTGTATTGGACTCCTCTGTATGTAAATGCAAACAAATATTGGCTGTCAGGGTGCAGAGGTACCGAAAAGAAAGCGGAGCAGAGGTCAATAACAGTGAAAAATTTCGCAGTGGGAGGGATTTGCATAAGGATGACAGCTGGATTTGGCACTACGGGGAACTGACTCTCAACTATTTTGTTAATCCCCCTTAGATCCTGCACTAGCCGGTAACCCCTCCCCCCACTCTTTTTTCACAGGGAAGATGGGACTATTGGCAGTGCTGGATGTTCTTACCAGAATGCCCTGTTGTAGCAAGCGCTCTATTACTGGGTAAACTCCTAACTCCACCTCTGGCTTCAGAGGGTACTGTGGGATTTTTGGAGCTATCCTACCATCTTTTACTTGTACAACTACCGGAGCTACGTTTGCCATTAATCCAGTGTCCTGTCCATCTTTAGTCCAAAGTGACTCTGGTATCTGGGATGTCATTTCTTCTACTTGGGATGGAATCTTATTTGTCATAATGGTATGTGTCATTAATTTTGATGGGGAGTCTAACATGTCTCGCACTTCCTGAGCGTGATTCTCAGGTATGTCCAAGAATACACCTTCAGGGGTACAATAAATGACGCACCCCATTTTACACAATAAGTCTCTTCCCAGGAGATTAGTCGGTGCCGATGCAGCCAGCAAAAAGGAATGCTTGGTATGTAAAGGCCCTATTGTAATCTCGGCTGGTTTGCTAACAGGGTAGTGCTGGACTACTCCCGTTACTCCCATGGCTGGAATTGTCTTACCAGTGGTTCTCATGCCCACTGTCGAATTTATCACTGATTTGGCCGCCCCCGTATCTACAAGAAAGTTTAATGTTTTACCAGCTACATTAATTGCAATTTCAGGTTCACTTCCAAGACTTGCAATCAATTTTACTGTCTGCAGATTACAGGTATGGCCACACTCCTATTGGGTATGGTGACCTCCCTGAATCCCGCTGGCAGCAACTACTTGTGAAGGGGTTAAATGGGAACTACCAGAGGCTTGCCAGTCTCTGTTCGGGGGGTATCTTTTTGTTTCCCCTGCATGTGGCTCATAACTCCGTTTCTGCGGACCCTGCTCCCAATGTCGTGTCTCGTGTCGTTGTCTAGGGGGTTGATATGAGTTTTGTGAATTTTTCACTCTACAATCTCGTGCCATGTGTCCCTGTCTATGACAAGAAAAACAAGTTACCACATTTGACTTACCCACAGGGTTTGGTGATTTATACAAAGGCTGCCTTGTGGTCAGGGCCTGTATACTTACGGCCATTAATTTATCACCTTGTAGTTCCCTGTGTCTGGTGATATTCCGGTCGTGATCAATAGCAGCCTCTCTCAAAGTAGCCACCGACAGACCTCGCCAACATGGTTGCGTGGTCTGTACCCTTGTCTTTAATGCTTCTTTTAAACCATCCATTAGTACAGATACTGCTACTTCTCGATGGTTTATGTTTGTTTTAATGTCCTCTATGCCTGTGTATTTTGCCATCTCTAATAATGCCCTGTGAAAATATTCTGCAGCAGTTTCTGACTCTTTTTGTTTAATGGAGAAAATCTTGTTCCATTTAACTACAGCTGGAAAATACTCCTTTAACTGTAAACTTATCCTTTTTACATTATCTTTGTTGTACACGTCTGTAAGAGGTACATCCTGATCCAATCCACAGTCAGCTAAAAATTGAGCTGCGTCGACATTGGAGGGTAAACATGCCCTCAGCAATATCTGCCAGTCTTTGTTATTGGGCTCTAAAGTGTTCCCTAGGTCTCTGATGTATTTCTGGCTAGCAACTAAGTCTTTCCTAGGGTCAGGGAATTCAGACACTATGGTTCTTAATTCCATTCGGGAAAATGGGCTGTACATGGCAATGTTCCTAATGGGAGTGACTCCTGTGGTGTCTGTTTTCCCATTTGGAACAGCTATCACCCTAACAGGATTAAGTCTAGCAACATCATTCTGTGTAGATTCTACAGCCTGTGGTGAAATGGTTTCAGCATAGTGTATGGTGCCGTACTTACCTGTAGATACGACCTCACCTGTCCCTCCGCTAGGGGCCTTTGTTACTAATCTTAAGGGTTGGGCCGTGCCTACTGTAGTTTCTGATATGGTGGCTGCTAGAGAGAGCGCTGATATTGTTGCCGATTCGTCCTCTTGATCACACTCCTGGGGAAAGTTCAAAACAGGGTACAACTTGCACGGGTTAATACTTGCATTGGTTAACTTATTAACATTTACACAGTTGCTAAGTGTTTGTTTGTTACACCCTAGTGCGTCATTCTCCGCAACCAATTTCTCTCCTGATATGTATGGTGGCGGCGGGGCCGTGGCTATCAATTTCTTGATAGGATTAGATCCCGCCGCCAGAGCCAATCCTCTCTGTATTTCACCCTCCTGTTGCCATAACTGCAAATAATCATAATGTTGGATTCGTCTCTTTGTTGATTTAATGAGACATATCCTCCTCCTTAAATTTTGTAACACTTCTGGGCTAAAGCTACCTACTCTTGGGAATTTCTCCCCGTCATGCACTGTCATTCTCTCCCATTCATCACATAAAACCTCTGTGTGTGAACCATATTTTTCACACATTACGTACCTTGCCGACCCGACTGGTCGGTTCACTGAATCAACCCGAACCGAGGTTGATCGCCCCCTTCCTGAACAATTGGCCCCCATAACTTGCAGGTGTTGCTTTCACCACCTCTGACCTTCAATCAGGGTCTTCAGCGAACCCTTACAAAAACCAAAATGTTCACGATAGGCTGACGGTGGCGGTTTACCGAGTACCCCACTCACTCGCCCACGCCGACCAATACGACCTACACACTGCCTTAGCGCTGGCGTACTCGACCCAGGGCCCCTAGGAACCTCTATTTACTGGAACATGTGAGTGTGTTCCGCAGAGCATTGACCCTTTCCAGTAACTATTGGTTGTTGGATAATTCCTGAGTGACCAGCGAACTTCCCTTCAGAAAATAAAAAATTACACAAATCACGTCAGAATGTACAAATAGTGTTTATGACCGGTTTCGTACACAAATGGTACTGGTCAGACTAACTAATGCACACAATTACGTGCGGTACAATCGTTCAGCACATAAGCAACTAATCTTATGTGCAGAGCGACCAGTGGAATCGAAAATTTCGGCTGCGAATTCCTTCAGCCAGAGCTTTATTGGCCTATATGGGTTCTGCACCAACCCCCTGGGTTGTGCTACTTATCTCTATCTATAGCGGACTTCTTTGTCTGCTGTACCTGGACCTCCTGGTCTGTTCTGGACCTCCTGGTCTGTGCTACAGTATGACCTCCTGGTCTGCTATACTCTACTGCTCAAATTTTATATTTAACAAGGGATGCCTCCCTAGCCACCATGTACGACACTTACATGCATGTACCTCTGCGAGAACTCGACTTCTTGTGGTTCAACCTTGAAAATTGTATAAACTTATATATACAAAACACTCACTCATCACATGTACACTTTGGTTTCTATTTCTATTTCTGCGCAGAAATTTTCTTTAAACCAGATGTGTTGTAAATTTGGAGAAGGATCTGTTAGTCTAAATTTCGGACACTAAAATAAACTTGCGCTATTTATCGCGTTGCCACCTTTTCGCCTGTTAAAATATAACACTAGCGTGTGATTTGAGTTACGTGGGCATACCCGGATGCTCCGTTGCGTAATTTACGCTGTGTGCGTCGCGCCTTTACGTACGCAAGTCTCAGCCCTTTGTTAGAGACACGTGTACACAAAGCCAATGTCCACCGTAACACAACTAACACGTTTATCAATGTAGATGATCCTCGATCATCTACCGAGCCCCACACCAATCTCTCTTTGTACCTTTAGGTAGAGCTGCGTGTGTGCTTTACACTTTATCCCTTAATGCATTACCTTTACACTTTAACTATGAAATAGCGACAAATCTCTCTTAGCACGTTTTATCAATTATAAAATGGCAAACAGGAGAGTGATATGAAAATACACGAATGAAAAAGAAATGCAGATATGTGCGTGCGTACGCAAGACAGAAATAAACAGTTTTAAAAGACACTAGCGTGTTGTTCTTACCTCCGGTTCCGGATTCCCTCAGCACCCTTTACTAAGCGAAGCAGACGCTTATCCAAACAGCACTACGAGGAATATGATCTCCCGCCCTTTGCTGATGGATAATGTCTGCTGAAATTACCTAGCAGAGATATGTGAAGGACGGATGAGCCGCCAATTGATAAAGCTAAATATTTATCTTATTTAAAACCCTTTAAGAGGTCTAAGAACACTGTACGCTATTGACGTATGGAATACCGTAAGGGTACGCACGTTGCGTAACAATCGCTTAGCCGTGGTCGAGACGCTCAAGCGTCACGTTCGCTCACGGCCAAGAGATCACAGGCAGGCACGCTATTGGCTGCCGACTAACGCAATGGTTCGCTATAGCGTAGCGGACGCTCGGGACCACGAGATCACCAGCGGCGCAGACGCTCACAATGTTAAACCTTTATATCTAAACCATAAACAATGTAATATGCAGTAAAACCTTAGTGTAGAGATAGGGTGTAGATGCAACACAGTGTAACCTTATTAACTTAAAAGCTGTTCGAGCGTCACCGACGCTCTGAGAATACTTAACACTATAAGAAATACACAACTACCGGGCTTAGGGTCTAACGCCTTATATGAATGTTATACTTGCAAAAAGAATAATACAGTACAAGTCATACACTACAATATAACATAGACTAACTAACCAGATAACTACACAGGAAATACAATACAATACTATTACGTTTAAGGGAATACGAGAGAGAAAGAGGAGGAGAGAGAGAGAGAGAGAGAGAGAGAGAGAGAGAGAGATAGAGAGATATGGCTCAGAATAACAAGAAAAACAATATGATTGCGGAGAAAAACTTACGCACAAGGGGAACGATCGCATGCGCCTCGATATCCAGCTCCCGATTATCAGCAATGAGAACCGTTGAAGAGAGTGAGCTGGATATGATCGGCTTGTCTATTTATGCCCCACACACAATACAGTTCAATGGTCCCTACAATCTCATTGTTCATTGGACACAGGAATTCGTCTTCGCATTATAACAAAAGGTCATAGGTTGATTCATACAGGTGGGCTGTGACAATTTCCAACTGCTCAGGTGGGTGGGAAACTAGGTTTCCCGCCGCATGGATAAGTAAGTGCAAATAATAGTAAATGGACATAAACTTCTTATGTCCATAACTATTCGCACGAGCGATTAATTCGCTTCAAACCAACACCGGAATATTGCTAATTAAATACTCTTCCGATGGATACTAAACACCACTGTATAATCCTTGTCTGACCCTTTGTATCAGACAGAGGGATCTCTTTGTCCATGAACATGCTACATTAACTAAACTTTCAGAATCTATCAAAGGGACCATGATCTACAAAATACATTATATGGTTAAAATATGTAACGATTGAGTCGCTCGCTACGCACACATAAACTCTACCGTAAATGCACATCCCGTGCGCCTGCGGGTGCCCGCAACAGCGAGTATGCGCACGCACGGGAGAGCGCACGCATGCGCAGCGCGGACCTGTATGAGGTGCAAATATGGCAGTGTGCATCGTGATATTTTTCTGACTTTGACAATCCATATGTGGATGGGTGGGGCACCAATATTTATTTTTCCTCCGGGCAACTGGGATGAACTTACGCCACTGAGTAAGAGTACCCCTAGCAAAGTCTTATTTTCTGTCACTCTGCTGCTGCAGAGTTAATCTGCTCTGACCCAGGAGCCCTGCTAACACCTGTACTAGGGGACAGGACAGATCCTGCCTGGTACTGCGCAGCCTGTGCTGCAGCAAGCGACGGTGTACCCGCTGCTACTGGATTGTGAGCTCGGACCCATTGGTAAGCGCTGATTCTGCATGCTGCAGACCATACATGTTTTCCCTTTTTTTTAAGTGGTAGGGGCATCAAACTCCAACTTGATGAACTTATGCTGCTTTCACATCGCAAAACCTGCTTTTGAAATGGTATTTGAAACGGTTCTTAAAACGGGTCTGAGCAGTTAAACCCCTTTCACATCTCATGTTGTAACCAGTAAATTACCATTTCATTACCATTTTGGTACCTTTCACACTGAATCCGTTTCACCCATAGAAAACAGTGGTTGTCATTATAAATGGACTTTTCTGGCCCACACATTATTAATAATTATTAATTAATTCATTATTAATAATTTGGATAGTCGTACGATGGAACCCAGCAGCTTGAAGCATTTTTGCTATGTTTTTATATATGAGGGTATCCTTGACTGTCCCAGTAATTTGGCAGCAGATTTCCTCATCCCCTCTGATCCTAAAGCAGCTCCCTCACCTCTTCATCACTCCAATTAGACATTTTATAATGGCTTTGTAGTCTAAACGTTTATAAAGCCACTCTCACACGTGTCTCCTGTGTTTTCCAAGCTGTTTCCTGGTTGTGGCTGCTGACATCACACATGGAGACAGCCTATGACCTGCTGGGGCTTGCAAATACCGTTTCAGACCCTTTCACACTGCACAGTAAAATGGGACTGAAACGGGTAGGACCCTGCTTTTTTACCGTTTCAAAATACCGGTATTTTGAAAACGGTAAATTGAAGGGGACCCTTTCACATCGCAGCTTGACCCGTTTAGGAAGCCAGTTAAAACGGCAAAATACCGGGTATAAGCTGCGGTGTGAAAGGGGTATTACACCGCTGTCCTAAGCACCTTTATAATGGTCAGGAGATACTGGAAAACGGACACAATGCTGACATCTTGCGGCCATCAATGCTAATTAAATACCCTCTTATGTTACTAATTATGAACAATACCTACCCATCTCACATACAGCATGTAACACATAAAGGTCTTTACTATTGTATTATAGCACACAATGGGCTGATATGATATCTTTGTATTAGTATCTAGAAGATGTCACACTTAGGATACATGAAATAGAACCTTACATTCACCAGCACATTTCAGCACATTAAACTTTATATCCAAGTAATAGATTTGGTTTCACTGTTAGTCAAAAACTATATAAACTTGTATCATCATTTTGTCCTGCCCTGAATGTATTACTTACTATGTTAATAATTTGTTTAAAAAGCAACTTATTTATTCATGATTTCAAAGCATAGCAATAACACAATTACAATAGTCAACAGCTCAGCAATAAAAAAAAATCACTTGGAAGACAGAACATACAGCCGGTTGCGTACCTGACAAAAACTGTCATCCGTGTCAATTAAATTTCTATGAATATTGAGAGAAAGACAATATTACAATCTAGAGACAGATAGGACCTGAGCATTTCTTATGCGTGCTGACTCAGATAATGCATTTACAATGAATGTTCTCGCTCAAGAAAACTTCTTGCAGGTTTGTAAAATCAGTTATATTAACTTCTTCAATTAACATTTTGTTGTCTCATCGCCTTGTTTATTGAGCCTTGCAATAAAATTCTAACACGTTCTCCCTGCTTAGCTCTGTCTTGTGACATTCTTCTTCATTGTAAAATCTTCCCAGTGTAATTGTAGGTTTATGTGATAATAAGGATATTAAGGGTCATTATGGCTATTGGCAGGTTACTGCTGCATTAAAATTACATTAGCCACCGTTTAAAGGGAAAATACAGCACTATAAAGTGAGGCTTTATTAATGAAGTATAAATTACACATTCAAACAGTTTGTAGTTTCCCATGCTGTCATTGCTGAGGGTGAACCTTTTCAGTCTTTCTTCACTGACAAAGTAGGTTCAATACACTGCTGTACTTCTCAGACTATACTTTCAATTAAAAATATGTTTTAATTGCACGTAGTGTTACAACTGCATACATTTTAGAGACAGCTGTGACACCTACCAAAAATAGCAAGTGGTCCTTTCACTTTAATTGGCTGATAGTGATACCTAGTCATCTACAGTAATTTAGCTGACCTCAAAAGATGATTCATTTTACAGAAGTAATTAATGAGAGAGGTGTTTTTTCTTAACATGAATTAATTAATTAATTCAGCCCAAGTGACTGGAGAATGAATAGAAAATTGGGAGCATTCTGTACCAAGTGAAACAGATCATGTTAGAACGTCAGAATGAGTCAGACTTTCTTCTCAATTGTTAATTAGTCACACAATGTCTAGTACATTGACTTCTGGGTACGGGATTAACACTGTGGCTAAAGTATAGGGAAATACAATTATGCTATGTGCAAATACACTTAAAGGCCACCATAGAAATAGAATATCCATGAGCCAGTGTTCTGTTAATAGAATAATATAACCTGGTGACTTTAGTTGCTCTTTTCTGTAACTTGCAAGTACTGGTCCAGTGTGATCCTCGTCTCAATAGATTATATTAATAAAAAGAAGATCTTATGTAATATTGGATAATTTGTCAGGGAAGCATGTCACCAAAGCTTGAACGATACCAAAATGTATCACTGAAATTTTACAAATATACCTATTATGGAATTAATAGCTCTATGGATAATAAATCACTTATTATTACATTTTGGAAAATGTAATGTAACTACTTTATGATTTCCCTTTCCTACAGAAAAAAGAATGGCCACCAGAGCAGATCAGCACAGATCCTTTTCCCCAATATTCCATTACCTTGCACAGCTCCATTACCTTACAACTGACAGTGGCAGGCCCTCTTGATTGCAAGAAAGAAAAGAATGTGAGACATAAATGGAGTTTCCATAAGCAATATAAAAAACCCGCAGAAGATAATACCTCCCTCTCGTGCACCTTCAATTACATATAGATTGAGCAACTTCCATGCATCTCTCTCTCTCTCTCTCTCTCTCTCTCTCTCTCTCCCTCTCTCGATATAGATATATATATAGTAGAAGGATGATTGTGGCACTCACAGGACTTTAACCAATTGGAAAATACAGGCGCAGAACGCCACTGCAGGTTAACGTTTCAGTTTATTACAAACTTTCGTCAGAACAACAAATAAGAAAAACGGGATCCGGTCTGAAGATCGACAGTATCTAGGTCGACAATGTTTAGGTCGACCACTATAGGTCGACAGTCACTAGGTCGACGTGGATGGAAGGTCGACAGGGTTTCTAGGTCGACATGTGCTAGGTCGACAGGTCTAAAGGTTTTTCACATTTTTTTCTTTTTTTGCATTTTTTCATACTTAACGATCCACGTGGACTACGATTGGAACGGTAAAGTCTGCCGAGCGAAGCGAAGGCACCATGCCCGAAGCATGGCGAGCGAAGCGAGCCATGCGAGGGGACGCGGTGCACTAATTTGGGATCCCGGTCACTCTACGAAGAAAACGACACCAAAAAAAAAAAATGTCGACCTTAAGACCTGTCGACCTAGCACATGTCGACCTAGAAACCCTGTCGACCTTCCATCCATGTCGACCTAGTGACTGTCGACCTGTAGTGGTCGACCTAAACATTGTCAACCTAGATACTGTCGATTTGATGAACCACACCCAAGAAAAACAGCTTACCTTTATACCAAGTACACCCGTGAAGACACCCACATGGACAAACGAACTGCTGGGCGCAGGGCCGGTGACGTCATGCTCCCGCGACGTGTACTCATCTGCGCCACTGCTGGACCCTCCGTTACCTAGCAACAATCAACAATAGTGCATAATACTGAACTCCGTCACCATGGTAATTGACTGCAAGCCACTATATCTGGTGCTTATAAATACTGTTACATAGCTGTCACATTTAGCTATAGATCAAAACTAAATCATGACAGACATACATGGCGCCCAGCATTATGCATAATTCTAATAAACGAGAAATAAGAACATGCAGAGTAAAATTACTAAATCCCAAACGATGTTGTATACTGCACTCAAATAAAACAGTTAAGATTCAGTTGTTCATTGAGGCCTCTTGGGGCCACGGTGTCCAAGGTATGGATCCACCGTGCCTCCAATTGTAAGAGCCTCCTGCCTCTGTCACCTCCTGTAATAGGGGGGAGCGTGGTCTATAATTTTGTAACTCAATGTGGCTAGACTGTGGTTGAACATCTGAAGTGCCAGGCAACCGGCTGTTCGGAATCCGAACCTTCAAGGGCATGTCTAATCGACATCCTATGTGTTGCCATCCTCTCACGGAATGTGCATGTGGTTTTGCCGACATACATCAGCCCACATGGACAACGGATGAAATAGATGACATATTTGCTTGTGCAGGTCAAAAAGTGTTTGATGTTAATTTTCCTCCCAGTATGGGGGTGACAGAAGGTTTGGCTGGACTCCAGGTAACTACACGTTGTGCACCCCGTGCACTTGTAGCAACCCTGCTTACGGGACAAAAGTTCAACTTAGATAAGGGTTGAAGATGAGAAATATCATTAATTACTAATAAATCTTTGAGGTTCTTGCCTCTAGAAAAGCAAGGCATAGTACGGAAGTCCTTAAAACCCTTCAAGTCAGAGTCCAGTGTGACAATCGGCCACAAATCTTTTGCAGTTTTGGCAATTAATTTGCTGTTATGGTGATATTGCTGGACAAACGGCAATTTTTTCTTGTCAGATTTGTTCTTAGTCGTTGATTCCAATAGTTGTGACCTCGGTATCGCCAAAGCCTTTGCTTTAGCTTGGACCAAAACATTATAGTTGTAGCCTCTGGCAATAAACATGGTCATCATCTTATTAATATCTGCCTCGGCCTTCTGCTGTGTATCAGTGATTCTGCAAGCTCTTAAAAACTGGGAGTATGGAATACCTCATATGCATGCAGGTGGATGCTGACTGGAGGCGTGTAAATAAGTGTTACGGTCCGTGACTTTTTTATAGAGGTCTGTTTACAAGTGGTTATCTACCAAGGATACTTTAACGTCCAGATAATTGACATAAGAGTCACTGATGGCATAAGTGAATTTGATGTTTTCATCCCTGGAGTTAATCTCACTTATTGCTGATTCTAAACTTTCCTTGGGTCCCTGCCAAATAAGGAACCCGTCATCTATGTATCGTGTGATCCACACGATTCCTTATGCAAAATCAGGGAAGTCAAATAGCAGTTGTCATTCTTTGACGAACATGAAAGTATTGGCGAAGGTCGGGGCCACACACGACCCCATCGCAAAACCCCTCAATTGTATGTACCACTGGCCATCAAAAAGAAAATAATTGCGTTTTAATGTTAAACCCAATAACTGAATGAAAAAGTCTATGTCGGGACCATTGTATTCATTGTCACCTAGAAGCAAATTTCTGGTGGCCATTAAACCTTCTTCGTGTGGAATGTTGGTATATAGAGATACCACGTCCATGGTGCATAGTAAACACCCCGGGGGGAGGGGGGAAAACTGTTGCAATTTTTAAAGAAAAGTAGTGGTGTCCTTTAGATACATTGATTGCCTCTGTACCACTGGTTGAAGAAACACGTCTAGATATTGTGAAATTTTGTACAGGTTGAGTATCCCATATCCAAATATTCCGAAATATGGAATATTCCGAAATACAGACTTTTTTGAGTGAGACTGAGATACTGAAACTTTTGTTTTTTAATGGCTCAATGTACACAAACTTTGTTTAATACACAAAGTTATTAATAATATTGTATTAAATGACCTTCAGGCTGTGTATATAAGGTGTATATGAAACATAAATGAATTGTGTGAATGTAGACACACTTTGTTTAATGCACAAAGTTATAAAAAATATTGGCTAAAATTACTTTCAGGCTGTGTGTGTATAAGGTGTATATGTAACATAAATGCATTCTGTGCTTATATTTAGGTCCCATCACCATGATATCTCATTATGGTATGCAATTATTCCAAAATACGGAAAAATCCGATATCCAAAATACCTCTGGTCACAAGCATTTTGGATAAGGGATACTCAACCTGTAATATAAAGGGTCTCTTGCGGCAATGATAGGCCTACCAGGGGGATTAGTCATACATTTGTGAATTTTGTGTATGGTGTAGAGAACAGAGGCAATGGGGTGCTCCTGCCTCAAATTGTTTAATACCGGTTCTGAAATGATACCATCCTTGTGTGCTTTTATTAAGATGTTATCTAGCTCAATCTTTAATTGTGCCATAGGGTCATGCTGTATCCTCTTATAGACACAAGTATCCTCCAGTTGAGAATAGACCTTTTTTTTTGTAATCAGAGAGATTCAGTATAATAATACCTACCCCCTTGTCCGTGGTGGGTTTTAAGGACTTCCATATTCTGCCTTGCTTTTCTTTTCAAAGATTTATTAGTAATTAATGATATTTATCGCCTTCAACCCTTATCTAAGTCAAACTTTTTGTCCCGTAAGCCGGGTTGCTACAAGTTACCTGGAGTCCGGCCAAACCTTCTGTCACCCCCATACTGGGAGGAAAATTAACATCAAACACGTATTGACCTGCACAAGCATCATCTATTTCATCCGTTGTCCATGTGGGCTGATGTATGTCGGCAAAACCACATGCACATTCCGTGATGTTCAAACACAGTCTAGCCACATTGCATTACAAAATTATAGACCACGCTCCCCCCAGTATTAGAGGAGGTGACAGAGGCAAGAGGCTCTTACAATTGGAGGCACGGTGGATCCATACCTTGGACACCGTGGCCCCAAGAGGCCTCAATGAACAACTGAATCTTAACTGTTTTATTTGAGTGCAGTATACAACATCATTTGGGATTTAGTAATTTTACTCTGCATGTTCTTATTTCTCGTTTATTAGAATTATGCATAATGCTGGGCGCAATGTATGTCTGTCATGATTTAGTTTTGATCTATAGCTAAATGTGACAGCTATGTAACAGTATTTATAAGCACCAGATATAGTGGCTTGCAGTCAATTACCATGGTGACGGAGTTCAGTATTATGCACTATTGTTGATTGTTGCTAGGTAACGGAGGGTCTGGCAGCGGCACAGATGAGTGCACGTCGCGGGAGCGTGACATCACTGGCCCTGTGCCCAGCAGTTCATTTGTCCATGTGGGTGTCTTCACGGGTGTACTTGGTATAAAGGTAAGCTGTTTTTATTATTTGTTGTTCTGACGAAAGTTTGTAATAAACTGAAACGTTAACCTGCAGTGGCGTTCTGCGCCTGTATTTTCCGATGGTTAAAGTCCTGTGAGTGCCACAATCATCCTTCTACTATACGGCTTTGCTGCACAGCACTGCATTGGGGGCACCGAGGCAGCTTTTTCACCAAACGGAGATCGAGGGCCGGTACTGCATCCATATATATATATATATATATATATATATACTTGTAAATACATCCGACACTCAAATTAATGAAGTAAATGCCCGGGTGCCTTCCTGAAAATAATACAGAAGAGATATCCCTCCCCACCTATGGCTCAGGTGTTAGCAGCAAAGGAAATAGGTGGCACTCCGTGGACTTGTAACGATAATTGTATTCAAAACATAGTGATGCTTAACAACAACGTGCTCCAAAAGCAAAAAAAAAAACAGGCATCTTACGACGTTTCAAAGCATGGCAGCTTTTTCATCAGGTAAGGTAACCCAGTGCTGTATTGAGTGAAAATGTGAAAATGTTCTTTGTTATTTTGAGGTCATTAAGGTCTTCCAACGCGCTTCGTCGTATAGACTTCTTCAAGGACCCCTTGAAGAAGTCTATACGACGAAACGCATTGGCGACCTTAATGACGAAGTCACGAAGAGAGTCAACGTTTCAATGTTGTAGATAAAACATTGTGTTATATGTCCTTATGAAAATGTTTTATCTACAACATTGAAACGTTGACTCTCTTCATGACTTCGTCTCGTTTTATTCCCCGCTGAGGGAGCCGTGAGTGCCGCCGACTGTGTGCTATGTTTGGAGACATCCCTGCTGGGGATGTTATACGGAGGGCACCGGCCTTATTTACTTGTATTGCCTAGTATGGAGTGCTGCTGACCACTGCAAAGATTATTATGACATGCTGCCCTTGCTGGAAAACATGTCTGTCTGTGAGCACCCACATCTGACTTTCTTATTCTAAAGGAACATACCTTTTTACTGGACGATATTTTTCTCATTTTTTCACTTCTTATGGTGCACACCTGTTTATTTTGCACATTGGCACTTTAAATATATGTGAATCTCTTTGGGAGCTACTTTAGACATATATTTTGGGATGGCCACTTCAAGCAATGCAGGAGTGGATGCCCTCATTGCGGCAATTGAACTGTCACAGGGAGAGACGTTCAGCTATTCTGGCACCGATGCTGCCAAGATATATTTTAAAGATAACCTTATTCCATCTGGGGAAAGTGTGGATAATATCCAATTATACAGAGAATTATTGAAGCTTAAACGCAAAGAACAAGACTACCATTATCATGGAGTCACTCTATCCGATTACCACAGGGAGGGTAAAATCCCTCGGGGCTTTCGCATTAAAAACGTCCCTACTATCGGGCGCTTCAATATCCAATTCTGCAAAAAATGGATATCCATTTTAAATAAATGCTCATATGATTTAATTCTTTTAGTTATTGAGGAGGTCACTCGGGAGTTAAACACCATACGATCAAAGATTGAAACATTTGAATCCTCACATAAAGTTACCTTAGAGGCGGATACCGCGAATGATTGGTATACCAAGATTAATGTACAGATAGATAAATACCGTAAGGACTTAATTCAGTACAAACGCAATAAGCTTGAAAAGGTGAATAACGATTACCTTAAACGTCAAGTATACCCATGGATTTCTGGCACCCAACAAAATCGGGGTCCACCACGCAGGCAACCATACAACCGCTATAGGGTTACACAATTAGACACTGAGACATCTACAAATGGATCTGCCTCCCAGAGTGAAAATGATCCCCAAGATAACTTCCCAGGTCGACCCCCTTTAGGGGCACGTACCCGCGCACAGTTGGCAGATCCCGACGGCGCTACACGAGGAGGGGTGGGCAAAGGCAAAGGCAGAGGCAAAGGGATAGGTCGAACTCCCTACACCCGACGGAAATAATTTTCAACCTGTCAGACAGAACCTTCTCTCCAATGGAGAAAAAAATCTTATCTAAAGGTCTCAATTTCGTTCCCACGAATAGAATTGATCCCTTCGAATGGAAGGTTGAACAGTTCAAACTGGGTCGCCAACTTAGGGTTAAAGAATACTTTAACTCTAACTTGCCTATGAACAACACGGCTACATCGTTACCCTCTGCCCTACGTAAAAGGTCTAAATTTGACCCATCCTCACAAAACCAAGCAATACGTACCTATTGTAAAACTGTGGACCATCTAGTACAGCAGGATATCAAACATGAAACACCAGGTCATTCAAATCTTTCTAAAAAGGAATGGGAGGCGTTACTGCAAATGAGTAAGTACGATGATGTCGTATTTCGCTCGGCTGACAAGGGGGGAGCCCTTGTAGTCCAGAACACTGCGGACTATGTGGCCGAACTAGATCGTCAATTAAAGGACACTCTAACGTATCAGAAACTTACTCATGATCCAACTGCCCGCTATAAGCGAGAATTAGATCTTATCTTAGTGAGAGCACTCAATGATGGCTTACTAACAAAAGAAGAATGTGAAGCATTAACCACTTCATTCCCTGTAACACCGGTCCTTTATTCCTTACCGAAGATCCATAAAGATAGTCGCCATCCACCAGCACGACCCATCATCTCTGCACGTGGTTCTCTCTATCAAAGCATTTCCATTTTCCTGGAATTTCATTTACAACCGTGCATTCAAGCCAGAGCATCTTGCCTTAAGGACACAACAGATTTATTAACTCAATTGTGTAGGATCACAGAAGTTCCTTCGAACTGTACACTGGCCACCATAGATGTCAGCAATCTATATACTTCTATACCCCATGAACAAGGACTAATGGCGGTTAGGACTCTTATTACGAACAATCCTGCCTACACAGGTCCGGATATTGATCTCTTCATGGAATTATTAAAACTTACTTTACAGCGCAATTATTTTTTATTTAATAATCAATATTTCCTTCAATTGCAAGGTTGTTCCATGGGCAGTAATGTTTCCCCTTCTGTCGCTAACAGTTTTATGTTTCAGGTGGAGGATCAATTATTTTTTTCAGAAGAAACAGTTCGCTTAAATGTTTTGTTATATTTACAGTTTATAGATGACCTGCTGGTCCTTTGGACTGGCACTCGGGAGTCCCTTTCTGCCTTAATTGACACACACAATCATTCCACTACTCCTATCAAGCTAACTTACAATATTGACTCTGAGAGTGTTAATTATCTAGATGTACAGATTAAGATCTGTGATGGCAAAATTACCACCAATATGTTTGTGAAACCCACAGACCGCAATAACATCTTACTCTCTTCCAGTCACCATCCTAAAGCATTACTTAGTGGTCTCCCTTACTCACAGATGCTTAGAGTGAGAAGAATTGTGAGTGATGAATCTAAGGTTGAGGCATCCCTTAACACCATGATTGCTAAATTTATTGAACGAGGGTACCATCTAGCCGAGTTAAATATTTTAAAAACCCGGGTTCTGAACATACCACGTTCACAATTATTGGAGCCAGTAAAGAAAAAAAACAATCAGGATAAATTCATCTGGGTCAATAAATATAACACCCTTAGTAATAAAATTAATAGGACGAGTAAAAATTTCTGGCCCATAATTCAATCCGATCAACAACTAAGCTCCTTGTCGAACACCCGCTTAATGCCAGCTTACAAACGCGGGCGTAACCTGCGTGATCATTTGGTGAAAACCAATATTCCGTTTCCCCCACATTCCTCATTTGCATCTAATCCCTCGTCTTCCTTTCTGAACCCTTTGAAGGTTGGATGCTTTAAATGTCTTGGCTGCACCACCTGCAACTATATGATTGTTGGCAATAGTTTTTGCCATCCATACACTGGAAAACGGTATAAAATCCGCCATAGATTAACGTGTTCCACAAAGTTTGCCATATATATGTTAAGTTGCCCTTGCAGCTTACATTATATTGGCAAAACTGAATGTACATTTAAAGAAAGTATGCAGGCCATCGGGCTTCCACAAGAGCTGCCCTGTCCACTGGCAAAAGCGACCAGCCGGTCGCTCGACATTTTTTAACCGCCAATCATTCTTTAGCGGTTTTGAGACATCAAATCATTGATCACATTCCCCCCCTTAAACGTGGAGGTGATAGGGGGCTAATTGTCTTGAAGGCAGAGGCCCGTTGGATTTTTTTGCTGGACACCCTTTCACCCAGAGGTTTAAATGAACACTCTGGGCTACATTGTTTTCTTTAAGATCTACAATTGAGCCTTCATGTTCCCATCTAATGTATCCCATAATATAGGTGTTATATCATGGCAGTCCAGTATTTTTACTAATATGTGTTAGTTATATATTTACTTTGATATATTTAGCATAATATCGGATTAATCTGCAGATGTCACCTATACAAATATGAAGGACAGAGATGGTCAATTAATATGGCTATATATCTTAAATTACTGCCTTTGACATATGTGTATTGTCTTGCTGCATTAATTGATAGTATTTATCAGGAGTTGCTTCACTGATATATGATTTTCTATGGCAATTGTTTGTCTTGTTTGTCTATTTCACTTTAACAGCTCATTATGCTGTTTTCACTTACAGGTGTAATGGGGCTCTCCGTGACGCCGCGTCTGGCGCGGCACTGTGACGTCATTTTTGATGGACGTGAAGCGGGCGGACGGCGGGCGCCATGGACGGCCTCGATGGTATATAGGTATGTTATGTAAGCATTGTGTTATATGTCCTGATGAAAATGTTTTATCTACAACATTGAAACGTTGACTCTCTTCGTGACTTCGTCTCGTTTTATTCCCCGCTGAGGGAGCCGTGAGTGCCGCCGACTGTGTGCTATATATATATATATATATATATATACATACACACACACATAGTATATTTTTTAAAGTGTATTCTCCTAAAATATATTGAAGTAATATATTGAAGTGTGCTATGTGTTACTGTGCGCATAGTTATATTAATGTATAAGTGTGTGTGTGTATATATATATATATATCATAAAGATTATTATTTATATATATTTATTTATATTTATATGGATTCACTATTACATATGATTGAGTACTGTCATTTACATGTATTTTTAAATATATATATATATATATATATATGTATATATGCTTTATTCTTTAAGATTTACACCCCTGAAGAAGTCCTCTAGAAAAAGTCGAAATACGTTGGGTCATCTGTGAACTCTGTGGGGCAATCCACCTTATGAGCTCACACCCGCTAGAGTGAGGTGGAAACAAAATAACATCATATCCTCACGAACCAGCAGGTTTTGTCATAATTGCGTATGAAGGGGGTCATTCCGGGTTGATCGTAGCTGTGCTAAATTTAGCACAGCTACTATTGTAAACTCAGACATGCGGGAGGACGCCCAGCACAGGGCTAGTCCGCCCCGCATGTCAGTGCCGGCCCCCCCGCACAAATACAAAAGCATCGCACAGTGGCGATGCCTTTGTATTTGAGGAGTAACTCCGGCCAGCGCAGCTCCTGCGGCTGGCCGGGAGTTACTCGTAGCTCCCGCTGGCCGCAGCGGCTGTGTGAGACGTCACGCAGCCGCCGTGGCCCTCCCCCACAACGGTCCGGCCACGCCTGTGTTGGCCGGACCGCTCCCCTTAAACGGCGGCTTAACGCCGCCGTACAGTCCCCTCCCGCCTAGCGACCGCCTCTGTCTCAGAGGCGATCGCTAGGTAACGAAAGCTGCCATGCGCCGGCACACTGCGGTGCCGGCGCAGTACCGACCCAATCACTGCGCTGCGACAAACTGCAGCGAGCGATCGGGTTGGAATGACCCCCAAAATTCATTGCATCTAATGTATTGTATCATATTTTATGTGAAAGTAATATATTCCTCTGCTCACTAAATATGAATAAATTATTTTAAATCTTATTAATGTTTTTTAAAGTAGTAGTTAATTTATCATAAGGGCATTTAGGAGATAACTCCTTATTATATATCTGGTAGCGCACCTAAGGTATCTTTTTCCTCATATCTATTCTTAGTCCCTACTAGCAGGGGATTACCTAAAAGGTGCTGCTATATAGATCCTAGTGCAGTAAATAGGGTATTCTCCCTTGTGCCTTCCAAAATAGATAGGTAGAGAGGGATGGTGGCACTCACGGGACTTGAAACAAAACATTATAATCAGACAGCCTTGCTTCCGGCAGAGCTACTGCGTAGATACTGTGCTTCTTATTTTATATTTAAAAAAAGAAACAACAGAAAAACATAGCAATCAAAATACATTTGTATTCTATACAAGATGAAGAAGAAGCTGCTGACAGGTAAAAGGGGTGGGGGATGGCAGCGGACCCAGGGCTCCTCCATCAGACCTTGGTAAATAGTACCTGCCCCCATCCCTCTCAGCGGCAATGACTGTACTTACCTCTCAGAGTCCCACATTGGCACTGCTGCAGCTGAAAGCATGGCTGCCATTTTCCGAGTGCATGCGCAGTAGAAATCAGTCTCTGGGTCCATGATTGGCACCTTGTTTCCAAAGACCTGCATGTGCAGTAGAGATTTGTCACCAGGAACATGAAGAGCACCATGTTTCTGGAGACCTACGACCTGCTAGAAAGTATACAGTGCAGTAGAGAAAGGGGGGGTGGGGTGGCACACAGTCTACACACGGGCCCCTTCCTCTCTTAAACCACCCCTGTTCACAGCTATGATCCATTACTCATAAGCCATGCAAAAATATGTAAATGTTGAAACCAGGATTAGTATTGAGCCTTCCACTGGGGGTGTCTGGGATCTCTTGCTTGTGTACAAAGATGCAGACATTTGACACACATTGGTCAGTAGTCAACCTTGCACAGCATGTGTGATACCCGGGCAAATAAAGGACAATGTTATTGGGTGAGAAGATGATCTTTTACCTGGTGATTATGTCCGCTTTACAGTATCTGTGTACCGGGATACCAACTTAAGATGGAGGTTCGTTCAGGATACTTCGGAGAGGTAAGGAATATATGTCTGCACAAGGGGGTTGTTCAGGGAGCAGTCTCAACTCAACTTCGGTTTATTAAAGGCAGTGGGAAAATCAAACAACTTGAACAATAGTAATACTTTACAGTAAATTATCAATTACAGATAATAAGCAGTTGGTCTTTACACCGTAGATTAGGCCAACACTGGCATAGACTGTTTAATTATTCAGGTGTTGCATATCCCATCACCGTCCTTCTCAGCAGCTATGCATGTTTACCTGAATTGGTTACATTGACTTATTATACTATTCAAACCTTAACTCAAATATTCAAGCCATTACCATCACAATATGCATGCATAAGAAAAACAGTTTGTTACCAGTTACAATTATCTGATTACCCTTATTGAGCATCCCATGTATTCAGAAGTAAGTATTAGTACAACTTATGTTCTTCCGCCTGTGCACAGGTCTGTAACCCCCTTTAGAGTGTGTCCACAAGTGGATATATATGCATATATATATATTTAGTCTTTCTTAGACATGTCCCTGTAGTGTAAATAAAGGCCTGTCCTCTCTGTGGCCACACTGAGGGAAAACTGATCCACTGCCTTTCCCATTCGCTCTGGGTAGTTCTGTTCAGGCCTCCTTTGCACTGTAACCTGGCTGTCACAGTTCATCTGACGTACAATGTCACTGGTCTGTAAGGCCTGGCAGATAAGCATCGGTGGCACTAGCACTGTGTGTGCTGTACTTTCTACTAAGACTTAGGTCATTTAATGTAAGAGGAGGCAGTTTGTGCTATTGCTGGCAACAAGTTATGCTGTGCCACAGACAAAAGGGTTCTATACTCCTAGAGTAGTGCCAGCTGCAATGTTTGTAGACAGTGTGTGAGCAGGGACCCTGTTTACTTGTACAGAATCCTCCCTGAGGATGGAGTTACCTCTCAGTGCTGTCTCTGGCTTCTGTATCCACAGCACTGTCTCTGCATGGATTTCTACCTCTTAGGGCTTTCTCTGTAGCTGCTACTTCCTCTGTTCTTATATGGGCAGTGAGCTGTTACTGAAGAAACCTCACTGATCTCACTCCCTCTCTCCTCCAGAGAAGTCCCTTGCTGTTGCTGCTGGGACTTGCACAATGATACTAGTGCTGACAGGACACTCTGGAACTGACACACAGGAACTCAGGCTCTGCAACTCACTGCCATTCTCACTCAGGATCCCACTGCTTGGTCTGCTGTGCTCTCTGCTGTCCCTGCTTACAGCACTCCTCAGTCCTCACACCAATCTGTCCATCACTCCACCCTCCCTCTGAGCTCGTTCTAGGGATTGGCCAATCAGATGAGAGGTGTGGGCTGTGTCCTCCATCACACCATCCACTGCACTGTTGCTAGGCTCCAAGAAAAAGGGGGAAAGGGTAAAGCTGCAGGTTATGTCTCTGTTTATATGGCAGCCCAGAGTATACAGCTGTCCTTTTTGGCAAAAAGTCTGGGCTACACAGGTTCTCACAGGGTCCTACGTGGATCACCTGGTACAATAAGGCAATTTACATGTCAGTTGAAGGGAGCATGAGTCCTGTAAGTTCTGTGGGATACCACACATGGCCACAGGAAGTACGAGCCATTGTAATTGCGTAAGGGATTGCAGTTGCAACCTATGACATGCCCGTGTCTTTGAGTTGCCACTCCGTCGTTACCTCACACAAAAGCTCCCTGACTGTCAATCACTGCAAATAAATCCTCACCATGACCCCATCTCAAAACCATCTCGGCACATGTGCAGTGCAACTTAGACACATTCACAGCGCCAAAAAAAATGCTCCACTACATACATCTGTGAATCAGGTCCATTGTAATGGAAATAAATGTGAGGGTTTTTTTTATCTGCATTCAGAGTTGGCCACATCTACAGTATGTGACCACATCGCCCTCATCCATATCCACCTGAGAAAGCAGCTATCATCACTTGCAGCACATATTTGCAGCAGCACTAACCTAGGTGCTAGAGATCCTTCTTAAATCTGTGTCTGCTCACTTCCAAATAGCCAGCAATTTTGTCTACATGCTCCTGTTCGTCAAGACTCACTTATTCTATGTACAAATTCCCAGTTGCACACATTAAGCCACAAGTTATGGCTGGGATGTGGACCACTCTGATCCACTGGTAGTCACCCAAAGCTTCATGTGCAGACTCCAATGCATACAGGTTCCAACAGTCCAATCCTTTCCTGCACCTCTGAATCAGGCCCTGAATGGGGATGCGTTCAGGATCCTGGCAGTTGGGATCCTATGGTCAGGATGCCGACAGAGGCATCCCGATGGTGAAAATCCAGATGGATAGTGACTGCCGGGATTTCGTTCAGGGGAGCCAACCCCCTGAATGTGATTACCTAACAGATAAAGGAAGGGAATTGTGGGTACATTGGAATTGCTTTCATGCTTCAATGTAACATGTTGAAATGGGTTGGGTATGTGTTACCGGCGGCCAGGATCCCGACGCAGAATGCAGGCGCGGGGGGTGAGCGCAACTAAGCCCCTTGCCGTGGACACCCACGAGTAGGAATAGTCCCTTTTAGTCGGCATGCCAACTGTCGGGATTGTCGGTGTACGGGATGCAGGGGTAGGTATTGTGACTGGCGGACTCCTGACTGTCGGTCACATAACTACATCCCGTTGAAACACCTTGTTTCAGGGGGGACTTCAGACTGTTGTGGAGTGCGCCGCGCAGCACATACACTGAGCGTGCGCACCCCAGCAGGCCCAGTGAGATGCTATCAGCCTGACTGACAGGCAGAGGCGTTCGCGGGGCAGGAGGGGACGTTAGAACACCGTTGGCGGGGCACGGTCCGCTTAATGCAGGCATGTCCAGACCATTGAAGGGGCAGGCTGCCATGGTTGCGTGATGTCACACGCACCCGCTGCGACCTGGGACACGGCGGGTAGCCGCCTTCCAGTGCAGTAAGGCTGTACAGGAGCTGCGCTGTCAGGGAGCTACTCAGCGGGTGCAAAAGCGGGGGGGGGGGGCACGGCCTGACATGCAGGGCGGACTAGCCCTGTGCTGTGCGTCTCCCCGCATGTCAGAGTAACTGTTCGTAAATGTGCTAAATTTAGGAGGTGTTAGGAGGTGATTGGCTTGTACTTTATATCCGTGCCCTTTATTTCCATCCAAGGCTTAGTAAATAGACCCCTTAGTCTTCTGTCTATACTACTGTACCTACATATAGCATACCACAAGTAAGTCCATAAAATAGACTACATACAGTAAATGGTATTACAGATCACCACCATGATCATCTAATAATGATTGATTATGAGGCCCATAGATTCCCCTGTGCCAGTGATAAATGATCTGATCTGGTATTCCTTCTTTTATTATGGCTGATTTAAATGTCTTATTACTTCACATGCAGTTGATCACATTTAGAAATTAGTTAAGAGTAGAGCCTCCCAAACGATTAGAAGGGTGTTAAAAATCATTGCTCTTACAAAAAGGTATTTAGCGGTTACTAGGCATGGGAGCTTGCAGGAAAGACCTCAGCAAGGGATAATGCAAAAATATGCTCCACCACAAAGTGGCTGTGCCTCACTGAATGAAGCATAGTCTGGCCACTGGAGGCATACAAAAGGGATGTAGTCATGGGACCGACGGTCAGGAGACTACAGGTCACATAACCAACGGCTGCATACCACCCCCCTCTGAATCCCAACAGTCAGCATGCCAACTAGCAAAGAGTATTTAAACTTGTGGGATAGAGTGGGAATAGAACCTGTGGCGAGCGCTACGAGGGATCCCATGATCGGTATGCTGGCCGCCGGGATCCCCAGCGGCCAGTGGTGCAAGTAGAATTTTTTTCTTAGTGGTACTGATAGTAAAAATGGGCATGGCCATGTGGCTTGAGGGGGCGTGGTCACATGAAACTAGGGATGTGGCTATATGACAATAGGGGCATGGCCACATTACGCCACACACCATAATGCCCATTACACATTATGCCAAACACCGTAATGCCCATTACACATTATGACACACACCATAATGCTCATTACACATTATGCCAGACACCGTTACACCCATTACACTTTATGCCACACACCATAATGCCCATTACACATTATGCACTCGCCGTAATACCTTACATATTATACCACATACCGTAATGCTTATTACATATTATGCCAAACACAGTTATGCCACTGACACCATTTTATGTCCCACACACAAAAATGCCCCGTATAAATGATGCCCCAGTGGTGGGCTGGTGGTACTGAGTACCACCACCATATTTCTTAATGGTACTCCGTACCACCCTACTTTCAGCACTGCCAGCGGCGATCATACATACCGAACCCATACCAAACAATGGTTATTATTGGGAGAGGGTTGCACAGGAATCAGAGAATTATAACCTTTTTATACTCATGTAAGAGGATGAACTTGTGAGTGATGGGCCAGGTGCAATAATATACTTTGGGCACCCCTGCCCAGCCCCACCCCAAGTTCATAATATAACACACACCAGTGGGTGATGGGGAGAGGTAGTGGGTGACAATGGGAGGCAGAGGAAGATGGAGAAAATCAGGGGGTGATGTGGAGTGGCAGAAGCTGAAGGGTGAAAGGG
This sequence comes from Pseudophryne corroboree, assembly GCF_028390025.1. Taxonomy (NCBI): domain Eukaryota; kingdom Metazoa; phylum Chordata; class Amphibia; order Anura; family Myobatrachidae; genus Pseudophryne; species Pseudophryne corroboree. The sequence goes on from NC_086451.1 coordinate 284,428,870, forward strand.
AGGCAGTGTATGACAGGGAGAGGCAGTGGGTGACAGGGAGAGGCAGTGGATGAATCAGGAAAAATTCACAGCTGTCTGTGAATTAGAGGCAGTAATCATTGGCACTGATAGATGGCAGGATTCCCCTATCGGTCCAGCTCAGATGGCGACTTATGCTGCTGCACACACGGCCCTGACTTCTTAAGGTAATGGTCTGGTCCATCAGGCAATTTTGCTCAAAGTGGTTGGTTGGCGGGCATAGGCATACACACAGGGTATGCCTGGTGTGTCCAGCCCATTGGTACAAGTATGCACACTTTGCACCTGTGACCCGCCTTTCCCAGCTTGCCAGTACTGCTGGGAGTGTGATGCTGACATTACATCATGGTCAGCCACACTCCCTGCTCTGACTGACTCCTGCTGTAAAGAAGCGCCACCTGCCTGGCCTCACTGTCTGCCAGTTCACATACATACATACATACATACATACATACATATAGGTGAGGCTTCTAGTGAACAGAGTGAAGGGACAGAGAGGGGGCGGAGGATGCTGAGAGACACAGAACAAAGGGAGATGCAGGCTGAAAGACTGAAGAAGGAGCAGGTTGAAAGACACAGAATGAAAGGAGAGCAGGCTGATAGGCACAGCGTGAAGGGTGGAAGGCTGAGAGTAACAGAGTGAAGGGGGTGGCTAAGAAGCACAGAGCGAAGGGGGAGTAAGCCAAGACACACAAAGTGAAGGGGGAGGCAGGCTGAGAGGCACAGAGTGGAGGGGGAGGCTGAGAGACACAGAGTGAAGAGGGGGCGGCTGAAACACAGAGTGAGGGGGTAAGGCTATGAGACACAGAGTGAAGAGGGAGGCTTTGGAGACACAAAGTGAGGGGGTGGTGAAAGATGCAGACAGGAGATGATGGCGTGACAGAGAGATGCAGATGAGAGATGATGGTGTGGATGAGAGATGACACAGGTGGGAGATGATGGTGTGGCTGAGAGATAATGCAGGGAGGCGATGATGGTGTAGATGAGAGATGCAGGTGGAAGATGATGGTGTGGCTGAGAGACACAGTTGGGAGATGATGGTATGGCTGAGAGATGCAGGGAGGAGATGATGGTGTGGCTGAGAGATGTGGGGAAGAGATGATGGTGCAGATGAGACAGGCAGGCTGGAGATGATGGTGCGACTGAGAGATGCAGGCGAAGATGATAAGGCTGAGAGATGCAGGAAGGAGATGATGGTGTGGTTGAGAGACGCAGATGGGAGATTATGGTTTGCCTGAGAGATGCAGGCGGGAAATGGTGTGGCTGAGAGATGTAGGGAGGGGATAATGATGTGACTGAGAGGATCAGGTGGGAGATGATGGTGTGGCTAAGAGACACAGAGGCCAGGAGGTGGCACAAGTCTGGTTGAACCACTGTTGTATGATGATGACATTATTTATATTCCAACACAAACAGGCATCTTCCAAACCATGTGCTATCCTACATGAATAGTGAATACCGACTGAAGATGCTGTTTGCCCAGGAAGGATACATTTCTTAAGAGGTTCTCCTTTGTGAGAAAACATCATATAGGTAAGGTATAATAATAATAATAATAATTTTATTTATATAGCGCTCTTTCTCCAACAGGACTCAAGGCGCTTATATGGAATGGAAAGAAATGCCAATAGCCAGTGCAAGACATCCTACAAACGGTGATAGACGCGCCCAATAGGTGGTGCTAGACACTCCCCTCCAACGTTGCACCCCCTAATAAAAGTGCTGTGCATATCTATGGTGACGGGACATGGGAAAATTAATTGCTGCTCTGAGCAGCAGTGGGTCCCTTAGTACCCAGGTTCCCTGGTGCAATGCACCTCCTGCACCAGTGGTATTTCCACCCCTGTCTCATATATAAAACAGATCATACTGAGCTCTAAGTGTTGAAATGAGTGTTTATTATTACAGTATGTATAACTATGTGTTAAAGGGGGAGTAAGTAAAAAATAAAAAATCTCAGTATGGCTGATTGTCCATTCACTGCACTTACATTGCCATGTGCCTTTCATGTTAAAATTGAAACAGTCCAAGTCAAGTGCATTATGTTTGGGAAACTATCACATTTATATTAAAAGAATATAAGTAGACTTCCGGTGGGCAGGCCATCCAACATGGCTGCTTTTTAGATGAGCTCCGTGGACCAGGCTGTGAATCCACAGGCATCCTGTGGCTATATACCACACAGAATTTTGTGGGAACTTCTCCCTCACCCCCCGTGTCATAGGGAGCCCGACGGTGCCTTGCAAGGCTAGGAGCGAGATTTGTACCCCTGGAGTCGGGCCATCGCTTGGACGGCCTGCATGACCGCCGACATCTTGTTTGGCGCGAAACCTGACAACCCAGAACAGACCCCTATACTCCGCAGTACTGACCCTGACTACTGCAAGCCATACTAGGGTTGAAACGTACCTGCAGCCCCCTGTACATAGGGAACTTCTGCGACGGCATCCCGAAGCTGCGTGGTGGACCGGAGGTGGCGTGTCCTCGTGGTGAGCCTGGGTGCTGGATCCTGCCTCCCCTGAGACCTGTGGAGCGAGCTGCAGTGTGATCCCAAGTGAAAACCCCCGCTGCTGACTGCTGGCTGTAGAGAAGAGGACTTTGCGGCCCCCCTAACTCTTCCTGCCTTATCCCTCTGACCTGGCTGGGGAGCCCAGGCGACCGCGACGGGGAGGAGTGCGACTACCGGAGTCGTGGACGGGTGAGTGCCTGCACGGGAACGTCGGTGAGGAGCGCCCAAAACGGTGGAGCGAGTGGCATCTGAGGTCTCCGGAGTCAGACGAATGGCTGCTGGAGGGTCCAGGCGCGGGACGGCTGTGTGGGCGAAGTGAGCGGCATCTGACGTCGAGTCCGGAGAAGCGACTGCTCTGCCCCTGCTGCGTCCCGGATTGGCTGTGAATCGTCTTTCCTCCTGGGACTGGTGACCTGGCATCAACCTGCTTCTTGAACCCGCTGGTCCGTGCGCTGACGTCGGGAACCGGCGCTGTCCGGTGTAATCTGCCCTGTAGCTGAAGACCCTGGGTAGGGTCTGCTTGTGAGGAAGGAGAGGCAGTGACATCTGTGGGAGCTGGACAAGTGGCTGCTGTTGCACCTGCCTAACGCCTAGCCTCCGTTACACTACCTACTTACTGTTGGGAGGCAATTAATTTACAGCTGCTTGTTTGCGGAGCTGCAGGACACAGTCCACTGAACGCTAACCCCCTCCACTGGCTGGGACAGCAACAACACTTAAACGGCCTTTGTGGGCTACTAATATATTGGCTGACACTAGCCTTATTTGTGTCTCTCCTCATCTTCTCTCCTATCTACCACTGTATTCTCATACCTGCCCATTTCTTTCTCTCTCTCCTCCTTCTGCCTGGACCCTTTCTCCTCATGGCGTTGGAGCCTCTGCTTCACTTCTGCTCCCTCTGATTTCTTTTACTCGCTTTTCCCTTATTCCTTTTTCTATCTACTTCCGTGTACTGCGTTTTATGCTATTATTGCAGTAGTGCAGCGTATCCTGCTGCAACAGTGAAGCGTATATCTGCTAAGTATTATCTCTATGGCTGCATTGCCACCCAGTGGCTGGTTGGTGGAATAACGTTGATATAGCATTTCTGTTCAATTTGCTTTCGTAAGTTATTACTGCATTAACCTGATGTCATAATCTTGGATTGTGTTTTTGGTAATCGTTGCAGTATTATTTCCGTTTTAAAGTGCTGTACACTTATACCTAACCTCACCTCCGACTAACAGTTAGTTAGTAGAAGGTAATTGTCATGGTAGGCATCATAATTTGTCGAGCTGTTGTTCAGTCCCAAATTCAGCCCACATATGGCAGTTATGTGGCTCCTTGCCTATGAAGTGCCTTTCTCAATTGTTTTATGGTTCTAACGTACAGATAAGTTAAGGATTATTAGCTCTCTGTTCACCACAATTGATATTATGTAGTAGTGAAATATATCTGACCAGGTGGCTCTGTTGCTCCTCTGCAGATTGTACTAGCATTATAGACGTATAACTGTGCAGGCATCCTCTTTGATTGTTACTTTAGGGTAAGTGGCCCCACTGCCACTACTAAGTTGCTGTGTGGTGGATGGTGTGTTATGGACAAATACGTCCATAGGACCCTGTCTGGTAGATCATCCCAATCAACTATAAACACTAGAATGAGTAAGAATAAGCAGAGTCAGGGGAAATCACCCCCTTCCTCACCCCCCAGGGTGGGCAACCTCCCGGATGCGGCGACGGACATGGATATGTCATTAGACCAGACATCTCTCTCCAGAATGGCACAAGAGCTATCTAAATTCCTGATGCCTCAGATAGATAGTAAACTTGAAAACATACAATTTATTGATCGAAAACTTCAACAGATCCAGACTGCGCTAGACACTACACTGGCTAAACTGGAGACAAATTCATTTAGATTAACTTCAGTGGAGCAGAGGGTGGGCGATACTGAGGATCGAGTGCAGACATTACAACACACCTCTGATTCTCCCTCTACTGTTGTCGCAGCCATGCAAGCCAAGATAGATGACTTGGAAAATAGGGATAGGATGTCGAACCTGAGAGTTGTGGGTATTCCGGAATCTGTCCGAGATTCACAATTACCAGAGTTTCTATCTCAGGAAGTTTTCACGGCGCTGGAGATTCCTGGAGGGTCGTTTCTGCCCCTCATAGAAAGAGCTCATAGAATTGGTCCGACTAGGTCGGATGTAGATTCGAGACCGAGACCGGTCATCGCTAAATTTACTGACTTTCGTATGTTCTCCGTTCCTACCGCAATGTTTCCCAACTGAGAGTGAGGGACAGGAGTGTCCTCATTTTTCAGGATTTCTCTGCCTCTGTGGCGCAGAAATGATGGGAGTTTTCTAATGTCTGCAGGCTACTCCATGATAACAATACGAGGTTTGCATTAATGTACCCATCTAAGCTGCGCATCCATGACAATGGTCACACACTTTTCTTTTCAGACCCGAGTGAAGCTAAATCTTACGTTACTAGAATGCTTGACCCAAGAAGTCCAGACAATCCCTAACTTGCACAAGAGTACTTTATCTTACTTACCCCGTGCTGTATAAAATGGTTATACGCACATATTAGAGCTACTTGGTTGACCTGTTTTCACATTCACATTATGTTCTTAGGTTTAACACAAGTGTCGCTATTGAGGACGCTTGTCGGGTTTATAAGGTTCGGAAAATTAGTTAGAAAATGTTTGAAGCAATGTATTGTTTTTTGGATATGCATTTTTTCTAGTCTGCGTTTGGTCTCCCCTCCCCGGGGCATGGGTTGCTCGCTCACGCTCTGCATTATCTATCCGCAGCTCCCTGCTCGCTGGGACAGGGAGTGGATAACTGACACTTTGATAACTGACTTAATCACCCACCCCCGTTGGGGTATTGGCTAATCTCAATCAGAATTCACACTCCCACTCTTTGGCTCCCACTGGTACTGGTGTTTAGATAATCTCTTGGAATGTCGGGGGACTTAACTCCCCTGTTAAGCGATGGCGTGTGGTGACACATTTGAAGAGATTCCGTCCTCATATTGTGTTTCTGCAAGAAACGCACTGGCTGGATGGTGCGGATTCCTCCCTTAGAGCTCTATGGATAGATGGCTGCATATCGGCTGATTATCATAGGAAAGCGAGGGGAGTTGCCATTCTATTCCACAAAGACCTGAATTACACCATTCTGAATTCAATTTGTGATAGTGATGGTAGATATTTGATATTGAAATGATGGGTGTACCACAACAATATTGCGCAGCAAATAACACAAAGCAGCCTTGCTTCTACACAAAAAGGAAAAACACATGAATTCCCCAAAATTCAAATAAAGTTGCAATAGTGTAGCTTGCACTGGCGCTCAGTTTTAAAGATGTATCCCTTCATTCAAAAAGGGGGATATGTAAACCAATGCGGAAATTATAACAAAATGATTTGTTAAAAAAACATATTTATTAAGACTCATAAACTCACTGACATCTACATACATAAAGTGCATGGGTGAAACTGGACCAGTTAAAGTGACTGTGCAATAGGTGTATATCTCTCACCATATAGTGGGATTGCGGTGGGCTAGCTTAAAGAAGCAACATGGGTCCAAGGCTGTAAATAGCCTAGGCACCACCGCAGAAGGTTTATACAGCGTATCAGTCCTTTAGCTTGCTTCACTGGTCCTCGCCACCCGATTCCTCCGTCCAAGTTCTTGAATGACTTTTTATTGTCCCAGGCCAAGAAAGACATAGTATTCTCTCGGTATAAATATTATCAGTGGGGAAACAAGACGGGACGTCTTCTGGCCACTATGTCCAGACAGTCCGGCCAATTGCTCACAAACACTAGGGCGATTGTAGACCACTTTGAATCATATTTCACAAACCTATACTCTAGTCTTCCTTTCAATAGTGAGGCACATGAGGGGTTGTTGAGAAGAGCGGATTTGCCTCGTTTGTCTCAAACTCAGGCTGAATCATTGATTGCGCCTATCACAATTTTAGAAATAAATGCGGCAATATCGAATCTTCATCTGCATAAGTCTCCTGGGCCAGACGGCCTGTCCAACGAATTCTATAAAATTCTACATCCACACATTGCCCCCACGCTACTTGAATTATTCAATGATATTATGCAACATCATACCCCGTTCCCCCATTTTAATACCGCCCGTACTATTTTGATCCCTAAACCCACTCAGGACCTCCAATTGGTGAACTCCTACAGGCCTATCACTTTACTAAACACAGACATAAAATTGTTCGCCAAAGTACTCTCCGATAGATTACAGACAATTCTGCCCCACGCCTTAACCCCTCACCAACGAGGTTTTGTTAGAGATAAGCACTCAGTGTAGGGGGTGCGAGCGGCGGTGGCGGCTGTAGTGAACCGATTGTTATGCACAGGGGCACGCGTCAGGGCTGTCCACTGTCCCCACTTTTATTCAACCTGGCAATAGACCCATTACTACGCATCTTGCAAAATGATGTCCAATTCGAAGGAATCAAGATAGGGCGTCGGGAAATCAAAGTAACTGCATTTGCAGACGACGTCCTGTTGTACATCGGTAATCCGAAGGAATCATTAACTCACATATTTGACCTTTTGCAAGCGTACGGGAACGTTTTGTGCTACTGATTGGGTTCCGGGACTTTTGCGAGAGAGGGAATAGGCAATCTACCTCTAACGTGGACGTCTGACTCCATCACATATTTGGGTGTTCGAATTCCAGAACTATTATATAACTTGAATTTTACCCCATAATACGATAGATTGCCGCTGAGCTGGAGGGCTGGAAGTCTCTACAGATGTCATATCTGGGGAGAGTCAATCTAATCAAAATGGTGTCCTTCCCTCGCCTTATGTACATTATTCCAACCCTCCCATGCATGATCTCGTCTAGGGATGTTCAATAGTTAAATTTCTTGTTCAGAAAGTTTATATGGCAGGGGAAAAAGCCACGAATTAGTATACTTAAACTGCAACAGACGGCTAGTAATGGAGGCTTGAACTTCCCTAACGTGATTTGGTATTCCCAGGCAGCTCAGATGAGGTACCTTAGTGACTGGTTACACAACCAGGAAAACCTATACTAACACCGACTTGGAGAGGGAATTTTTGCAGGGCCGAGACTTGGTCGGCTTCCTACACACGCGTGACCGAGACGTTTCGGCCCAAGTCAAAGAGAACCCGCTTTTGTGGTATGTTAGAAAATTATGGGTGGGTTTAAGACGTCAGCATAACGTGGACACACAAAAATCCCTTTTCCTTCCATTCATAGATAACCCTGATTTTCAGAGTGGAAACGCATATTTCCCGTATAACATTTGGAGAGCGGGAGGAATTCTTAACATTGAGAGTCTGGTTGACGCGCGGGGGGAGACCCCTGACGTTCCAGGAGGCAGTTGCTAAGTTTCCAGTGGTAGAGCCGTACCCAATAGCTTTTTTATTAGCTCAACACTATGTAGGAGACACAGTTAAACATTTCTCCCCAGAGGACTGGCACAACCCAGTTGATGCCCTGCTCCAACAGGCCCCTATGACTAAAAAGGCCATTTCAATTGCCTATACACACCTCAGACTGGTGGTGGATTTCTCTTTCATCCATCTGGGGGACGCTGCGCCATTACTTGTGGGTTAGAGGTGTGTGGTTGTGGAGTTTGGCACAGAACTATTAAAACCTGACTCCTCCCCCCTCTAACCCCTCCCATCTCCTTCCTGCCTAGCCAGCACCTCATTTTCTTTATTTTTCTATACCTAGTCCCTGTTTACAGGTGACAGGTATAAATGGAACAAGGATGCTGTCAGAAAGGGCCACCATACCTTGGTCACTGGGGCCTTTTGATTCACAGACAGATCAAAGAGGTACTGGACAGCCACAATCTGTCACTGGCAGTATTGGGCTGTCCCTAACGGTTTTTATTATTTATTATTTATTAATATTTATTTATTTTACTGATTTTAGTATTATTTTTACTTTACCTCTCCCTCTCCCCCCTCCCCCCCCCCCCCCGGCGCAAGCCCGCCAGCGGGAGCTGTGCCGGAGACCTGTACCCATACAGCCGCAGTACTGTCTGAAGGGCTGTGGGGACGGACGGGGATCCCGGAGAAGCCGCCGCAACAGTCGCTATACTTAGCAACGCGCGGCGGCCCGAACTTCCGGTTGGTCGCGTAAGGAGAGCAGGGACGGCTTCCCGCTCTGTTCTGCCCGCGCGCGCGTCACTTTGCCTGACGCCATCTACAGTGACAGGGGGACGCTGTGCTCGCTACCTGAACAGAACAACTTGGGGTGGCGGCACGCGAGAGCCGCAGACTTTCGGCTGCAGCGCGCCTACTGAAGCTGACAGGCGCTTCCTTGTTCAAGAAGGGACGGACTCCCGCCCTCCACTACCACGCGCGCACTCCCGTCCAGGTATGCAGGGCTCCGGCCGCCATCTTCTCCAGAGGCAGTACGGGGGACACCGTGCAGCGCTCACAACAAATGCTGATCACCTAACAGCAAGTATATTTTGGGACACAGTATAAATTCACTGTAGATTTACATTGTGTCATGCTATACTTTTAGGGGAGGTAATTTTTGCAATATAAAATATGCATTGAACACAGTATGATTCATAGTATATTTACAATATACAACAGTATATGTCAAAGTATTGGACTACTCTACTGAGTTTATTGTTCATTTGTAGTGCATTTGCTGTTTCAAAAAAGAAAATAAATTAATTAATTACTTATGAAATCTACAAAGGGTAAGACCGCCTCGGTGGTTTATTTTTTCCTGCTCACTATGGGGATCATAGCTAGCAAAGGGAAGCCCGGACGCAGGTACTCTGTGTTTCATGCTCTGGGGCATCTGTGGCGGACCAGCAGGAAAGTTCCGCGGATCAGTCTATGCCTCTATGGCTACAGTGGAAGCTCTATGGGCTCGAAATATGGGCTCAATCTCTAAACAAATTTGTTAACTCTGCCGGCAGTTCTTATGCTACAAAACGGCCGCAGCCGTTGCCCGCTATAACTTTTCCGGAGGAGTAGTTGGAAACATTCCCACTGGAGGATGGGGAAGTAGACCCAGAGTGGGATAGTAGGATGAGGAGTTTTTCTACTAGCTCAGGTGTTAGATTCTGATATAAGCCATCCGTCAGACTCTTAATATTCAGAGTTCGGAGGTGGCGGGTTCTTCCTCTGCCTTTTTCAAAACACAAAAAAAAAAAAAAAAAGACAAGTTACTGTCTTTCCCCCGTATTCACACTTTGCGGATATTTGAAAGAGCCCTGACTTAAGTCGGATTCTCCTGTCCCAGCCCCAAAATAAATTTAAATTTATATAAGGGGGATACAAGATGTTGAGAAACCCAAAAGGTAGACGCTCCTATTCACATTTAACAAAAGCTACGGTTATTCTTTTTGTACATGGGCAGTTCTGCTGGTGTAATGCTTGGCATTGCTGCCTTAGAGCACTGAGGTCGTGGGTTCAATTCCCACCATGGCCCAAACTGTGAGGTTTGTACATTTTAGTTAAAAGATCCTACAGATAGGAAGATTGAAACAATGATTAAATCTATGTTATCTTTATCAGGAATTTTCTACTCCCAATTATAGCTAGCATTTGGGTCCTCATGGCCGCGGATGACTGGCTCGCATAGGTTGTATCTTGAATGCAGTCCCACGATCCATCGGAAGTCATTCAATTAGAAGAATGAGACCTTGTTAGAGTCTACTGCGCTACCATCCTGTATTTCTGCCTTGACCGTGACAGCAAGACGGTCTCTTTGATTTCGGGTTTGGGAATGCCGTTTCTGACTCGGAACAGAACTTGACGGCGATACCCTTTGAAGGTGAGTTCTTTTTGGGTCGGAATTACAGAAGATTATTCAGAGACTACAGGGGGCAAGAGCCCTTTTCTTCCATTTGCTCCTCAGAGACCGAAGACCACGAGGTTTCGGTCCTTTCGTACACAGGACAGAGGTAGTTTCCATCCCTTTCGTTCTTTCTCCAGGTTCCCATGAAGAGAGGCATTCAGAGGTAGAGGAACACAGGCGGCTCTCAGACCAGCCAGTAAACCTGCCGACATACCTACTGCATGACGGTTAACGATCTCTGGAGGGATCAATGACGGTTCGGGCTCGGTTACGGCAGTTCAAGAAAGTGTGGCTCCTGTCAAAACCAGATCTGTGGGTGACGGAGGTCATATCCAGAGATTATATGTTACATCTCGAGGAACCAGTCCCATATCGTGTGTTCGTCACTCCTCTCCAAAAACGCTCCCTCCAGACGTTGAGCTCTTCTTTATGCAACAGCCACTCTCTTACTAAATGGAGTGATTCTTCTAGTTCCCTCTCAGCAGAGAGGTCGGGATTTTACTCAGGTCTTTTTCTTGTGGACAAACCGTTTCGGCCAAAAGGGTTTGAATCCATATCTCTCAACCCAAAAGTTCAGAATGGAATCCATCCATTCGATTATCGCTACATGAAACCAGGGGAATATTTGGCTTCAGTGGACGTAGAGGACGTCTACCTGCATGTTCCTATTTGGACAGGTCGTCAATCTTGTCTGAGATACGCAGTCGGTCCTTGCCATTTTCAGTTTCTCTTCCCTTTGGTCTATCCACGGCTCCTCAGGTATTCACAAAGGTCATGGGCCGTGTGGTGACAATTCTGCGTTGCCAGGGTGTCAGCATTACTCCGTATTTAGATGATCTTTTCATCAGGACTGTCAGAGTTAATCCTTCACCAGAACTTGCGTCTCACGATAGAGACTCTATAGTCATTCAGATGGATAATAACTTTTCCACAGTCGTCTTTACTTCCTTCCCAGAAAATGATATTTCTGGGATTCTTATTCGACGCCACCAACCAGAAAGCATTTCTTCCTCACGGACAGGACCTCATCTCGAATTACAGCTAATCCGCTTGTCTGTAAAGACTCGTCGATCGCTTCGCTGGTGGCTTCACAGCCCAATTTGACCAAAAAGGGTACCGTTCACGATTTGCTCTTGGGGGATGGTCACCACAGACGCAAGCCTCAGAGGTTGAGGGGCGGTGTTTCAGACTCCTCACTTTCAGACATTCTGAAACAGTCGAGTCTAAGTTACAGATCAACATCTTGGAGTTGAGGGCAGTCCGGTAGGCACTCCTTTGGATTCAAACCATGGTAAAGGGTAATCCAGTCCGGGTTCAGCCCGACAACGCCACGACAGTTACTTAAATAAAGGAACTTGAAACTGGACCGCCAGGAAGGCGGTCGCTCAGATTCTCACTTAGGCGAAACATTGGGTTCAGATTATATCCGTGATTCACATTCCAGGAGTCGAGACCTGGGAAGCGGTTTTCTTAAGCCGTCACACGGTGCATAAGGGAGAGAGGGGGCTTCACCAGGAGGTGTTTCTGACTCTAGTAGCCCGGTGGGGGATGCCCGATGTAGATCTGACGGCGTCTTGTCTCAACAATAAACCTCCTCTCTACGGGTCGCGTACTCAGGACCCTTAAGCAATTCTAATCAATGCACTGACGGCGCTGTGGCACTTTCAACTGGGATATGTGTTTCCACCATTTCCACTGATTCCACGTCGGCTTCAACGCGTTCAGAGAGAAGGTCTTCCAATCATTCTGGTGGACCCAGATGGGCCACGATGACAGTGGTACACTCTTCTGCACAATAGGGTCGTCGAGGAACCATCCCGACCCCCTCTGCTCTAGATCTTATGATTCAAGGACCATGTCACCACACAGGTTGGGTCGGCTGACTTTGACGGCTTGGTTCTTGAATCCAATATTTTAAGGGGAAAAAGGTTTTTCTCGTCCTGTTGAGTAAACGATGATTCTGGCTAGATAACCGGTGGCTTCTGGAATTTACATTGCTTGGTGTGAAAAGCGTGGTTTAACACCGGATGTGTTTAGAGTTTCCTCGTCTGTTATCCTGCATTCAGGAGGATCTCAATGAGGATCTCAGACTTCTTCACTAATGGGGTCAAGTTTCTACTTGGTCGACTCTTCTTCATAGGAGACTGGCTATCATTCCAGAAGTTCAGACGTTCCTTCAGGGAGTTCTTCGGATTCAGCCACCTTTTTTTGTTCCTCCCTGGGACTTTAACTTAGTCCTTACGTTTTTTTTTTAGAAACCTCCATTTCAACCTTTGGAATCGGTACAATTGCGGTATATAACGTTCAATGTCTTCCGATTGACAATTTCCTCCAAAAGATGAGCATCTAAATTGGCAGCTCTTTCTTGCAGACCACCCTTGTTGGATTTTCATGATGATCGGGTGGTTCTGCGAACAAAACCTTCCTTCCTTCCGAAGGTTGTGTCAGCGTTTCATCAAAATCAGGACATTGTCCTTCCAGCGTTTACTCCTCCTCCTTCCGGGGAGGATTCCTATTGGCTCTCTTAGATGTGCTTAGGGCCTTACGGATTTATTTATCTCGTACGAATTCTATCCGTCGTACGAATGCATTGTTGGTTTTTAATGGCTGCGTCCAAATGAGATTGGCCGGATTCCAAGTACACAGTGACTCGTTGGGTAACTACGACCATCACAGAGTCTTCTAATGTTTCAGTTCCTGACTCGATTCAAGCTCCTTCGACTCCAGCTATTGGAGCTTCTTGAGATGTTCGCGGGGCTGCGTCTATTGAGCAGTCGTGTAGGGCGGCGACCTGGTCGTCTGTGCAAACGTTTTAAAAAGGTTTTACCGTTCTCACACTTTCGGTTTGGAGACTGCCCCTGTTGGGCGTCAAAATTGGCGGACGGCTATGCCGTCTATGTCTCCCTCCTCTCATTTGCTTGCTTTGGGAAATCCCACAAGTAATGGCGCAGCGTCCCCCAGATGGATGAAAGAGAAATAGGGATTTTTGTTTACTTACCGTAAAATCTCTTTCTCTGATTCCATCTGGGGGACGCTGCGATCCCTCCCATATGTTGTCTGGTTTAACCAGTTAATTGTTTTTGGTCTATCTCCTTTGGCTTGGCTAAACGTTAACTGAGGTGCTGGCTAGGCAGGAAGGAGATGGGAGGGGTTAGAGGGGGGAGGAGTCAGGTTTTAATAGTTCTGTGCCAAACTCCACAACCACACACCTCTAACCCACAAGTAATGGCGCAGCGTCCCCCAGATGGAATCAGAGAAAGAGATTTTACGGTAAGTAAACAAAAATCCCTATTTCTCGACACGGTCAGGCGGCTTAGCAGCCTGGAAAACACATTTCCCTCACATAACCCTAGATAGGATCTTAAAGGCACACACAAGGGCATGCACGACCCTTTCTTCAGTGAGATACAAGGAAATGTTTCTTAACATCCTGCATAGGACGTATCTCGCTCCCCATAGGAGATTCCTGATTGGTCTTTCTCCCTCTCATGATTGTTGGAAATGTGGTGGGGCCCAAGCAGATCTTTACCATCGCCTATGGCTTTGCCCATTGATTAAGGGGTTCTGGGTGCAAATTTGTAGATATGTAGTGGACCACCTAGTGAACTATTTACAATTAACACCAGAATGGGTGCTCTTTGGTATCTTCCCGGACAATCAACAACTGTCTACAGGAAGCAAGAAATTATTGTTAGCTGTCAGTGCGGCAGCTTTGAAATCCATTCTACAGGTTTGGATTCGCCCCGAACCCCCGTCACTGACTTTATTCAAAACAAAGTTGTTTTACCTTTTTAGGATGGAGTGGGTGAGGTTGACATTTGAAAAGGACAATAAAGTAGAAAAGTTTTTTGATGTTTGGGAAAGTTATGTGGCCACATTGTCTCCCCCTATGAAATCGCAGCTCCATGAATCCTTAACGGACAATGGGGCAGATGTATTAACCTGGAGAAAGCATAAGGAAGTGATAAATCAGTGATATGTGCAAGGTGATAAACATACCAGCCAATCAGCTCCAATATGTAAATTAACAGTTAGGAGCTGATTGGCTGGTGCCTTTATCACCTTGCACTTATCACTGGTTTATCACTTCCTTATGCCATCTCCAGGCTTAATACATCTGCCCCAATCTGTGGTACATGACCAGGGTAGTGGAGGGGGACCCTCCCATTGCCCTGTAGTGCCCTTCCTTTTCTGTCCTGGGGAGGGGGGGGACTGATGCGGACGCTATCTTCATTGATTTTTATTACTTTTTCTTTTTTGGAATGTTGTATGTATTGGGGAACTAAGTCACCTCACAAAAACAATTGTTTTTCTGTAATAGTATGCTGACACTCTACCGTGCTACGGAGTTTATGCACATTTTCTGTAGTACCCAAAACGATTCAGAAAGCGCTGACAGAATTTTTTTTTAAATGTATTGTTTGTATTTATTAATTTTTGGTCCTGGACTCTAAATAAGAAGTTGACTGAATGGTGTCAATGGTTACAGTTTATTGTGACAAGTGAATGATATGTACACCTTCCTTAATGATGACTGTATTCTGTTTGCTGATATATACATTGCTTCAATAAATACATATTTTAAAAAAAAAATGTAAGTACAGAAGATAAGATTTCACATTCATTCACTCACCTCCAACTTCCACTGTCGTCATTATAAAGCACAATGACCTTAAAATCAAATGCATGTATCCATAAGTAATTTAAATGCTTTTAAGTTGGCAGGCACAAACGAGAAGAGAAAAACTTTCAGTACTCCTGTTCTCCTTGCTCAGACAGTGGGGTATATTTACTAAGGTCCCGATTTTGACCGAGATGCCGTTTTTTCATCAAAGTGTCATCTCGGTAATTTACTAAGCAATAATCACGGCAGTGATGAGGGCATTCGTAATTTTTTGGAAGTCCAAGAAAAAAATTACGAATGAATACACCATCGGTCAAAACGCGGCTGTTTAAGTATGAATCTCGGTAATTTACTAAGAAGTGCAAAGCAAAAAAAAAAAACACTGCCGTGAAAAATTACAACTCGTAAAAAAGTGCTAAAAAAAAACAGACCTGCTTTTTTAATCCGTGATTGTATAGGCATGCAGGGATCCATGAGATCCGTGCATGTATATCAGTGGGAAGGGGTGGGAAAGTGGTTATTTTCTTTAAAAAAATTGCGTGGGGTCCCCCCTCCTAAGCATAACCAGCCTCGGGCTCTTTGAGCCGATCCTGGTTGCAGAAATATGGGGGAAAAATTGACAGGGGTTCCCCCATATTTAAGCAACCAGCATCGGGCTCTGCGCCTGGTCCTGGTTCCAAAAATACGGGGGACAAAAAGAGTAGGGGTCCCCCGTATTTTTAAAACCAGCACCGGGCTCCACTAGCTGGACAGATAATGCCACAGCCGGGGGTCACTTTTATATAGTGCCCTGCGGCCGTGGCATCAAATATCCAACTAGTCACCCCTGGCCGGGGTACCCTGGGGGAGTGGGGACCCCTTCAATCAAGGGGTCCCCCCCCCAGCCACCCAAGGGCCAGGGGTGAAGCCCGAGGCTGTCCCCCCCATGCAATTGGCTGCGGATGGGGGGCTGATAGCCTTTTGTGTAAATGAAAAGATATTGTTTTTAGTAGCAGTACTACAAGGCCCAGCAAGCCTCCCCCGCATGCTGGTACTTGGAGAACCACAAGTACCAGCATGCGGCGGAAAATCGGGCCCGCTGGTACCTGTAGTACTACTACTAAAAAAATACCCAAAAAAAGACAATACACAGACACCTTGAAAGTAAAGTTTTATTACATGCATCCACACAAACATACATACATACTTACCTTATGTTCACACGAGGGTCGGTCCTCTTCTCCAGTAGAATCCATGGGGTACCTGTTGAATAAATTCTACTCACCAGATCCAGGGTACCAGGCTCCTCGGATAATCCTTTTGTAATCCACGTACTTGATTAAAAAAAAAAAAAACGGAGACCCGAGCCACGCACTGAAAGGGGACCCATGTTTTCACATGAGACCCCTTTCCCCGAATGCCAGAAACCCACTCTGACTGATGTCTAAGTGGGTTTCTTCAGCCAATCAGGGAGCGCCACGTTGTAGCACCCTCCTGATCGGCTGTGTGCTCCTGTACTGTCTGACAGGCGGCACACGGCAGTGTTACAATGTAGCGCCTATGCGCTCCATTGTAACCAATGGTGGGAACTTTGTGGTCAGCGGTGAGGTCACTTTCGGTCAACCGCTGACTACAAAGTTCCCACCATTGGTTACAATGGAGCGCATAGGCGCTACATTGTAACACTGCCGTGTGCTGCCTGTCAGTCAGTACAGGAGCACACAGCCGATCAGGAGCGTGCTACAACGTGGCGCTCCCTGATTGGCTGAAGAAACCCACTTAGACATCAGTCAGAGTGGGTTTCTGGCATTCGGGGAAAGGGGACCCATGTGAAAACATGGGTCCCCTTTCAGTGCGTGGCTCGGGTCTCCGTTTTTTTTTTTTAATCAAGTACGTGGATTACAAAAGGATTATCCGAGGAGCCTGGTACCCTGGATCTGGTGAGTAGAATTTAATCAACAGGTACCCCATGGATTCTACTGGAGAAGAGGACAGACCCTCGTGTGACCATAAGGTAAGTATGTATGTATGTTTGTGTGGATGCATGTAATAAAACTTTACTTTCAAGGTGTGTGTGTATTGTCTTTTTTTGGGTATTTTTTTAGTAGTAGTACTACAGGTACCAGCGGGCCCGTTTTTCCGCCGCATGCTGGTACTTGTGGTTCTCCAAGTACCAGCATGCGGGGGAGGCTTGCTGGGCCTTGTAGTACTGCTACTAAAAACAATATCTTTTCATTTTCACAAAAGGCTATAAGCCCCCCTACGCAGCCAATTGGATGGGGGGGACAGCCTCGGGCTTCACCCCTGGCCCTTGGGTGGCTGGGGGGGGACCCCTTGATTGAAGGGGTCCCCACTCCCCCAGGGTACCCCGGCCAGGGGTGACTAGTTGGATTTTTGATGCCACGGCCGCAGGGCACTATATAAAAGTGACCCCCGGCTGTGGCATTATCTGTCCAGCTAGTGGAGCCCGGTGCTGGTTTTAGAAATACGGGGGACCCCTACTCTTTTTGTCCCCCGTATTTTTGGAACCAGGACCAGGCGCAGAGCCCGATGC
This sequence comes from Pseudophryne corroboree, assembly GCF_028390025.1. NCBI lineage: Eukaryota > Metazoa > Chordata > Amphibia > Anura > Myobatrachidae > Pseudophryne > Pseudophryne corroboree. The sequence continues at coordinate 284,446,388 of NC_086451.1, forward strand.
TGGTTGCTTAAATATGGGGGAACCCCTGTCATTTTTTTCCACATATTTCTGCAACCAGGGTCGGCTCAAAGAGCCCGAGGCTGGTTATGCTTAGGAGGGGGGACCCCACGCATTTTTTTTCTCCGTTTTACAGTGTTTATTTTAAAAAAAAAAAAATGAACCCCAGCACGGATCACACAGATCCTGCCGATATTCATTGTGATAAAGTCGGCAGTGTTTTGCTAATCACTGCCGTAAAAAACGGGGGAAAAACACGAATGACATCGACATCGGAACAAATGAAAAATCCGAATACGACAGCTTAGTAAATTAGGCGTAATAAATTCAAAAAGTTGCAGTTTTACACTTTCGATGTCATTCGTGATTGAACTTTGACCTTTTTCCGAAAATTACGAATGTTAGTAAATATACCCCAGTGTGTGAATACACTACAGTATACACTCTAGCAGAAGTATAGGAGCAAATGACAATCAATCATTTGCTCCCAAACACTGGAAAATGGTTCGTTCAGACAAATTGGCTAATTCACAGATTGTCTGCCAGATAATTGTATAGTGTATGCCAGGCATGTCAAGGTATCCAAAGTCACTACCTGATGTTTGCACTGAAAGGTCTGTGAATGCTGCTGAATATCTTTACTGTTATCCCAAAAACCTGAGTGTTTGTTTGCCCTGATCTTGGGGACTTCAAGAACGCCTCACTTCAGTTTATTTTTCTACTCTACTCTCTTTTTATTCCCAGGCAGGGCCAGATCAAGAAGGGGGGACGACAGGGGCAGTAGCCCCATGGCTACCACACACAGAAAGGACCCCACACAGGGTAGTTTTGACCCTGCAATAGCAAAGAACAGGTGCTCAGCTGCTGTGTTTCCAGATGGGGGCAGCTACGGCTCTGCATTCTGCATGCACACTTCCAGGAGGACTTGGGAGCCACTCTGCTCTGTGCAGTCTGTACATGCAATGCAGAACAAAGAAGCATGCCATTGGGATGTTAGTACTTGGAGGCACAGCAGAGGACCTAAACTGCACTGTGTGCACTGCGCACATGATATAATGGGGGAGGGGGTACTGCGGCTATTATGGGGGGGTGTAATTTTATTGGAGGGGCCCTCCACAATTTAGCTGCCCCGTGGCCCTCACAAGCATTTATCTGGCTGGTCCTAGTTTATGCCTAAACTTGGGTACACATCTTTACAATTATCGGTCTGATCTCACAATGTAGGCTGATCAGCACAACAATTGTATAGATGTATATGTGGGAGTATTAGCCAATAAAACAGCTTCAAAAACCTCCTGCAAAGGTCAGATTAGGAGGTCACATATTATGTACTGCTTAAACTGTAATATGCCTGACCTGACTATCCTATGATAGAACATACACACTGAGGTAAAAAGAACTGTGTATCGGGTGCACAATTATCGGTTAATTGCTCTTATGATCAGAGAGTATATCTGATCTGCACAGGGATTTGCAGAGTGTGTTCCTTAGCTGAACTCCTTCCCTGGCATAAACCGATCCCATTATTTGGTAATCCTTCTACTCCTCATAGACCAGTCTATTAGTGCACAAGCCAGATTCCTAGGCACCTGCATTGTCTGTATAGCATATTATCTGCAAGCATGTTACTTTATTCCTGTAACCTGTACCACATATATATGCTGTATCACTTATACAGCAGTACTGTTTCCTATCACTCCGGCGGCAGGATGTAATGGAGTCCGAGATCACCGGAGGTGCTGGATGCCGACTGATCTCTGACTTTTTTTTTAAAGGGGCAATCACTTACAATGCATACTTTTGCCTTGTACAGTAAGTGTTTTCCCCTTTAAAAAAAAATCCAAGATCGTCAATCTCAGACTCCATTACATCCCTCCTCAGATTTGGCAGTTTGGCCATGCCACAGAGCTATGGGGGTAATTCAGACCTGTTCGCTGCTGTGCGTTTTCACAGCCTTTTCACAGCTGGCGATCAGATCTGAACTGCGCATGCGTCAGACGACTGCACTGTGCATCGGAGCCTATCGACAGGATGGTGCAAAAAAATTGATTGCATGGGCGATGGCCATTTGTGGGTGGCAACTGACTGTTTTACAGGAGTGTCCGGAAAAACGCAGGAGGGACCAGGCGTTTTGAGGGATGGTGTCTGACATCAGCTCCGGCTCCGATCAGCAGCAAACAATCACACTGGAAGAGTAAATCCTGGGCTGAGCAGAGACTGCACAAACTGATGTTTGTGCAGCTCTGCTCATGAAGGGAACAGACACTTGCACAGCATTTTCTGCTCCCCCTGTAGGCGGCGACTATCTGATCGCAGGGTAGCAAAAAAACGCTGCCCTGCGATCAGGTCTGAATTACCCCCTATGTCTGCATGGATGTTGCCCGTTCTATAAAGCATTTGTATGGCTGAAAATAAACCGTTACATTTTCAAATTGTTTTAAATTAATTTATGGCAGTAAATTACAAATGTAGATGTTGATTTATGAATGGGTGCAAAGAAAAAGTTATTATGATCTGCCATGTTATTAAGTAACACTTCATGTACACACATGCAGCACATTTTACATTATATTTGCAGCTAATCAAATATTGTTCCTGACACAAAGTTGTTTATTTACTTTTTTATCCAACTATTATTGTAGTGACTTTGCCTAATGTGGACAAGTTGTTTGTTTATGGCGTTTGATAAATGTGACAGCTATATGACCTACCTCCTTTTATTGGCAGAGAGAGAGGAAAATGACAGGAAGAGATTCAGTAAAACACATCTTGTTATCATGCTTGAGTGGAAAATGTTCTCTCTTTTCCACTTACTCAAGTTAATTGCTCCTATAATTATGCTCTTATGCAAATCTAGAAAAAACTGGAGTAGCTATCATCTTTCTGGTTGCTAAAAGACATAGTGTACCTATGCAAGTTTGTCTCCGCATAAGAAATTACAGCTTCTATAAAAATGTGTGGCAAAGATTATTCACTTAGATAGCCCCTAGATGCATTGTTTTTATACCATTTGGTTTCTTCTTCTATACTAAATAATTGTTACAACAGCCATTCCTATTGATTTACCCAGGGCCACCATCAAGGGGGGACTGCTGGGACTCCAGTACCAGGCCTGCACAGGGAGAGGAACCACTGCAAGAGCAAAGGCTATGAGTATGCTGATCACCTCCTGGCACTAATCTCCAGTCCCACCCCAACATAGCCTACCATGGCGCAATGCTGCATGCACCCATGCATTGCCCATTTTTTGCCCCCATGCAACCTGCCAAGCTCCGTGGCAGCTGGTCCCAGCCCCAGTACTAGTCACCAATGAGCTCCCAGATCTGTGCCTCATCTACCCTCGACCTCCATCTATTGTATCACTGCACCACTTTCCTTCCCCAGTGAGTCCTGCTGTATGCATGTCTCCCACTGTCTCTGTCCCTCGTCTCACTCTCTCTCTTCCTCCTGTCTCCATCTCTCTCTGCCCCTGGTCTCCCTATCTCTGTGACCCTGGCCTCTCTCTCTCCACCCATATCTCTTCCAAGGAACTTAGGAGGGTATTAGAATTGGGATGGGAAAAGGGCGGTGAGCAGGAAGGATGTCATAGTATGTATAGAGAGGGAGAAGAAACCAGCAGAACTCATAGTCTTGAAAAGATGAATTTATATTATAGTCAGAAAGACAAACCGACATTCTGGGAGAACACATGCCTCTTTATATAGGAGGTTTGCAAGTGTACACTATAGATCTCAAATCTCAGTATCAGTGTCAAATCTCAGTATTAGTGCTCAGTATCAGTGCTTATTGCTGCTCAGTAATACTAGTACAGTGTCTCTCTTGTGCTGCATCTTGCTGCTGTAGGGTGCTCTGGTAGTAGTGTCCTGTGACTGCATCGGTCATCATCATTCCAGTCACAGTGGTATCTGGGGGGGTGACAATTCCAGAGTACTTTTGTGCTGCTCAGTAATACTAGTACAGTGTCTCTCTTGTGCTGCATCTTGCTGCTGTAGGGTGCTCTGGTAGTAGTGTCCTGTGACTGCATCGGTCATCATCATTCCAGTCACAGTGGTATCTGGGGGGGTGACAAATCCAGAGTGCTTTTGTGCTGCTCAGTAATACTAGTACAGTGTCTCTCTTGTGCTGCATATTGCTGCTGTAGGGTGCTGTGGTAGTAGTGTCCTGTGACTGTGTATCGTTCATCATCATTCCAGTCACAGTGGTATCTGGTGGGGTGACAATTCCAGAGTGCTTTTGTGCTGCTCAGTAATACTAGTACAGTGTCTCTCTTGTGCTGCATATTGCTGCTGTAGGGTGCTGTGGTAGTAGTGTCCTGTGACTGTGTATCGTTCATCATCATTCCAGTCACAGTGGTATCTGGTGGGGTGACAATTCCAGAGTGCTTTTGTGCTGCTCACTAATACTAGTACAGTGTCTTGTGCTGCATCGTGCTGCTCAGTGTCAGTTCTCTGTAGTATCATCAGTGCTCAGTATCATCAGTGCTCAGTATCATCAGAGCTCAGTATCATCAGAGCTCATTGTCTTGTGGTGCTCAGTAATACTACATTACTAATACTAGTACAGTGCATTGTGCTGCATCTTGCTGCTGTAGGGTGCTGTGGGAGGGTAAAATAGGGAAAGATCAAGATCCACTTCCACCTAGTGCTGAAGCTGCTGCCACTAGTCATGGCAGAGACAATGAAATGCCATCAACGTCGTCTGCCAAGGCCGATGCCCAATGTCATACTAGAGAGCATGTAAAATCCAAAAAGCAAAAGTTCAGTAAAATGACCCAAAAATCTAAATTAAAATCGTCTGAGGAGAAGCGTAAACTTGCCAATATGCCATTTATGACACGGAGTGGCAAGGAACGGCTAAGGCCCTCTACTATGTTCCTCATGACTAGTGGTTCAGCTTCACATGACGATGGAAGCACTCATCCTGCCGCTAGAAAAATGAAAAGAGTTAAGCTGGCAAAAGCACAGCAAAGAACTGTGCATTCTTCTAAATCACAAATCCCCAAGGAGAGTCCAATTGTGTTGGTTGCGATGCCTGACCTTCCCAACACTGGACGGGAAGAGGTGGCTCCTTCCACCATTTGCACGCCCCCTGCAAGTGCTGGAAGGAGCACCCACAGTCCAGTTCCTGATATTTAAATTGAAGATGTCACTGTTGAAGTACACCACGATGAGGATATGGGTGTTTTTGGCACTGAGGAGGAAATTGACAAGGAGGATTCTGATGGTGAGGTGGTTTGTTTAAGTCAGGCACCCAGGGAGACACCTTTTGTCCATGGGATGAATAAGGCCATTGACATGCCTGGTCAAAATACAAAAAAATCTTCAGTGTGGAATTATTTCAACAGAAATGCGGACAACAGGTGTCAAGCCATGTGTTGCCTTTGTCAAGCTGTAATAAGTAGGGGAAAGGACGTTAACCTCCTAGGAACATCCTCCCTTATACGTCACCTGGAGCGCATTCATCAGAAGTCATTGACAAGTTCAAAAACTTTGGGAGACAGCGGAAGCAGTCCACTGACAACTAAATCCCTTCTTCCTCTTGTACCCAAGCTCCTGCAAACCACGCCACCAACTCCCTCAATGTCAATTTCCTCCTTAGACAGGAACGCCAATAGTCCTGCAGGCCATGTCACTGGCAAGACTGATGAGTCCTCTCCTAACTGGGATTCCTCCGATGGATCCTTGAGTGTAACGCCTACTGCTGCTGCTGTTGCTGCTGGCGCTGCTGTTGTTGCTGCTGGGAGTCAATCGTCATTCCAGAGGGGAGTTCGGAAGACCACTAGTATTACTTCCAGTAAGTAATTGACTGTCCAACAGTCCTTTGCGAGGATGATGAAATATCACAGCAGTCATCCTCTTGCAAAGCGGATAACTCAGGACTTGACAACTATGTTGGTGTTAAACGTGCGTCCGGTATCCGTTAGTTCACAGGGACTTAGAGAATTGCTTGAGGTAGTGTGTCACCGATACCAAATCCCATCTAGGTTCCACTTCTCTAGGCAGGCGATAACGAGAATGTACACAGACATCAGAAAAAGTGTTCTTAGTGTCCTAAAAAATGCAGTTGTACCCACTGTCCACTTAACCACGACATGTGGACAAGTGGAGCAGGGCAGTCAAAGGACTATATGACTGTGACAGCCCACTGGGTAGATATATTGCCTCCTGCAGCAACAGCAGTGGCACCACAACCTCTTACGGAAACTGAGGAACATCATCGCAGAATGGCTTACCCCAATTGGACTCTCCTGGGGATCTGTGATATCGGACAACGCCACCAATATTTTGCGTGCATTACATGTGGGCAAATTCCAGCACGTCCCATGTTTTGCACATACAATTAATTTGGTGGTGAAGAATTTTTTGAAAAACGACAGGGGCGTGCAGGAGATGCTGCCGGTGGCCCGAAAAAAAGCGGGCGACTTTCGGCATTCAGCCACCGCGTGCCAAAGACTGGAGCGCCAGCAAACACTCCTGAACATGCCCTGCCATCAGCTGAAGCAAGAGATGGTAATGAGGTGGAATTCAACACTCTATATGCTTCAGAGGATGGAGGAGCAGCAAAAGGCCATTAAAGCCTATACATCTGCCTACGATATAGGCAAAGGAGGGGGAATGCACCTGACTCAAGCGCAGTGGAGAATGATTTCCATGTTGTGCAAGGTTCTCTAACCCTTTGAACTTGCCACACGTGAAGTCAGCTCAGACACTGCCAGCTTGAGTCAGGTCATTCCCCTCATCAGGCTTTTGCAGAAGCAGCTGGAGAGATTGAAGGAGGAGCTAAAACGGAGCGATTCCGCTAGGCATGTGGGACTTGTGGATGGAGCCCTTCATTCGCTTAACCAGGATTCACGGGTGGTCAATCTGTTGAAATCAGAGCACTACATTTTGGCCACCGTTCTCAATCCTAGGTTTAAAGCCTACGTTGTATCTCTCTTTCCGGCAGACACAAGTCTGCAGATGTTCAAAGACCTGCTGGTGAGACAATTGTCAAGTCAAGCGGAACGTGACCCGCCAACAGCTCCTCCTTCATTTTCTACTGCCACTGGAGCTGCCAGGAAAAGGATAACATTTCCAAAACCACCCGCTGGCGGTGATGCAGGGCAGTCAGGAGCAAGTGCTGACATCTGGTCCGGACTGAAGGACCTGCCAACGATTACTGACATGTCGTCTACTGTCACTGCATATGATTCTGTCACCATTGAAAGAATGGTGGAGGATTATATTAGTGACAGCATCCAAGTAGGCATGTCAGACAGTACATACGTATACTAGCAGGAAAAAGAGGCAATTTGGAGGCCCTTGCACAAACTGGCTTTATTTTACCTAAGTTTCCCCCCCTCCAGTGTGTATTCCGAAAGAGTGTTTAGTGCAGCCGGTAACCTTGTCAGCGATCGGCGTAGGAGGTTACTTCCAGAATATGTGGAGAAGATGATGTTCATCAAAATGAATGATAAATTCCTCCGTGGAGACATTTACCAGCAATTGCCTCCAGAAAGTACACAGGGACTTGTGATGGTGGATTCCAGTGGGGACGAATTAACACTCTGTGAGGAGGAGGATGTACACAGTGAAAGGGGTGAGGAATCTGAGGATGAGGATGGCATCTTGCCTCTGTAAAGCCAGTTTGTGCAAGGAGAGATTGATTGCTTCTTTTTTGGTGGGGGCCGAAACCAACCAGTCATTTCAGCCACAGTCATGTGGCAGACCCTGTCGCTGAAATGATTGGTTTGTTAAAGTGTGCATGTCCTGTTTATACAAAACAAGGGTGGGTGGGAGGGCCCATCCATCTTGCACCTCTTTTTTTATTTATCTTTGCATCATGTGCTGTTTGGGGAGTATTTTTGTAAGTGCCATCCTGTCTTCCACTGCAGTGCCACTCCTAGATGGAGAAAATATATTACTCCCAGCGCTTGCTCAATATCACACATACAGCTTGAAATTGTTGAATTAATTTTTGTTTTATTTATAGACATGTAAATAAATACTGGATAAAAAGAATAATTTAAAAGCTGGATAGGTATAACGTATATGTTTATTATATAACAATTAAAATTCTAGAACTCTGAAACCGGTACAAACAAATAACAAACAAAGACAAATAGTGAAAAAAAGACGAAAACTTAGGGTTTTGGTGAAGAGGGAAAGGTACCAGATGAAAATAGTACAGATAGTTGTGGAGATGGGTAGATACGCTAGTGTGCGTTTTACTCTATCCACCGGTATACATATGTATAGTTTGTTGATGTTATTGGGTAGTTCTAAAGATGCCAGGTTATGTTATGAACAAAAGGATTAAAGGTCCTGGGAAATGTAACAATATTGTTACAGTGTCTCCGTCCAAGAGGGGTTTCTGTGCAGGTGGATACAATTTCTCAGTTTTTATATCGTTACTCACAGTCTTTGTAGTCAGAAACGGTGCTGTATCTGCACTCGTCCGGGGGATCCTCTGTGTCCTGTTGGATGCCGCTGCTCGTAGCGTGCTGGGGGTGGTTTTTCCGACCACAAAGATTAACACCTGGACGAGTGCGGGCAAAACACCCCCAGCACGCAATTTTCAAGCTGTATGTGTGATATTGAGCAAGCGCTGGGAGTAATATATTTTCTGCATCAGTACAACGAAGGTCTGTGGCAACCTTAATTTCTCTCCATAGCAGCTACTCACTTTATACCACCAGGTGAAAGCGCAGTCCTCACAAACCCCCACTTTTGTCCACTCCTAGATGGGCCAGTTGTTTGTGCCGCCCACTTGGGTCACTTAGCTTAGTCATCCAGCGACTTTGGTGCAAATTTTAGGACTAAAAATAATATTGTGAGGTGTGAGGTGTTCAGAATAGACTGGAACAGAGTGGAAATTATGGTTATTGAGGTTAATAATACTATAGGATCAAAATTACCCCCAAATTCTATGATTTTAGCTGTTTTTGAGGGTTTTTTAAATAAAAACACCCGAATCCAAAACGCATCCGAATCCGACAAAAATCCGAAAGGGTGGTTTTGCCAAAACGCATCCAAATCCAAAACACGACCGCAGAATCGAATCCAAAACCAAAACACAAAAAATGCCCACTGCACATCTCTAATATATATACTCACCTTGACAAAGGGACATGCTAGTCCCGAAACGTTGGGCTTTATGCTGTGACTTTTTCAATACAGTTGTTTATTGATCAAGACCCTGAGTGCCGCTGAATGCTTTCCCGCCTTTTTACCTACATATATATATATATATATATATATATATATATATATATATATAGTGTACTGGAATCAGCGGCACTCAGCAGTCTGGTCTGGTATAAATAATGCCTTTTTTATCCGGTCCTACGCCGTTTCGGGGATATACCCAGTCGTCAAGAACTGCTTGTCCTTGACAACGGGGTATATCCCCGAAACGGCGTAGGACAGGTTTAAAAGGCTTTATTTATACCAGACCAGACTGCTGAGTGCCGCTGATTCCAGTACACTACTTAGGATCAGGATCAGATCCCTAGAGGGCACCACAGCAAGTAATCCTTTCCCAACAGTGAGTGCTGAGCCATTCCGCTGCCTATATATATATATATATATATTAAGATTTTAAACCTACCGTTAAATCTTTTTCTCGTAGTCCGTAGAGGATGCTGGGACTCCGTAAGGACCATGTGGATAGACGGGCTCCGCAGGAGACATGGGCACTTTAAGAAAGACTTTGACTCTGGGTGTGCACTGGCTCCTCCCTCTATGCCCCTCCTCCAGACCTCAGTTAGAGAAACTGTGCCCAGAGGAGACGGACAGTACGACGAAAGGATTTTTGTTAATCCAAGGGCAAGATTCATACCAGCCACACCAATCACACCATATAACTTGTGAGATACTATCTAGTTAACAGTATGAAAAACAACATATCATCGGTTCAAACCCGTTGAAACCATAACATAACCCTTATGTAAGCAATAACTATCTACAAGTCTTGCAGAAGTAGTCCGCACTTGGGACGGGCACCCAGCATCCTCTACGGACTACGAGAAAAAGATTTACCGGTAGGTTTAAAATCTTATTTTCTCTAACATCCTAGAGGATGCTGGGACTCCGTAAGGAGCATGGGGATTATACCAAAGCTCCCCACCGGGCGGGAGAGTGCGGATGACTCTGCAGCACCGATTGAGCAAACAGGAGGTCCTCCTCAGCCAGGGTATCAAACTTATAGAACTTTGCAAAGGTGTTTGACCCCGACCAAGTAGCAGCTCGGCACAGCTGTAGTGCCGAGACCCCCCGGGCAGCCACCCAAGACGAGCCCACCTTCCTAATGGAATGGGCCCTAACCGATTTCGGTAACGGCAATCCTGCCGTAGAATGCGCCTGCTGAATCGTGTTACAGATCCAGCGAGCAATAGTCTGCTTTGAAGCAGGGCCGCCAACCTTGTTGGCTGCATACAGGACAAACAGTGCTTCTGTTTTTCTGATCCTAGCCGTTCTAGCCACGTAAATTTTCAAAGCCCTGACCACATCAAGGGACTCGGAATCCTCCAAGTCACGTGTAGCCACAGGCACGACAATAGGTTGGTTCATGTGAAAGGATGAGACCACCTTAGGTAGGAATTGAGGGCGGGTCCGCAATTCCGCTCTATCCATATGGAAAACCAGATAGGGGCTTTTATGTGATAAAGCCGCCAATTCCGAAACTCGCCTAGCCGAAGCCAAGGCTAGCAACATGACCACCTTCCAAGTGAGATATTTCAACTCCACTGTTTTAAGTGGTTCAAACCAATGTGACTTAAGGAAACTTAACACCACGTTAAGGTCCCAAGGCGCCACCGTAGGTACAAAAGGAGGCTGAATATGCAGTACCCCTTCACAAAAGTCTGTACTTCAGGTAAAGAGGCCAATTCCTTTTGAAAGAAAATGGATAAGGCCGCAATCTGAACTTTAATGGAGCCTAATTTTAGGCCCAAATTCACCCCAGTTTGTAGAAAGTGAAGAAAACGGCCTAGGTGGAATTCTTCCGTAGGAGCATTCCTGGCCTCACACCAAGAAACATATTTTCGCCATATTCGGTGATAATGTTTAGATGTCAATGAGGATTGTTCTCACTCCTCTTTTTCTTATTATCCTCAACACCTTGGGTATGAGAGGAAGAGGAGGAAACACATAGACCGACTGGAACACCCACGGTGTCACTAGGGCGTTCACAGCTACCGCCTGAGGGTCTCTTGACCTGGCGCAATGCCTTTGTAGCTTTTTGTTGAGATGGGACACCATCATGTCTATTTGGGGCAGTCCCCACCGACTTGCAATCTGCGCGAAGACTTCCTGATGAAGTCCCCACTCTCCCGGATGCAGGTCGTGTCTGCTGAGGAAGTCTGCTTCCCAGTTGTCCACTCCAGGAATGAACACTGCTGACAGAGCGCTTACATGATTCTCCGCCCAGCGAAGAATTCTGGTGGCTTCCGCCATCGCCACTCTGCTCCTTGTGCCACCTTGGCGGTTTACATGAGCTACTGCGGTGACGTTGTCTGACTGGATCAGAACTGGTTGATCGCGAAGTAAGATCTCCGCTTGACGTAGGGTGTTGTATATGGCCCTTAGTTCCAGGATGTTGATGTGAAGACAAGCCTCTTGACTTGACCAAAGGCCTTGGAAATTTCTTCCCTGTGTGACTGCTCCCCAACCTCGGAGGCTCGCATCCGTGGTCACCAGGATCCAGTCCTGAATGCCGAACCTGCGGCCCTCTAGAAGGTGAGCACTTTTCAGCCACCACAGGAGAGATACTCTGGCCCTGGGGGACAGGGTAATCCGCTGATGCATTTGCAGATGTGACCCGGACCATTTGACCAATAGGTCCCACTGGAAGGTCCTTGCTTGGAATCTGCCGTAGGGAATGGCTTCGTATGTCGCCACCATTTTTCCCAGGACATGAGTGCAATGATGCACTGACACTTGTTTTGGCTTTAACAGGTTCATGACTAGAGTCATGAGTTCCTGCGCCTTTTCTGTCGGAAGAAAAACCCTCTTCTGGTCTGTGTCCAGAATCATGCCCAAGAAGAGCAGACGAGTTGTAGGATTCAGCTGCGACTTTGGAAGATTGAGAACCCAACCTTGTCGCTGTAACACATTCAGTGAAAGTGATACGCTGTTCAGCAACTTCTCCCGTGATCTCGCTTTTATGAGGAGATCGTCCAAGTACGGGATAATTGTGACACCCTGCTTGCGCAGGAGCACCATCATTTCCGCCATTACCTTGGTGAAAATTCCCGGGGCCGTGGAAAGCCCAAACGGCAACGTCTGAAATTGGTAATGACAATCCTATACCGCAAATCTCAGGTATGCCTGATGAGGAGGATATATGGGAACATGCAGGTATGCATCCTTTATATCCAGAGATACCATAAAATCTCCCCCTTCCAGGCTGGCGATGACCGCTCTAAGCGATTCCATCTTGAACTTGAACCGTTTTAAGTAAAGGTTCAGTGATTTTAAATTCAAAATGGGTCATACGAACCGTCCGGTTTCGGGACCACAAACAGAGTTGAGTAGTACCCCTTCCCTCTTTGAAGCAGTGGAACCTCTACCACCACTTGTTAAAGACACAATGTGTGAATCGCATGTAACACTATCTCCCTTTCCAAGGGGGAAGTCGGTAGGGCCGATTTGAAAAACCAGCGAGGAGGCACCTCTTCGAATTCCAGCTTGTAACCCTGGGAAACAATTTCTATTGCCCAGGGATCCACCTGTGAGTGAACCCAGATGTGGCTGAACAGTCGAAGACGTGCCTCCACTGGAGCGGACTCCCTCATGGAAGCCCCAGCATCATGCGGTGGATTTTGCAGAGGTCGGGGAGGACTTCTGTTCCTGGGAACTAGCTGTGTTATGCAGCTTTTTCCCTCTGCCCTTACCTCTGGCAAGAAAGGACGATCCACGTACTCTCTTGCTTTTATTGGAACGAAAGGACTGCATTTGATAATGAGGCGCTTTCTTAGATTGTGAGGGAATATATGGCAAAAAATTCGATTTACCTGCCGTAGCCATGGAGACGAGGTCCGAGAGGCCCTCTCCAAACAATTCCTCACCCTTGTAAGGCAACAACTCCATATGCCTCTTGGAGTCGGCATCACCTGTCCACTGTCGGATCCATAAGACACGCCTAGCAGAAAAAGACATAGTGTTTATCCTGGAACCCAGTAAACAAATGTCTCTTTGAGCATCTCTCATATATAAGACAGCATCTTTGATATGCCCTAGGGTCATTAAAATGGTATCCTTATCAAGGGTCTCAATATCCACTGATAAGGAATCTGTCCATGCTGCTACAGCACTACAAACCCAGGCCGACGCAATAGCCGGTCTGAGTAACGTACCAGAATGTGTGTAAATGGACTTCAAGGTAACCTCCTGCTTGCGGTCAGCAGGATCCTTGAGGGTAGCCATATCTTGGGATGGAAGCGCTATCTTTTTTGATAAGCGTGTCAAAGCTTTGTCTACCCTAGGGGAGGATTCCCACCGTATTCTGTCCTGTGACGGGAAAGGATACGCTATTAGAAACCTTTTGGGAATCTGCAGTTTTTTGTCTGGAGTTTCCCACGCTTTTTCGCATAATTTGTTCAGCTCATGTGAGGAGGGAAAGGTGACCTCAGGTTTCTTTCCCTTATACATGTGTACCCTCGTGTCAGGGACAGGGGGTTCCTCAGTGATATGCAAAACATCTTTTATAGCGATAATCATATATCGAATACATTTATCCACCCTGTCAGGGCCGAGTGTTTTTGTGAATCCGTTAACCCTGGACCAACCAAAGGTGTAGGTGCTGGGGTTTGATGAAAGCAGGGAGGACGAAGAAAGTTCCATTTCATATATTTATTAAAGGCAACAATTCCAGTAAGGAGTTAAATGACAAATTATTAATCACCATATATAAACTGACGTATTGCATAGAGTGGTAGAATGATAAGCAGGAACAGTCTTAAAGATACATTGAGAAAATGTTCATAAAACTGAGTTTTAAACAGGCTTGTGAATGAATGATGAATTGTCCAAAAGAAACAATGATTGATGCCAGACTGTAAAGAGTGTTTAACTGGATATTGCAGACATAAATTAGTAACTGTGGAGACTTGTACTGAAGCTTAAAGATTAAACTGAGAGGCTGTGAAGAATTGTCCTTGATTGCAGCAACAAAGAAAATACAATACTGAAATGGGTTACTTGCGAGTTCTGAAGATAACACAGCACTGTGAAACTGCAGCAGACGACAATGGTGAGGAATGGGTTCAGTTTAGAGCAGAACAAACGAACAGCTGATTTTAGTAGAATCCTCCAAAGGCTGTGTGATTGAAGCAGGCAGACAGGGTAACCTCTCACAAGACTCTGGAAATCCACTTGTTTGCCACTGGGAGAGCGATTGACTGACAGCACAGCAGCGAGCTGGTGGATCTTTAGCAGTGAAGGCTGCAGGCAGACCTCTGGGAGCGGAGGCGATATCTGGACCACGGAAATGCATGAAGAGAGCACAGAGCTATGGCATAGAGTAGATACAACAAAGCACTGGCTCAGAGTAACATAATCCCATCCTACTTAAAGGCAGCACAAGCACGGGATTGGCTAACACTTACCCACAGGTGTTTCACAAGTGCTCTCTGGTGCTCATTTGGTCTCCAACATGGCCGCCTCCTATACTGCAGACACACAGCGGTGCCTTTGGCCATGTGGTCCCCGCACTCCCAGCTCCCAGATCCTGCATCACCTGTGCCACTGACCACGCTGCATCCTCACACGGCCGCACCGTGAGCAACCGCACCGGCAATGGATGGACCCCAGAACCCGCAGAGGTGAGAGATCGGTTCGTGTCAGTACCCCCCCCCCCCACCCCCCTCCGGACACCTTTGAGCTTTGTCAGGATTCTTGGAATAGAATTTCTGTACCAGTCTTGGAGCATGAACATCTTTGGCAAAAACCCAGGACCTCTCCTCCGGACCATAGCCCTTCCAATCGACCAAAAACTGCAGACGTCCATATCGGCGACGTAAGTCCACAATCTCCTTAACCTCAAATTCCTCATCCTGCAAAGAGTGAACTCTAGGAGGTTTGGACAGGGTAGTACGAAACTTATTGAGAATCAAAGGTTTCAACAACGATGTATGAAAGGCGTTAGGAATTTTCAAAGACAGTGGCAACTTAACTTTGTATGACACATGATTGAGTACCTTTACAATGGGAAATGGGCCAATAAACTTGGGAGCAAATATAAAAAGAAGAACAATTGGGTGCGCTATCAATAGCGGCTGGTAAGGGGATGGTAAGTCCCCAAAAGATGAACAACAAGAAAAGAAAAAATTACCAGCGCTGGCTGATCATGTAGATAATGAAACAATCCAATAACCAAAAGGCTTAAATATAAAGTATCACATTTATTATACAAATGTAAATAATTAAATGATTAACAAATAAAATTAAATCATAAAAAATGTAATAAAAATAGGGATAAAATTGTATATCAGTTTTCAATGGGAATGCCACAAGGTGCCTGAATTATTAAAAAGTCCACATTAGGCAATTAATTGACACTCAAAAGGACCTTGATCACTGGAGATGTCCATCACTAGTCGGTTATTTTTGCATAAACCGACAAAATGCAAATGTGAGGTAGTTACCAGTGATCCTTGGAGCAGATAGAGTCCACCTGTAGTTAACTGGATCAGTTGTCCTCTTTGGCATGGAGGGATATGTCCAGAATAGTGGATACTGCTAGATGATTGTCCCAATTGTTGTATTACCGAGTGTCAGGAGAGCCAGTGGTGCTGATGAATATCAGGATGAAATAGTAGCTCAACGCGTTTCGCTGGTTTTAAATGGTCCAGCTTCCTCCTGAGGAAGCTGGACCATTTAAAACCAGCGAAACGCGTTGAGCTACTATTTCATCCTGATATTCATCAGCACCACTGGCTCTCCTGACACTCGGTAATACAACAATTGGGACAATCATCTAGCAGTATCCACTATTCTGGACATATCCCTCCATGCCAAAGAGGACAACTGATCCAGTTAACTACAGGTGGACTCTATCTGCTCCAAGGATCACTGGTAACTACCTCACATTTGCATTTTGTCGGTTTATGCAAAAATAACCGACTAGTGATGGACATCTCCAGTGATCAAGGTCCTTTTGAGTGTCAATTAATTGCCTAATGTGGACTTTTTAATAATTCAGGCACCTTGTGGCATTCCCATTGAAAACTGATATACAATTTTATCCCTATTTTTATTACATTTTTTATATTTTTTATGATTTAATTTTATTTGTTAATCATTTAATTATTTACATTTGTATAATAAATGTGATACTTTATATTTAAGCCTTTTGGTTATTGGATTGTTTCATTATCTACATGATCAGCCAGCGCTGGTAATTTTTTCTAAACTTGGGAGCAAACTTCTTAGAAGGAACTTTGAACTTAAGATTGCGAGTAGAAATCCAAACTTGGTCTCCTACCTTGTAGTTTGGTACAGCCTTACGTTTTCTATCTGCGAAAGATTTATAACGAGCAGAAGATTTGATCAACGATTTGCGCACACAACTCCAGATTTTAGACAAACATTGAAGCTCTTGATCTGCTGCTGGAACCTCTAGGGCTGGCAACGGATGGAACTCTGGCACACGAGGATGAAAACCAAAGTTAGTATAAAACGGCGTAGATTCTGAAGACTAATGAAAGAGATTATTATGAGCGAATTCTGCCAATGGAAGGTAGTCAACCCAATCATCCTGTGAGGACGATATGTATAGCCGGAGAAAGGTTTCAAGATCTTGATTTACTCTCTCAGTTTGTCCATCTGTCTGAGGATGATATGCCGAAGAAAAATTCAACTTAATGTTTAAAGATGAACAAAGCGACCTCCAAAACTTGGCTACAAACTGTGTTCCCCGATCAGAGATGATCTCTCGAGGAAGGCCATGCAACTTGAAGATCTCAGAAATGAACAATCTGGCTAGTGAAGGGGCTGATGGTAATCCAATTAATGGAATGAAATGCGCCATTTTCGAAAATCGATCCACTATCACCCAAATGGTATTCCGCCCTTTTGATGGAGGTAAATAGGTCACGAAGTCCATTGAGATATGAGTCCACGGTTGTTTGGGCATAGATAATGGATGTAACAAACCTGGCGGAGAACCCCTTGGACTCTTATGTTAGGCACATTTAGGACATGCTGCTATAAACTCTTGAACATCGGCTTTAAGACGTGGCCACCAGTAAGACTGTTGAATAAATTTGAGAGTCTTTAGAACCCCAGGATGACCCATGAAGGATGAAGAGTGAGCCCAAGTAAGCAGTCGTTTTCGAAGATTTGTGGCGACAAAGGTTTTGCCAGGCGGAGGAACCGGGACCAGAGAAGTTCGAGTCATTAAAAAGGATGTAGGACTCATAATGGCTTGATTCGTGGTAGCATAATTTAATTCAGAAGAATTGAAGGACCGAGAAAGGGCATCTACTTTTTTGTTCTGAGACCCTGGACGATAGATGAGCTTAAATTTAAATTGTGTGAAGAAAAGAGCCCATCGAGCTTGTCGTGGATTCAAACACTGAGCCGACTGCAGATATAGAAGATTCTTATGATCAGTATATACTGTAATGGGGTGTTGTGCTCCCTCTAGAAGGTATCTCCACTCCTCAAATGCCAATTTGATGGCAAGTAATTCCTGCTCCCCAATTGCATAATTACGTTCGGCCGGTAGGAACTTACGGGAGAAATATCCGCAGGGATGGACTTTTTTTATCTTCAAAGACTTGTGACAACACAGCTCCCACTGCTTCCGTAGATGCGTCCACCTCCAGTAGAAAGGGGCGGTTCAAATCTGGCTGTCGAAGAATGGGGGCTGACACAAAGGCTTGTTTTAAATCAGAGAAGGCTTTGATTGCTTCAGAAGACCAGTTTATAGGATTTGCTCCCTTGCGAGTCAGGGCTGTGATGGGAGCGGCCAACGTAGAGTAATTCTTAATGAATCTCCTATAAAAATTAGCAAAGCCAAGGAATCGCTGAATCCCCTTGAGAGTCGTAGGAGTGGACCAATCTCGGATAGCTTGTACCTTTACAGGATCCATACATAGCTCTGATCCGGAAATGATGTAACCAAGGAACGGTATAGAAGATACTTCAAAAGTACACTTCTCCAATTTACAATATAGTCGATTTTTCCTCAGACGTGTCAGTACCTCTTTAACTTGGTGACGGTGAAACTTCAGATACTTGGAGAATATTAAGATATCATCCAAGTACACTACTAAACACTTGTAGAGAAGATCACGAAAAAGTTAATTCACATAGCTTTGGAAAACTGCAGGCGCATTACAAAGACCAAAAGGCATTACAAGGTATTCGTAATGCCCATCACGGGTATTAAAGGCAGTCTTCCATTCGTCCCCTACACGGATGCGGATTAAATTGTAGGCCCATGAAGATCTAATTTTGTAAACACAGTAGCTCCCTTTACCCGGTCAAATAATTCTGGAATTAATGGCAATGGGTACTTGTTTTTCACCGTGATCTCATTAAGTCCACGGTAATCTATGCATGGTCGTAACCCACCATCTTTCTTTATTAACGAAGAAGAATCCGGCTCCTTCAGGTGAAGAAAATGGTCTGATAAATCCTTTGGTTAAATTCTCTTGTATATAATCAGACATAGCTTGAGTCTCTGGGATGGACAGCGGATAAATTTGCCCCATAGGAGGTGTTTTGCCTGGCACCAAAACGATTGGGCAGTCCCATTCGCGATGAGGGGTAAGGAGTCTGCCGCTTGTTTACTGAAGACATGCACAAAATATTGATAGACTGAGGGTAACTCGGGAAGACTAACTGACCGGAGGGGTATAATTGAAGCTAAACAGTCCTTGGTACAGGATTCACCCCACGAAAGAATTTCCATGGTTTGCCAATTAAATTGTGGATTATGTTTCTGTAGCCAAGGTAATCCAAGTATCACATCATGAGAGGCTTTGGGAATCACGAAGAAGGAAATATATTCGGAATGGAGCACACCTACTTTCATCTTGAGACATACGGTTCGATGAGTAATTATGCCGTCTGGAATTCGACTTCCATCCACTGCTGTAACAGCAACTGCTACTTCCAGAGGCATGGTTTGAACTTTAGATCGTATGACAAAGGCTGAGGTGATGAAGTTCTCGGCTGCATCGGAATCTAGGAGAGCTGAAACTTTAACTGTAGAACTCGGACCTTCTAAACGAATAGGCAAAGTCGGCTCTCTCCCAGAACGTGATTCCAAAGTAACTCCTAGTTTAACCTCTCTTGAATAAGCTAGAAGCGAGAGTTTCCTGGCCGGAGTTTGCAAGACTTAACTAAATGTTCGGAGGACCCACAGTACATGCAGAGGTTACCCTGTTGACGATGAATTCGTTCCTCCTCTGTGAGGCGATCTGCATAGGTTCTTCTGTCGTTACAGGAGACTGAGATGAAGAATCTTGTCGAGGTCTAGGATGATAGCACGGACTAGGTCGCTCTGCCTTGGATTTCTCTAAACATCGCTCTCTGTAGCGTAGATCGAGTTAATTACAGATAGAAATCAATTCATCCAGCTTAGTTGGCACATCCCGAATGGTTAAATCATCCTTGATTTTTCTGAAAGTCCATTCCAAAACACAGCGACCAGGGCCTCCTCATTCCAGTTTAACTCTGAAGACAACATGCAAAACTGAATAATATATTGACTGACAGGACGTAAACCTTGATGTAGACGGAGAATCTCCAAAGATGCTGAGGTGGTTCTGCCTGGTTCATCGAACATTTTCCGGAACAATGATACGAACTCTTTGTAATTAGAGAGAATAGGATCTCCCCTCTCCCACAGTGGCGACGCCCACTCCAAGGCCTGACCGGACAGGAGGGCAATAATATATGCAACCTTAGAACGGGCTGATGGAAAATTAGCGGACAACAGTTCGAACTGGATCTCGCATTGGTTCAGAAATCCTCTGCTAAACTTTGGGGTCCCGTCAAACTTACTTGGAGAGGGTAACTGCAAACGGGACATAGGCAACGTCACAGGAGAAACCGTTGTGGTAGCCGAAACGACCGGAGTTGGAACTTGGACTTGAGATGTCTTTATAGCTGTATGAAGAACCTCCAAATGATCTGCCATAGTTTGCATAAACTGAACTATTTGTGTCTGTATAGACTCCTGATTTTCCAGACGGGAAAGGATGTTTGTCATAGCACCGCCTCCTGCGAATTGGTCACCCGACGGATCCATGTGGCTAGTGCTTACTGTCAGGGCCGAGTGTTTTTGTGAATCCGTTAACCCTGGACCAACCAAAGGTGTAGGTGCTGGGGTATGATGAAAGCAGGGAGGACGAAGAAAGTTCCGTTTCATATATTTATTAAAGGCAACAATTCCAGTAAGGAGTTAAATGACAAATTATTAATCACCATATATAAACTGACAAATTGCATAGAGTGGTAGAATGATAAGCAGGAACAGTCTTAAAGATACATTGAGGAAATGTTCATAAAACTGAGTTTTAAACAGGCTTGTGAATGAATGATGAATTGTCCAAAAGTAACAATGATTGATGCCAGACTGTAAAGAGTGTTTAACTGGATATTGCAGACATAAATGAGTAGCTGTAGCTGAAGCTTAAAGATTAAACTGAGAGGCTGTGAAGAATTGTCCAACAAAGAAAATACAATACTGAAATGGGTTACTTGCGAGTTCTGAAGATAACACAGCACTGTGAAACTGCAGCAGACGACAATGGTGATGAATGGGTTAAGTTTAGAGCAGAACAAACGAACAGCTGATTTTAGTAGAATCCTCCAAAGGCTGTGTGATTGAAGCAGGCAGACAGGGTAACCTCTCACAAGACTCTGGAAATCCACTTGTTTGCCACTGGGAGAGCGATTGACTGACAGCACAGCAGGGAGCTGGTGGATCTTTAGCAGTGAAGGCTGCAGGCAGACCTCTGGGAGCGGAGGCGATATCTGGACCACGGAATCACACAGGAATGCACGGAGAGAGCACAGAGCTAGGGCATAGAGTAGATACAACAAAGCACTAGCTCAGAGTAACATAATCCCAGCCTACTTAAAGGCAGCACAAGCACGGGATTGGCTAACACTTACCCACAGGTGTTTCACAAGTGCTCTCTGGTGCTCATTTGGTCTCCAACATGGCCGCCTCCTATACTGCAGACACACAGCGGTGCCTTTGGCCATTTGGTCCCCGCACTCCCAGCTCCCAGATCCTGCATCACCTGTGCCACTGACCACGCCGCATCCCCACACGGCCGCAGAGCACCGCGAGCAACCGCACCGGCAACGTATGGACCCCAGAACCCGCAGAGGTGAGAGATCGGTTCGTGACACACCCTTGCCTGTAATTTTGCATCATCGTAGTCAACACTGGAGTCTGAATCCGTGTCGGTATCTGTGTCAACTATTTGGGATAGTGGGCGCTTCTGAGACCCCGAAGGTCCAGGCGACATTGGGATAGGCATGGGTTGACCCCCTGACTGTAACCCAGCTTCAGCTTTGTCTAATCTTTTGTGCACTTAAAACATTCCACATATCCATCCAGTCAGGTGTCGGCACTGCCGACGGAGACCTAACATTCATACACTCCACCTCCTCCTTAGGTGAGCCTTCAATCTCAGACATGTCGACACACGCGTACCTACACACCCCACACAAACAGGGAAGCTCTTTTCTGAAGACAGGTTCCCCACCAGGCCCTTTGGAGAGACAGAGAGAGAGTATGCCAGCACACACCCAAGCACTATATGACCCAGGAAAAAACAGTATGTTTACCCAGTAGTGCTTTTGTAATGAATATGCGCCAATTATGTGCCCCCCCCCCCCCTCTACTTTAAAACCCTTCTTTCACCGTGTGTCAAGCAGGGGAGAGTCCGGGGAGCTTCCTCTCAGCGGTGCTGTGGAGAAAAATGGTGCTGGTGAGTGCTGAGGGAGAAGCCCTGCCCCCTCGGCGGCGGGCTTCTGTCCCGCTCTAAATTTCCAATAACATGGCGGGGGCTCTTTATATACATGTACAGTGCCCAGCTGTACATGTATATATACATATATGCCACAGGAGAGGTTTATATTGCTGCCCAGGGCGCCCCCCCTGCACCCTGCACCCTTACAGTGACCGAGGTGTGTGAGGTGAATGGGAGCAATGGCGCACAGCTGCAGTGCTGTGCGTTACCTCAGTGAAGATCCTGAAGTCTTCTGCCGCCTGTGATGTCTTTTCCTCACATACTCACCCGGCTTCTTTCTTCAGGCTCTGCGAGGAGGACGGCGGCGCGGCTCTGGGACGGACGGCGAGGGTGAGACCTGAGTACCGATCCCTCTGGAGCTAATGGTGTCCAGTAGCCTAAGAAACAGAGCCCTGAAACTCAGAGAAGTGGGTCTGTTTCTCTCTCCTCAGTCCCTCGATGCAGAGATTCTGTTGCCAGCAGGCTCCCTGAAAATAAAAAACCTAACTAAAATGCTTTCTTTACAGGAAACTCAGGAGAGCTCCTGAAATGCACCCAGTCTCCACTGGGCACAGTATCTCTAACTGAGGTCTGGAGGAGGGGCATAGAGGGAGGAGCCAGTGCACACCCAGAGTCAAAGTCTTTCTTAAAGTGCCCATGTCTCCTGCGGAGCCTGTCTATCCCCATGGTCCTTACTGAGTCCCAGCATCCTCTAGGACGTTAGAGAAAAAAAAAAAATATATATATATATATATATATATATATAAATTCCAACACATTCAAACACTGCGCTACACTTTTTCCACATTTTGATATGTTACAGCCTTATTCCATGATGGTATAATAAATTCTTTTTTCCCCTCAAAATTCTACACACAAATACCACATAATGAAATGTGAGAAAAGTTTTTTGAGAATTTTGCAAATTTAATAAAAATAAAAAACTAAGAGATCACATGTACATAAGTATTCACGGCTCTTGCCATGAAGCTCAAAATTGAGCTCAGGTGCATCCTGTTTCCACTGATCATCCTTGAGATGTTTCTACAGCTTAATTGGAGTCCACCTGTGGTAAATTCAGTTGATTGGACATGATTTGGAAAGGCACACACCTGTCTATGTAAGGTCCCAAACTTGACAGTGCATGTCTGAGCACAAACCAAGCATGAAGTCAAAGGAATTGTCTGTAGACCTCTGAGACAGGATTGTCTCAAGGCACAAATCTGGGTAATGGTACAGAAAAATACCTGCTGCTTTGCCCAGTAGGTGTAGAATTGTGAGGGAAATTTTTTTTTTCAGTTTGGAATAAGACAGTGACATTACAAAAAGTGAAGCGCTGTGGATACTTTCCGGATGCACTGTATACACACACACACACACACACACACACACATACAGTGAAAGTAAAAAGTGCTGAAGCAAGTGCTGAGTGGAAATTATAAGATTATAAACTACAGTATATTTGAGCTATATTTCATTGCATGGGCGGAAGCAGCAGTAGTAGTGCTTGCAGTAGTAGTGACAGTGAACTGCTCCCTGCCTGCTGGAAAGTCATGTGGCTGGGAGGCAGCACTGTTTCAGAGAGAAACAGCAGCAGTAGCAGCATCATCAGCATCATGACTCAGTCTGTACAGTGTCTACAACATCCCTTCAATTGATGGGGATAGTGAGCTGAATTAATTGAGTTATGGAAGTCTGGTGGGCACTTTTTGTGTTTTGGTTCTAATTCCACTTTCGTGTTTTGGTTTTGGCTTGGTTTTGACAAAACCACCCTTTCGTGTTTTGGTTTTGGATCTGGATGATTCAGTTCCACTCATTTCCAGTCTATTCTGAACACCTCACAATATTGTTTTTAAGCCTAAAAGTTGCACCGAGGTGGCTGTATGACTCAGCTAAGCGACACAAGTGTGCGGCACAAACACCTGGCCCATCTAGGAGTGGCACTGCAGTGGCAGACAGGATGGCAGATTTAAAAAAATAGGCTCCAAACAGCACATGATGCAAAGAAGAAAAAGAGGTGCAATGAGGAAGCTGTATGACTAAGCTAAGCGACATAAGTGTGCGGCACAAACACCTGGCCCATCTAGGAGTGGCACTGCAGTTACACACAGGATGGCACTTAAAAAAACTAGTCCCCAAACAGCACATGATGCAAAGAAGAAAAAGAGGTACAATTAGGTAGCTGAATGGCCAAGCTAAGTGACACAAGTGTGCGGCACAAACACCTGGCCTATCAAGGAGTGGCACTGCAGTGGCAGACAGGATGGCACTTAAAAAAACTAGTCCCCAAACAGCACATGATGCAAAGAAGAAAAAGAGGTGCAAGATGGAATTTTCTTTGGGCCCTCCCACCCACCCTTATGTTGTATAAACAGGACATGCACACTTTAACAAACCAATTATTTCAGCGACAGGGTCTGCCACACGACTGTGGCTGAAATGACTGGTTGGTTTGGGCCCCCACCAAAAGAGAAGCAATCAATCTCTCCTTGCACAAACTGGCTCTACAGAGGCAAGATGCCCACCTCATCATCATCCTCTGATTCCTCACCCCTTTCACTGTGTACATCCTCCTCACAGAGTATTAATTCGTCCCCACTGGAATCCACCATCACAGGTCCCTGTGTACTTTCTGGAGGCAATTGCTGGTAAAGGTCTTCCCGGAGGAATTTATAATTCATTTTGATGAACATCATCTTCTCCACATTTAGTGGAAGTAACCTCCTATGCCGATCGCTGACAAGGTTACCGGCTGCAATAAACGCTCTTTCGGAGTACACACTGGAGGGGGGGAGGGGGGCAACTTAGGTAAAATAAAGCCAGTTTGTGCAGGGGCCTCCAAATTGCCTCTTTTTCCTGCCAGTATACGTACGGTCTGTCTGACATGCCTACTTGGATGTTGTCACTCATATAATCCTCCACCACTCTTTCAATGGTGACAGAATCATATGCAGTGACAGTAGACATGTCAGTAATCGTTGGCAGGTCCTTCAGTCCGGACCAGATGTCAGCTTTCGCTCCTGACTGCCCTGCATCACCGCCAGTGGGTGAGCTAGGAAATCTTGTCCTTTTCCTTGCAGCCCCAGTGGCGGGAGAAATTGAAGGAGGAGCTGTTGACGGGTCATGTTCCACTTGAGTTGACAATTTACTAACCAGCAGGTCTTTGCACCTCTGCACACTTGTGTCTGCTGGAAAGAGAGATACAATGTAGGATTTAAACCTAGGATCGAGCACGGTGCCCAAAATGTAGTGCTCTGATTTCAACATATTGACCACCCTTGAATCCTGGCAAAGCAAATGAAGGGCTCCTTCCACAAGTCCCACATACTTTGCGGAATCGCTCCGTCTTAGCTCCTCCTTCTATTCATCCAACTGTTTCTGCAAAAGCCTGATGAGGGGAATGACCTGACTCAAGCTGGCAGTGTCTGAACTGACTTCACGTGTGGCAAGTTCGAAGGGTTGAAGAACCTTGCACAAGACGGAAATCATTCTCCACTGCGCTTGAGTCAGGTGCATTACCCATCCTTTGCCTATATCGTAGGTGGATGCATAGGCTTGAATGGCCTTTTGCTGCTCCTCCATCCTCTGAAGCATATAGAGTGTTGAATTCCACCTCGTTACCACCTCTTGCTTCAGTTGATGGCGGGGCAGGTTCAGGAGTGTTTGCTGGCGCTCCATTCTTCGGCACGCAGTGGCAGAATGCCGAAAGTGGCCCGCAATTTTTCGGGCCACCGACAGCATCTCCTGCATGCCCCTGTCATTTTTCAAAAAATTCTGTACCACCAAATTAATTGTATGTGCAAAACATGGGACATGCTGGAATTTGCCCAGATGTAATGCACACACAATATTGGTGGCGTTGTCCGATATCACAAATCCCCAGGAGAGTCCAATTGGGGTAAGCCATACTGCGATGATGTTCCTCAGTTTCCGTAAGAGGTTGTCAGCTGTGTTCCTCTTAAGGAAAGCGGTGATACATAGCGTAGCCTGCCTACGAACGAGATGGCGTTTGCGAGATGCTGCTACTGGTGCTGCTGCTGTTGTTGCTGCGTGAGGCCATACATCTACCCAGTGGGCTATTACAGTCATATAGTCCTTAGTTTGCCCTGTTCCACTTGTCCACATGTCCGTGGTTAAGTGGACCCTGGATACAACATCATTTTGTAGGACACTGGTGACTCTTTCTGACGTCTGTGTACATTCTCAGTATCGCCTGCCTAGAGAAGTGGATCCTAGTTGGGATTTGATACCAGGGACACAGTACCTCAAACAATTCTCTGAGTCCCACTGAGCTAATGGTGGATACCGGACGCACGTCTAACATCATCATAGCTGTCAAGGCCTCAGTTATCCGCTTTGCAAAAGGATGACTGCTGTCATATTTCATCTTCCTCACAAAGGACTGTTGGACAGTCAATTGCTTACTGGAAGTAGTACAAGTGGTCTTCCGACTTCCCCTCTGGAATGACGATCGACTCCCAGCAGCAACAACAGCAGCGGCAGCAACAGCAGGCGTACCACTCAAGGATCCTACGGAGGAATCCCGGCTAGGAGATGACTCCTCAGTCTTGACAGTGACATGGCCTGCAGGACTACTGACATTCCTGACTGAGGAGGAAGTTGACGTTGAGGGAGTTGGTGGTAAGGCTTGCAGGAGCTTGGGTACAGGAGGAAGAAGGGATTTAGGTGTCAGTGGACTGTTTACGCTCTTACCCAAAGTTTCAATACTTGACACTGACTTCTGATGAATGCGCAGCAGGTGACGTATAAGGGAGGATGTTCCTAGGTGGTTTACATCTTTACCACTACTTATTACAGATTGACAGAGGCAACAGATGGCTTGACACCTGTTGTCCGGATTTGTGGAGAAATAATTCCACACCGAAGAGGTGGCTTTTTTGGTAGTTTGCCCAGGCATCACAATGGGCTTCTTCATCCCAAGGACAACAGGTGTCTCCCCCGGTGCCTGACTTAAACAAACCACATCACCATCAGAATCCTCATCGTCAACTTCCTCCTCAGCGCCAGCAACACCCATACCCTCATCCTGATGTACTTCAACAGTGACATCTTCAATTTGAATATCAGGAACTGGACTGTGGGTGCTCCTTCCAGCACTTGCAGGGGGCATGCAAATGGTGGAAGGAGCCACTTCTTCCCGTCCAGTGTTGGGAAGGTCAGGCATCGCAACCGCCGACAGACTTGGACTCTCCTTGTGGATTTGTGATACCATCTCAGAACGCACAGTTCTTTTCTGTGCTCTTTCCAGCTTAACTGTTTTAATTTTTCTAGCGGAAGGATGAGGGCTTTCATTGTCATGTGAAGCTGAACCACTAACCATGAACATAGACCAGGGCCTCAGCCGTTCCATGCCACTCCGTGTCGTAAATGGCATATTGGCAAGTTTACGTTTCTTCTCAGACGATTTAAATTTCTTTTTTTGGTTCTTTTTACTGAACTTTGGCTTTTTGGATTTTACATGCCCTCTACTATCACACTGGGCATCGGCCTTGGCAGACAATGTTGATGGCATTTCATCGTCTATGTCATGGCTAGTGGCAGCAGCTTCAGCACTAGGAGGAAGTGGTTCTTCTTGATCTTTCCCTATTTTATCCTCAAAATTTTTGTTCTCCATTATTTTTAGGGAGTTATGTGATACAATATGCGGCACTGGAATGACTGATGAGACAGGACATTGCCACTGGTCTGATGCAGCACAACACAACAATACTGTAAGAGACTTGTGGTTGTTGTTAATAGTATTATACGGCAGCAGTGGACATATAGCAGCAGCGTATATCATCACTGGAATGACTGATGAGACAGGACACTACCACTGGTCTGATGCAGCACAACACAACAATACTGTAAGGGACTTGTGGTTCTTGTTGTTATTATTATTATACGGCAGCAGTGGACATATAGCAGCAGCGTATATCGTCACTGGAATGACTGATGAGACAGAAACTACCACTGGTCTGATGCAGCACAACACAACAACACTGTAAGGGACTTGTGGTTGTTGTTGTTATTATTATTATACGGCAGCAGTAGACATATAGCAGCAGTGTATATCGTCACTGGAATGACTGATGAGACAGGACACTACCACTGGTCTCATGCAGCACAACACAACAACGCTGTAAGGGACTTGTGGTTGTTGTTATTATTATACGGCAGCAGTAGACATATAGCAGCAGTGTATATTGTCACTGGAAAGACTGATGAGACAGGACACTACCACTGGTCTGATGCAGCACAACACAACAATACTGTAAGGGACTTGTGGTTGTTGTTGTTACTATTATTATACGGCAGCAGTAGACATATAGCAGCAGTGTATATCGTCACTGGAAAGACTGATGATACAGGACACTACCACTTATCTGATGCAGCACAACACAACAACACTGTAAGGGACTAGTGGTTGTTGTTGTTATTATTATTATACGGCAGCAGTGGACATATAGCAGCAGCGTATATCGTCACTAGTGATGAGCGGGTTCGGATCCTCGGGATCCGAAACCCTCCGAACTTCACCCTTTTTTGCACGGGTCCGAGCAGACTCGGATCCTCCCGCCTTGCTCGGTTAACCCGAGCGCACCCGAACGTCATCATCCCGCGGTCGGATTCTCGCGAGATTCGTATTCTATATAAGGAGCCGCGCGTTGCCGCCATTTTTCACTCGTGCATTGGAGATGATCGTGAGAGGACGTGGCTGGCGTCCTCTCAGTTTCTTTGTTCAGTGGGCTGTGCTCAAATATCTGTGCTCAGTGTGCTGCAAATATCTGTGCTCAGTGTGCTGCAAATATCTGTGCTCAGTGTGCTGCAAGTGCAAATATCTACGTTCTCTGCCTGAAAAACGCTCCATATCTGTGCTCAGTGTGCTGCAAATATCTGTGCTCAGTGTGCTAATTGCTTTATTGTGGGGACTGGGGACCAGCAGTATTATATAGTAGGAGGACAGTGCAGAGTTTTGCTGACCAGTGGCCACCAGAATTATACGTTCTCTGCCTGAAAAACGCTCCATATCTGTGCTGCATTGTAGTATGTAGTAGGAGGACAGTGCAGAATTTTGCTGACCACCAGTATAACTATATATATATAGCAGTACGGTACAGTAGTCCACTGCTCTACCTCTGTGTCGTCAAGTATACTATCCCATCCATACCTGTGGTGCATTTCAGTTTTGCACAGTTTGCTGACCACCAGTATATAATATATAGCAGTACGGTACAGTAGGCCACTGCTCTACCTACCTCTGTGTCGTCAAGTATACTATCCATCCATACCTGTGGTGCATTTCAGTTTTGCACAGTTTGCTGACCACCAGTATATAATATATAGCAGTACGGTACAGTAGGCCACTGCTGTACCTACCTCTGTGTTGTCAAGTATACTATCCATCCATACCTGTGGTGCATTTCAGTTTTGCACAGTTTGCTGACCACCAGTATATAATATATAGCAGTACGGTACAGAAGGCCACTGCTCTACCTACCTCTGTGTCGTCAAGTATACTATCCATCCATACCTGTGGTGCATTTCAGTTTTGCACAGTTTGCTGACCACCAGTATATAATATATAGCAGTACGGTACAGTAGGCCACTGCTCTACCTACCTCTGTGTCGTCAAGTATACTATCCATCCATACCTGTGGTGCATTTCAGTTTTGCACAGTTTGCTGACCACCAGTATATAATATATAGCAGTACGGTACAGTAGGCCACTGCTCTACCTACCTCTGTGTCGTCACGTATACTATCCATCCATACCTGTGGTGCATTTCAGTTTTGCACAGTTTGCTGACCACCAGTATATAATATATAGCAGTACGGTACAGAAGGCCACTGCTCTACCTACCTCTGTGTCGTCAAGTATACTATCCATCCATACCTGTGGTACATTTCAGTTTTGCACAGTTTGCTGACCACCAGTATATAATATATAGCAGTACGGTACAGTAGGCCACTGTTCTACCTACCTCTGTGTCGTCAAGTATACTATCCATCCATACCTGTGGTGCATTTCAGTTTTTCACAGTTTGCTGACCACCAGTATATAGAGCCAGTTTGTGCAAGGAGAGATTGATTGCTTCTTTTTTGGTAGGGGCCCAAACCAACCAGTCATTTCAGTCACAGTCGTGTGGCAGACCTTGTCGCTGAAATGATGGGTTTGTTAAAGTGTGCATGTCCTGTTTATACAACATAAGGGTGGGTGGGAGGGCCAAGGACAATTCCATCTTGCACCTCTTTTTTTCTTTCATTTTTCTTTGCATCATGTGCTGTTTGGGGACTATTTTTGGAAGTGCCATCCTGTCTGACACTGCATTGCCACTCCTAGATGGGCCAGGTGTTTGTGTCAGCCACTTGGGTCGCTTAGCTTAGTCACACAGCTACCTCATTGCGCCTCTTTTTTTCTTTGCACATGTGCTGTTTGGGGACTATTTTTTTGAAGTGCCATCCTGTCTGTCCTAGATGGGCCAGGTGTTTGTGTCGGCCACTTGGGTCGCTTAGCTTAGTCACACAGCTACCTCATTGCGCCTCTTTTTTTCTTTGCATCATGTGCTGTTTGGGGACTATTTTTTTGAAGTGCCATCCTGTCTGACACTGCAGTGCCACTCCTAGTTGGGCCAGGTGTTTGCGTCGGCCACTTGGGTCGCTTAGCTTAGTCATCCAGAGACCTCGGTGCAAATTTTAGGACTAAAAATAATATTGTGAGGTGTGAGGTGTTCAGAATAGACTGGAAATTAATGGAAATTATGGTTATTGAGGTTAATAATACTATGGGATCAAAATGACCCCCACATTCTATGATTTAATCTGTTTTTGAGGGGTTTTTGTAAAAAGCACCCGAATCCAAAACACACCGGAATCCGACAAAAAAATTTCAGGGAGGTTTTGCCAAAACGCGTCCGAATCCAAAACACGGCCGCGGAACCGAATCCAAAACCAAAACACAAAACCCAAAAAATTTCCGGTGCACATCACTAGATTCGTCACTGGAATGACTGATGAGACAGGACACTACCACTGGTCTGATGCAGCACAACACAACAATACTGTAAGGGACTTGTGGTTGTTGTTGTTATTATTATTATTATTCGGCAGCAGTGGACATATAGCAGCAGCGTATATCGTCACTGGAATGACTGATGAGACAGGACACTACCACTGGTCTGATGCAGCACAACACAACAACACTTTATACAGCTACACTGGATATATGGCAGCAGAGAACACCAACACTGTGACTGGCTGGACTGATGCAGCACAATACACTGACTACACTGGACTGAACAGCACAACACAGCACCACTTTATACAGCTACACTGGCAGGAGAGGACACCAACACTTTGACTGGCTGGACTGATGCAGCACAATACATTGACTACACTGGACTGGACTGAGCAGCACAACACAGCACAAGACTTGCTACCCCACTTTCCCGCCCCCACACAGACACTGGATGACGGAGACACGTCCTCTCACTACACTGTCCGAGACTGGAGTGAAAATGGCCGCGACGCGCGGCTCCTTATATGGAATCCAAATCCCGCGAGAATCCGACAGCGGGATGATGACTTTTTGCCGCGTTCGGGTTTTCGAATCAGGCGGGACAACCCGAGCTGGGCTCGGAACCGAACTCGGAAGGCAAAGTCCGGTAGGGTTTGGTTCTCTGAGAACCGAACTCACTCATCTCTAATATATATATATGTTAGCTATTCTACCAGTTCTTTGCACGGGAGTTTCTGATTTTCACAGTTGTAAATATAAACGAGCGTTAAAATTTTTGTAAATCTATAAAGCTGTAAATTTGAGATGTCTTAATGTAAGTAAATATTAATCCATGGTTCTTGACATTACCTGAAGAACTCCCATAGCAGATACAGTACAAATGTGACAGGACCATTTTTGTATTTTATTAAAATCTACACACTGGAGGTGCAATCCAAATTTTGATCCGATTGTCCGTTTGGGCATTATCATTCACGCAACACAAGCCACGCATCGGTAATGATGCCATTATGTCAATCCCCTTTTCATCCAGTTAGGGGAGGTTTATTAAAATTCTCATTACGTAGTATTCTTATTTCCCACCTGAAGAATACCTATGTTAAATTTCAGCTTCCTAACATATCGGGAAGAAAGAGTATTAGTGAGGAATGAGTGAGTGAGTGAGTGAGGGAGTGAGTGAGGGAGTGAGTGAGTGAGAGTGAGTGAGTGAGTGAGTGAGTGAGTGAGTGAGTGAGGACTTTCGCATTTTTGTTGTTTATTAAATTCTACACACTGGAGGTATAATCCAAATTTTGATCCATTTGTCCGTTTTGGGCGTTATCGCTCACGCAACGCAAGCCATGCATCGGTAATGATGTCATTATGTCAACCCCCTTTTCATCCCCTTAGCGGAGGTTTATTAAAATTCTAATTACTTAATTTTACCATTTCTTACATGAAGAATACCTACGTTAAATTTAAGCTTCCTAAAATATTGAGAAGAGAACTAGCGATAAGTGAGTGAGTGAGTGAGTGAGTGCGTGAATGAGGGCTTTTGCATATATATATATATATATATATATACACACACACACACAATACTCGTCTTCCGATCTTTTCTCTTTCTGGCTGTCCGAAGTGCCGCATGTCTTCATACACCTGCCGCTGCCCTGCGGCATTGGAGCCCAGAAGCGTCCCCCATTGCCTGAACGATTGAGCCGTTCTGCACGACGGAACATCCACAAACTTCCCGCGGTTGGACTTTCTCAGCCCATTATCCAGTCCAGCAGCATCATTCACTTTTGAATGACAGAGACTTTCATCACGGGACGTCCACACCTGCCCGTGGTCTGTGTCTTTCTAACCGGGCGGCCACGCTCCATCTCCTATTGACGGGGACACATTGCCTTTAGCTATAAGACTTTCCATCTGACACTCGCTGCCACAGACCGACTGCAGCACGGCTTCCACGTTTAATTCTCCAATTGACGGTGACACCATGCTATAGGATTTAGGACATTTCATTTGACATTTCGCCACTGGTAATATCAGTATTATTTTTTTTTATTGCCTTTCAAGTTAATTCTTTATGATAGAATTATTTAATTATCATTTGCGCAGACTGGCTTATCCATACTCATATATGCTTATATGATAATCAGCACCTAATTATCAATACGTACCATGTTTGGAGGTTTTTGAGTATTAATTTTGGAGTCATTTTTCCAATCTGACTATACCTATATTTGCAGATGTATACTTGTATTGTTTACACCGACTCATAGCCTCACAGATTCTCTCTGTGCATCTGCTAAATTGCTAATTTTTTTTCCCTGGCTCATATCTTCATTTTAGATACTTATAGATACTCCCATCCCATACAAGAGTATCTGCTACATTGTAAAAAAAAAAAAATTTCCTGGCTCATATCTTCATTTCAGATACTTATAGATACTAGGGATGTGCACTTGAAATTTTTCGGGTTTTGTGTTTTGCTTTTGGGTTCGGTTCCGCGGCCGTGTTTTGGGTTCGAACGCGTTTTGGCAAAACCTCACCGAATTTTTTTTGTCGGATTCGGGTGTGTTTTGGATTCGAGTGTTTTTTTCAAAAAACCCTAAAAAACAGCTTAAATCATAGAATTTGGGGGTCATTTTGATCCCAAAGTATTATTAACCTCAAAAACCATAATTTCCACTCATTTTCAGTCTATTCTGAACACCTCACACCTCACAATATTATTTTTAGTCCTAAAATTTGCACCGAGGTCGCTGGATGACTAAGCTAAGCGACCCAAGTGGCCGACACAAACACCTGGCCCATCTAGGAGTGGTACTGCAGTGTCACGCAGGATGGCCCTTCCAAAAAACACTCCCCAAACAGCACATGACGCGAAGAAAAAAAGAGGCGCAATGAGGTAGCTGTGTGACTAAGCTCAACGACCCAAGTGGCCGACACAAACACCTGGCCCATCTAGGAGTGGCACTGCAGTGTCACGCAGGATGGCCCTTCCAAAAAACACTCCCCAAACAGCACATGACGCAAAGAAAAAAAGAGGCGCAATGAGGTAGCTGTGTGACTAAGCTCAACGACCCAAGTGGCCGACACAAACACCTGGCCCATCTAGGAGTGGCACTGCAGTGTCACGCAGGATGGCCCTTCCAAAAAACACTCCCCAAACAGCACATGACGCAAAGAAAAAAAGAGGCGCAATGAGGTAGCTGTGTGACTAAGCTCAGCGACCCAAGTGGCCGACACAAACACCTGGCCCATCTAGGAGTGGCACTGCAGTGTCACGCAGGATGGCCCTTCCAAAAAACACTCCCCAAACAGCACATGATGCAAAGAAAAAAAGAGGCGCAATGAGGTAGCTGTGTGACTAAGCTCAACGACCCAAGTGGCCGACACAAACACCTGGCCCATCTAGGAGTGGCACTGCAGTGTCACGCAGGATGGCCCTTCCAAAAAACACCCCCCAAACAGCACATGACGCAAAGAAAAAAAGAGGCGCAATGAGGTAGCTGTGTGAGTAAGCTAAGCGACCCTAGTGGCCGACACAAACACCTGGCCCATCTAGGAGTGGCACTGCAGTGTCACGCAGGCTGGCCCTTCAAAAAACTACTCCCCAAACAGCACATGACGCAAAGAAAAAAAGAGGCGCAATGAGGTAGCTGTGTGAGTAAGCTAAGCGACCCTAGTGGCCGACACAAACACCTGGCCCATCTAGGAGTGGCACTGCAGTGTCACGCAGGATGGCCCTTCAAAAAACACTCCCCAAACAGCACATGACGCAAAGAAGAAAAAAAAGAGGCGCAATGAGGTAGCTGTGTGAGTAAGCTAAGCGACCCTAGTGGCCGACACAAACACCTGGCCCATCTAGGAGTGGCACTGCAGTGTCACGCAGGATGGCCCTTCAAAAAAATACTCCCCAAACAGCACATGACGCAAAGAAAAATTAAAGAAAAAAGAGGTGCAAGATGGAATTGTCCTTGGGCCCTCCCACCCACCCTTATGTTGTATAAACAGGACATGCACACTTTAACCAACCCATCATTTCAGTGACAGGGTCTGCCACACGACTGTGACTGAAATGACGGGTTGGTTTGGACCCCCACCAAAAAAGAAGCAATTAATCTCTCCTTGCACAAACTGGCTCTAAAGAGGCAAGATGTCCACCTCATCATCATCCTCCGATATATCACCGTGTACATCCCCCTCCTCACAGATTATCAATTCGTCCCCACTGGAATCCACCATCTCAGCTCCCTGTGTACTTTGTGGAGGCAATTGCTGCTGGTCAATGTCTCCACGGAGGAATTGATTATAATTCATTTTAATGAACATCATCTTCTCCACATTTTCTGGAAGTAACCTCGTACGCCGATTGCTGACAAGGTGAGCGGCGGCACTAAACACTCTTTCGGAGTACACACTTGTGGGAGGGCAACTTAGGTAGAATAAAGCCAGTTTGTGCAAGGGCCTCCAAATTGCCTCTTTTTCCTGCCAGTATAAGTACGGACTGTCTGACGTGCCTACTTGGATGCGGTCACTCATATAATCCTCCACCATTCTTTCAATGGGGAGAGAATCATATGCAGTGCCAGTAGACGACATGTCCGTAATCGTTGGCAGGTCCATCAGTCCGGACCAGATGTCAGCATCAGCAGTCGCTCCAGACTGCCCTGCATCACCGCCAGCGGGTGGGCTCGGAATTCTGAGCCTTTTCCTCGCACCCCCAGTTGCGGGAGAATGTGAAGGAGGAGATGTTGACAGGTCGCGTTCCGCTTGACTTGACAATTTTCTCACCAGCAGGTCTTTGAACCCCAGCAGACTTGTGTCTGCCGGAAAGAGAGATCCAAGGTAGGTTTTAAATCTAGGATCGAGCACGGTGGCCAAAATGTAGTGCTCTGATTTCAACAGATTGACCACCCGTGAATCCTTGTTAAGCGAATTAAGGGCTCCATCCACAAGTCCCACATGCCTAGCGGAATCGCTCTGTGTTAGCTCCTCCTTCAATGTCTCCAGCTTCTTCTGCAAAAGCCTGATGAGGGGAATGACCTGACTCAGGCTGGCAGTGTCTGAACTGACTTCACGTGTGGCAAGTTCAAAAGGTTGCAGAACCTTGCACAACGCTGAAATCATTCTCCACTGCGCTTGAGACAGGTGCATTCCACCTCCTATATCGTGCTCAGTTGTATAGGCTTGAATGGCCTTTTGCTGCTCCTCCAACCTCTGAAGCATATAGAGGGTTGAATTCCACCTCGTTACCACTTCTTGCTTCAGATGATGGCAGGGCAGGTTCAGGCGTTTTTGGTGTTGCTCCAGTCTTCTGTACGTGGTGCCTGTACGCCGAAAGTGTCCCGCAATTCTTCTGGCCACCGACAGCATCTCTTGCACACCCCTCTCGTTTTTTAAATAATTCTGCACCACCAAATTCAAGGTATGTGCAAAACATGGGACGTGCTGGAATTTGCCCAGATTTAATGCACACACAATATTGCTGGCGTTGTCCGATGCCACAAATCCACAGGAGAGTCCAATTGGGGTAAGCCATTCCGCGATGATCTTCCTCAGTTGCCGTAAGAGGTTTTCAGCTGTGTGCGTATTCTGGAAACCGGTGATACAAAGCGTAGCCTGCCTAGGAAAGAGTTGGCGTTTGCGAGATGCTGCTACTGGTGCCGCCGCTGCTGTTCTTGCGGCGGGAGTCCATACATCTACCCAGTGGGCTGTCACAGTCATATAGTCCTGACCCTGCCCTGCTCCACTTGTCCACATGTCCGTGGTTAAGTGGACATTGGGTACAGCTGCATTTTTTAGGACACTTGTGACTCTTTTTCTGAGGTCTGTGTACATTTTCGGTATCGCCTGCCTAGAGAAATGGAACCTAGATGGTATTTGGTACCGGGGACACAGTACCTCCAACAAGTCTCTAGTTGGCTCTGCAGTAATGATGGATACCGGAACCACGTTTCTCACCACCCAGGATGCCAAGGCCTCAGTTATCCGCTTTGCAGCAGGATGACTGCTGTGATATTTCATCTTCCTCGCAAAGGACTGTTGGACAGTCAATTGCTTGGTGGAAGTAGTAAAAGTGGTCTTACGACTTCCCCTCTGGGATGACCATCGACTCCCAGCAGCAACAACAGCAGCGCCAGCAGCAGTAGGAGTTACACGCAAGGATGCATCGGAGGAATCCCAGGCAGGAGAGGACTCGTCAGAATTGCCAGTGACATGGCCTGCAGGACTATTGGCATTCCTGGGGAAGGAGGAAATTGACACTGAGGGAGTTGGTGGGGTGGTTTGCGTGAGCTTGGTTACAAGAGGAAGGGATTTACTGGTCAGTGGACTGCTTCCGCTGTCGCCCAAAGTTTTTGAACTTGTCACTGACTTATTATGAATGCGCTGCAGGTGACGTATAAGGGAGGATGTTCCGAGGTGGTTAACGTCCTTACCCCTACTTATTACAGCTTGACAAAGGCAACACACGGCTTGACAAATGTTGTCCGCATTTCTGTTGAAATACTTCCACACCGAAGAGCTGATTTTTTTGGTATTTTCACCAGGCATGTCAATGGCCATATTCCTCCCACGGACAACAGGTGTCTCCCCGGGTGCCTGACTTAAACAAACCACCTCACCATCAGAATCCTCCTTGTCAATTTCCTCCCCAGCGCCAGCAACACCCATATCCTCCTCATCCTGGTGTACTTCAACACTGACATCTTCAATCTGACTATCAGGAACTGGACTGCGGGTGCTCCTTCCAGCACTTGCAGGGGGCGTGCAAATGGTGGAAGGCGCATGCTCTTCACGTCCAGTGTTGGGAAGGTCAGGCATCGCAACTGACACAATTGGACTCTCCTTGTGGATTTGGGATTTCGAAGAACGCACAGTTCTTTGCTGTGCTTTTGCCAGCTTGAGTCTTTTCATTTTTCTAGCGAGAGGCTGAGTGCTTTCATCCTCATGTGAAGCTGAACCACTAGCCATGAACATAGGCCAGGGCCTCAGCCGTTCCTTGCCACTCCGTGTGGTAAATGGCATATTGGCAAGTTTACGCTTCTCCTCCGACAATTTTATTTTAGATTTTTGAGTCCTTTTTTTACTGATATTTGGTGTTTTGGATTTTACATGCTCTGTACTATGACATTGGGCATCGGCCTTGGCAGACGACGTTGATGGAATTTCATCGTCTCGGCCATGACTAGTGGCAGCAGCTTCAGCACGAGGTGGAAGTGGATCTTGATCTTTCCCTATTTTTGGAACCTCAACATTTTTGTTCTCCATATTTTAATAGGCACAACTAAAAGGCACCTCAGGTAAACAATGGAGATGGATGGATACTAGTATACTTATGGATGACGAGCGACTGCCGACACAGAGGTAGCTACAGCCGTGGACTACCGTACTGTGTCTGCTGCTAATATAGACTGGATGATAATGAGATAAAATTAAAATATATATATATATATCACACTAGTACTGCAGCCGGACAGGTATATATTATGTAATGACGGACCTGCTGGACACTGTCTGTCAGCACTGCAGACTCCTAAAGTAAGCTACTAGTATCAAGAAGATAGAAAAAAAAAACCACGGGTAGGTGGTATACAATTATGGATGGACGAGCGACTGCCGACACAGAGGTAGCTACAGCCGTGGACTACCGTACTGTGTCTGCTGCTAATATAGACTGGATGATAATGAGATAAAATTAAAATATATATATATATCACACTAGTACTGCAGCC
The DNA here is from genome assembly GCF_028390025.1 of Pseudophryne corroboree. NCBI lineage: Eukaryota > Metazoa > Chordata > Amphibia > Anura > Myobatrachidae > Pseudophryne > Pseudophryne corroboree. Next base: position 284,485,089 of record NC_086451.1, read on the forward strand.
GGACAGGTATATATTATGTAATGACGGACCTGCTGGACACTGTCTGTCAGCACTGCAGACTCCTAAAGTAAGCTACTAGTATCAAGAAGATAGAAAGAAAAAAAACACGGGTAGGTGGTATACAATTATGGATGGACGAGCGACTGCCGACACAGAGGTAGCTACAGCCGTGGACTACCGTACTGTGTCTGCTGCTAATATAGACTGGATGATAATGAGATAAAATTAAAAATATATATATATATATATATCACACTAGTACTGCAGCCGGACAGGTATATATTATGTAATGACGGACCTGCTGGACACTGTCTGTCAGCACTGCAGACTCCTAAAGTAAGCTACTAGTATCAAGAAGATAGAAGAAAAAAAAACCACGGGTAGGTGGTATACAATTATGGATGGACGAGCGACTGCCGACACAGAGGTAGCTACAGCCGTGGACTACCGTACTGTGTCTGCTGCTAATATAGACTGGATGATAATGAGATAAAATTAAAATATATATATATATCACACTAGTACTGCAGCCGGACAGGTATATATTATGTAATGACGGACCTGCTGGACACTGTCTGCAGAATGCGTTTATAAAAACACCACACGACGAGTGTTTAACTTTTTCAGGCAGACAATCACAATATACTGGTGGTCAGCAGACAATCACAATATACTGGTGGTCAGTGGTCACTGGTCAGTCACACTGGCAGTGGCACTCTGGCAGCAAAAGTGTGCACTGTACTTAAAATATGTACTCCTGCTATAACTGCTCCCCAGTCTCCCCCACAATTAAGCTGTGTGAGCAGTGAGCACTCAGCACAGTCAGATAATGATATACAGTATTACATATGATGCAGCACACTGGGCTGAGCACAGATATGGTATGTGACTGTGTCACACTGTGTATCATTTTTTTTCAGGCAGAGAACGGATTAATTAAACTGGTGGTGGTCACTGGTCACTGGTCACACTATCAGCAAGTAGTACTCCGTCCTAAGCAGACAATCACAATATACTGGTGGTCAGTGTGGTCACTGGTCAGTCACACTGGCAGTGTGGCACTCTGGCAGCAAAAGTGTGCACTGTACTTAAAATATATTATTTATGTACTCCTGCTCTAACTGCTCCCCAGTCTCTCCCACAATTAAGCTGTGTGAGCAGTGAGCACTCAGCACAGTCAGATATACAGTATTACATATGATGATGCAGCACACTGAGGCTGAGCACAGATATGGTATGTGACTGTGTCACACTGTGTATCATTTTTTTTCAGGCAGAGAACGGATTAATTAAACTGGTGGTCAATGGTCACTGGTCACACTATCAGCAAGTAGTAGTACTCCAGTCCTAATATGCTCCCCAAAATTAGTAAATAGTGTCTCTAACTCTCTACTCTCTTCTCTATAAACGGAGAGGACGCCAGCCACGTCCTCTCCCTATCAATCTCAATGCACGTGTGAAAATGGCGGCGACGCGCGGCTCCTTATATAGAATCCGAGTCTCGTGATAGAATCCGAGCCTCGCGAGAATCCGACAGCGGGATGATGACGTTCGGGCGCGCTCGGGTTAACCGAGCAAGGCGGGAGGATCCAAGCCTGCTCGGCCCCGTGTAAAAAAAGCTGAAGTTCGGCGGGTTCGGATTCCGAGAAACCGAACCCGCTCATCACTAATAGATACTCCCATCCCATACAAGAGTATCACTGTTGTGAAAACCTTAAAGTGCATAATAGCATAGGCTTACAGCTATCATCTGTTGCATTCGTTATACTGTTATTTTCCCCTTTTGGGCTCATATCTCTTATTCTAGACACCTGTTAGACTTTCATATCTGGCGCTCCATATTTATCTAACCAGCTGACTAAAGAACGTTACAACATTCGGAAGTAATTGACAACTGTTAATATCAACGATATTTGATACTTTATTGACTTATCAAATTGGTTATTAGCCTCTTTCACTCTTTTCAATCTGTATCTATTTTTCGTGGACTCTCACCATTGATTCAGGGATTATCCCTGTCTAACATTGGCAGCAGATCCATCTCATCTCCGTTGTCCTCTCCGCTTATGCTGTAAAATTCGTGAACTCTCATCAGTGATTCCAGAGCATCCGATTAGCGTTTATCCTTTCTCTTTACTATCATACCACACTGGTAACGCCCAAAACCATCCGATCTTGGAAGCTAATCAGTGTTGGGCTGGGTCAGTACTCAAGTGGGCGACTCTTGAGGAAGACCCAGTTTAGTAGAGTGCAGTCCGGTTCATCACGCTCAGAGTCTAACACTGACAGCAGATTCACTCTGCTATCTTTTTTCCAACTGTTCTTTGTTCTTTTCTCTCATGACAGCCGGTTATATCACGCTCGTTTGCCTATATATACTCTAATCCCTATCAGGTGTTACATTCACATGCTAACGCAGGGCTTATAATATTTTATGGTGTCTTAATTGTTTTCAATTTATCCTGTGTTAACTCTTCATGACACTGTGACTGGACTTCGGCAGCCGGAATTAATATCATGCTAATATTAGCGTTTGATTGTTACTAATTGTATCTCAGTCTCTCTTGTGATCTATTTAGTACCAGCAATTTATTGCTACTTTGTTCATTATAATCTTCATTGACCACTGACTTTTTTTTATCTTTGTGTCATTAATAAAAGTTAAATTTTATATCTATTTTGATATTTCATACATTAGTTTAAGTTAAGAGTGCGCCCACAAAAGAGTCTCTTTTTTTCTCCTTTTTGCTGTCTCAAGTTGTTATATTGACTCAGGGTGCACCACCAAATAAAGATTAGAGAACAGGGTTTTCTTTCTATCTTTCTATTTTGGTTATTACATTGATATTTGATACCTATTACACACCGGTGCGGTATTCCCCCAAATATATATATATATATATATATACACACACACACACACACACACACACACACACACACACACACACACAATACTAGCTGAATACCCGTGCTTCACTACGGAATTTAAACAATAATGGCAATCTTTGTCCAGCCGCACCTCTTGGCTTCCCCGGATTCATGCTGTCCAAATGCTGGTGCTAAGGAGAATAATCCGCCTCCTTCTCTGCCCGTCCCGCCTCGGATGGTGCCCTGCTCAATGCTGTAAATGCTGGGACGACAGGCCGCTGTATGTTAAATATGTTAGGTTTGCAGGCTGACTCTATGTCAAAGGGCCCTAGGTATCCTTGCTTAGCTTCGACACTAAAGTATGCCTCTGCCCCCACCCATGTGTGGCTGTGCCCCTATCCTTGTGTGCATCTGCCCTTACCCGCAGGTGCCTCTGCTCCTACCCGTATGCCTATGCCCATACCCATTGTGCCTCTGCCCCTACCTGTATGTGTGCCTGTATCCTTACCTGTGGGTGCCTCTGCCCCTTTCCGATACTGTGTGCCTATGCCCATACACGTGTGTGCCACTATTCATAACTGTGGGTGCCTCTGCCCCTAACTGTGGGTGCCTCTGCCCCTACTCGTGTGTGCATCTGCCCTTACCCATAGGTGCCTCTGCTCCTACCCATATGCCTATGCCCATACCCATGTGTGCCTCTGCCCCTACCCATGTATGCCTCCATCCTTACCTGTGGGTGGCTATGCCCCTACCCGTGTGTGCCTCTGGCCCTACCCATGTGTGTCTCTATTCTTACCTGTGGGTGCCTCTGCCCCTACCCGTGTGTGTCTCTACCCCTACCTGTGTGTGCCTCTGCCCCTACCTTCTGCCCTACCTGTGTGACTCTGTCCCCACCCATGTGTGCCTCTGCCCCTACCCGTGTGTGCATCTATCCTTATCCGTGGGTGCCTCTTCCCTTACCTGTGTGTGCCTCTGCCCTTACCCGTGGGTGCTTCTGTCCTCTACCCCTACCTGTGGGAGCCTCTGCCCCTACCTTCTGCCCTACCTGTGTGACTCTGTCCCTACCCATGTGTGCCTCTGCCCCTACCCGTGTGTGCATCTATCCTTATCCGTGGGTGCCTCTGCCCTTACCCGTGGGTGCTTCTGTCCTTACACGTGGGTGCCTCTGCCCCTACCCATGTGTGCCTCTGTGTAAATTACTCCAGGCATTCCAGAGTTATGCTAAAAACTATGGATTTTTACATGTCACCCCTTCCCACCCCCACCCCTAGGGGTGCTAGGGGTTTCTTACCCCCACAGTATTTTTTCCAGAGTGTAATTCATATGTGTACAAAGTTTGGTTTAAATTGCTCTAGGCATTCCAGAGTTATGTTGAAAAGTATGAATTTTTACATGTCACCCCCCTCCTCCCCCACACCCATAGGGGTGCTAGAGGTGCCTTACCCCAACAGTATCTTTCTCCAGATTGTACCAAGTTTGGTGCAAATTGTTCCAGGCACTCTAGAGTTATGCTGGAACAATCACACATACACACAAACACACATGCGTATATATATAAATATATATATATATAGAGAGAGAGAGAGAGGGATAAATATCGGGAGCACTCACCAGTCTTCATGAGCCATTTTTATTAGTAACATCAGGAAATCAGCATAGGGGTATCAACGTTTTGGTCCCATGTGGGGACCTTTGTCAAGATCACAAACCGGTGTGAGTAACCCACATTTATACCCATATAGCCCTCCCCCTCATTAAATGACAAGGAACACCTGTGTTATAATCAGAAGTGGACAAAAAGTGCTGAATATATCAGCACAAGCATCACTTATCAATCACAAAACAACATATATAGACATACACCACAATTACATTAAAATCAGTGTGTATAACTCACAGTAATATGCTTAAGCAACACAGCAGAGCGGTTTGCGTTCCACTGCGCCGCACTTCCGGTATTTGGAACGCATCTTCCGGTCACATGACCGGAAGTGCGTGGTAATACAAGGCAAAGCATCAAAACATCGTCCCCATGGCAACCCGATCTTTCCAATGCACATAGGACAATTTAATGCCACAATATTAATCTTCCAATACCACAAATACATACATAGATACCTGTAATATGTTAGGTAACATTCTATATTGTATTATAATATCACGCTAGCCTAATAATATACTGTGAGTACACAATCAATGGAGTGCTTTATACCAGATATCTGCATGCGTCAGTGCACAGATAATCCTCCCAAAGAGAAAATACATATGCATAAGTGCACAGTATATGAGTGCATATATGTGTGCATGCACACAAATGCGCACACCTACATACACCCCCCCCACACCAGTATGCACAAAATTGCATATGTATAGATTAGTATTTAAATTTAAACTTCAAAACATGTATCCCAACTAATTTGACTATCATCTAACCATTATTCAATCCCAACTGATGGGGCCGGACACAGACCACAATCCAGACCACAGACCAAAAAGAAAAAAAATATAAAAATAAATAAAAATTCAGCAAACGCAGATCAATCACATTAATCCAAAAAAATGCCATAATGTATGCCCTCATACGTCATACTTCTCCCAATTGTAGGGATATTCTTTATACGAAAGCCTCTTGGCAGTTGTTTTTTACGATAATAATCAGAGAGAAACTGCCCATGCAGCAGCAGGTCCACTTCCTTTTTTTGTAAATTTGGCAATTTATGATATAGGTCAAGCGCACTTTCAGCTGGTAGACGTTCAAAATCACCAAACTCAGATAGAACCCGATTAGCGTCATTATCAGTCAAAGCCAGCAACTCATGTTCAGCTGAGAATAACAGCTCAGGCTCTCCATATAGTCAAAGTACCAAAACTACAGGGGAAAAAGGCGTGCAATCAACGTTACTGCTAATGATCTAATAGACTGTCTATGTCACTTAGTAGAAAAAATTAGAAAAATGGAAAAACCATAAAAAATACAAACACAAAAAAAATGGAAAAAACTATCAAAAAACTTAGAGAAATTATTTAAATCATATGTCTGTGTTTCTCTGTCCACATCCACAGTGAGCTATTAATCTGGAGTCTCACCATAATCCATCCATCAGAGTATAAGAACAAATTGCATTTAAAAAGATCAATCCTTGCAGCTTGGTGCCGGACAATAGGTAGCAAAGCACTTGCTACCATAAATATTTTTGTACGTATGTATGTATTTGTGGTATTGGAAGATTAATATTGTGGCATTAAAGTGTCCTATGTGCATTGGAAAGATCGGATTGCCATGGGGACGATGTTTTGATGCTTTGCCTTGTATTACCACGCACTTCCGGTCATGTGACCGGAAGATGCGTTCCAAATACCGGAAGTGCGGCGCAGTGGAACGCAAACCGCTCTGCTGTGTTGCTTAAGCATATTACTGTGAGTTATACACACTGATTTTAATGTAATTGTGGTGTATGTCTATATATGTTGTTTTGTGATTGATAAGTGATGCTTGTGCTGATATATTCAGCACTTTTTGTCCACTTCTGATTATAACACAGGTGTTCCTTGTCATTTAATGAGGGGGAGGGCTATATTGGTATAAATGTGGGTTACTCACACTGGTTTGTGATCTTGACAAAGGTCCCCACATGGGACCGAAACGTTGATACCCCTATGGTGATTTCCTGATGTTACTAATAAAAAAGTCTTATGAAGACTGGTGAGTGCTCCCGATATTTATCTCTATACTAGGTGATTCATCGCGCCCTACGGGCGCTCTTCACACCGTCGTAAGGGGCTACGCCCCCGTAATCTCTACTGAAAATTGACGGTGTAGAATAGTAGTTGTATATTTTGTATTGGTGGAATGGGAATTTAGTTTGTGGGTAAATGTAGTATGCCAAAAGGGAATGTGATGATGAATGGGGTGCAGGGTCTTGTGAGTGGGTGAACAGAGGTTATTGAGGCTTATGGTGAGGGTGTATGTGATAGTTTGTATAGGGTTTTTATGTGGAGTCTGGAGCCTGTTGAAGGGAGAGTGGTGGGTGGAGTGGTGGTTGTGAGCGGTAATTGGTGTGGGCTGTGGATGATGAGGCAGGATTGTGGATGGGTGCCGTTGGGTGTGTATGCTTGGGGCTAGCAGTGATGCATGGCGTAGGGAACAGGAGACTTAGGATTTGGTGGAGTAGTGGGTGTGGGGTCCAAGGGGATGGTGGAGGGTGTTGTAAGGTGTCATGGGTGGTTGAGTGACACATGGCCACTGTGGGTGGATATTGGGGGTGAGGTGTGTGTAGGGGAGGGGGTAAGTGGATGTGGAAGGCTGTGTAGAAATGTGTGGGGTGTTGGCGGGGTGGTGTATTAGTGTTAGATGGGTGGTAGGTATGGTGTAGATTTGTGGGGGGGTGTTCTAGTGCGGTGAGGGTTGGCCAGGTGGTTGTGTTGTGTGTGGGGAAGAGTGTGGTGCAGGTGTGTAGCGATGCAGTAGTTGTGTTATGATGTAGGGATTGACAGCTTTTGGGGGTGGATGGTGTTGAAGATGGTGCGTGTGGAGGATGTTTGGTTGTAAAAGTGGCCTGTGGCTGGGTTCTTGGTTTGCAGGTGTGTAAAATGTGGTCTGAACATGGTTCCTACTGGTGGAGGGTTGACTGAGGGGCCTTTGGAAATGGGGTAGGGGAATGGAAGTGGTGTGTGTTGACTGCAAAATGTGTGGTGGAAGGTAGGTTGACAGAGGGTGCAGCGTATGGCAGAGGTGGTAGGTGCTGGTAGGTGGGGGATGGGCAGGGCCATGGGTTGTATGTATTATTGTTTGCTTGGTGTTGTGATGGATTGGGTAGGGTGGTGAAGGTGTTGTGGATGGTGGAGTGCAGTTTGGTAGGGGTAGGGGGATTGTGCTAGGTGAGGGAAAGATGGTGTGGGTGGTGGATGTCCGGCTGTAGACAGGGGTGTGGATGTTGTCCAGTGTGTGTATATGTTGTGCCCTAGGGGTGAGTGGCCATGGCTGGTTGAGGTTTACCTGTGTTGTGTGTTATTTTTGGGGAGGGTATTGTGAGGTGTGCTGTGGTGGTGTTTTTGGGTGATTGGTGTGTGGAGGTGGTGAAAGTTTTGTTGAAAATGGAGTGGTGGAGGGGTGGTGTATTTGTGAAAGGTGTTTGCTAGGTATGGGGCAACTGTGTTTGGGAGGTGGGCTTGTGAGGTGGTGTTGGAGAGGCAGGTGCATTGTTGTTGCCGGTGTGGTTTAGTGAGGTGGAGTTGTGTTAACGTGTGGCTGTGGGACTGCAATGTAGGTTGTGACAGCTTGTGGGGAGAGATGGTGGTGAAGGTTGTGCGTGTGGTGTCCGTGTGGTTATTGAAGGGGAAATGTGGATGGGGTTGTTATTGTAGAGGTGCAGTGCAAAATGGGCTATGTACCTGTTGTCAGTGGTGGTGGGTGTCCTGTGTGGAGGATGAGAATGTTTGAGACTGAATGGAGGTAGTGTGTGTGTGTGTGTGTGTGTGTGTGTGTGTGTGTGTGTGTGTGTGTGTGTGTGTGTGTGTGTGTGTGTGTGTAAGGTTTGGTGTATGGTGATGGGGGTGTTGGGTATGGTCGCGGGGGTGCATAGGTGCTGTAGTTGGGTAAAGTTAGGTGGATTAGGGCTACGGACATAGTTATGTGAGCTGTTTAGTGATGTGCTGTGATAGGGTTTGTTGAGGTTGGCAAAAGTGGTGTTGTTTTGGTAGTGGTGGTAGGGAGGGTTAAGTGGATTGTTTGGAGTGGGGATGTAATTGTGTGGGTAGTGGTTATTGGGAAGCGTTGCAGAAGGTAGATGGGTAATGTATAGTTGGTGTGGGCTTGGGGGGAGGGATGGGTGAGCAGGCAGGAGGTGTTAAAGTTGTAGGAGTTGTGGCTGTGTGGGCCAGGGGGATGGGTGACTGTGTGTGAAGGTGGCATTGGGGTGTGGTTTAACATGGGTTATGTGGGTGGATGATGGGCGTTTGGGTTGTATGTATTATTGTTTGGTTGTTGATGTGATGGATTGGGTCGGGTGGTGAAGGTGGTGTGGATGGTGGAGTGGTGTTTGGCAGGGGTAGGGTGAGGGCAAGATGCTATGGGTCGTGGATGTCCAGGTGTGGTCAGGGTTGTGGATGGTGTCCGGTGTCTGTATATGTTGTGTCCTAGGGGTGAGTGATCATGGGTGGGTGAGGTTTACATGTGCTCTGTGTTATTTTGGGGTAGGGTATTGTGAGGTTTGGTGTGGGCAGTGGTGGTGTTTTTGTGTGAGTGGGGTGTGGCGATTGGTAAAGTTGTGTTGTGGAAAATGGGTTGGTGGAGGGGTGGTGTACTTGTGAAAGGTGTGTGTTAGGTATGGGGGTAGTGTGTTTGGGTGGTGGGCTTGCGAGGTGCTGTGGGTGTTGGAGAGGCAGAGGCATTGTTGTTGCTGGTGTGGTTTAGTGAGGTGGAGTTGTGTTAACGTGTGGCTGTGGGAGTGCGATGTAGGTTGTGACAGCTTGTGGGGAGGGATGGTGGTGAAGGTTGTGTTTGGGGTGTGTTTGTGGTTATAGAAGGGGACATGTGGATGGGTTTGCTATTGTAGAGGTGTAGTGTAAAATGGCCTATGTAGGTGTGTAGTCAGTGGTGGCGTTTGTCCTGTGTGGAGGCTGTGAATGTTTGAAACTGAATGGAGTTTGTGTGTGTGTGTGTGTGTGTGTGTGTGTGTGTGTGTGTGTGTGTGTGTGTGTGTGTGTGTGTGTGTGTGTGTGTGTTTTGGAGTATGGTGGGGTTTAAATGTAGTTTTTGTGTATGGTAGAGGGGGTGCATAGGTGCTGTACTTGTGTAAATGTTGGTGGATTAGGGGTAGGGGCATAGTAGGTATGAGTTGTGTTTTGTGGTGTCTTGTGATCGGGATTGCGCAGGGTGAGGAAAGTTGTGTGGTTTTTGGAGTGGTGGTAAGAGGGGTTAAGTGGATTATTAGAAGTGGGGCTGTAATTATGTGGGTAGTGCATGTGGTTGCTTGTAGGGTAGACGGGTAGTGTTATGGGGTAACTGTTGTTGTGATGGTTTGACCTAATGCGTGTTTAGGCTCAGAGTGTGTACATGGTGGGTGTTGTATTTATTGCATGCTGCATTGTGGAGGGGGGTGAAGGAACAGTGTTTGGTGGTTGTTTTTTTTGGAAGGGGTACATAGATTGTGCAGGGTGTAGAGAAAATGGTGTGGTTGATGGGTGACCAGAGTGTAGCTGGACGGTGGATGTAGTCTGGCCAGTGTATGAGTTGGCTTAAAGGTGAGGGGTGGGTGAGGTGTTAGGAGGTGTAGTAGTTGGTGGAGTTGTACGTGTGGGCTGTAGTGTGAGTTTGTTGGAAGGTGGCATGGCTGTGGGTTTTCTGCATAGGGTGCTTTGTGTAGGGTATTGTGGTGTGTGGCTGGGAGGTTGGGTGGGGGGAGAGCTGCAATTGGCATATTGGTGCTTGTAGGTGAGACGGGTACTGTTGTGGGCCAATTGTTGTTGTGATGGTTTGACAGAATCCATAGGCTGTGTAGAGAGGGAGGTGGGTGTGCGATAGGGGTAGGGTGGTGTTGGGCTGGATTGTGGCGGGTGTGGAAGGGAATGTGGGTGGAGGAGTGTTATTTTGGAGGGGTACGTGGTTTTGTGTGTGTGGGTTAATAAAAAGTGTTGGGTAGTGATGTATGGTGGTTGGGTAATAGCGTGGGGGTGGGTAGCTGCCTTTATATGTATTGGTCTAGGGGTGAGGGATGGGGGTGGTGACAGGACGTGCAGTGTGTGATGGAGTTGTGGTTGTGGGTATTAGGGGGATGGAGTTGGAGGTGTGCATGGGTGGAGTGTGTCGACATGTGATGGATGGGTGGATGGTGGTGGGTTTTGTAGGGGTTCGTGTGTGTGTGTGCATAGAAGGGGGGGGGCAGTTGTTGAATTTAGAGTGTTTTTTTGGTTGTGGGGGGGAAAGCTGGATGTGTGGTGTATTTGTGGTGGGTGCTTGGCAGGTATGGGGTTACGGTGGGTGTGGGATGGGCTTAGGGTGTGTGGGGTGTGTAGGAGAGGTGTTTGGGTGGGTGTGAGTGTTGGTGTAAGGTGTGTGTGTGTGCTTTGAGTATGTTATCGTGGTGTGAGGGTAATGGCGGCAGGTGTGAAAGTTGGTGGGTGGTGGTGTTGTAGAGATGGGGAAGGTGTTTTGTCTGTAGTTGGAGGGGGTGTAGGGTGCGTGCGTGTTGTTAGGAGTGTGCAGACAGAGAGAGAGTGTGTGTGTGTGTGTGTGTGTGTGTGTGTGTGTGTAAGGTAGGAGGAGGCCATGGTATATGTGGCAGCACTTGTCCCCCCCCCCCCCCCCCCTTCACATGAGTGCCCTGTGAGTGGAGTTTTGGGCAAAAGGGAGGCATGCACATGTATGCACATCGGGGGATGGGTGATAGGGGCGGCCGGGCATCTATTACTGTGTGTGTGCCTAGTTGGTGGCTGTGCAGGTGTGTGGTGCTGGGAGGGGAGTGAATTGGTGTATGTGGAGCTGGAGGCAGGAGTGGGGAGAGACGTGTCGCCGGTACAGAGAGTGCGGCGTAAGCTTGCATAACTACATCCAAGTCAAGTATAACTCACTTTGACACAGACTCCGTTGTGCTGACGGCGTCCCTTGGTAGTGTGGACCGGGGGCGGGTGGATGAGAGAGGTGGTGCGGTGGTTGCGTGGAGGTCGGGAGCAGTCTGTGCGTCCATGGTGCGCACGGCGTGTTCCCGTTAGAGTGTGTAGGCGGCGCAGCTGCAAGGCGAGAGATGGATTGTGCGGAGGGTGGCTTAGCGGCGGTGCGGGCTGCGGCTGTCTGGCCGTGCGTGGTGTGGACGGTGTGTCCCGTTGGTGGTGGTGGGTTTGTGTGGCTGACGGGAGGGGGTGGTGTTGCCTGCGGCTGTCTGGGCGGCCGTGGTGCGGACAGCGGGGCCGTGCAGCGTGTCTGGATGTGGGAGGTGTTGCTGGGGTTGTGCGGGTGGGCTCGGTGCTGTGGGCTTAGGTTTCCCAGTGTGTGTGCTGGTCCGTTAAGCGGACGTGGGGTCCGGGGTTGGCAGGGGCGTCAGTGACTGCAATTTGGAGCTGGTGCAGGGGTTTTGCGAAGGGTGGGTTTGGGGGTGTGGGTGAATCAAGGGAGGGCTCCATGGTGTGGTGGGTCCGTTCCTTGGTGGCTTCTGTGTGGGGCTGGTGGGTGGATTCAATGGCTGCTGCTCCCATTCTGCTAAGTGGTGTGCTGGGACTGTCAGGAGTTGCTAACTCCACCCAGCGTTAGAAAGCCAGCCACAGAGTCACAGGGCTAATATATAGGAGATTTGAATGGACTGGTCCAGGTGACACATGTCTATATGGATACTACCCCAGCAGAAGATATACAAGGCTAGAGTGTGGACTGTACAAGAATATATATATATACATATATACACACACACACACACACACACACACACACACACACACACACACACATACAGGTTGAGTATCCCATATCCAAATATTCTGAAATACGGAATTTTTTGAGTGAGATAGTGAAACCTTTGTTTTCTGATGGCTCAATGGGCCTAATTCTGAGTTGATCGCAGCAGCAAATATGTTAGAAGTTGGGCAAAACCATGTGCACTGCAGGGGGGACAGATATAACATGTGCAGAGAGAGTTAGATTTGGGTGGGGTGTATTCAAACTGAAATCTAAATTGCAGTGTAAAAATAAAGCAGCCAGTATTTACCCCGCACAGAAACATTGTACACAAACTTTGCTTAATACACAAATTTATAAAAAATATTGTAATAAATGACCTTCAGGTTGTGTGTATAAGGTGTATATGAAACATAAATGAATTGTGTGAATGTACACAGACTTTGTTTAATGCACAAAGTTATTAAAAATATTGTCTAAAATAACATTCAGGCTGTGTGTATAAGGTGTATATGAAACAAATGCATTCTGTGCTTAGAGTTAGGTCCCATTGCCATGATATCTGATTATGGTATGCATTTATTCCAAAATACGGAAAAATCCGATATCCAAAATACTTCTGGTCCCAAGCATTTTGGATAAGCCGGGATACTCCAGCTGTATATATATATATATATATATATATATATATAATAGCGCAAAGTATATACACACACACATTTATAGCAAACTGCAAGGAAATGGATTTGGACACAAATCCTCTATATACCACATTCATGTACTTAACTTGAGAACTTGCTGTTATTCAGTAACAATACACTTTATTAAATAAAAATTTTTAATATACTGCCACATCCGGTTTCATTATAGTCAAACACCCATTTTTTCACAAAGTATAAGGTAAGCTTTAAAAGGTTAGAATTCTCTAGTTTAGCATTCTCTAGCTTTCTATGCAAGGGCAGATACTGTAGCTCAATGAATAGAGTGTCTAACTGCAATGCCACAGGCAATGGGTTCGAATCCCAAGTATGTCAGCATCTTGAAAATTTAATAAAGGACAGTGTGACTGAATAACAAAGAGCTATCAAGTAAAGTACATGAATGTTGTAAAGGTATTAGCAACAGAAGGGCTGGGGGTAGGAGACAGTGGCAATCAGGAGTTGCTGGGCTTCAAAAAGAGGGTAAGCTGCAAGTGAAAGTACTTAAAATAGATCATTGACAAGTGCCGCCAACAGCGCCACCCTGCCTTGCAGCGCTATGTGTTGTGGCACACTCCGCACACACCTAGTTACAGTCCTGCTGTGAATCTCCTACTCCACCACATTCCAAGATTGCTCTATTGCAGAGGTTCTCAAACGTGGTCCTCAAGGCACCCCAAAGGTCTAGGTTTTAAGTATATCCATGCTTGGCCACAGTAGACTTAATTAGCACCTCAGTCAATTTATTTTAACCATCTGTGCTGAGCCATGGAAATACCTAAAAGCTGCACTGTTGGGGTGCCTTGAGGACCGCGTTTGAGAACCTCTGCTCTATTGGATTAAGATCTGGTGACCGTGTAGGCTAATGGAGTGCTGTACACTGAACTCATTGTCATGTGGAAATAGCTTGAGATGACATGTGCTGAAACAGCATGTTTTCATTAGAAGGGTACTTTGGCCATAAAGGAATGCACATAGGGCATGAATCAAAATTGCATGCAAAGCAAAAAAGCACACAATTGGACAAAACCATATTGCACTGCAGGTGGGGCTGATATAACATGTGCAGAGAGATTTAGATTTGGGTGGTGTGTGTTTAAACCAAACTCTAAACTGCAGTGTAAAATATAAAGCTGTATAGCATTTGTGGCCTACATGCTAAAGCAGCGAGTATCTACCCTGCACAGAAAAAATATAATCCACCCAGTAAATTTAGGGAAGTAGCCATAATGGGGACAGGGTCTATTGAGGCAGGTGGGTTTGTAGAGGGTGGGGACAGGATCCCTCCTTATAGGGCCTGATTCTGAGTTGGATGCAGTTGCGGCCTCCCTTGTGTCTTTGTTGCAGTTGCGTTTGCCGATATAATGCCTTCACTGGTGTGCATCCATGCATTCGACTATGCAAGAACTGACATGTCCACTTTCAGTGTCTACAGAGATGTTGGAATCATTCTTTGTACGTATCTAGACACCAACACTGGTCGCACCACTGAAACTTTTACCAGTCTATGCTAAGTGCAGAACATTTATCTGAGTATGACCTTCAATGTGAACATTCCAGCATCACTATAATCACCATTCCCATACTATGTTACATCTATCTATGTATGTAACAGGTATAAACGAGTTGTAATGTCGATACAGATGCAGGTGTCGTTGGACGTACCTGGATCCCTTGCCCAGAATCACCTCGGGAACCGGATCTTACTACTGGAACCCTAGGCAGAGGAACGAGGAACCCCAACCCCACAGGATCCAACACAATAGTCACCACACATTAGTATGGTGAAGTAAGGATTTATTAAACTGCTATTAGATGATCACCTCTGTAGGTATAATTAGATTAAGGTTTCTTATAAGGCAAGAAAAGGGTTAATTTGTTCAACAGCTTATACACTCACGTTAAATGACAGTTATAACATTTTCGTAACCAGATGTACATGGTAGAATGATCACAAAACAAAGAATATAAATACTGTTTGAAAGAACTTGTACTTCCAGATAGGACGGTAATATCATTACCGTCCACCAGGTGGCGGTGTAAAAAAAAAGGTTCCTATGGCTCAGTCTCTATACTTGGAGCTCTATTCCGTACTAGAAAGTCAATGTCCCCAAGAGAGAAGGTTCCTTTAGTACTAAATGGCCATAAATGCAGTAATTATCCACAATAGGTGACCTAAGCATATAACATGAGGTGGTTTGTGGCAAGCAGGAGTCAATGATGCAGTTTCCTCAGTTAGCTAAGTAAACATATGTGCATGGCCTCTATAGCAATACACAATAGTTCGGTTTTATAAGCATGAAGAAGCAGGTTCGAGTTCAGAAACAAGCAGAAAGCTGTTTAAGCACCATTTTGATGCCATTCCAATCCCACTATTTTTACTCCTTTTGTCAAAGACCCTAACGCAAAATTATTTCATTCATAATGGTCAGTATTTCATTCAGACAACAGGGTATGCGATGGGGTCCTCAGTGGCCCCATCGTTCGCCAATGTCTATATGTTCCAGCAGGAAGATGGGTTCTTTTTTTCATCTTCCGATACAGTGATTAAAAAATGTTGCTATATACACGGTATATAGACGACCTGCTGATTATATGGCCTGGGACAGAGGAGGAATTAATCACACTTATCGATCACGTCAATAGAGAGGATTCCCCCATTAAGTTCACGTACCAAATAAGCACAACAAGCATTAACTACTTGGACGTCACCATTGAGATCAAACAGAATCAAATACACACTAAGCTTTTTTCAAAGCCCACAGATCGCAATACGCTGCTCCACCATAGTAGCTGTCACCCCCCTGCACTAATACGTGGGTTACCCAGATCACAAATGCTAAGGGCAGTCCGTATTTCGAGCGATCAAACCACTCTGGCAACAACGCTGGAGCAGATGATCCAAAAATTTGCACATAGAGGTTATAAACTACGTGACTTAATGAACACTAAGCATGAAGTACTAAAGATCCCTAGAGAACAGCTGCTATACAACATGCCTAGACAACCATTGAAATCACGGATCACTTTTGTGACCCAGTATACGACTGCCAGCAAAGTCATTCCACGTGCAACAAAAGGTCTGTGGCCTATTGTTTCTGGCGACAAGGAGCTACCCTGCTTCACAAATACTTCCCTGATGCCCAGCTACAAACGGGGACCCTACATAAGGGACATTTTGGTGAAAACAAACATTACTTCAACTTCACATGCTCCCTCTACACAAGTGAAAAAACCAGGGTGCTATAAGTGTGCATCATGCACGACATGTAAATATTTAGAAACTGGCCACAACTTCAATAATCCACATACAGGTCAGCAATACAAAATCCGACATGTGCTGACGTGCACCACATCATTTATAGTTTACATTATTATTTGCCCATGTGGCTTACTCTATGTGGGACAGACCATCAGAAATCTCAGGGATCGTATGGCTTTACATCGATCGGCCATTAAAGCATCACTCGAAGGCAAACCGGTAGACCAACCAGTGGCATGCCACTTTAAACAGAGTGGCCATCCGTTATCTAGCCTTCGGTACAAAATTATTGACCACATCCCGATTCCTGCGAGAGGTGGTGATCGACAACGAGCCCTATCCAAATGTGAATCCAAATGGATTTTCTTATTAGATGCATTGTCACCTATAGGATTAAACGAAAAATTCACCTGGAATGTTTTTCTTTAACACTGTTATCATATTAGCTCTATCTTTTCTGACCATGCCCCCGTTTCCATCCCGTTTTCCCCTCCTCCCCTCCTTTCCTGTTTGTGTCATCCTTCCTTGTCCTTCTTTCCTTGATGAGATGTAACCTGTTTGGTGACTATCCAATACCCAGTTACCACCCTTTGGATATTTGATGGATTTGGTTATGTACCATTGATATGTGTTGTATATTCAATCTATTGCATGATGTTGTGGCAAGTTTTCTGTTTTGATTTTGTCCACTATATTGGATTTCCTTCAGCTGTTTATAAGTAACTTTTTAACTTCAACACAAATCTTTAAAAATTTTGTTTTTCACACCATACACAAGTCGCCCGCACTCCACGGGGTTCTTGCATGCATACTGCATGCCTTAAACACCTTGTTTTAAATTCATACATTCTCACTGACAGGTCTCCCCGGCGCCTGCGATTTAGCGCACTCGTTGCTTAGCAACGGACATGTCATCCATGAGCCGCTCACGTGACCCACCCGGAAGTCCCGGTCACAGACGCCGGGAACACCTTCTTCTGCATGCTACTTAACAGGTGAGTGTTTCACGTTTTGGTTTGGTTCTTTATCACTCGTTTTCCACTGCACAGGGTTATTCTTACCTGATGAAAAGGCTGCTATGCCTTGAAACGTCGTAAGCAACCTGCATTATATATTTTTGTTGTTATGAGCACGTTTGTTCATTTTTTCACCATGATCTGAATACAAGCTTTTTACAAGTCCTTGGAGAGCCGCCTCTATTCCTTTGCTGCTAACACCTGAGCCACAGGTGGGGAAGGATTTACCACTATATATATATATATATATATATAGATAGATAGATAGATAGATAGATAGATAGATAGATAGATAGATATTTCTCTTACGTCCTAGAGGATGCTGGGGACTCCGTAAGGACCATGCTGGGGACTCCATAAGGACCATGGGGTATAGACGGGCTCCGCAAGAGACATGGGCACTCTTAGACTTTAGATAGGTGTGAACTGGCTCCTCCCTCTATGCCCCTCCTCCAGACCTCAGTTAGATCCTGTGCCCAGAGGAGACTGGATGCACTGCAGGGGAGCTCTACTGAGTTTCCCTGAAAAGACTTTTGTTAGGTTTTTTATTTTCAGGGAGCACTGTTGGCAACAGGCTCCCTGCTTCGTGGGACTGAGGGGAGAGAAGCAGACCCAATTTCCTGGACTGATGGGCTCTGCTTCTTAGGCTACTGGACACCATTAGCTCCAGAGGGTCGGAACACAGGTGTCGTCCTTGCTGTTCGTCCCAGAGCCGCGCCGCCGTCCTCCTCACAGAGCCGGAAGATAGAAGCCGGGTAAGTGTAAGAAACAAGAAGACTTCAAAGGCGGCAGAAGACTTCAGATCTTCATGAGGTACCGTGCGGCGATCGCGCTGCACGCCATTGCTCCCACAACACACACAGGCACAGCACGGGTGCAGGACTCATGGGGGGGCGCCCTGGACAGCAATTTTCACCTCAAATAAGTCTGGCACAGTTATATAGATACTCCAGAGGCAGTATATGATAAATCCTCTGCCAGTTTAAAGGAAAAGAGCGGGACCGAAGCCCACCGTCGAGGGGGTGGAGCTTGATCCTCCAACACTAACCAGCGCCATTTTCTCCACAGCAAGCTGCAGAGAAGCTGCTCCCGGACTCTCCCCTGCTGAACAAGTAACAGGGGGCAAAAACGAGGGGGGGGGGGCACATTTATTTGGTGCTAAATTGTGTAGATATAGCGCTTTACAGGCTGGGACTTTGTTTTCAGTATCTAGTGGCGCTGGGTGTGTGCTGGCATACTCTCTCTCTGTCTCTCCAAAGGGCCTTATTGTGGGTCTGTCCCCATATTCAGATATCCCAGTGTGTGTGGGGGTGTCAGTACGTGTGTGTCGACATGTCTGAAGCGGAAGGCTCGTCTAGGGAGGATGCAGAGCAGATGGTGGTGGTGTCTCCGTCGGCACAGCCGACACCTGATTGGTTAGACATGTGGAATGTATTAAATGCAAATGTGTCTTTATTACAAAAGAGATTGGACAAAGCAGAGTCCAAGGACAGCGCAGGGAGTCAATCCATGGCTTTGGCTGTGTCACAAGACCCTTTAGGGTCCCATAAACGTCCCTTCTCCCAAATAGCAGACACTGATACCGACACGGATTCTGACTCCAGTGTCGACTATGATGATGCGAGGTTGCACCCGAGTGGCCAAGAGTATTCAATATATGATTATTGCAATTAAAGATGTTTTGCATGTCACAGAGGACCCCTCTGTCCCGGACACAAGGGTCTGCATGTTTAAGGAAAAGAAACCTGAGGTAACTTTTCCCCATCTCATGAGCTGAACGCTTTATTTGAAAAGGTATACGGAAATGGGTTCTCTGCGCACTGAGGTGTTAGTCTGAGGTGGGGTGTGCTGCTGGTAATGAGGGGTGTCCCGCCCCCCCCCGCCCCCCTTAAATGGTAAGTATACAGATGTGGATAAATCCACAGGGAACCAGCGCTCAAACCCTATTTGTAGTGGTGAATGATACGGTTATAAAGTGAAACTAAAATCAATAATGAAAAGGCAGGTAATATACTTAGGGTTGTTTATTCTAAGATGCTGAGATACTTTCTTTCCCAACAGGTATAAATTCGGTTTAAAAGTCAATCAGTGATTGGGGCACGCTCCTGGTTTGAGCTTAAATTCTGAAGTGCAAGGTTCAATTGAAAGAACAAATGCTGTAATCTTTGTAAAGTCGAAAAAAAGAAAAAGAAAAAAAGAAAAAGAAAAATGCCACAAAAAAATAAGGAAGACCCTAACAGGTCGAAACGCGTTGGAGCTACCCATTTATACTACATTGGACTGAGGACGAATATTCACTACAAAGAAGGACAGTACTGCTAATCCTTTCCGCAAACCATCCGGTCACGTGATCCGGAGTTCCGGAAGCAACCGGTTGCCAGGCGACGGAAGAAGCCCGAGACAGCGGAGAGTGGAAGGCGGAGGGGAAGGGAGAAGGTAAGTCCCTGTAGGAGGAGGAGAGGCGCGGCCAGCCGCTCGGAGAGCTCCGGCCGTGTCCACTTCGCCTCTGTGACAGGCGCACACCCCAGGTCAGCGGCCCCACAGAGCGGGCCTGATTCGGGCGCTCTACTGTGGGACGTGCTGCAGGAGGAATAGCGCCAGTCCAGGGTCCTTATTCTCCACTCTAACCAAAGCATACACTACCGCTATCAACTGTTCATCACTTCACAAGAGAATCCTTCACTTCAGAGCACAGATTAGCGGGACGCCGCAGTCTGTATAGACTTGTAAACCGTTTGGACTTTAGTACATATCATTATTATTTTTTTGTGGCATTTTTTTTTTCTCTTTTTTTCTTTTTCTTTTTTTCGACTTTACAAAGATTACAGCATTTGTTCTTTCAATTGAACCTTGCACTTCAGAATTTAAGCTCAAACCAGGAGCGTGCCCCAATCACTGATTGACTTTTAAACCGAATTTATACCTGTTGGGAAAGAAAGTATCTCAGCATCTTAGAATAAACAACCCTAAGTATATTACCTGCTTTTTCATTATTGATTTTAGTTTCACTTTATAACCGTATCATTCACTACTACAAATAGGGTTTGAGCGCTGGTTCCCTGTGGATTTATCCACATCTGTATACTTTATTTGAAAAGGCTTGGGAAACTCCAGATAAGGGACTGCAGGTTCCCAAGAGAATTATTATGGCGTATCCATTCCCCTCAAAGGACAGGTTACGGTGGGAATCCTCGCCCACGGTGGACAAGGCCTTGATGCGCTTGTCCAAAAAGGTGGCGCTGCCATCCCCGGACACGGCGGCCCTAAAGGATCCTGCAGATCGCAGATAGGAAACTACCTTAAAATCAATTTATGCGACTACGGGAGCCCTGCTCAGACCTGCAGTAGAGTCGGCATGGGTGGGAAGCGCAATTGCAGCGTGGGCAGATAACTTGTCATCTGACATTGACACCTTAGATAAAGATAGTATTTTGTTGACCTTGGGTCACATTAAGGACGCAGCGTTATATATGAGAGAGGCTGCGAGAGATATTGGGCTGTTGGGTTCAAGAGCCAATGCCATGGCAGTTTCTGCTAGAAGGTCCCTGTGGACCCGTCAATGGACAGGTGATGCGGATTCGAAGAGACATATGGAGGCTTTGTCTTACAAAGGTGAAGTTTTATTTGGGGAGGGCCTCGCGGACCAGGTTTCCACAGCTACCGCGGGTAAAAAGAAAACACCTCAATACCAGATGCAGTCCTTCCAGTCGCATAAGTTCAGAAAGGGTCAGGGCTTTTCCTTCCTCACCAGAGGTAGAGGGAAAAGAACACCAGCTACAGCTAGTTCCCAGGAACAAAAATCCTCCCCGGCCTCTACAAAATCCACCGCATGACGCTGGGGCTCCGCTGCGGGAGTCCGCACCGGTGGGGGCACGTCTTCGTCTCTTCAGCCACGTCTGGGTTCAGTCGGATTTAGACCCTTGGGTGGTCGAAATTGTATCCCAAGGCTACAAACTGGAGTTCGAAGATATGCCTCCACACCGATTTTTCAAATCGGCCTTGCCAGCTTCTCCCCAAGAGAGGGAAATAGTTTCAGCTGCCATACAAAAGCTGTGTTAACAGCAGGTGATTATTAAGGTTCCCCTAAGACAACAAGGAAAAGAGTATTATTCACCCCTATTTGTGGTCCCGAAGTCGGATGGCTCTGTCAGACCAATTCTGAATCTAAAATCCCTAAACCTATATTTGAAAAGGTTCAAATTCAAAATGGAATCTCTCAGGGCAGTGATCTCCAGCCTGGAAGGGGGGGATTTTATGGTGTCACTAGACATAAAGGATGCATACCTTAATGTCCCCATATATCCTCCTCATCAGGCGTACCTGAGATTCGCTGTACAGGATTGTCATTACCAGTTTCAGATGTTTCCGTTTGGGCTTTCCACGGCCCCGAGAATTTTCACCAAGGCAATGGCGGAAATGATGGTGCTCCTGCGCAAGCAGGGAGTCACAATTATCCCATACTTGGACGATCCCCTGATAAAGGCAAGATCAAGGGATCAGTTACTAAAAGGCGTGTCTCTCTCCCTGAGAGTACTACAGCAACACGTCTGGATTCTAAATCTACCAAAGTCGCAGTTGGTTCCAACAACTCGGCTGTAATTTTTGGGCATGGTTCTGGACACGACAAAAAAGAGGGTTTTTCTCCCAATGGAAAAAGTCCAGGAACTCCAGAGCATGATCAAGGACCTGCTGAAACCAAAAAGAGTGTCAGTTCAACAATGCACTCGAGTATTGATAAAAATGGTGGCGGCCTACGAGGCCATTCCGTTCGGCAGGTTCCATGCGAGGACTTTTCAGTGGGACCTTCTGGACAAGTGGTCAGGGTCCCATCTACAGATGCATCGGAGGATAAGCCTGTCCCCCAGGGCCAGGGTCTCTCTCCTGTGGTAGCTCCAGAGTGCTCACCTTCTAGAGGGTCGCAGGTTCGGCATTCAAGATTGGGTTCTTGTGACTACGGACGGGAGCCTCCGAGGATGGAGAGCAGTCACACAAGGAAGAAATTTTCAGGGAATATGGTCAAGCCAGGAGGCTTGTCTACACATCAATGTGCTGGAATTAAGGGCCATTTACAACGGCTTGCAACAGGCGGAGAGTCTTCTTCGCAACCTACCCGTTCTGATCCAATCAGACAATGTCACAGCCATGGCGCATGTGAACCGCCAGGGCGGGACAAGGAGCAGATCAGCAATGGCAGAAGCCACCAGGATGCTTCACTGGGCGGAAAATCATGTAAGCGCTCTGTCAGCGATCTTCATTCCGGGAGTAGACAACTGGGAAGCAGACTTCCTCAGCAGACACGATCTCCATCCAGGAGAGTGGGGACTTCATCAAGAGGTCTTTGCAGAAGTAACAAGTCATTGGGGACTTCCTCAAATAGACATGATGGTGTCACACCTCAACAAAAAGCTTCGGACGTATTGTTCTAGGTCGAGGGACCCTCAGGCAATGGCGGTGGACGCCCTGGTGACACCGTGGGTGTTTCAGTCGGTCTATGTGTTCCCTCCACTTCCGCTTATCTCAAAAATACTGAGAATCATAAGACGAAGAAGATGGCAGACAATACTCATTGTTCCAGATTGGCCTCAAAGGGCCTGGTATTCAGATCTTCAGGAAATTATCACAGAAGATCCGTGGCCTCTTCCTCTCAGGGAGGACCTGTTACAACAGGGGCCCTGTGTGTTCCAAGACTTACCGTGGTTACGTTTGACGGCATGGCGGTTGAACAGCAAATCCTAGCTAGGAAGGGTATTCCGGAGGAAGTCATCCCTACTCTAATCAAAGCTAGGAAGGAGGTAACGGCGAAGCATTATCACCGTATCTGGAGGAAATGTGTGTTTTGGTGTGAAGCCAAGAATGCTCCTACGGAAGATTTTCAGCTGGGTCGTTTTCTCCATTTTCTACAGACAGGAGTGGATATGGGCCTGAAGTTAAGCTCCATTAAGGTGCAGATTTCGGCCTTATCTATATTCTTTCAGAAGGAATTGGCTTCTCTCCCAGAAGTCCAGACTTTTGTAAAGGGAGAACTGCACATCCAACCTCCTTTTGTGCCCCCAGTGGCACCGTGGGACCTTAACGTGGTGTTACAGTTCCTTAGATCACACTGGTTTGAACCTCTTCAAACAGTTGAATTAAAATTTCTCACTTGGAAGGTGATCATGTTGTTGGCCTTGGCATCTGCGAGGCGGGTGTCCGAATTGGCGGCTTTGTCTCACAAGAGCCCCTATCTGATTTTCCATGTGGATAGAGCGGAGTTGAGGACATGTTGATGTAGTCAGGGCATTGAAAATTTATGTAGCCAGAATGGCTCGGGTTAGGAAAACAGAGGCACTGTTTGTCCTGTATGCAGCCAACAAGGTTGGCGCTCCTGCTTCTAAGCAGACTATTGCACGCTGGATCTGTAACACGATTCAGCAGGCTCATTCTACGACTGGATTGCCATTACCAAATTCAGTAAAGGCCCATTCCACTAGAAAGGTGGGCTCTTCTTGGGCGGCTGCCCGAGGCGTCTCGGCATTACAGCTTTGCCGATACCCTGGCTAAGGAGGACCATGTTTATTCAATCTTCTTGCTGCAGAGTCATCCGCACTCTCCCACCCGGTCTGGAGCTTTGGTATAATCCCCATGGTCCTTACGGATTCCCCAGCATCCTCTAGGACGTAAGAGAAAATAAGATTTTAAACCTACCGGTAAATCTTTTTCTCCTAGTCCGTAGAGGATGCTGGGCGCCCGTCCCAGTGCGGACTATTTCTGCAAGGCTTGTATATAGTTGTTGTTTACATAAGGGTTGTGTTACAGTTGAGATCAGTCTCTGGCTGAAGCTGTTTTGTTCATGCTGTTAACTGGTTTAGTATGTACCATGTTGTAC
Organism: Pseudophryne corroboree; assembly: GCF_028390025.1. Classification (NCBI taxonomy): domain Eukaryota; kingdom Metazoa; phylum Chordata; class Amphibia; order Anura; family Myobatrachidae; genus Pseudophryne; species Pseudophryne corroboree. The sequence goes on from NC_086451.1 coordinate 284,509,186, forward strand.
GGTGTGTATGGTGTGGGCTGGTGTGTATCTTGCCATTAGATTAACAAAAATCCTTTCCTCGTACTGTCCGTCTCCTCTGGGCACAGTTCTATAACTGAGGTCTGGAGGAGGGGCATAGAGGGAGGAGCCAGTTCACACCCATCTAAAGTCTTAGAGTGCCCATGTCTCCTGCACAGCCCGTCTATACCCCATGGTCCTTACTGAGTCCCCAGCATGGTCCTTGCGGAGTCCCTAGCATCCTCTATGGACTAGGAGAAAAAGATTTACCGGTAGGTTTAAAATCTTATTATAACCCCCATACCACAGGGGTATGTTTCTGAGTGTCACATGTACATACAGCAGTAACTTAGAATTTAGGAATCTTTTACTTAGAAAAATAATGTTTTTGTAAAAAGAACATGATACATGAAGTGTATGGTTTCAATCAGACAGATGAGACATGTTTGTGCTTGGCTCCATTTCCTCTAGAAATGTAGTTTGAAGGCTAAAATTCATTTGGCAATGGTACCATTTTAAGTCAAGGTCAGTTCTATATATCTGAAATGTTATTTTGAGTTTACAGATAATTGTGTCTGATTACAGTTTTTGTGGTAAAAAAAAATAGTTTAAACCTTGGCATAATGTTTATAAGCAACAGCTGCAGATTATGGACATCATTTAGGTTCATTAGCAGATTCTGATAAAAATCAGAAACTGCTACTGTTGACCATCACATGTTGGGGACCGGCCAGCACAGGGCAAGGCCGCCCAGCATTCAATTTGCCGCCCGGCGATCGCAATTCAATTGTGATCGAATCGCAGACCAGGTAAACTAAGGGAACCCGCTGGTCCAGACAACCACTCCCCAAAAATTCGGCATTGACATACCCCCCGAGGGCTACTGCTGTCAATCACAGTGCGATTGCATCCTTTCGGGAAGCAATCACAATGTGAAGGTTCACATACATGCGCAGCGACCGCTGTGCATGCACAGAAGTAGGAAAAGGTCCCTGCATGGAGGAGACAAAAAAAAACCTATGCACTTGAACTCAGCCATCGATGGCATAGAAACATAGTTTCTCTGAAATCGATGGCAAAACCATCGGCCATCAGTAGTTAGCCATCGATGTTTGGTGAACAATCGATGGTCGAATGCCATCCCTAGCTGGGGTGTTTACTGTATGAGGATACTCAAAGTAGCTGTACAGACAGCATGGTGCCTGACTGGAGGGTCCAACAGTCACTCAAGGGGGCACTGCCTTGGTTATACTGGCAGCAAGGAGCCATTTCAGGCACACTGCTAGCCAGAAGTAAGGGCCGTGGGGCAGCAACTGTGTGCCTCCACCGCTCGCATATCCCTGGTTAATTTCAGGAAATTCTAGAGAAAAGACTCTGTACGTGTGTGTGTGTGTGTGTGTGTGTGTGTGTGTGTGTGTGTGTGTGTGTGTGTGTGTGTGTGTGTGTGTGTGTGTACAGTATATAAATATACAATATATCTGTAAATGATCTGTTGAGCATTATTCTAAAAAAGTTATCAAATACTTTAAGTAAATCACAGTGAAATTATGTAAAAAAAAAAAGTGTTAAATACAAATCACCATTTTCTGCTTGCGTCCATTAAAAACTACAATTGATAAGGTGACTACAAATATGCAAAGAAAGCGTATTTTACCAATGAAATCATATCATGTATTGCTGACTTTGCTGTGCAGTAATATTTTAAAATTGGCATTTTGCTTTGAATGACATCTAATTAAACGTTTATAAGACTTAAACTTCTTCAAGGACCAAAAATTGCATGAAAGTCATTACTTAAGCAAAATAATCTAATGTTATGGTTATTTAAAAGTATGAACTGATCATTTATTAAAACATGCATATATTTAATGAAATTTTCAAAAGCTTCAGAAAGTCAGATCATGACCTGTATATTATGCTGTTTTCTGCAAAGTTTAAAATATGTGTTAGAATACTTTCTTCAAATGTTTATGCCTGTGGGTTCCTCACCAAATCCTGTCAAATGTTTTTATTATCTGGTAGGACAAAGAAGAAATTATACATGCAAATAAACTTTTTTTTTTTTTTTTTGCTTTGAGCTAAAATAAACAAATGTTTTACTACAATATTTAATGATACATAAAATGTTTATTTCATTATTGGGAAAAATTAGGATACAGCAATTTCACAACTTGTGCCAATATTTTGAGCTACTGTACACCCAGGGCTGCCACCAAAAAATTGTGGGGCTTATGCAAACACTTCTGTAGAAAGAGGATTCTTGAAGGGAGTTAGCCTAATTTCTTTTCTTAATCATCAGGACCAGGAGACTTCAGCACACATAAATCCCTATTTCTACCATTTTTAGGCAACCCCGTGTTAGGGTCTCCTGCCCTGTGCTGCCACGTCATCATGGCAACCGGGAGACAAGTGCTAGCGGAGTAACCTGAGCGCAGCTGATACTCCGGTTCGGGTCTTTTGCTGTGCAGTGGTTACAGGCATGGGATCCGGTGCTGGTTTTTGTGCTCACAGTCTGTGAGGTCTGAGGGGGGCGTGGACAGCACCTGCTTTATAAGGCCTCTTCTCAGGTTAAGCAGATGCTGCTGAATCTTTGTTGGTTAGTCAGTTCCTGAAAGTTAGCCAGTACTGTGTAGCTTTGTATTTTGTTGTTGCTTACTGCAAATAGGCCTGGGCATTTGGTACTACACTCTGCCAATCCAGACCTAGCAGTAAGACTGGAGTCAGTCGTTTAGCCTGCTGAGGTTCTTTTGCTATTCTGTGAACCCAGCAGGTTTGTGGCTGTACTTTCAGACCTGCCTGCATAATCCTCTCTCACTGTGCAGGGCGTCCATGTGTCAGTTTAGTGGCAGTAAGCTGAACCTGGGCCCTGCAAGTGAGAATTAGGATTGTGGAGACTCTCCTTGTGTCTATTATTCCATCTCTGACCAAGGAGTTTACTGCCACACCCGTTGGTAACCCTTTAGGGTTTTGCTGTTGCCCTTCCAACAGCATTTCGGGTTCTCTACGTATTAAAACACAACATCTTGCTTTTTCCATCTGAGCATTTCTAATACTAGGGAGACACCCAGTTTCTTAGCCTCTGGGCTTCTCTGTTCACTCTGTGTTGGTTTTGTTACCCTATCACCTTCTGTGTACGTTATGTCATATTTCCCAGTCTGTCTGTGAGTTCATTTGTTTTGCATCCCTCTCTGTTCAGACACCAGTACATTCCTGCAGGCACTGGTGTGTATAACAGTTCAAACACCAGTACATTCCTGCAGGCACTGGTGTGCATAACATATTCAGCAGCCCAATACTCCTGTTGAAATTTTGTGGGAATATGGAGCATACCCCTCAAAATACGTTGCAACAGGTGGTCGATCAGGTGCAGGTCCTGACTCGTCAATTTAATGATTTGTCCATTAAAATGCACACCTCCCAGGCCGCTGGCGGAGCACAGGCAGCAGCAGCACCTTCAGGGGTTAAGGAGCCGAAAGTAAATCTTCCGGATCGTTTTTCTGGAGATCGCTTGCAGTTCTTTTGTTTCAAGGAGAGCTGCAAGTTATATTTCCAGCTTAGGCCTCAGTCTTCTGGGTCAGAGATTCAGCGGGTGGGCATAGTGATTTCCTTGCTACAAGGAGACCCACAGGTCTGGGCATATGGGTTGCAGCCTGACTGTCCGTCGCTTAAAAGTGTTGATGCTTTTTTTACGGCACTGGGCATATTGTATGATGACCCTGACAAGACGGCCTCAGCCGAGGTTTTAGATTTCGATCCTTAAGCAAGGGCGAAGGCCAGTTGAGGTTTACTGTACGGAGTTTCGGAGGTTGGCCCATGATACCCAGTGGAATGACCCAGCCCTGAGACACCAGTACCGAAGAGGTCTTTCTAACCAGATAAAAGACCAACTGGTTCAATATCCCTTGCCTGATAGCTTGGATCAGCTCATGCAGTTATCCATCCGGGTGGATAGACGGCTGAGAGAGCGTAGGCTTGAAAGGGAGACCGAGGTTTCCTTCTTTCCCAAGGGAACCTCAGACTCTGAGGAATTTTCCGAGGAGCCTATGCAGATTGGGGCTACCCGCCTCTCCTCGCGTGAGAAGACGCGGAGGAGACAGCAGGGGTTGTGTTTGTACTGTGGGAATAAGGGTCATGTGGTAGTATCATGCCCAGAAAAGCCGGAAAACTTCAGGGCCTGAGGGTGATGGGAAATATCCTGTCAGGCCAGAAGTCAGAATTTCCCAAGAAGACTTTTATCATTCCGGTGACCTTGAAGATCCTCGGTCAAACTGTCAAGACTGAGGCCTTTGTGGACAGTGGGGCCGACGGGGTTTTTATGGACCGCCAATTCGCCCTGAAACACTCTGTTTCCTTAGTACCCTTGGCGTCGGAAATTGAGATTTGTGGGTTAAACGGGGAACCATTATCCCAGGGTAAAATTACCTCTTGCACTAGCCAGATTTCTTTGTTTATTGGAGCCACACACTCTGAAAAATTGTCCTTTTATGTGACTGTCTGTACTTTTGCCCCATTGGTGTTGGGGTTACCCTGGTTAAGGGCCCACAATCCTCAATTTAACTGGGTCTCTGGGGAGATTCTTAGTTGGGGTACTGATTGTTTCAGGAGTTGCTTGAGCCTTCCAGTCAGGCTCTCGCAGCTAAATTTGCCAGGATTGCCAGGGTGTTATGCAGATTTTGCGGACGTGTTCTCCAAAAAAGTTGCAGAGGTACTACCTCCCCATCGCCCCTATGACTGTGCCATTGATTTGTTGCCGAATGCTAAGCTTCCCAAGAGCAGGTTGTACTCCCTGTCACGTCCTGAGACTCAGGCTATGGCAGAGTACATTCAGGAGAACTTGGCTAAAGGATTTATCAGACCTTCACAGTCTCCAGTTGGGTCGGGGTTCTTCTTCGTGGGTAAAAAGGACGGTTCATTGCGACCCTGCATCGACTTCAGGGAATTGAACCGTATCACGATTAAAAACTCATACCCACTGCCTCTCATTTCGGTCTTGTTTGACCAGCTTCGTACTGCCACCATTTTTTCTAAGATTGACCTACGCGGTGCGTACAATCTAATCCGAATAAGAGAGGGGGATGAATGGAAGACTGCCTTTAATACCCACTCAGGGCATTATGAATATTTGGTGATGCCTTTTGGGCTCTGTAATGCCCCGGCAGTCTTCCAGGATTTCATGAACGATGTGCTCAGGGAATATTTGGATAGATTCTTAGTTGTATACTTAGATGACATCCTAATCTTCTCCCATTCCCTGGAGGAACATCGGAAGCATGTACGCTTAGTCCTCCAGAAACTCAGAGACCACCGGCTTGGGGCGAAGCTGGAGAAGTGCGAATTTGAAGTTCAGCAAATCGCATTTCTAGGATATATTATCTCCCCAGAAGGTTTCCAAATGGAGGGTTCCAAGGTACAGGCAGTCCTGGATTGGGTGCAGCCCACTAGTTTGAAGGCGCTTCAGCGTTTCCTGGGCTTTGCAAATTTTTATAGACGATTTATCGCTGGATTTTCGTCTATAGTGGCGCCCTTGGTGGCACTCACTAAGAAAGGGCGGATGTTGCTCACTGGTCTCGTGAGGCCAAAGCGGCTTTTGCCTGTCTCAAAAGGGCATTTGTCTCGGCCAAGGTGCTGCGACACCCAGATCCAGAGCGTCCTTTTGTGGTGGAGGTGGATGCCTCTGAGATGGGTATTGGGGCAGTGCTCTCTCAGATGGGAGTGTCTGATAATCGCCTTCATCCCTGTGCTTACTTTTCCCGTAAATTTTCGCCTGCCGAGATGAATTATGACGTGGGTAACCGGGAATTGTTGGCTATTAAGGATGCACTCGAGGAGTGGAGACACTGGCTTGAGGGGGCTAAGTTTGTGGTCTCAATTCTCACCGACCATAAGAATTTGGCATATTTAGAGTCAGCGAAGCGTCTCAATGCCAGGCAGGCACGATGGGCTTTGTTTTTTGCTCGCTTTAATTTTTTGATAACATATCGCCCTGGGTCAAAAAACATCAAGGCTGATGCGCTCTCGCAGAGTTTTGCTCCAATCCAGGAGACCACCGAGGAGCCGTTGCCCATTGTGTCCCCATCATGTATTAAAGTGGGCATTACCCAGGACCTCTTGTCATTAGTCCTTAGAGCACAGGAGCAGGCTCCTCCAGACCTTCCGGTAGGTCTTTTGTTTGTGCCTCCTAGGTTAAGACAGCGAGTGTTCCTGGAATTCCATGCCAAGAAGTCGGCAGGTCACCCGGGTATTGCCAGAACTCGGGAGTTGCTATCTAGGGCGGTGTGGTGGCCCTCGGTGGCTAAGGATGTGGATCAGTGGGTTCGGGCATGTGACATCTGTGCCCGAAATAAGACTCCTAGAGGGGTTCCTGTTGGCCCATTACATCCACTCTCTATTCCATCTAAGCCATGGACCCACATTTCAATGGATTTTGTTGTGGACTTGCCCAAATCCTCTGGGATGACAGCCATCTGGGTTGTCGTTGACAGGTTTTCGAAGATGGCGCACTTCGTTCCACTGGTTGGGCTGCCATCGGCCAGACGCCTGTCTGAATTATTTATGCTGCATGTTGTGCGCCTCCACGGGTTGCCACTTGATGTGGTCTCTGACCGCGGATCCCAGTTTGTGGCCAAATTCTGGAGGGCATTTTGTTCCGATCTCCAGATTTCTGTCAGCTTGTCGTCAGGCTACCATCCGCAGTCTAATGGGCAGACTGAAAGGGTGAACCAGACCTTGGAGCAGTTCCTCAGGTGTTATGTCTCCAAGTGTCAGACTGACTGGGTTGCTCATCTGTCAATGGCGGAGTTTGCCTATAACAACGCGTCTCACTCTGCTACAGGGATCTCTCCCTTCCTTTGTGTGTATGGGCATCATCCTAAGGCCAATTCTTTTGACCCCCTGGACTCCACGCCTGGTGGTTCCTCTGTCGTTTCGGTCCTTAGAGGTATTTGGAGGAAAGTGAAGAAAGCCCTTGTGTCTGTGTCATTAGTGACCAAAAGGGTTTTTGATAAGCGGAAAAGACCCTGCAGCTTCAAATTAGGAGACTTCGTCTGGTTGTCTACCAAGAATTTGAAGTTGAAACAGCCATCTCATAAGTTAGGCCCCCGGTTCATCGGCCCTTATAAGATCACCAGGGTTATCAATCCGGTTGCATTTCAGTTAGATCTGCCCAGTTCTTTGGGTATCAATAAAACATTTCATTGTTCCCTTTTAAAACGGGCGATTAGTAATCCTTCTTCCAGAGGAAGACCTTCCCCTCTTCTGATACGTGGCCAGAGGGAGTTTGTTGTTGAAAGGATTCTTGACTCCAAGATGGTTCGGGGTCGGCTGTCATTTTTGGTGCACTGGAAGGGGTATGGCCCGGAGGAGCGGTCGTGGGTGCGCAGTTGTGATCTTCATGCCCCCAGACTGATACGCTCTTTCTTCTCGCAGTTCCCCGATAAACCTGGTGGTAGGGGTTCTTTGACCCCTCGTCAGAGGGGGGGTACTGTTAGGGTCTCCTGCCCTGTGCTGCCACGTCGTCATGGCAACCGGGAGACAAGTGCTAGCGGAGTAACCTGAGCGCAGCTGATACTCCGGTTCGGGTCTTTTGCTGTGCAGTGGTTACAGGCATGGGATCCGGTGCTGGTTTTTGTGCTCACAGTCTGTGAGGTCTGAGGGGGGCGTGGACAGCACCTGCTTTATAAGGCCTCTTCTCAGGTTAAGCAGATGCTGCTGAATCTTTGTTGGTTAGTCAGTTCCTGAAAGTTAGCCAGTACTGTGTAGCTTTGTATTTTGTTGTTGCTTACTGCAAATAGGCCTGGGCATTTGGTACTACACTCTGCCAATCCAGACCTAGCAGTAAGACTGGAGTCAGTCGTTTAGCCTGCTGAGGTTCTTTTGCTATTCTGTGAACCCAGCAGGTTTGTGGCTGTACTTTCAGACCTGCCTGCATAATCCTCTCTCACTGTGCAGGGCGTCCATGTGTTAGTTTAGTGGCAGTAAGCTGAACCTGGGCCCTGCAAGTGAGAATTAGGATTGTGGAGACTCTCCTTGTGTCTATTATTCCATCTCTGACCAAGGAGTTTACTGCCACACCCGTTGGTAACCCTTTAAGGTTTTGCTGTTGCCCTTAGCAACAGCATTTCGGGTTCTCTACGTATTAAAACACAACATCTTGCTTTTTCCATCTGAGCATTTCTAATACTAGGGAGACACTCAGTTTCTTAGCCTCTGGGCTTCTCTGTTCACTCTGTGTTGGTTTTGTTACCCTATCACCTTCTGTGTACGTTATGTCATATTTCCCAGTCTGTCTGTGAGTTCATTTGTTTTGCATCCCTCTCTGTTCAGACACCAGTACATTCCTGCAGGCACTGGTGTGTATAACAGTTCAAACACCAGTACATTCCTGCAGGCACTGGTGTGCATAACACCCCGACTTTCAAAATGGGTTAGCAACATACCCATTTACATTGTGGCAAGTGGGTGGAGTCACCAAGTTGGAAAGATTAGTAAACAGAACAATATAGCACATTCTGACTTTCTTAGGGGCTACTTCTTGCAAGCTAAATACTATATAAACTCAGTGATTCGACTATTTTTTGATAAAGAATGGCAAAATCAAATTGATGTTCTTTTGAAGGGCCCTTTGGTTTCTAGAAGGGCCATCTCATACTATTACCACTGTTTTAGGGAAAATATGGATCATGCATTCTCCTCCACAGGTATGGCACAATGGCTACCGAAATTCCCAACATACACAGTGTAGGACCTTGTGAAAGCCATTGGTGTCTCCTTTAAGATGCTCACTTCATCTATGTACCAGGAGATGTTTTTAAATATCTTCCATAGAACATATTTGACTCCACATTTTTTTTTTAATGAGACGGTCATCCTCACATTCTTGTTACAGATGAGGAGCAGATAATAAAGATTTATATCACTGCTTTTGGTCATGTCCACTTATTAGGCATTTCTGGCCTCAGGTCCTAAAATATGCTGAGACCTATCTGATTAACTATATACCCTTAAAAACAGAGTGGGCTATTTTTGGGTTAATCCCATCAGAACTAAAAATCAGTAAAGAAGGTAGACACCTGCTCTTAGCAATAAGTGCTGCAGCTCGTAAAACAATTTTGCATGAGGGAATATCCCCACACTCTCCATCAATGTCATTTTTTAAATCTAAACTTTTGCATCTGTTCTGTATGAATTGGATTGAAGTAACACTTGACAGGGAATCCAAAGTAGAAAAGTTTTTCATCATGTGAGAAAGTTACATTTCCATCTTATCAGTGGAGATGAAAGGCCAGATTTATTACTGCTTAAAAGACACTTCCTGGAATTTACGATTGATAGATAACAACCCGCCTATAGAGATGGACATTACCAATGGATAGGTCTACTTATGAGGACTCGACTGGTGGGGGAGGGGGTATATTGCCTCTTTTCACTAAGTATTTCCTTATCCTAGTGATATACAATATTAGTGTTCATTGGAAATATAACCTTGCATTGTACAATTATGTATAAGACTTGTAAAATATATATGTTTCCCTGTACTAATTGTTAATTTCATCCATTCCAATGATTGTTAAATCATTTGACATGTATGCACATAGCACTTCAATAAAAAGAGTAAAAAAAAAAACCTCTAGGCCCCAGTACAGATGAAATTGACAGGGAACTCCTCATACTGCCTATGACCTCCGACCCAGTAGACACAGAGATGTAGCATGGAGCCAGGTAGCCCAGAGCAAACACATGCTATGATACCCCCCAACAGTAGTAACACATGTGCCTTATGTCCCTCACATATTCACATAAATAGAAAAAAAAATAAGTTACAGAGATGGGGAAGGTAGTGGAAGTTAGAGACACACATGAGGAGGGAGCAGACTTGGGGAGGGATGTCAGTGGCACCTCTAGAGGGGGGGGTCAGAGGCACACCTTTAGAGGAGGGCCGAAGCAAAGCTTTGGAGGAGGGTCAGAGGAACATATTTGGAAGGTATTCAGAAGCACACCTTTGGAGGGGTTCAGAGACATATTTGGAAAGGGTCAGAGGCACATATTAGTAGAGTATGAGGCACATCTTTGGAGGGGGTGGGGGTCAGAGGCACACCTTTGGAGGGGGAACCAAATGCACACCTTTGGAGGGGAGTCAGTGCTCACATTTTGAGGGGAGGACTGAAGCACACCTATGGGGGTAGTCACTAAGGAGGAGGGCAGAGGCACACTTGAGGAGAAAGGAGTCAGTGTATAGCCAGATTAATAGGGGGTGCAGGTCTGTCAGGGGGCCCCCAGCCAGAAAACACTGACATCACTAGCTTTCACTCTAATGCAGCAGCAGAACCAGGAGCCAGAATGCAAACAGGACAGTATGCAGTGCAGGCAGAAACACAGGAGTTTCAGGTTTTATGAGCTACTGCTTGAGCTATCCGACCAGAGGGGACATAGGAGGGTGGAGACAGCAGTAAGTGACACAGCGATCCCAGCATCTCCTCCTCCCTGTCTGCATGCCTGGGTCCTGTGTTACCTGTTATCTAATGAGGGTCTACAGAGAGACCTCCTGAGTCCTGACACTTGTCCCAGTGTGTATGTAGTACAGAAGCTGCTACTATTCTTGCATGTGACAAGATACATAATACAGTATATTTTATTTTTCTATCTGTATTTTCAGGTTGTTTAAGTTGTCTTTGTTCCACTACAAGAACATTTTATAAAATAGTTGCCTTTCAGTTAAGTGGAGCTATAAATAGTACCCAGGCATTATTAAACCATTTGTTTAAACCTAATATACACCATTGGTATGCATTTAACATACACAATTCATACATCCCAACATGACCCATTCCAGGAGGGACAAAATGCTCTCTATCTGGGCTTCCTTCTTAAGTTATGATTGCAATCACCTGTGTTGAAACACCTTTCTTAATTAAAAAGTTCAACACAGGAGAAACCAATCATATATTAAGAGGGAATTCCAGGTGGAGACAATTTTTTCAATCTAATTTACCAACCCTCCCCTCTCTTCCACTGGGGCCCCCTATCTTAAGTGCCCCAGGCACACCCCCAACACTTATTCCAGTCATGGGTCAGAGGCACAATTGGGGAAGTTTGAGGACAGAAGCATAGAGGCAGAGGAATACTTAGGGAGAGATATGTAAATGTATGACCTGTCACACAGGAAGTGAGGTCATCTGTCTATGCATGCTGAGAAGTTCCATCTTTCAGTGGAGAGGAAAGGAACATCTAGTTTTGGCAGACTCTTTTTCAGGATGGTTCAAGATCGATTATCTGCCTAATCTCACCAGCACTACTGTTATTGCTAACCTCAAGAGACACTTTGTTATATATGGCATCCCTCAAAAACTCGTCCTGAACAATGCTATGCAATTTAATGATTAGAGAGTTCAAAGAGTTTGCATATACCTGGAACTTTACACACACTACCAGACGTTCCTACTATCCACAATCCAATGGGATCCTTGTGGCATAGCTTAAGTTAAGAAGCCCATTATGGAATGGTCACCTGCCCAGGACCTTCATTCCTGGTACAAAGCAACAGTAAGTACAAACATGAGTACAAATACTACTCAGAAAAGATGTCCAACAAAAGAAGTAATGACCAAGCAGCACATTGTCTTTCACATCATGTTCCAGGTTACGTTGCCTCAATGCAAACTTCTAGTGGATATGATAAATCTGCTGCCATTCTCTGAGAATCTAATCATCACAACAGTTATGTGATACAAGCTGAAGCTGCCACATATAAGCATAGCTATCGCTACCTGCTTATTCTGCCTGAGGAAGTTCCTACAGCAACTAATCGAAACCATGGTTGACCTAGAACTCTTTCACACGTCACAGGACTCAAGATCTGATGGGACCATGACTACACCTTCACACATAAGACCATCACTTGAACTGCCTGAATGCTCAGGCAGGCTTTTGGAAATCATCAACTAGTTTCTATCTTTCTATCGTCACAAGATCTGATTGAGTAATAGTAGATAAAGACCACCTTTCTGTCAAAGTGACAGGTACCACGCCCCCTTTCCCCTTTAATATTAAATTATAGTGTTTGATATCGCTTTTATATAAAATTTAATATAAAATTTATAGAGTTCGATATTAAACTGTATTAAAAGATAATGGCTTTGAAAAGAGTGTCACGTAACACCAGTCGCATAATACGCCATAAAGCTGTATCACAAAACAGATTGTGATGAAAAAATTCACTATTTTGACTTTACCAGCCTGCACCCTTTTGTTAACAAAACCAAAACTTTACACAGTGTTATAGTTCTCACATTCCAGCAGCTAAAACTTCATGCAATGGCACATATGGTACTATTTAAAAATCGTACTATGTCACACACGGTACTGATTTAAAAATCATAATGATTTAAATGACCGTGTCCATTTTCTTAGATGCACGGAAGCATCACACATGGTACTGCTTTAAAAAGCATATTGATTTTAATGACCGCGTCCATTTTCTTAGATGTAAGGAAGCATTGCACATGGTACTGCTTTAAAAAGCATATTGATTTTAATGACCATGGCCATACATGATTAATGATGACAGCGCAAATTTCAAAAGCCAAGCATGCAACAAAAGCATCTGGTTATTATTAATGTACACAATGTGTTATTCTCTGCAAAAGAACATTAGCACCACCTACAGGCTGTCAGGAATCGACTTACCACAGCTGCATCTGTCCGTCGGTGCGGACTCCGTCCGGGGTCCCTACGTCTCGCTGTTGCTGGTCTCCATGTCGCCGGATGCCATCCTGGGCCTAGGAATGCTCCTGTTGTCAGCGGGCGTGCATGCACGCCGTGTTCCCGCCGGGCCGCGGCATGGGTGCCGCCATGACAGCTTTCCTCAGACTGCCGCATCAGCCAATCCGGAGCTTGGCCGCACCTCCTCGTTTCCCTTTCAGCCAATGCCTGCAGACCGTGGGGTATATCAGGAGCAGCAGGGTGAGTCAGTCCTTGTCCTGGACTTCGTGTCACTCCTATGACCTGTGTCTCTGGCTCCGTTCTCCAGTTCCTCCGTTTACCTGCTTTGCCTTCCAGTTTGTTCCTGTACTACCGTGGAACCACAAGCACCAGCAACCCTTGCACTTGAGTTTTAGCTTCACACCTTTACCAGCTACAGTGTGCTCCAGCCCTCTGCAGTAGAGACTCTCCTCCAGGTGCATCTCGTCATCTACACCTGTTCATCAGCCTGCAAGCTGCCAGTGTTATTCAAACTGCACTGAGAACTTTAACACTTGTCTCCTGCAATTGCTACCAGGTTTGCTATTCCCACCAACATCTCTGCTGGCTCCACGGTCCAACAACTATCGGTTCCCATACCGACACATCGATCCCCTGATCGATTGAACTTACCATACAGACTTTGCCATAGACTCTCAGCTTCCACGCTGCATATTCACAATTGCATTTGTTTCTGTTGTTATCAAGTATTCCTGCTGCCATATTGTTTAAAGCCTATTGTTTAATAAACAACATTGCGCACATGCGCAGGAATCCAATCCGGCCTCATTAAAAAGAAAGATGGAGGATTACGTCCATGCATCGATTACCGGGGGCTCAACGATATTACCGTCAAAAACAGCTATCCATTACCTCTCATCACTGAATTATTTGACAGAGTCAAGGGAGCCCGCATCTTCACCAAGTTAGATCTCCGCGGTGCCTACAATCTTATCAGGATCCGAAGTGGTGATGAATGGAAAACTGCCTTTAATACTCGGGATGGTCATTACAAGTACCTAGTAATGCCATTCGGGTTGAGCAATGCCCCAGCAGTGTTCCAGGACTTTGTTAACGAAATCTTCCGTGATGTCCTGTACAAATATCTCGTAGTCTACCTGGATGATATCCTTATCTTCTCTCAAGATCTCTCCTCACATCGCCTACAAGTTCGTGAGGTCCTCCGACGTCTTCGTGAGAACCGTCTCTACGGCAAGTTGTCTAAATGTACCTTCAAAGTTTCTTCCATACCCTTCCTAGGGTATGTAATTTCTGGATCGGATCTCCAGATGGACCCGACAAAATTGGAAGCTATTGCCAATTGGTCTATTCCGAGTACTCTCAAGTCCATTCAGCGATTCCTGGGGTTCGCTAACTATTATAGGAAGTTCATCAGAGGATTCTCAACTCTCATTGCTCCTATTACCAGCTTAACTCGAAAAGGGGCAGATCATTCCAACTGGTCAGAAGATGCCTTGGCTGCGTTTCAGAAAATCAAGCAGGCTTTTATGACCGCCCCAGTTCTGTCACAACCAGATGTTAACAAGCCATTCGAGTTGGAGGTAGATGCGTCTACAGTGGGAGTCGGAGCTGTTCTCTCCCAAGTGGGGGTTGATGGGAAGATTCACCCTTGTGGGTTCTTCTCTCGCAAATTCCTTCCCGCGGAAGCTAATTACTCCATCGGTGACCAAGAATTACTGGTGATCAAGCTGACTCTTGAGGAGTGGAGGTATCTCCTGGAAGGAGCAAAGTTTCCATTTAACATCCACACGGATCACAAGAACCTCCTCTACCTAAAGGCAGCCCAGTGTCTTAATCCTCGCCAGGCCCGGTGGGCAATGTTCTTCTCTCGTTTCAACTTTAAGCTTCATTTCCGTCCAGGTTCTCAGAATACCAAAGCTGATGCTCTGTCTCGTTCTATGGAATCCGAAGAGGAGATTTCCGATCCAGTTCCGCATTCTATTTTGAATCCAGTTGTGTTTGCCTCGTCTCGAGTTACTCCTGTTCTGCCTCCTGGCAAGATTTTTGCTTCCCCTGAGCTTCGTTCTAAATTGCTGTCTTGGGCTCATCAGTCCAAGTTCACAGGGCATCCTGGTGTCCTAAAGACTTTCAAGTTCCTGTCTGAAACTTACTGGTGGCCGAAAATGAAGGTCGACATCAAGGACTTCGTGGCGTCCTGCCCCAAGTGTGCTCAACACAAGACTCCCCGTCAGTCTCCGGCAGGTCAGTTACAGCCGTTATCAGTACCCAGCCGTCCCTGGTCACACCTGTCCATGGACTTTATCTCTGATCTTCCCTCCTCTCAAGGATTCAATACCATCTGGGTAGCTGTCGACAGGTTTACCAAAATGGCCCATTTTGTTCCACTCCAAGGTCTACCTTCTGCTCCGAAACTTGCTCAAGTCTTCCTACGGGAGATCTTTCGTTTACATGGACTGCCTACTGAAATTATATCTGACCGTGGAGTTCAGTTCGTGGCAAGATTTTGGAGAGCCCTTTGTTCTGCCCTGCAAGTCAACCTTAAGTTTTCGTCAGCCTACCACCCTCAGACGAATGGACAGACGGAAAGGGTGAATCAAGAATTGGAGACCTTCTTGAGACTTTATGTTTCATCTTCCCAAGATGACTGGGTAGACCTGCTTCCGTGGGCTGAATTCGCTCACAACTTTCGCTATCATACTGCCACGGAAACCACTCCGTTCTTTGCTGTATATGGACAACATCCTCGTGTCCCAGATTTCCAAGACCTTCCTAACATCGATGTTCCTGCAGCCACTTCTGTTCTAAGTCAGTTTTCATCAACTTGGAGGAAAATTCATGTTTCCCTTAAAAAGGCTTCAAGTCGATACAAGTTCTTTGCCGACCGCAAAAGACGTGCAGTTCCCAGCCTAAAACCCAAAGATAAGGTTTGGCTTTCCACTCGAAATCTTCGTCTCAGAGTGCCATCGATGAAGTTTGCACCACGCTTCATTGGTCCTTTTCCCATTGACAAAGTCATCAGTCCTGTGGCCTACAAGCTCAAATTGCCTCCTTCTTTACGAATACCTAATGCCTTTCATGTCTCTCTCCTCAGACCTTTGATCCTGAATCGTTTCCAAAGAGCTCTTCCAGTTGGTCCCAAAATACGAACCCAGCGGGGCATTGAGTTCGAAATAGAGAAGGTTCTGGATTCCCGTTGCCGGTACGGTCATCTGCAATATCTCATCGACTGGTCTAGTTATGGTCCTGAGGAGAGAAGTTGGGTAAATGCTACAGATGTCCATGCTCCAAGGTTGGTCCATGTTTTCCACAGAACTCATCCTTCCAAGCCACGTGGGTGTTTGGTGCCCACACATAAAGGAGGGGGTACTGTCAGGAATCGACTTACCACAGCTGCATCTGTCCGTCGGTGCGGACTCCGTCCGGGGTCCCTACGTCTCGCTGTTGCTGGTCTCCCTGTCGCTGGATGCCATCCTGGGCCTAGGAACGCTCCTGTTGTCAGCGGGCGTGCATGCACGCCGCGTTCCCGCCGGGCCGCGGCATGGGTGCCGCCATGACAGATTTCCTCAGACTGCCGCATCAGCCAATCCGGAGCTTGGCCGCACCTCCTCGTTTCCCTTCCAGCCAATGCCTGCAGACCGGGGGGTATATCAGGAGCAGCAGGGTGAGTCAGTCCTTGTCCTGGACTTCGTGTCACTCCTATGACCTGTGTCTCTGGCTTCGTTCTCCAGTTCCTCCGTTTACCTGCTTTGCCTTCCAGTTTGTTCCTGTACTACCGTGGAACCACAAGCACCAGCAACCCTTGCACTTGAGTTTTAGCTTCACACCTTTACCAGCTACAGTGTGCTCCAGCCCTCTGCAGTAGAGACTCTCCTCCAGGTGCATCTCGTCATCTACACCTGTTCATCAGCCTGCAAGCTGCCAGTGTTATTCAAACTGCACTGAGAACTTTAACACTTGTCTCCTGCAATTGCTACCAGGTTTGCTATTCCCACCAACATCTCTGCTGGCTCCACGGTCCAACAACTATCGGTTCCCATACCGACACATCGATCCCCTGATCGATTGAACTTACCATACAGACTTTGCCATAGATTCTCAGCTTCCACGCTGCATATTCACAATTGCATTTGTTTCTGTTGTTATCAAGTATTCCTGCTGCCATATTGTTTAAAGCCTATTGTTTAATAAACAACATTGCGCACATGTGCAGGAATCCAATCCGGCCTCCTCACTTCTTCCATCCTACCTCCACTGACCCACTAGCGCCCCCTCCGGGGACACAAACTAAACAGAACCTGACACAGGCCTATGTATTGACTCAAAATGACTTCTTAATTTTAAACAGTGCTGTAACAAGCCAGTATGTGATTTTATATATATATATATTTATCTTTTTTATTTAAAAGCACAATAGTTTAAATAGAAACAGCAACATGAATGTTGGGAATACAGGGCATAAGAAGGGGGGGGGAAACGTGACAAACATTACACATATGAGTTCATACTGCACATTACAACTGAACAATAGACTCGACATATTAGACATATTATGCATGTATGCCTAAAAATGAAGGCTGCAATGGCACATAATACAGCTGTGTAAATTATAAGTATTTGGTATATTTTTGAAGTGCGGAGTACAATGTTTAAGAAACCGCTAACAGATTATATTTTCATTGTAACTGAAAATAATTATCACACTTAATAAATTATATGTCCAAAGAAAAGCCTTAGATGTACGGACTAGCCAAGCATGTAACAAAAGCATCTGGTTATTATTAATGTACACAATGTGTTAATCTCTGCAAAAGAACATTAGCACCACCTACAGATCTATGTATTGACTCAAAATGACATCTTAATTTTAAACAGTGCTGTAACAAGCCAGTATGTGATTTTATATATATATATCCTGATGAAAATGCCTAACTAATAAACGGCATGGAAACGTTGTGACTTACGGAGCTTTATGACTGGTTTATTGGAGTGCCGCACCTACCTTCTGCGTATACATTCCCCTGTGAGGGCACCCAGTCTTACATTTATTTTAAGTGGCCGTGCCGGACCCCCATCTGTCGTATATATATATATCTTTTTTATTTAAAAGCACAATAGTTTAAATAGAAACAGCAACATGAATGTTGGGAATACAGGGCATAAGAAGGGGGAAAAAACGTGACAAACATTACACATATGAGTTCATACTGCACATTATAACTGAACAATAGACTCGACATATTAGACATATTATTCATGTATGCCTAAAAACGAAGACTGCAATGGCGCATAATACAGCTGTGTAAATTATAAGTATTTGGTATATTTTTGAAGTGCAGAGTACAGCGTTTATGAATCTGCTAACAGATTATATTTTCATTGTAACTGAAAAGAATTATCACACTTAATAAATTATACGTCCAAATTGTATATGTTTAAAAACCCCACCCCTGCATCTTGGAAATGTGGGACGGCATATCACAGGTTGGTGGGGGCCATTTGGCTCACAGCCATGACTATAAGAATGGGACACAGCTCTGAAGTGGAACACAGCTCTGAGAAGGAATTTCAACTGAAGTTACATTGCTATACACACGCACAACATCATGGTAAGTGTTATTATTATTACGCTAACTGGGGTGTGGTGTGTGCAATGCCTTGTTATTATTATTATCATTATTATCATTATGAATCTAATGCTTGGGTTGTGAGGAGATAAAATTATTATTATTATTATTATTATTATCATTATGGCTCTAATGATTGTGTTGCGAGGGAGGCGGTGCAGATGCTATATGCTGTCTCATATTATACAAACGTTATATTTTAAAGATATTTTAACGTATTTACATTTTAATCTAGTTTAAAAGAACATTATTATTATTATTATCATTATTTCTCACGCTGTATCATATTTTACAAATATGGCTGTGAATTAGGTATAATTGTTTGTGGCTTACTGAAGGATGTTTAAATATGTGGTAATAGTGCCATCTAGCGGCGCATTTTGGAAATGCATTTAAATATATATATATATAAAAGAGCAATAAGTCTGGCACTCCTGTGATGTGGGTTACCTTCACCCAGTGCCCTCGCAAAAGACAGGATACAAGCAGGCGACGGCGCGGCACTCCAGGCTTGAGGAAGAAAACAACAGGCGACAACCAAGTTTTATAATTCTTGGCACATTCCCCTACCTCCTCATCTAACATTCGTGAGAATGTTTTGATGGTGGCACTGTTAGACAACGGTTCAAAAGTGGATGCTTTTTTCAGTGCTTGAAGTTTTGGAGGTATATTCTTGGTTTCATTTTTTATGTGTCAAGAATTATAAAACGCATCCCAATTTAAGTCAGTTTGAGAGGACTGCATTAAGAACTCTTTCTCAAAACACCAATCTGATAATACGAGCCACTGATAAAGGTGGAGGTGTGGTGCTCCAGGATCGAGAAGATTACAAGAAAGAAAGTTTGCGGCAGTTGGGGGATAAGGAAGTATATAGATTGTTAACCCATGATCCAACTGCTCAGTTTAAAGTAGAACTGAAAAAGGTCCTGTTGGAAGCTTTAGAGGTGGCCCTTATCAATGAGGAAATGTTTCCATTATTACTTCCGGACTTTCCTAAGACTCCACTCTTATATACCTTACCAAAGGTTCACAAGGGACTAACACCCCCTCCGGGACACCCAATTGTGTCCGCCAGGGATTCTTTATTATAACCTACAGCGATTTATTTAGATTCTATTCTTCAACCTATTGTACAAAGTCAAGAACACTTCCTGCAGGACACCACCATGTTACTTAACAAATTAGATAACGTAAAGCGGATTCCGCATGATGCATGGTTGGTGTCTATGGACATAGTTAGTCTATACACCGTCATTCCGCATAATGACGGGATATTAGCAGTGAAGGAGCATTTAGAAACATACAGTGATCTTGCCACTGAACAGCGAATTGTAGTCTGTAAGCTATTAAAGTTGATATTGAGTATGAATTATTTTCTTTTTGACAACAATTATTATTTGCAGGTTAGCGGGTGTGCGATGGGGTCATCAGTGGCTCCGGCACTCGCTAACCTGTATATGTTTAAAACTGAAAAGCAAATCTTTTTTGATGATCTAAATATAGCTGGTAAAATAATTTTTTACATACGGTTCATCGACGACCTGTTGATGATATGGACAGGCAGTAAGGATGAGCTGATGGATTATATTGAGACACAATTCTTCTGATTCAGTGGTAAAATTCACGGTGACTATGAGCCAAATGTCATTATCTTTTTTGGACGTACTGATTACATTGAACGATGGAGTGCTATGTACCACTGTTTATTCTAAACCCACTGACAGGAATACCCTACTCCACTACAATAGTTGTCACCCAGTTAGTTTGAAGTTGGGTTTACCCTACTCTCAAATGTTAAGAATCTGGAGAATTAACAGCAGTCGGACTGCTGCAGTTCTTCAGCTAGAGTCACTTGTAGATAAATTCCTGGAGCGTGGATATGAACGTGATCAGTTACTTGATATTAAGGATAAAGTTTTGAATATGGATAGAAAGAATTTATCAGTCAAGACGGATAAAGATAAAAATCTTAAGAAAATACCATGGGTTAGCAAATATAGCACATGTTCACGTAATGTCAATAGGATTTCCAAAAAGCTTTGGAGGATTGTCAAATCTAACAAGGAACTTCCATTCAATGATAAAGATCTGATGCCGTGCTATACTCGTTCTAAAAACCTGAAAGATATATTAGTAAAAAATGATACCTCTAGAACACGGTCAGAGGCTGCTGGTAATTCTGTAAGGTTAGCCAGAGGTTGTACTAGGTGCCCATGTACCACGTGTAAGTATTTGATTCCGGGTGACACCTTCCTACATCCTAATAGTGGCAAGAAATATATTATTAGGGATCACCTTACTTGTAACAGTAGTTATGTTGTATATCAGATTATTTGTCCCTGCGGACTTTCATATATTGGAAAGACCCAACGGAAATTCAAGGAGCGGATGGTGGTACATCGTTCCAGCATTAAATTAGCGCTAGAGAGCGGTGCCAGCGACCAACCGGTCGCGAGACATTTCTTAGAGGCACGCCATACTCTAGCTGGCCTCAGATATCGCATGATCGACCATGTCCCAGCATCTAAGAGAGGTGGGGATAGAGGGGCACTGTTGATCAAAAAGGAAACAGAGTGGATTATCCGTTTGGGTGTTATGGCACCCAAGGGGCTTAATGATAAACTAAATTTAGGTGCAATGCTGTAATTATTTAAATTTAGCGAAGATTTTTTCTATTTTTTCTTTTGTTTGATAAGTTCAATGCCTTATGGGTTATTCACATAAGGATTAAGTCCTATATGATTGTTATTTACAATATATAATGTGGTATTATTCCCTTCTGTTGGACTAATCGGTGCATACTTGTTTTATATATGGATATGGATCCTGACATGATGTCATCCTTACAGAAGTATTTGTATTATTTGTGTTTCTCTTTTCTAAACAGTTTGCATATCACTGTCTGGTTGCTATGGTGATGGGGACGGGCGTCGCGCCTGTGTGCGATGACGTCATCAAGCGGCGCTGTGGCCGAGGGCTCCCGTGGTGACTGGCGAACGGATGCGCGTTGACGGCATCAGACCGCGGCGGCACGGGTGGGACGCCGGCGCAGACGTCACACTCACATGGTGTTGGTGGGGGATATAAGGTAGGATGTTTTAACAGTTTGATTGTAACCTGATGAAAATCTATTAAGATTGAAACGTTGTTGTAGACTTGGTTGTCGCCTGTTGTTTTCTTCCTCAAGCCTGGAGTGCCGCGCCGTCGCCTGCTTATATATATATATATATATATATATAAAAACCATATTATACAAACGTTATATTTTAAAGATATTTTAACGTATTTACATTTTAATCTAGTTTAAAGAACATTATTATTATTATTATCATTATTTCTCACGCCGTATCATATTTTACAAATATGGCTGTGAATTAGGTATAATTGTTTGTGGCTTACTGAAGGATGTTTAAATATGTGGTAATAGTGCCATCTAGCGGCGCATTTTGGAAATGCATTTAAATATATATATATATATATCAAATTTAACGGCGCTGTATTATTTCCTGTAAATCGTTTGAAGACAGATGTTATAGGCTGTCTCATATTATACAAACATTATATTTTAAAGCAACCACATTTAATGTGTGCGTAGTTTAAAAGAACACTGGTATTAATCGTATCTCATTTTCATTATTGGTTCAGCGACAGACAATGCAGAACATCACCCACAAAGATAACGACATGTGCACATTCGGATCCGAAGATGATGTTTTACCAAGTTATCAAATGAACCATGGTAAGCTAAGTCTATAAATACCATTGACACGTTTTTATTTATTTTTAAAAGTTTAAATAGTACGAACTTATAGCCAAGGCCTACAATTTGTTCATTTTTACTTATTTTTAAAAGTTTAAATAGTATGAGCGTACAACAGGCTGGATACAAAGTTGATAAGTAATTAATTAAAAATGTAATTTCTCACAATTAAACGACAGATGCCGCAAACACAGAGAATTTCGATGATGTTGGAGGAAGTCCGTTTGGTTCAGATTACAACGTCATTCCAGATTTCACTAACATTTTGGAATTGGCGCCTGCCTGTGAGTAACATGTAATAGCTTATTATTATAATAATAATAATAATAATAATAATAAAATAATAATAAAAAATATTTATATTTTAAAATAAATTAAAAATAATGATGTTAAACGCCTGTAATAATTTATTTTTTATTTTTTCACCGGCTAAAGAATTAAAAATAAACCTTGTACCGTCGTGCTGATTTGTTGTAACCTGTACACACTTTATATTCTCAATAATACAACTCTTTTTCATGTTATTCTAATTTTATACCGTATGTAATAATTATTTTTTATTTTTCACCGGTTAAAGATTCCACAATAATGGATGATGCGTTGTTGGGTAAGATACGGGAAGATGTTGAGAACATGGGCGTAAAAGCCGGATATTTGTTAAAACACATTAAAGGTGTGAGCCACGGTGGTAAATGTAAACAAGACATTGTTAAAGAAGTTGTTGAGACGTATATGAATGTCATGTCAAAATACATAGATCAGTCATTTAAGACAACTGAATTTATTAAAGCCAACATACATCATTTTGCAGAAATAATTGAAACTGAACCGTGACTAGGCATGTTAGGCAATGGTTTGAAACGTGTTTTAAATTTAAATGCCTGTAAAAAAAAACCACGAATTAAACCTTGTGTAACATACAAAATCTCAGTTATTACGACGTGCAAAGGTGAAACAGGCTGTAACAACATTAACCAGATTGAGAAAGCGCAAGCGGCACAGGGAACGGTTGGTAGGCGGGGAGGCGGGGAGCAGAGGGCGAGGCATGTAGATTTAGAACAATCGCCACCCCAAGCATTACCGATTGACGAATCACCGCCTGACAATATTGAGCGCATTGCAAGCCCCATATATAATGAGGCACGCGGTGTTGAGTCACCCGGTAATGACGAAGGTCGGCAACATGTATACTTAGAAGCGATAAACAGTTATGAACGACAACGACCAAATTTCAGAGCCGTTGAGTACCACAACCACTATCGGTTTATTAATTTGGACAGGGTTACATCATTTGTAGAGGGAATTCGAGCCGTTCATACTGCTATATAGGCCATGCTCAATGGCGTCCTTGCGGGCATGGATTCTGCCGGCCGTGTTCAGCTTAGATTGGAGGGGGTGGGTTACACAACGCCATCTATTCGCATCGTAAGCCGCAAGAAACATTAGACGCTGACAGTTTTTTGAACCAGATTACAAACGCGCTTCAAAGTAACGCTGAATTCTTATTATCCACAGGTTTAAGGTTTGTGATCAGTATTTTTAGAAACAGGGTGGGCGGGGGTTTGACAGGTAGAAGTTTACACCGCTAACCATATAGTTTAATCATTGACAAGCGTAAAAGATACCTGTATGATTTCAGAAATATCAGTAATAACCTGTGTTTGGCCGCTAGCATCTGTAAACTTCTGGATAAAGGTAACAACGCCAATGACCATGTAATACAGGAGAGAGCGATCCAACTACATAAAGCTTTGAATCTGCCGATTGATAAAGCGGTCAGCTTTAGTGATGTTGCATTTTTTTAAAATTACTTAAATGTTACGATCAAGCTCCTCTATTACAGTAATGGCGATTGGAAATATTACTGTACGGATAGCCGACACGTTGTTTGTGCTATATCACGATTGTCACTTTTATGGGATACTCGATATCAAAGCGTTTCTTGGTGCCTGATATTATTGCAGCCGTTGTCATAGCGCTTACCATCATAGAAATAATCACAATTGTCTTTTCTTTTGTAAGGTTTGTCACAGGCCGGATTGTATTGACGATGGTGTGACTGCGTTAAGGTGTTCGGTGTGTAGGGTATTTTGTCGATCAAACGAATGTTTAGAGCTACACAAAGCTTTAGCTTTTGATCACAAAATATCCTGTCTTGAACATGTATATTGTGACAGGTGTTGTCTCTACCGGCGAACAGACCATAACTGCTGAGGCCTAAAGTGTCCCATCTGTAAGGTGTCCGTTGATGGGTTTTCGAACCATTTGTGTTATATACAAACCATCAAGCCGGAAGAACCCACAAAGAAATAAATCTTTTATGATTTTGAGTGTATGCAGGAGACGGGGGTGCACGTACCAAACTACTGTTACGCTCTAACATTAACGGGTGAGAAAGACTGGGAGTTTAAGGGTGTTGCGTGTATCGAAGATTTTGTAAAGACGTTTATGAAACCAAAATTTGCGCATTACACATTCATAGCCCATAATGCAGGTCGTTATGATGCGTATTTTGTGCTGCGCCAGCTGATTAAGGAGAAATTAAAGATGGAATTATTATCTAGAGGCGGCAACATAATGTGCATCACGGTAAACGATTTGAAGATAAGATTTATCGACTCTTTACATTTTTTTACCCATTCGGCTTAGCAAGTTACCAAAGACGATGGGGTTTGACGGTACCAAAGGTTATTTCCCACATTTCTTTTAACACAGCTGATAACCAAAATTACATAGGGGCTATGCCGTCAATAGAGTATTTTGGTCCACAATTCATGATGTCTGATGAATTATCTGAGTTTACAGCTTGGTATAAACAGTGTGTACACAAGCCGTTTAACTTTCAAAAAGAGCTTGTACGATATTGTTAAGACGATGTGAAAATATTACAAAAAGCTTGTGAGGCTTTCAGATCGGCTGTTATAGCCATGACAGAACAGGAGTTTCTAATAACAAAGGGAAAAAAAAAGGTTGTGGTTAAACGTCACATCGAGGCTTTTCAATTAGTCACGTTGGCATCCGTCTGCATGTCCATGTACCGTTGTACATTTTTACAGGAAAAGACACTGGCCCTTGTACCGGGTGATAACTATCACAAGACTCAACGCCTGCCATACAGTGGTTAATGTACATAGAGCACAAAGAAGGTGTGAGTATAAGACACGCTTTACAAGGGGGTGAGAATAAAGTGGGTAATACAGCCTGGATGGTTACGCCATGATTAACGGCGCACCCAAAGCTTTTGAATTCCAAGGTTGTTTTTATCACAGCTGTGGTGCTTGTTACAACGCCGATGATAAAAACAAACTGACTAAAACGACCTACGGTCAATTGCACCACAAGACGCAGGTAAAGTTGCACTACCTTAAACGATGTGGATTTCAGATACGTGAAATCTGGGGTTGTGAATGGAAGTCTATGCTAGAGTCTGATGAGGATCTACAGGATTTTCTGAAGGGTAAAGAATTACCCGCACCCTTGGAGCCACGTGATGCTCTATATGGCGGACGCACGAACGCCATAAAGCTGTATCACAAAACAGATTGTGATGAAAAAAATTCACTTTTTTGACTTTACCAGCCTGTACCCTTTTGTTAACAAAACCAAAACGTATCCTATACAACACCCGCGCATCATTTATAAGGATTTTGGTGATGTCACAAAGTATTTCGGTTTTGCCAAGGTTAAA
Organism: Pseudophryne corroboree; assembly: GCF_028390025.1. Lineage (NCBI taxonomy): Eukaryota > Metazoa > Chordata > Amphibia > Anura > Myobatrachidae > Pseudophryne > Pseudophryne corroboree. Next base: position 284,534,972 of record NC_086451.1, read on the forward strand.
GTTTACCCGCCTCGTGGGCTATTCTTTCCGGTTCTGCCGGTTAAAATGGGCGGTAAGTTAATGTTTCCATTATGTCGCACATGCGCCGAGTCTGGACAGACTGAGCCATGCGTTCATGATTCAGAAAAACGGGCGCTTATCGGTACATGGTGTACCGTGGAACTAAACTTGGCTGTAGAAATGGGGTACGGGGTGTGTAAAATCTATGAGGTGTGGCATTTTGATGAGAGATCTGACAAATTGTTTTCAGGTTACATTAAAACGCACCTCAGGGATAAACAAGAGGCCTCTGGTTATCTCAAATGGTGTACAGACTCCGTGAAACGCCAAGAGTATATAGACGCCTATCAAAAAAATGAAGGCATGTCTTTACGTCCCAATCACATAGAAATCAACCCCGCCAAAAGACAAATTTCAAAATTGTTTTTACATTCCTTATGGGGTAAATTTGGCCAACATAGCAACATGACCAATACGTGTCTAGTGGCTGATCCCGACAAACTTTTTGAATACGCGTTCTTACCGTACTATGATGTGTCCGCTTTGGACTTTGTTGACGATGATACCGCTATGGTAAATTGGAGGTATGCCAAAAACCATTACACCAGGGGGGCAATTTCAAATGTAACTATAGCCATCTTTACAACTGCTTATGCTCGTGTTGAACTGTACAAACTACTGGATAGATTACAAGATAGATGTCTTTATCACGACACAGATTCTGTAATTTTTGTCAGTAGACCCGGTGACTGGAGCCCACCATTGGGTGATTATTTAGGTGAGTTGACTAGCGAACTACCCACAGGCACCCATATAACAGAATTTGTCTCAGCCGGGCCCAAGTCATACGCTATCGACTAAACAACGGAAAGACCTGTTTAAAAGTTAAAGGTATAACGCTCAATGTTGATAATGCGCAGCACGTTAACTTTGACAGCCTGAAAGAACTGGTCTTAGATTATCCTTTAAACCCCGACCAGAAAAAGGTTGTGATCCGTCAACCCGGTATAGTACGTGTGAAAAAGTGCTGGCAGATAGAGACCCGTACTTTGCAGAAGACGCAAAGGTGTGTTTATACTAAACGGTCTCTTACGGACTACTTCACAACACTGCCGTTCGGCTATTAAGATGGACACCAGATTTCAGCACCCTTTCTCCTGTATTTTAGCGGGACCGTTATTTTGTGAAAACGCTGTTGCAGCACGCTGCAACACATATGACTCATGTACCTGATAATGTTGTTTGGTTTTACACCTGATGGCAGGCTATATATGACCAACTTCTGCGTGATTACGCCGGTACGCGTTTTATAGAGGGTTTACCAGAGTCTTTTAGCGATGATCAACTTTTTCCCCCTGATAAGATTAATTTAACAGTCATTGATGATCTGATGGACGCTGCTAGCAATAATTCTGAGGTTGAGAAAGCTTTCACAAAGTATGTACACCGTCGTAATCTCAGTATCCTGTACCTTGTCCAAAACATATTTTGTCAAGGTAAAAAGAGCAGGACTATACATTTAAACACAAAATATATGGTCCTGTTCAAAAACCCCAGGGATAAAATGCAGGTGGGCATTCTGGCTAGACAAATGTACCCATCAAAACATCGTTTTTTTCTCGAATCCTATGAATCCGCGACGGAGGCCCCTTATGGGTATTTACTGGTTGATTTAAGAAACAACGCTCTTGACGATTATCGTTTACAAAGCGGTTTATTCCCACCAGACACACCTGTCGCTTTTGTCATTAAGAAGCGCGGTTCTATAAAGCTATAACCGTACAACCTTTAGTCATTCGTTGTCATTCTAACAACGGTGACCATGTCGGGACGGATAAGACGTAATTGGGCGCTTTTAAAAATGTTAATTAAAGCAACACTAACCCAAAGAAACGCTATTTTATCCAACGCTTCAAACAATTTAGTCACGGCTATTTGTGAGATAGCGCTCAACACACTTAAAGGTAAAATACCGCTGTCTCAATGACAGTTGAACTACCTTAAAAAGAAGAGAGAGCTTATAAAATCACTTTGTAATAAGAAATGTGCCATTGGAAAAAAGAAGAGGTTGGTTAAACAGTCAGGTGGTTTTATCGGTTCGCTGCTTGGTTTTGCTATACCGCTAATTACAGGACTATTGTCTAATCGCTGATGGAGTACGCTGAGAAAATGTATCTGGTGCCTCAGAATCAGATAGACGATTTACATAACAAGCCAAACAGCGACGACATACGTAAAACAGCAACGCATGGTCTAGATGTAGAGATCGTGAAAATACTACAGAATAACGATTTATCAGAATATGAAAAAGCAAAGCGATATACAACGTTGTTGCAGAGATATCTGGTGTTGAGTAAACAGGCTGATAGTGAAATGTCAACTTTAGCTCTTTTATCCCCCATTGCAAAATCTGTTGATGAATCAAATAACATGACACAACCTGTTGCGCCCGATGCTGTTTATCATGAGCTTTTGAGCGGTGTTAATGCCCGGTATAAAAAAACCTGTGAAATACTATTGAGTAAAATGACACGCTCTAAACACATCACAGACTGGAACAGTAAAGGGGAGTTTCTGTACAAAGGCAGCGCTGTACCAGGTTCCAACATGTTAGATTTAATAAGACGCATCACGCAAAGCCACGGTGTGTCGAGCCGTAATACACCGAACGGTTGGCCTGAATTTATGCGGGCTATGTCTGAATTAAATATTCCCTCAACTGTCATAGGCAATGCGGTAAATAGAATGTACCTAGATTGCTTAAAAGCCGAGAAGCAGGAGGACTCTGATGGCGCTGTGACATCGCCCATGTCACTACAAACCCTTAACAAAAGTTGAATAAATGTTTTAAGTCCCCCAGGGTTAACAACGCTGCACGGGTACTTACTGCCTAGGAAAAGATCCGTAAATCTATTTCAGGATTCACAGTGGCTGAAACTATAACATATAACTAATTTATACTATTTTTATACACTATATTTTGTGTTGGCATTTTGCGCCACAATGTTTAACTTATGTCAATAATATTTTATGTAATGTTTTAAATGTGTGTCTTTACCGTTTTATATATATCAATAAAATATACTTATGATTTATAAAACAACGTTTTGTTCTTTGTTTCTATTGCTGTAAACGGAAGAAATTTCAATCACGCGATATAAAGTTTAATAAACAACGTTGTTTATTAGAAAAACATCATAGATATGATACGTTGTACATAAAACGCATCAAACAGAATGTTGATTACAAGTTACACAAACAATACAGCATTGTACGTAATACGCTTCAAACACAACGTTGTGTGTGAAACGTTTTATGTACAACGTGCCATAGATATGCCACGTTGTACATAAAACGCTTCACACACAATGTTGGTTACAAGTTACACAATTCTGTATATATCTATCTGCATAATGACTCAGACAATGACTTCTTGGGAGCCGTCTTACAAAATTTGAAACAAAACAATCATTACGTTTTGTGTCATCACTAAAAGGGGCCAGTACATCCACATATTTGTAATTTTTACACATGTAAAATATAAAGTATACGCAATATACGGTGCTGTTAAAATTTTGCAACTGTTTATTTTGGTGATAAATACTTTTTGAATTCAAGTTTAAAAAATGTATTATTGCTTTTGGGAATAAGGGAGTGTCAGGGGCTAACCCGTAAGAATCAAAAAAGTAACATTCACGCTGTTCGTTAAAATAAACGGCCAACCAGTGCTCACCTGGCTGCATACTGCTATGCGTATTGATTACAAACGCGCAGGGGTATTGAGCCAGTTTACCGACCGGTAACATATCGCACGGATATGTGCCTTTAAAAATATGCCGTGTGCTTTGCACAGCCTACAGAATACAGTTTATCTGTAATGTGTTCATTTTTTCAGCAGCGTAGTGTTAGTTTATTTCATTTATAGATAATCGTACAGCACATCGCACCTTTGATTAATCTCGATGATGTTATCAAATAGAGCGTATATTATCACATTGACTGTCCGGTCCAACGCTTCTGCAAAGCGGAATTCGGCAAGTAGATTGCCTGTTCTTATCAGGGAAAGGTGTTCTCCACACTCCTGTTCAGGTAAAAGATCAAAAGCAAATAGCGTGTAGCCTCTGAGGTACTCTTCGCGGTCAATCAGTATACCATTGTCAGATTTCTGTTTATTTGTGATCTGCATGAGTGACATATACTCTCTTACAGCATTACCGCGTTCAAAGTCGGGTTGAAATGGTTTGGCGGGGTGCGGTGTTCCATCCAGATAAAGGGACGCAAAACTTACATTTTTATGTTCAAAGCAAAGGGGATTCCGGTTATGGATTCCTGAAAATGATTCGTAATCCACAAAGCAGGCTATAACGGTTTTCGGCACTTGACCTAAAAATAGATTTTCTAGATTAATTACTCTACTGCCTGCTGGTACGCTATAGATTTTCATCCCAACGCGGTCAATCGCGTATTTCGCGTTACCGTTTAACAGGGCCTGCGCGTGCCCAATCCGAACGGGCGGTGAGACCTGCACTCTTTTCACAAACAAGGACGCGGCTGTGATCTGTATTTTAAAGGCATCCACTTCAGACGACATTAAGCAGAATGCGTCTTTGTTTCTGGTTAGTTTAATCTTCAGATCAACGGCGTTTAAAATTACTTTATGTTGATGGAAAAGGTCGCAGTGAAGCGGTCCTAGCAATTCAACCGTGCGACTCTGCTCTGTTGCGCCTGCTCGTTTTTTGAACCCCGTATTCGGGCCGTCCAGCGCCGTGTTGTTAAATTCTCCAGCCGAATCTTTGTAAAATAATCCTGTTGTGTGCTTTGTTGACAAAGCATCCGAGCTGTAATTCAATATAGTCTCAATGTACGCGCGGTACGCGTAAAGATTGTTTGATTGTGATATGAGCCTGTCGCCCAAAGTTACATCCACTTGGTTGAATAAAGTCGCTATGGGATAATTAATAAGTGCGACCCGCGCACCTTGCGGTATCGGTGTGTTATCGGTTCGTACGATCTTGCACGTCACGTACAACAGCGTGTTGTTCAGATCGTAGTAGTGTTCACCGCTGGCAGCTATATAAAATTCAAGTGGAGCTGTGTCGGATAACGCCGCTAAAGGTTGAACTTCGACGTATAGACTTTTCTCTATGATAGTTTTTGTCGGGGGCACGTCAAAAAGATCCAGCTCTGTTTTTGCACATTTGACGGATTCGTGGTCTATGAAAGACATGTTTAAAAAATATCACCAACGGTGCTCTTCTGCTTTCTCTTCTTCTTTGAGTTGCGTCGTCTCTGGTTTTTATTTAAAAAGGGTATGTCCCAAGGCGGAAGCGCTATCATACGCTTCCGCTTTCTTTTAGACACGCCTTTTCTTGTATATATTAGTCCTGAACCGTCTTGTTTTGCTTGGTTCGCTTTGTGTATCTTATTCACCACGGCCGTTGTGGCTTGTCCGATAACATCTTTCGCTATATTACGTGCCGCGGTCTTCATATGCGGTTTAGCTAACTCTAAACCTCTCCGGAAAAGAGGAACAGCTTTTCTGAAAAGACTTCAAAAAATACCACCTAAACCGCAGCCGTACATGTACGCGCTGCCGTGAAAACCTGGTAATCCATTACCGGCTTGAGATTTATAATATTGCGCGTAGAGACCCGGATCGCCATAATTTTTAACAGCGACCATTCTGCTTAGTTAATAAAATTCAGTTTTGCGGCGTCTGAAGTGTAGCTTCACGATCGCTTTTCCAAACTTAAATGCCATGTTCTCGTTCTGGTCGTTCTTTATCTCTATGGCTATCGTGTCAAAATGTGTTTTGCACAATGGTACGTAATCGGGCTTCTCGTATCGTATTGTGACCACCTCATTGTTATAACCCTTCATTTCAACAGTGCGAAGTAGCGGTACATAACTATCCCCGACCCGCTGGTGTTCGATAATGTCTGTGTACACGTACATTGTATATTGGCCGCCTTTGATGTCGGCGCATGGTTTAGAAATCTTAGTTTTAGGTTGTAAACCCAGTATTCATGTCAGCTTAGAACCGGCGTGGATTTGATACAACAGCTTACTGTCGCATGTTACAACACATGCAAACGGATCGTACATTAGTCTTAATCCAACGTCCAGTTGCAGTTGTACAATTTCAGCGTTGATTACGTTCAGTAGCGCTTCGATTGTTTCATAAAAACCCGGTTTAATGCACAAACTTGCGACTCTCGCCACCGGCTGATCCGCCGTTCCATCCCTTGATAATTGCAGTCTACAATCTTGTAAATCCAATGTATTCCACGTGTGCGTAGATTGTATCTCAGTAAGTGCTACTTCCCATTCGCCATTTAAGTCTATCGGTTTAGCCAATTTTGTCGTATAGTTAGAAATCTTATTTGGCGGAAAAGTAACCGCCGAGGCGTTGCTGGGTAAGGTTATGTAGAATGACTTGTCATCCATCGCTCATCTTGTTTAGCTAGTGATGAGCTTTATATGTCTTTTATAACCGATGCCGCGACCCAACTGTTAAATTTTGCAGGGTACCCGCGCCACTTGACTAACGCGTATTTTCGGCCTCTGACCGTCTTATTTTTTAACATCTTTTCCACTTTGTAAACCCTGTTATAGTTTTTTGGTATGCTTTGAAGCTCTTCGGGGTAAAAACTACCTGTTATAACTTCACCGTACAGATCTGTCAACTTATAAAGCGGCTTAAGCCCATTAGTGTTCACACTATGTACAACAAGTATCTCCTCAGAAAAACTCTGTTCGTAGCCTTTCTGAAATATGCCCTTATATTTAGAAATACGGACGTGGTCACCGATTCCTAAACAAACGGGGGCTTTCTTACTTCTAAAGTAATCACCGTAGGTCGTTTTGAAGACACTCAATGCGCATTCACATCGTTTGGAGCGCACTTAATCGTTCTATGGTATGTGTTATTATAGCTGCATATAAAGTCTTGTAAAACGTCTATATATCTGTAGGTATTCTTTGCCGTGAAATAGCGCCACATTCGTGTTTTTAAAGTCCTATTGAAGCGCTCTATAACAGCCGCTTTCACATCGTTATTAGTCGTGAAATGATTTATAACGTATTTTTCTAAAACCTTTTTTAGGTTTCTGTTTGGAAACTCTTTACCATTATCGGTTTGTAGCTTCATCGGCACAGCACCCCGCTGGAATATTTTTTCAAAATCATTAGCGACTGTTTCGGCGTTCTTAGCGGTCAGACTTTTAGCCCAGGCCCTCTTACTGAATATATCGATGACTGTTAATATGTATTTAATACCATCGTTGTATTTTGACAGATCTATCAGCGAAACCAAATCGCATTGCCACTGTTGATTTACACCTGATACACAAATCATGTTCCTTTTATAGTTTTTTCTTGCCGGTTTGTGCAACGTGTATGCGTCTTGTTCTTGTAACCACTTTCTTACGTCGGATCTTTTAAATTTATTTTTAACCGACCCATAATATTTATCAATGCCGCTAAAACTACCTGGTTTTAACACTGTGTAATATGCATCTTTCAGCCTCTTGATTTAACGTGCTGCGTTGCGTGACATTCTGCGACTGGTGTTACGTGACACTCTTTTCAAAGCCATTATCTTTTAATACAGTTTAATATCGAACTCTATAAATTTTATATTACATTTTATATAAAAGCGATATCAAACACTATAATTTAATATTAAAGGGGCGTGCCCCAGAAGAAAAGGGGCGTGGTACCTGTCACTTTGACAGAAAGGTGGTCTTTATCTACTAGTAATAAAGCCTAAACCTAAATTCCAGGACTATTGGGTAGATGTCTTAAAGTTCCCTTTTCGTTCGTTAAATCCCAGGTCCCGCTTCACCGCATTATCGCAGTGAACCGGGCACCAGTATCGGGCAAATGTATTATGCTACCTTGAGCCGTTATCGGAGTTTGATATTACAGCCCTCTGGTGAAAATGAGCTCCGTTTTTTCTCCACCCCACAGATCACATGCGCATGCGCCGGCGGTGTGTCCCAGCTCTCTTTGCGTTTCTGTTCTGGCGCATGCACCGGCTGGGAGTCCCAGCTCTCCCTGCGAATCTGTTCCTGCGCATGCGCCGGCTGGGAGTCCCATCTCTCCCCGCCTCTGCATATTGAGTGCAGGGACGCCATCTACATATTTCTCCCAGCCCTTTCATTACAAAAAGCATGTCCGCCCATAGAGCTGATGATCCTGTCACTACACTGCATCTTAGTCACAGGAAGAAATCTTGTGAAGAAGAAGCAGTTCATAGGTGGGATCCCTCCTCTGAGCCCAGACCCTGTACATTATTACTGGCTGCACCCACCTGATGGTGGTCCTGGCTACACCTGTAAAACACTGTATGTGTAAGATCACTACAGCAATGGTGTGCAGATGCACATATTAAATTTGTGTTATATTGGGTTATATGTACAGTATCTTGAAATACATTTCTAATCAATTGCTCTTTCTGCGCTTAAACACAATAGGGTGTTTTTTTGTATTTCATGATGACAATTTTAACTGGACATAACTATATTTTAGATATAAAGCTACACTTATAGTATCTTAAAGAAGGTCTGTAACTATGAGTGTGTGAGCAGTGCTGCACGGCACCTGCATGTGACTTGCGGGAAGCCTGGAACGGCACCCAGCAGCCAGTAGCAGTCTTACAGAGCTGCCAAAAGCATCCAAGGAACACTTAGGGCAGGCTTCCTGCAGCCTGTGGGAACCTCCATGCATATATATAAATATATATATATATATATATATATATATAGGTATATATACGCCAGTGTGGCCTGGAGAATTCTTCAGTGATCCTATCTAAATCTGTTAACAAACAGCGGTAATCCCATAGAGCTGATGATCCTGTCACTACACTGCATCTTATTCACAGGGGGTAGGGCAAGAACACGGCGCACTACCGCTCTATTATGGCGCTGTCTTAAAGTGTGCAATACAAAATACAGACATTCAAACGTAAATGTATGCATATATTATATTGCAGCCTATTTGCATATTTTTTAACGAGTGGTTTCCAAATTTTTGAATCATGGCGCCCTAGAATATCAGAATTTTTTTCACGGCACCCCTAGGCCAAAAATTTCTTATTGAGAAATTTTGAAAGAAATATTACATTAAGTAGATCGCGTTTATATGTCATCCTTAGGGTCAGTTGTGTGGTGAGGGAGAAGATTTGCTTCTGTTTGGCCACATATTTTATGACTGGCAGCCACCAGCACTGGTTTTGCCTATTATATTGACCATGAATAATTTGAATTGGTCCTGGACCACCAACCCAGGGCACCCCTGCAAGTGTCCTGAGGTACCCCAGGGAGCCACGGCACATAGTTTGGGAACCTCTAACGTATGCTGTTTGTACTGGCACCATGTGATTCGGCAGATCCTTGTGCCTAACTGTGGGAGTTCAAAATGTTGCTCCTTCTGATGGGAATAGAATAATGTGCCTTGTATTCTACACCCAAATGCTAAAGATATGGAAAGCAGTTTAATTACCGCTAGTTGGGATCCTTGCGGTCACAAATCCCGACTAGTGGTGAAATCCCGCCACCGGAATACTGGTGCCACAGGCTATTCTCCCTCTGTGGGTGTCCACAACACCCATGGAGGGAGAATATAATCTCTGGTAAACGCAGCGTGCCACCATGTCCGCAGCTTGGTGATCGCAGCGAGCCTGCAAGGTGCTTGCTAGCACTCACCCTGCTGCCGGCAAACTGGTGGCCAGGATGCCGCTGTCGGTGTACTGACGGACGGCATGCCGGTTGCCGGTAATTCATACTGAACCCAATGATATATGTTGTAGTGCTTGGAGTTGTGAAGATTCCACATGTAGGGGTGGTTTCTGGTTTGGTTGGTGGCCTTCAAACATTTTTAGCTCCACCCCCATAAATTATTTCATTTTGAAACGCTCGCACAAGGTGTAAATGATTATTATCATTTACACCTTTTGCGAGTGTTACAAAATTAAAAATGTTACTGAGTAAGTGAAGACAGTGGAGGTCATTTACAGCAAGCAGATCGCAAGTAGCTTTATTTGCACTACTCAGCTTATCGGGGCAAATCAGCACACTTCAAGGCGCACATCTACTTTTTGGTGATGCCTACCATTGCACTTATGCTTGCAGCCAGCTGAAAATCTATGATAATCTGCACTGTACAAATGTGTAAATATCACATTAAAGTCAGACCTCATACTGCTTTAAGACAAACCCTTTCACTACAAATAAATCACCTAACCCAGTGGTTCTCAAACTGTGTGCCGTGGCACCCTGGGGTGCCTAGGGACACTTGCAGGGGTGTCTTGGATTGGTGGTACAGGACCAATTCAAATTATTTATGGTCTATGTAATAGGCAAAACCAGTGCTGGTGGCTGCCAGTCATAAAATATGTGGACAAACAGAAGCGAATCCTGTCACTCATAACTTAACTGAGCCTAAAGGCCCGTATTCACGGGCAGATGTGGGAGAGATGTGTGCTGAGCGAACCGCTCAGCACACATCTCTCCCCCCGCTCAGCACAGCGCGATGTGTGCTGAGTGTGCGGGGGGAGACGGGGGGGGGTAATTTCACCCAGCGGGTGAAATGAGCGACCTGCTAGATTGAGCCTGCATGCAGGCCAATCTAGCACCAGCGATAGCGATGCACGTGGCTGCGCGTCGCTATCGCTGTGGGGGGTACACAAGGAGCGATCATGCTTAAAATCTAAGCAATCTAGTCAGATTGCTTAGATTATCGCTCCGTGAGTACCGCCCTTTAGGATGGCATACAAACACAATTTACTTAATGTAATTTTTGTTTTCTAATTCATCAATAAGAAACTTTAGGCCTAGGGGTGCCGTGACAAAAAAGGAGATTTATGGTAGACTTACCATTGTTAAATCTCTTTCTGCGAGGTACACTGGATTCCACAGGGAATAACATCGGGGGGTGCAGAGTTGTATCTTGATCCGAGGCACCAACAGGCTAAAGCTTTGACTGTTCCCAGGATGCACTGCACTGCTTCCTCTATAGCCCCGCCTCCAGGCACTGGAGCTCAGCTTTGTTAACCAGTCCAATGCAGTAGCAGGAAAGAGAGACGGAAGATGTTAGTCACATAGAACCACATTCTCACGACAGGAGAAGGGACTAGCGGCTAATGCCATACAAACCCAAGGAAGCTAAGTGCGTCAGAGTGAGCACCCTGTGGAATCCAGTGCACCTCGACAAGAGATTTAACAATGGTAAGTCTACCATAAATCTCCTTTTCTGCAGCGGGTTACACTGGTATTATACAGGGAATACATCGGGGATGTCCTAAAGCAGTTTCTCATGGGAGGGGATGCACTGTAGCGGGCACAAGAACCCGGCGTCCAAAGGAAGTAACCTGGGAGGCGGAAGTATCAAAGGCATAGAACCTGATGAACGAGTTCACTGAGGACCACGTAGCCACCCTGCACAATTGTTCAGCGGACGCGCCACGGCGGGCTGCCCAAGAAGGTCCAACAGACTGAATAGAATGGGCTTTAATAGCAGCAGAACAGCAGGAGCTGGAAGACCAGCCTGTGCATATGCTTTTGCAATCACCATTCTAATCCATCTGGCCAAGGTCTACTTATTCGCACCCAGCCATGTTTATGAAAACCAAAAAGTACAAAAAGGGAATCTGACCTCCTGATAGAGCCAGTCCTTTCCACGTAAATACGGAGAGCCCGTACCATATCCAAAGATCTTTCTTTGGAGGACAAACCAGAAGAGATGAAGGCCGGAACCACAATCTTCTGGTTAAGATGAAAAGATGATACCACCTTAGGCAAATAACCTGGGTGAGTTCGAAGAACTACCCGATTACGGTGAAAAATCAGAAAGGGTGGACGACAGGACAAAATGCCTAAGTCCGACACCCTCCTAGCAGAGGCAATAGCCAATAGAAACACGACCTTAAGCGGAAGGCATTTAAGGTCCACAGACTCAAGAGGTTCAAATGGAGACTCTTGTAGGGCATTCAGAACAACAGATAGATCCCATGGAGCCACAGGAGGGACATAGGGAGGTTGAATCCATAGATCACCCTGAGTGAAAGTGTGAACGTCAGGAAGAGACGCAATTTTTCTCTGAAAGCACACCGACAAGGCAGATATATGGACCTTGAGGGATGCCAGACGAAGGCCCAAGTCTAGGCCTTGTTGTAGAAAAGCCAGAAGTCTGGAAGTTCTGAAAGTATATGCATCATAATTCTTAGCAGCACACCAGGTGAAGTAAAAATTCCAGACCCTGTAATAAATTTGAACCAAAGCTGGTTTACGGGCTTTTAACATAGTTTGAATGACCGCCTCAGAGAATCCTTTTGTTCTCAGGAGTGAAGCTTCAAGAGCCAGGCCATCAAAGCCAGTCTGGCCAAGTCCGGGTAGACACAAGGGCCCTGAAAGAGGAGATCTGGGCGTTGAGGAAGTAGAAGAAGACGCTCTATCGAGAGTCCCTGCAGGTCTGAGAACCAATGCCATCTGGGCCACGCTGGAGCGACTAGAAGTAGTATTCCCCCTTCCTGCTTGAACATCCGTATTACCCTGGGCAGGAGTGACACTGGAGGGAACACATATGGCAGACGAAAGTTCCATGGAATTGCCAGTGTGTCCACGAACGTTGTTTGAGGATCCCTTGTCCTTGCTCCGAAGAGCGGAACCTTGTGACTGTGTCAAGACGCCATCAGTTCTACATGTGGTAGGCTCCACTTGTCCACTAGGAGTTTAAAGACTTCTGGATGAAGACTCCACTCTCTGGAGTCTTCATCTGAGGAAGTCCGCTTCCCAGTTGAGGACTCCCGGAATGAACACTGCCGATACGGCTGGCAGATGGCGTTTCGCCCATTGGAGGATTTTTAACACTTCCATCATTGCCATGCGGCTTTGAGTGCTGCCCTGATTTATGTACGCCACCACAGTGGCGTTGTCTGATTGTACTTGAACGGGCCTGTTCTGTACCAGAGGCAGGGCCAGTGTCAACGCATTGAACACTGCCCGCAATTCCAGAATGTTTATCGGAAGGAGAGATTCCTCCCTGGTCCACAGACCCTGGAGAGAGTGTTGCTCCAACACCGTGCCCCAACCTCTCAGACTGGTGTCCGTTGTCAGGAGGACCCAGTTGGAGATCCAGAAGGGACGGCCCCTGCTCAATTGTTGGTCCTGTAGCCACCAGCTCAGAGACAGATGGACTTCCGGAGTCAAGGAGATAATTTGAGACCTGATCCGTAGAGGCAGGCCGTCCTACTTGGAAATGATTAACCTTTGCAGAGGGCGGGAATGAAATTGACTGTACTCTACCATGTCGAAAGCCGATGCCATGCGGCCTAGTACTTGCATCGACGAGTGTACCGACACTCTCTGGCAAGAGAGGAAGCATCTGATCTTGTCCTGAGGTTTCAGGACCTTCTCTGGAGATAGAAACAGTCTTTGGCTGTGTGTGTCCAGCAGCGCCCCCAGATGCACCATGCTCCGAGCAGGGACCAGCGAGGACTTCTTCCAATTGATGCGCCACCCGTGGGCTTGTAGGAATTGGACCGACAACTGCAGTTGACTGAGGAGGACATCTTGGGAGTTCTCCAGGATCAGCAAGTTGTCTAGATATAGCAGGATCCTGATTGCCTGATGACAGAGGAAAGCTGTCATCACTGCCATGACCTTGGTGAAAACCTGAGGTGCCGGGGACAGTCCAAAAGACAGAGCCTGGAATTGAAAATGAAGGTTGCCAATAGCAAACCACAGATGTTGCTGATACGTAATGGCAATAGGTATGTGCATGTAAGCATCCAGTATGTCCAGGGATACCATATAGTCCTCGAGTTCCATGGCCAGCACAATAGAGCGCCGGGTTTCCATACATAATTTGGACACTCTCACAAACTTGTTCAATGATTTGAGGTTGAGGATAGGCCGGAAAGACCCATTTGGTTTTGGAACAAGAAACAGGGTTGAATAGTAACCCCTGCCTCTCTGGGACAGAGGTACCGGCATTACCACTCCTGTTTCCAGGAGGGATTGTACAACCAGGTGTAGAGCTTGCGCTTTCACCAGATCTGAGGGGATTACCGTTGAACAGAACTGTCGAGGGGAGCATCTCTTGAAAGAGATTGCGTACCCATGAGAGACAACTTCCCGCACTCAGGCGTCTGAAGTGGTCTTTAACCATGCCTGGGCAAACTGCAGAAGTCAGCCTCCCACCCTGGGGTCCCCCAGGGGGAGGCCCACCCCGTCATGCAGCAGGCCTGTTTTGTTTGGAAGCAGGTTGACGGGTAGCCCAGGATTGTTTAGATTTAGGCTTAGTGGTTTTGGAAGCACGAGCCTGTCGCGGATACGCTTGACCCTTTGCTTTCCCTGGAGGTCGAAAGGAATGAAAGATGGTGATTTTAGCCTTCGGAGCAGAAGGATTAGTATTTGGGAGACACACAGTCTTGGCCATAGCCAAGTCAGTTTAAATCTTGTTCAGATCCTCCCCAAATAGGTTGTCTCCCTTAAAAGGGAGCACCTCCAAGGTCATTTTGGAGTCTAGGTCCACCTTCTAGGACCTCAACCACATAATTCAACGAGCCAGGATAGACGTAGTAGATGCCTTGGCCATCAATATTCCTGCATCAGAGGCTGCCTACTGAATATAATGGGAGGCTGTGGTAATATAAGACAGATATTGTCTGGTAGTGACAGTAAAATCCTGGGGCAGCTCAGCTTCAATTGCCTGAACCCAAGTTTCAATTCCTTTTACAGCCCAAGAGGCTGCCATAGTGGGTCTATGCACAGCACCGGTAAGAGTGTAAATAGACTTCAGGCAACCCTCCACACCCTTATCCGTCAGTTCTTTCAGCGAGGTGCTGGTGGTGACATGCAGATACGAGGACACCACAAGGCGGGCGACATGAGAGTCCACATAAGAAAAGTTAATTTTGAGGTCTGCTGGTTTCAGTGTAAGTTCCCTGCAATAAGAGATTTCTTGTTCTCTGACCTGAAGGCTTTATGTTTTCCTTTTTCATTGTTTCCCTCATCTGTTAAAATAATAATGCTGACATTGAGACTAGACATACAGTTGTACTTTGTTATGTGCTGTAAAATAAACAATAAATTGTCTGTAATACATATTTAGACACTGTGGGCCTGATACAGAGGTGGACACAGCAGCTATCCAAAAATATGCTACTGAAACATAAGGCTTCTGAAGAAAAAGGACACCTCCTGCCAGCATCACACATCCGAGTGCTATGACCAAAGACACAGCATCGGATCACCAGTGTGACCGTCGATTGCAATGGTCTCAGCCATAAGAGTAAGTCTAAGCTTACTCAGAATGATCGCCAGAACTCCTCTGCTGGGACCAGGAACACTGGCCTCGGCACACCTACAAAATGAAGATGACATGTCCCCATTTCACTGGTCTAGATTTACCCATCCCTGATGAGCCAAGAAATTGATTGAGCAACTACTATTCTTCTAGTATGAGGCTGAGGATTGATTGATTAACAATGTTTGACATTCTATCAAATAACATTAATGTGACTTAAACAGGATTTTGATACCTACCGGTAAATCCTTTTCTCCTAGTCCGTAGAGGATGCTGGGGTACACTTCATGACCATGGGGTATAAGACGGTTCCGCAGGAGCCATGGGCACTCTTAAGACTTTTCAATGGGTGTGAACTGGCTCCTCCCTCTATTCCCCTCCTCCAGACCTCAGTTATAGGAACTGTGCCCAGGGAGATGGACATTTCGAGGAAAGGATTTACTTTAATACTAGTGGTGAGATACATACCAACTCACACCCCAACCATGCCGCACACACGGTATTCAACATAACACACGCCAACAGGCATGAACCAATTGCAGCAACATGCTGAAACTAAGATAACACAACTTGTGTAACTTTAATAACTAAACTGCAGGCAAAGTACGCACTGGGACGGGCGCCCAGCGTCCTCTACGGACAAGGAGAAAAGGATTTACCGGTAGGTATCAAAATCCTGTTTTCTCATACGTCCTAGAGGATGCTGGGGTCCACTTCATGACCATGGGGTTTATACCAAAGCTCCAGTACGGGCGGGAGAGTGCGGATGACCCTGCAGCACTGATTGACCGAACTTGAGGTCTTCATCGGCCAAGGTGTCAAACTTGTAGAACTTTGCAAATGTGTTTGACCCTGACCAAGTAGCTGCTCGGCAAAGTTGCAATGCCGAGACCTCCCGGGCAGCCGCCCAGGATGAGCCCACCTTCCTAGTGGAATGGGCCTTCACCGACGTCAGTAACGGCAATCCAGCCGTAGTATGAGCTTGCTGAATGGTAGCTCTGATCCAACGTGCAATAGTCTGCTTGGAAACAGGACACCCAATCTTGTTGGGAGCATACAGGACAAACAAAGACTCTGTTTTCCGTATTCGAGCTATTCTAGCGACATAAATCTTCAAAGCCCTAACATCTAGAGACTTTGACTCAGTGAACGTGTCAGTATCTACTGGCACCACAATAGGTTGGTTTATGTGGAAAGATGAAACCACCTTTGGAAGAAAATGTTGACGAGTTCTCAACTCTGCCCTATCTTCATGGAAGATCAGGTAAGGGCTCTTGTGAGACAAGGTCCCCAACTCAGACACCCGCGGTACGGATGCCAATGCCAAAAGCATCACCACTTTCCAAGTGAGAAACTTCAACTCTATCTCTTGTAGAGGCTCAAACCAATCCGATTTAAGGAACTGCAACACCACGTTAAGGTCCCATGGTGCCACTGGAGGCACAAATGGAGGCTGGATGTGCAGAACCCCTTTCACGAAGGTCTAAACCTCTGGAAGAGAGGCCAATTGTTTTTGGAAGAACACTGACGAGGCCAAAATTTGGACCTTGATTAATCCCAATCGGAGGCCCGCTTCCACACCAGCCTGCAGAAAATGGAGAAAACGTTCCAACTCAAACTCTTCCGTAGGAGCCTTCTTGGATTCACACCAAGACACATATTTTCTCCAAATACGGGGGTAATGTTTCGACGTTACTCCTTTCCTGGCCTGAATAAGGGTGGGGATGACTTCCTTGGAAATACCCTTTCAGGCTAGGATCCGGTGCTTAACAGCCATGCCATCAAACGTAGCCGCAGTAAGTCTTGATACACGCACGGCCCCTGCTGCAGCAGGTCCTCGCAAAGAGGAAGAGGCCGAGGATCTTCTATGAGCAACTCCTGAAGATCTGGCTACCAAGCCCTCCTTGGCCAGTCTGGGGCAATGAAGATTGCTCGAACTCTTGTTCTTCTTATGATCCTGAGCACTTTTGGGATCAGCGGAAGAGGAGGGAAGACATACACCGACCAGAACACCCACTGGGCCACTAGCGCATCCACTGCTATTGCTTGAGTGTCTCTCGACCTGGAACAATATTTCTGGAGCTTCTTGTTGAGACGAGATGCCATCATGTCTACTTGAGGAACTCCCCAAAGATTGTTCACCTCTGCAAAGACTTCTTGGTGTAGGCCCCACTCTCCTGGATGGAGATCGTGTCTGCTGAGGAAGTCTGCTTCCCAGTTGTCTACTCCCAGAATTAAAATTGCCGACAGAGCCTTTACATGTCTTTCTGCCCAGAGGAGGATCTTCGTCACCTCTGCCATTGCCGCTCTGCTTTTCGTTCCGCCCTGCCTGTTTATGTACGCGACTGCTGTTACATTGTCCGACTGGATATGCACGGGATGATCTTGAAGAAGATGTACCGCTTGTTGAAGGCCGTTGTAAATGGCTCTCAATTCCAGCAGATTTATGTGAAGGCAGGCTTCCTAACTTGACCATTTTTCTTGGAAGCTTTCTCCCTGAGTGGCAGCTCCCCAGCCTCGGAGACTTGCATCCGTGGTTACCAGGAGCCAGTCCTGAATCCCGAACCTGTGTCCCTCTAGTAGGTGAGAACTGTGTAGCCACCACAGGAGTGAAATCCTGGCTTTTGACGACAGGATTATCTTCCGGTGCATGTGTAGGTGGGATCCCGACCACTTGTCCAACAGGTCCCACTGGAATACTCTGGCATGGAACCTGCCAAACTGTATGGCCTTGTAGGCCGCCACCATCTTCCCCAACAACCGAATGCACTGATGGATCGACACACTTGATGGTTTCAATATTTGTTTTACCATTTTCTGGATTTCTAGAGCCTTTTCCACCGGAAGAAATACTCTCTGAACTTCTGTGTCCAGAATCATCCAGAGAAAAGACAATCTTGTCGTTGGTTCTAACTGTGACTTTGGATAATTTATTATCCAACCGTGTTGTTGGAGTATTGACAGGGAGAGTGTGATGTTTTGTAACAACTGCTCCCTGGATCTCGCCTTTATCAGTAGATCGTCTAGATAAGGAATTATATTGACTCCTTTTTGACGCAGGAGAATCATCATCTCCGCCATCACCTTGGTGAATACCCTCGGCGCCGTGGAGAGACCGAAAGGTTACGTCTGGAATTGGTAATGGCAATCCTGAACCGCGAATCTCAGATAAGCCTGGTGAGGAGGATAAATGGGAACATGCAGGTAAGCATCCTTTATGTCTATCGACACCATGTAATCCCCCTCCTCCACACTGGAAATCACTGCCCTCAGTGATTCTATTTTGAACTTGAATCGTTTCAAGTAGAGATTCAGATTTTTTAGGTTTAGGATCGGTCTAACCGAGCCGTCCGGCTTCGGAACTACAAAAAGGCTTGAATAAAACTCCTCCCCTTGTTGTGACAAAGGTACCAGGACTATGACCTGATCCTGACATAATTTTTGGATTGCCGCTGTTACTGCTTCCATTTCTGGAAGAGAAGCTGGCAAGGTCGATTTGAAAAATTGGCATGGGGGAACGTCTTGAAACTCCAGCTTGTATCCCTGGGACACTATTTGTAACACCCAGGGATCCAGGCCAGACAGAATCCAACCTTGGCTGAACAGTTTGAGACGTGCCCCCACCCGAGCGGCCTCCCACAAAGGAGCCCCAGCGTCATGCTGAAGATTTGGCAGAAGTAGGGGTAGACTTCTGCTCCTGGGAACCTGAAGTCGCTGTGGACTTCTTTCCCTTTCCTCTTCTCCTACCTGCAAAGAAGGGGGAACCTCTCGCTTTTTTATATTTATTGGGTCGAAAGGACTGCTTGTGCGGGTGATATGTCTTTTTTGCCGGTGCAGGTGCAGAAGGCAAAAATGTTGACTTACCTGCGGTAGCCGCCGAGACTAACTCATCCAGTCCATTGCCAAATAAGGCCTCACCTTTATATGGGAGAGCCTCCATATTTCTTTTGGAATCTGCATCCGCGTTCCATTGGCGAATCCACAACGCCCGCCTAGCTGATACTGCCATGGTAGCGGCTTGTGAACTCAAGAGTCCAATATCTTTCATCGCTTCTAGCATGTATGCGGCAGCGTCTTTGATATTCCCTAACTTAAGGAGTATATCATCTTTATCAATCGTGTAAATTTTTGATGACACGCTTTCTGACAATTTTTTAATAGCGCGACTCACCCACACGCAAGCAATTGTGGGCCAAAAGCGTACCATTGGCAACATAAATGGATTTCAATGTAGTTTCCATCTTTCGGTCTGCCGGCTCTTTTAGTGAAGCCGTGCCAGATGCAGGGAGAATTACCTTCTTTGTCAACCTGGACAGTTCACTGTCTAACACAGGGGGTGACTCCCATTTTTTCCTGTCCTCCACCGGGAAAGGATAAGCTATCTGAATTCTCTTGGGAATACGAAATTTCTTTTCGGGATTCACCCACCTCCCTTCAAAGAGAGTATTAAGCTCGTGGGAAGGAGGGAAAGTGACCTTGGATTTCTTTTCTTTACAGAAATAATACTTCTCCTGAGGTACAAGAGTGGCTTCCGTGACTTCCAGAACTTCCCTTATAGCCACAATCATATATTGTATATTTTTTGCCAATTTATGATCTATTTCTCTGGAGTCACTATCGTCGACACAAGAATCAGTGTCTGTGTCGGTATCAGTATTCACAATGGGGGTCATTCCGAGTTGTTCGCTCGTTGACGATTTTCGCAACAGAGCGATTGAGGCAAAAATGCGCATGCGCTAAGTATTTTAGCACAAAACTTAGTAGATTTACTCACGTCCAAACGAAGAATTTTCATCGTTGAAGTGATCGAAGTGTGATTGACAGGAAGTGGGTGTTTCTGGGTGGAAACTGACCGTTTTCTGGGAGTGTGCGGAAAAACGCAGGCGTGCCAGGATAAAACGCAGGAGTGTCTGGAGAAACGGGGGAGTGGCTGGCCGAACGCAGGGCGTGTTTGTGACGTCAAATTAGGAACGATACGGGCTGAGCTGATCGCAGTGTAGGAGTAAGTCTCGAGCTACTCAGAAACTGCTATGAATTATTTATTCGCAATTCTGCTACTCTTTCATTCGCAATTCTGCTAAGCGAAGATACACTCCCAGAGGGCGGCGGCCTAGCGTGTGCAATGCTGCTAAAAGCAGCTAGCGAGCTAACAACTCGGAATGACCCCCATTATTCGCAAATGGTCTCTTAAGTGACCCAGAGGGGTCGCCTGCGGATGGAAGAACAGAGCCCTGAAAAATCACATCTTCCACAGATTTTCTCCAGCATTCAGCATGAGATTCAGACTTATCTAATCTCCTATTGATATGATGCATACTATCACGTATTTCTTTCACCCATGCAGGTGTGCCGGCAGCGCCACCACATTACACTTCTGTGTCCCTAAAATGCCTTCCTCTGGGGAGGAACTCCCTGCCTCAGACATGTCACACACGTGTACAACACACACACAGACACACTGGGACTTATAGGGGAAAGACCCACAGTAAAATCTGTATGAGGGACACAGTTTAGGAGCAGCCAGTTCACAACCCCAGCGCCAGTATCTAATGCCTGTGAACATAGAATGCCCACTGACATGCACCGCTTTTTACACAGTATAACACACTTGTAATGCACCAAATTCGCTTGTTCCCCCCGTTTTGCACCCTGAATACTTGTAGTCAGAAATGAAGGAGGACCAGCGTTGTCTCTGCAGCCTGAGGAGAGAGAAAATGGCGCTGAGCAGTGTGCTGGCTCCGCCCCCGCAATGGCGCGTTTTTACCTCAGAGACTGTTTGTAATATTTATAGTGGCGGGGGTAGGGCTGTGCCTGGGCATCTTATGCTCCCTTTTTGCCAGTTTATAGAAGTGTTTTTGCTGCCCAGGGCGCCCCACCCCGCGCCCTGCACACTGCTGTGCCTGTGTGTGTGGGCAGCAATGGCGCGCTGTGCTCCTGCCAGCCGCGCTGTACCTCAGCCGTCACTTTTCTTGATAACGAGTTTTATGGTAAGAACTTACCTTTGTTAAAACTCTTTCTGCGAGGTACACTGGGCTCCACAAGGAATGGACAATGGGGTGTAGAGTAGGATCTTGAGCCGAGGCACCAACAGGCTCAAAGCTTTGACTGTTTCCAGAATGCATAGCGCCGCCTCCTATATCACCCCGCCTCCCTGCACAGGATTTCAGTTTTTAGTTAACCAGTCCGACAAAGGTTAGTAGCCACAACACCACATTCTCACGACAGGAGACGTGTCAGCGGCTAATGCCATACCAACCCAAAGAAGCTAAATGCGTCAGGGTGGGCGCCTTGTGGAGCCCAGTATACCTCGCAGAAAGAGTTTTATCAAAGGTAAGTTCTTACCATAAAACTTGTTTTCTGCTGTGGGCTCCACTGGGCTCCACAAGGAATGGACAATGGGGATGTCCTAAAGCAGTTCCTTATGGGAGGGGACGCACTGTAGCGGGCACAAGAACCCGGCGTCCAAAGGAAGCATCCTGGGAAGCGGCAGTATCGAAGGCATAGAACCTTATGAACGTGTTCACAGAGGACCACGTAGCCGCCTTGCACAATTGTTCAAGGGTCGCACCACGTTGGGCCGCCCAAGAAGGTCCAACAGACCGAGTAGAATGGGCCTTAATGTGATCAGGAGCAGAGAGACCAGCCTTCACATAAGCATGTGCAATCACCATTCTAATCCATCTGGCCAAAGTTTTGTTGTGAGCAGGCCAGCCACGTTTGTGAAATCCAAACAGTACAGAGAGAATCAGATTTCCTAATAGGAGCAGTTCTCTTCACATAGATACGGAGAGCCCGTACCACATCCAAAGACCGCTCTTTGGGAGACAGATCAGGAGAAACAAGTGCCGGAACTACAATCTCCTGATTAAGGTGGAACGAAGAAACCACCTTAGGTAGATAGCCGGGACGAGTCCTAAGAACCACGCCCTGAGTAAAGGTATGCACATCAGGTAAGGTCGCAATTTTTCTCTGAAACCACACCGACAATGCAGATATTTGAACCTTGAGGGAGGCCAGACGCAGGCCTAAGTCCAGGCCCTGCTGAAGAAAAGCCAACAACTTGGCTATACTAAACTTGGAAGCGTCATAATCGTTAGATGCGCACCAAACAAAGTAAGAATGCCAGACACTATAGTAAATCCGAGCCGAAGCCGGTTTCCGGGCCCGCAACATAGTTTGAATGACCGCCTCAGAAAACCCTTTAGCCCTTAAGATGGAAGCTTCAAGAGCCATGCCGTCAAAGACACAGGGGCCCTGAACGAGGAGGTCTGGGCGTTGTGGAAGTAGAATTGGACGCTCTGACAATAGGCCTTGCAGGTCTGAGAACCAGTGCCGTCTGGGCCACGCTGGAGCTATGAGAAGCAGAATTCCTTTTTCTTGCTTGAACTTCCGAATTACCCTGGGCAGCAGTGACACCGGAGGGAACACGTACGGCAGCTGAAGCCTCCACGGTACCGCCAGCGCATCCATGAATGCTGCTTGAGGATCCCTTGTCCTTGCTCCGAAGACCGGAACCTTGTGATTGTGTCGAGACGCCATCAGATCTACGTCTGGAAGGCCCCACCTTTCCATTAGGAGTTGAAACACTTCTGGATGGAGGCCCCACTCGCCGGCATGCACGTCCTGACGACTGAGAAAGTCCACTTCCCAATTCAGGGCTCCCGGAATGAATATTGCCGATATGGCCGGTAGATGGCGTTCTGCCCACTGTAGAATCCGTGAGACTTCCTTCATTGCTAGGCGGCTTCGAGTGCCGCCTTGACGATTTATGTAAGCCACTGTGGTGGCGTTGTCTGACTGTACTTGAACAGGACGGTTCGGAATTAAATGCTGGGCTAGGTTCAAGGCGTTGAAGACCGCCCGCAACTCCAGAATATTGATCGAGAGGAGGGACTCCTCCTTGGTCCACCGCCCCTGAAGGGAGTGTTGCTCCAGCACTGCGCCCCAACCTCTTAGACTGGCATCTGTCGTCAACAGGACCCAGTCGGATATCCAGAACGGACGGCCCCCGCACAGTTGTTGGTCCCGGAGCCACCAGAGCAGCGACAGACGGAGTCAATGAGATTATTTGAGACCTGATCCTGTGAGGCAGGCCGTCCCATTTGGCTAGAATCAGCCTCTGGAGAGAGAGAGATTGAAATTGAGCGTACTCCACCATGTCGACATCTGTCTGGCAAAATTTATTATTTTATTTATTATTTATTAACAGTTTCTTATATAGCGCAGCATATTCCGTTGCGCTTTACAATTAGAACAACAGTAATAGAACAAAACTGGGTAAAAACAGACAGACAAAGAGGTAGGAAGGCCCTGCTCGCAAGCTTACAATCTATAGGGAAATAGGCATAGATACACAAGGATAAATGCTACCTATTGCATAATGGTCCACCAGATTGCTAGGTTCTTAATGGGTTGTATGATGATACCCCACAAAGTTGGCCAAGTGTCAGGAGGGTGTGAGACTAAAGAAAGACAAGATATGTGATGTTATAATATAGGATATAATTAGATAGGGAAGCACTGAAGGTTATGTGGGTGGGTCTGGAATTTGATAGGCTTGTCTGAAGAGGTGAGTTTTCAGGGAACATTTAAAGGTTTGGAGACTAGAGGCGAGTCTTACTGTGCGTGGGAAGGCATTCCACAGAGTGGGTGAAGCCCGGATAAAGTCCTGTAATTTTGAGGGTGAACAAGTAATGCGTGTGGATGAGAGACATAGATCTTGTGCAGAGCGGAGAGGTCGGGTAGGGAGATATTTTGAGATGAGTGAAGAGATGTATGTTGGTGCAGTTTGGTTAATAGCCTTGTATGTGAGTAAAAGTATTTTATATTTAATACGGTAGAATACCGGTAACCAATGGAGGGACTGACAGAGCGGATCTGCAGACGATGAACGTCTGGCAAGGAAGATTAGCCTCGCAGCTGCATTCAAAATGGATTGTAGTGGTGAGAGCCTATGTTTGGGAAGACCGGTCAGGAGACTATTACAATAATCAATGCGGGAGATAATGAGAGCATGGATTAGAGTTTTTGCTGTGTCTTGTGTAAGATATGGTCGTATTTTGGATATGTTTCTTAGATGTATGTAACATGATCTTGAGACAGATTGAATGTGGGTAACAAAGGACAGTTCAGAGTCAAGAATTAGACCTAGGCAGCGAGCTTGTGGGGTAGGGGTGATTGCCGAGTTCTCAACAGTTATAGAGATATCAGGTTGGAAACTACTATTGGCCGGTGGAAATATAATTAATTCTGTTTTGGAAATATTAAGTTTGAGGTGGCGAGATGTCATCTAAGATGAAATGGCAGAAAGGCATTCAGTGACATGGCCCAATACAGATGGTGACAAATCAGGGGAGGATAGGTAGATTTGAGTATCATCCGCATACAGATGGTACTGAAATCCGAAAGAGTTGATTAGTTTGCCAAGAGATGTGGTATAGATAGAGAAAAGCAGAGGACCTAGGACTGAGCCTTGCGGTACTCCAACTGAGAGAGGTAGCGAAGTAGAGGTGGAATCAGAGAAACGAACACTGAAGGAGCGATTAGATAGGTAGGATGAGAACCAAGAAAGGGCTGTGTCCTGAATACCTAGGGATTGTAGTGTTTGTATGAGAAGAGAGTGGTCAACAGTGTCAAAAGCAGCAGAGAAAATGAGGTGGTCAGTTTTTGAAGGCTATGGCGTAACCTCGAGTGACGACTTCCCGTACCCAGGCATCTGAAGTGGTCTTCTACCATTCCTGGGTATACCCTAGAAGCCGGCCCCCCACCCTGGGATCCCCCAGAGGGAAGCCCGCCCCGTCATGCGGCAGGCTTATCTGTCTTGGAAGCTGGCTGACAGGCCGCTCAGGCTCTTTTGGGCTTAGGCTTACCAGGTTTGGAAGTGTGGGCCTGCTTGTTGTACGCCTGACCTTTTGCTTTACCTGAAGGACGAAAGGGGCGAAAGGAAGTACCTTTAGCCTTCGACACAGAAGGAGCAGTACTTGGCAGACAGACAGTTTTGGCAGTAGCCAAGTCAGCCACAATCTTATTTAAATCCTCCATAAACAGAATATCTCCCTTAAAAGGGAGTACCTCCAGGGTTTTTCTAGAGTCCAGATCCACAGAGCAGGATCTCAGCCACAATATCCGGCGAGCCAGGACTGACGTAGTAGAGGCCTTGGCTGCTAGGATACCGGCATCAGAAGCCGCCTCTTTAATATAATGAGAAGCTGTGACAATATAAGACAGGCATTGTCTAGCATGGTCAGAGGAGATTTCAGCCTCTAACTCCAAGGCCCATGCTTCAATGGCCTCTGCAGCCCAAGTAGCTGCAATAGTGTGCCTTTGTGCAGCACCTGTGAGGGTGTAAATCGCTTTCAGACAACCCTCCACGCGTTTATCCGTAGGCTCTTTCAGAGACGTGACGGTGGTGACCGGTAGAGCTGAGGAAACCACCATCCTAGCCACATGTGAGTCCACTGGAGGAGGCGTTTCCCAATTCTTAGACAGCTCCGGCGCAAGGGGATAGCGAGCCAGCATCTTCTTTTGAGGCACAAACTTCGTACCCGGGTTTTCCCAGGGTTCCTGACGTATATCAATTAGGTGGTCAGTGAGGTAAAACTTGTTTAATCACCTTCTGACGCATGAACCTATCTGGTTTCTTAGGAGGAACGGATGGCTCGGGATCATCCGTAATCTGTAAAATTAATTTAATAGCCTCCAAAAGATCAGGAACATCCACATGTGAACCACCCTCCCCATCAGCCGTATCTGAGTCAGAACCTGTGGGGTCAGTGTAAGTGCCGTCTTCATCCGACGAGGTGTCAGTGACAGCAGTGGATTGTGAGGAGACAAGCGCTCGCTTAGAGGACCCCTTGGACGTTGGCGAGCCACGGTCAGACTTTTTAGTAGTCAGGGACTGGTTCAACTTCTTTATTTGAGCAGATAAATCGTCCGCCCACGGCGGGTTAGCTGCAGGGACCACAAACGGTTGCACCGGCATTGGGGGTATCATAGGGGGTGTTAGTTTATGAACTAGCGTATGCAGAAGCGTGGAAAAAGCGGCCCACGGCGGGTCATTATTTGCCCCCGTTGCCACCGTCCCACTGGGGGGCAAGGAGTCCCCAGAACCAGAGCCCAAAGCTGCTATATTCTCCTCATAGGTATCTGCGGCTTCAGTAACACCGGCAGTGTGTTCAGCCCCAGAACCGTTACCCTTATAAGCAGACATGATTTAACTTGCAGTATCAGGTAACACAGTACAATTTGTCAGCAGCACAATACCCTTAGCCCAAACCCCTGCGCAGTGTAGTCAGCACCAGCAGAGATAAAGGAGAGATATGGTGACTAAATCACAGAGAAAAATACGTAATACAGTATATCTTTGTGAAAATCCTATATTAGATAAAACCTGACGCACCAAGCCCCCTCAGGTTATAGAATATAGGGATAGCAGGTTGAGTGAAAGACACGAAATGGACACCACTCAGCTATCAAACGCACACACAAATAGTCACAGTCTGTACAATGCAGAGGTTATTACTAACAATAATACTGCACTGGACTAGCTTACACAGCTATATAACAATAGATATAACAGTACACAGTAAGAACTGGATGTATATCACAGGGTAATTGTACTAGGAAACCCTGACTAAGTGCACTCTTTATTACTAACACTGACTAAAAAAGGCAGGTAGAATACTTAAGTGTCTTGTAAAGTCACAGCACTGACAACCAGGTGGCTTTACATAGGAGGATTTGCCCAAGCATTCCCAGGAACAGTGAGCTGAGGGATAATGGCGCCGCAGACACTGCCAGTGAGTGAGGGAGAGACAGATATGCAGCTCCAGGGCGGGAACATTTGCAGAAAATGGCGCCCTGGGGCTGGGGGAGGGGCTTCAAGCTCTATCCCCCTGCTGGCAAAACCACCGGGTACTGCGGGCTCTAATAAAACGGTTTATAGAGAAAACCTGACCTGTCCCATGCCCTAGTGGGATCGCCTGTACTGCCACAGTGTCCACCGCCAGCGCGCGCGACCCTCCTCCCACTGACCGCGCCAGATCGCGATAAAGACCGGGTCCTGCAAGCGGGACCCACTTACCACCTCCCGAAGCGCGGCCACGCGATCCTGGAGAGCCCCCGTCGTATGTGCCTGACAAGAAGAAAACCGGAGCCTCCTGCTGTAGTTACCCGGCAACCAGGGCTTGGGAGTGTACAGCGCCGCTGGGGAGAGCCGGAGCTGCAGCCGTGAATGTCCACTGACATGTAACACTGCTGCTTGCCTTGAAGTCTTCACTTTTTTCCTCAGAAAAAAAGCTCTTCTTAGGGCTGCCTGGAGCAGCCCCTCTGTTAAGTGCCTGCTACTGCAGCACCAACTACAAAACTGAGATCCTGTGCAGGGAGGCGGGGTGATATAGGAGGCGGCGCTATGCATTCTGGGAACAGTCAAAGCTTTGAGCCTGTTGGCGCCTCGGCTCAAGATCCTACTCTACACCCCATTGTCCATTCCTTGTGGAGCCCAGTGTACCTCGCAGCAGAAGGAAGATCTGTCTTCTTCTACTCACCTGTCTATCACTTCTGGCTCTGTGAGGGGGGTGACGGCATGCTGTGGGAGTGAGCATCTAGGCACGGCTAGCGTTCATTTCCCTTCAGGAGCTAATGGTGTTCTGTCAGCTAGAAGCAGAGCTATGAAACTCTTCAGGAAGTTGGTTCCTACTTCTGCCCCCTCAGTCCCACGAAGCAGGGAGACTGTTGCCAGCAGTTCTCCCTGAAAATAAAAAAACCTAACATAAGTCTTTTCAGAGAAACTCAGTAGAGCTCCTCAGAGTGCATCCAGTCTGCCTGGGCACATTTCTAAAACTGAGGTCTGGAGAAGGGGCATAGAGGGAGGAGCCAGTTCACACCCATTGAAAAGTCTTAAGAGTGCCCATGGCTCCTGCGGAACAGTCTATACCCCATGGTCATGAAGTGGACCCCAGCATCCTCTAGGACGTATGAGAAAGTAATGTATATTTCTGAGGAAAATACCCCTCACACCTTAGAAATTTGTTATTATTGTAAAAGGAAGATCTGGCAGCATTATTACCTAGAGTAGGGATATTCCTTTTACATATTTTTCCTGATCATTGTAGTCTTTTTATTCAATTTATTTTGTGTGCTGACATCAATATTAATTGTATTTATACTTTTTAACTAACATTATGTTACTGAAGGCCCGTACACACTGGTCAATATATCGGCCGTTCTCTTGAACGGCTGATATATCGCGGTACCGTCGCCCAGTGTGTACAGCCGATAAGTCTGTGAACTCCGTCGTTCACAAACGTATCGCGTCAGCCGCGCAGCACAGCTGACAGCCAATATATCTACCGATATATTAGCGCGTCGCTGTGTGTGTAAAGGGCGGTCGGCCGACCGCCCGTACACATGCTGCGGCGGCCGGCGGTGATTGACAGCTGAACTGGGCGGGCGTGTGTACACGCCCGCCAAGTTCATGACGTCAGTTCCCGACGGATCGGGCAGTGTGTATGCACAGCACACTGCCCGATCCGTCCATAGATATATCTGCATATCAATTGATCTGCAGATATATCTATTAGTGTGTACCCACCTTTATGTGTTGATTTGTAAATGAGGTCATCATTATTTAATACATCTGGTTTGAATATTCTAATTTTTCTACCACATATCTTAGTAGCCTCCTCTGCCAGCAACATTAACATCTCAAGCAGTGCGGGTCTAGAATGGGCCTATTGTTATGAGCCACGGCTGTGGCTCATTCCTGTTTTTCATGTCAGTTAGGTATTTTATGTTATTCTTCTGTTCATGTTCCCCGTGGGTGTCATGGGGTGCTCGGAGCTCACCCTTAAGGAGGGGATACTGTTATGAACCACAGGTAGTGGTTCATTCCTATTTTATGCTTATAAGTTGTCTTGCAGGCCAGGATTTCCCGTTGCTCTGTTTAAGAATACTCTTGGTTGCTGCCGCTGGTTAGTCTGTGTAATTGCAGCTTGTTCCCATGTATTCAGCCTCACCTGGCTGCTAATTGCATCTTGTCAGTTTGGAGTCATGCAACAGGGCAGCTGCATGATATTATTAATTAGGCCTCTCTGTTATATGCTGGCTCAGTGCAATTCACAGACGCTGGTGATATTTCTAGGTTTCCAGTCTGCTTGAGTTCTGAGCTTGTTCCTGCCAGTTCCTGAGCTCCTGTGTAGCAGTCTGTCGAGCTGCTTCCTGTGTCGATTCCTGTGTCAGTCCCTGTGTCGATTCCTGTGTCTGATCCCGTGTCCTGCCGTGAAGCGTTCCTGTCCAGAAGTCCTGTGGCTTTGCCTATGCCTGGTCGAGTTTCTGGCTTCTTGGTGTCCACCGGTCTGTCGTTTGGGATTCTGCCTGTCCTCCAGTTCTGAGAGTCTGTGTCGGCAGCATTGGGGGTTCCTGTCCGTTTGCCAGTATTCGTACTGGTTCCGTGAGTAGCGGCTCTGCCGCGTCCGTCGGCCTAGGCCGCTGTATTCCGTTATTATTTCTGTCACTGGTGTTTTGCAGAGGGTTCTGCTTATGCTGTCACCGCCGGTACACAAAAGTATTGTGTCGGCATGTGGTCAGCATTTCCTTTGTTGTTCTTTTCCTTTGGCGGCAAGCCGCACATACTTTGGTTTTAGGTTTGTTAGTAGCCCCTGGCCTTGTTGTTTAGTTAGAGGGCCCCTTGTTATCACCCTGTCTCGGTTCACTCTTTGTCTCTCATTAAGACCTGAGGGGGCATCGAAGTTGGGCAGACGTAATCCGCCCTTCAAACGCGGCTGCCATGGGCTCAAGCAACCATAGTCTCGCAAGAGTGTACTGACAGCACGGGCGAGACAACGGAGATAGGGCGCCAGGGGCTATTCCCTTTCCATTCCCCTTTCCCTGCATTACGTCCTGGTGCTCTGGACTCACTTCATAACATCTCCCTTGTTCTGAGCACCAGGAACCTAACACCTATTAACCCACTTATTGTAGCTTTCCTGAGTTCTGTGTGAGCGCAGCACAAATCACAATTAAAGTGATGTGCCCACCTTTTTCCCTCAGATTTGTGCATGCTCAGCAATCACCAGGAACATGGTGCTACTTGCAACTGTGCCATGGAGAGAGAAGGCGGCCCTCACAGAGGATGCATACAGTTTCCCCTCAGCTACAGTACCACCTCATGTCATCATGGACACTCTGCAAATTGTGCAGACTGCCACAGAGCCTATGATCAGCATCCACACTGTGATATTACTGCTGTCTAAATGATGGCATTTCGTTGTGTCTGGATACTTACAGGCCATAATTGCTTTTCTGAAATCGGAAATATTTTCATTCCATCAATGTCAAATATATATGTGACACAGACATCAGTCATATGACAGAAATAATTACAGCTGCAAGGAAGAGATGTGTGTCTATAAGGCAATAATGTTCAATTTACTAAAATTACTGATTTTGATCATGTACAGTAGGTATTAATAGCCATTCAAAACTTGCTATGACTTCCGTATGTTTCTCATAGACACAGGTAAGTCTATGTTGAATTTTTGTTGACATTGCATAAACAATAACTGACACTGATTTTGGAATGTGACCAGCCCAAAGAGTGCCAAAATACAGTAGGCTCAGCAGTTATGGTGTTATGGTTAGTGGTTTTAAAAATACACGAATCTGGTAAGATTATTAAGTCATATAATTATTTTGAGCAATCTCATAGAAGCACCTAAAATAAGATTTTACTCACCGGTAAATCTATTTCTCGTAGTCCGTAGTGGATGCTGGGACTCCGTAAGGACCATGGGGAATAGCGGCTCCGCAGGAGACTGGGCACAACTAAAGAAAGCTTTAGGACTACCTGGTGTGCACTGGCTCCTCCCACTATGACCCTCCTCCAGACCTCAGTTAGGATACTGTGCCCGGAAGAGCTGACACAATAAGGAAGGATTTTGAATCCCGGGTAAGACTCATACCAGCCACACCAATCACACCGTATAACTCGTGATACTATACCCAGTTAACAGTATGAAATATAACTGAGCCTCTCAACAGATGGCTCAACAATAACCCTTTAGTTAGGCAATAACTATAAACAAGTATTGCAGACAATCCGCACTTGGGATGGGCGCTCAGCATCCACTATGGACTACGAGAAATAGATTTACCGGTGAGTAAAATCTTATTTTCTCTGACGTCCTAAGTGGATGCTGGGACTCCGTAAGGACCATGGGGATTATACCAAAGCTCCCAAACGGGCGGGAGAGTGCGGATGACTCTGCAGCACCGAATGAGCAAACTCTAGGTCCTCCTCAGCCAGGGTATCAAACTTGTAGACTCTTGCAAAAATGTTTGAACCCGACCAAGTAACAGCTCTGCAAATTTGTAAAGCCGAGACCCCTCGGGCAGCCGCCCAAGAAGAGCCCACTTTCCTCGTGGAATGGGCTTTTACAGATTTAGGGTGCGGCAGTCCAGCCGCAGAATGTGCAAGTTGAATCGTGCTACAGATCCAGCGAGCAATAGTCTGCTTAGAAGCAGGAGCACCCAGCTTGTTGGGTGCATACAGGATAAATTGCGAGTCAGTTTTCCTGACTCCAGCCGTCCTGGAAACATATACTTTTCAGGGCCCTGACCACGTCCAGTAACTTGGAATCCTCCAAGTCCCAAGTAGCCGCAGGCACCACAATAGGTTGGTTCACATGAAAAACTGATACCACCTTAGGAAGGAATTGGGAACGAGTCCTCAATTCCGCCTTATCCGTATAAAATACAGCTAAGGGCTTTTGCATGACAAAGCCGCCAATTCTGATACACGCCTGGCCGACGCCAAGGCCCACAGCATGACCACTTTCCACGTGAGGTATTGCAGCTCCACGGATTTAAGTGGCTCAACCCAATGCGACTTCAGGAAATCCAACACCACGTTGAGATCCCACGGTGCCACTGGAGGCACAAACGGGGGCTGACTATGCAGCACTCCCTTAACAAAAGTCTGAACTTCAGGCAGTGAAGCCAGTTCTATTTTTGGAAGAAAATCGACAGAGCCGAAATCTGGACCTTAATGGAACCCAATTTTAGGCCCATAGTCACCTCTGACTGTAGGAAGTGCAGAAATCGACCTAGCTGAAATTCCTCCTTTGGGGCCTTCCTGGCCTCACAGCACGCAACATATTTCCGCCATATGCGGTGATAATGGTTTGCGTTCACTTCTTTCCTAGCTTTAATTAGCGTAGGGATAACTTCCTCCGGAATGATCTTTTCCTTCAGGATCCGGCGTTCAACCGCCATGCCGTCAAACGCAGCCGCGGTACGTCTTGGAACAGACAGGCCCCCTGCTGCAGCAGGTCCTGTCTGAGCGGCAGAGGCCATGGGTCCTCTGAGATCATTTCTTGGAGTTCTGGGTACCAAGCTCTTCTTGGCCAATCCGGAACAATGAGTATAGTTCTTACTCCTCTCCTTCTTATTATTCTCATTACCCTGGGTAAGAGAGGCAGAGAAGGGAACACATACACCGACTGGTACACCCACGGTGTTACCAGAGCGTCCACAGCTATCGCCTGAGGGTCCCTTGACCTGGCGCAATATCTTTGTAGCTTTTTGTTGAGGCGGGACGCCATCATGTCCACCTGTGGCCTTTCCCAACGGTGTACAATCATTTGGAAGACTTCTGGATGAAGTCCCCACTCTCCCGGGTGGAGGTCGTGTCTGCTGAAAAAGTCTGCTTCTCAGTTGTCCACTCCGGGAATGAACACTGCTGACAGTGTTAACACATGATTTTCCGCCCATCGGAGAATCCTTGTGGCTTCTGCCATCGCCATCCTGCTTCTTGTGCCGCCCTGTCGGTTTACATGAGTGACCGCCGTGATGTTGTCTGACTGGATCAGCACCGGCCGGTGTTGAAGCAGGGGTCTAGCCTGACTTAGGGCATTGTAAATGGCCCTTAGTACCAGAATATTTATGTGTAGGGAAGTCTCCTGACTTTTCCATAGGCCTTGGAAGTTTCTTCCCTGTGTGACTGCCCCCCAGCCTCGAAGGCTGGCATCCGTGGTCACCAGGACCCAGTCCTGTATGCCGAATCTGCGGCCCCCTAGAAGATGAGCACTCTGCAGCCACCACAACAGCGACACCCTGGCCCTTGGAGACAGGGTTATCCGCCGATGCATCTGAAGATGCGACCCGGACCACTTGTCCAACAGATCCCACTGGAAGATCCTTGCATGGGACCTGGCGAATGGAATTTCTTCGTAAGAAGCTACCATCTTTCCCAGGGCTCGCGTGCATTGATGCACCGACACCTGTATTTGTATTAGGAGGTCTCTGTCTAGAGACGACAACTCCTTGGACTTCTCCTCCGGGAGAAACCCTTTTTATCCTGTTCTGTGTCCAGAACCATACCCAGGAACAGTAGACGCGTCGTAGGAACCAGCTGCGACTTTGGAATATTCAGAATCCAGCCGTGCTGTTGTAGCACTTCCCGAGATAGTGCTACTCCGACGAACAACTGCTCCCTGGACCTCGCCTTTATAAGGAGATCGTCCAAGTACGGGATAATTATTTCGGCCATAACCTTGGTAAATACCCTCGGTGCCGGGGACAGACCAACGGCAACGTCTGGAATTGGTAATGACAATCCTGTACCACAATTTTGAGGTACTCCTGGTGAAGAGGGTAAATAGGTAGGTAAGCATCCTTGATGTCCAGTGATACCATGAAATTCTCCAGGCTTGCAATAATCGCCCTGAGCGATTCCATTTTGAACTTGAACCTTCGTATATAAGTGTTCAAGGATTTCAATTTTAGAATGGGTCTCACCGAACCGTCTGGTTTCGGTACCACAACATTTTGGAATAGTAACCCCGGCCTTGTTGAAGGAGGGGTACCTTGATTTCACCTGCTGGAAGTACAGCTTGTGAATTGCCGCCAGTACTACCTTTCTCCGAGGGCAGCAGGCAAGGCTGATGTGAGGTAACGGCGAGGGGGAGTCGCCTCGAACTCCAGCCTGTATCCCTGTGATACTACTTGCAGAACCTAGGGATCCACCTGTGGGCAAGCCCACTGGTCCCTGAAGTTCCCGAGACGTGCCCCCACCGCACCTGTCTCCACCTGTGGAGTCCCAGCGTCATGCGGTGGACTCAGAGGAAGCGGGGGAAGATTTTTGATCCTGGGAACTGGCTGTCTGGTGCAGCTTTTTCCTTCTTCCCTTGTCTCTGTGCAGAATGGAAGCGCCGTTGACCCGCTTGCTTTTCTGAAGCCGAAAGGACTGTACCTGAAAATACGGTGCTTTCTTAGGCTATGAGGAAACCTGAGGTAAAAAATTTTCTTCCCAGCTGTTGCTGTGGATACGAGGTCCCAGAGACCATCCCCAAACAATTCCTCACCCTTATAAGGCAGAATCTCCATGTGCCTTTTAAAGGCAGCATCACCTGTCCACTGCCGGGTCTCTAATACCCTCCTGGCAGAATGGACATTGCATTAATTCTGGATGCCAGCCGGCAAATATCCCTCTGTGCATCCTTCATATATAAGACGACGTCTTTAATATGCTCTATGTTAGCAAAATATTATCCCTGTCTAGGGTATTAATATTATCTGACAGGGTATCAGACCACGCTGCAGCAGCAGCACTATTTATGCTGAGGCAATTGCAGGTCTCAGTATAGAACCTGAGTGTGTATATACAGACTTCAGGATAGCCTCCTGCTTTTTATCAGCAGGCTCCTTCAAGGTGGCCGTATCCTAAGACGGCAGTGCCACCTTTTTTGACAAACGTGTGAGCGCCTTATCCACCCTAGGGGATATCTCCCAACGTGACCTATCCTCTGGTGGGAAAGGGTACGCCATCAGTAACTTCTTAGAAATTACCAGTTTCTTATCGGGGGAACCCACGCTTCTTTACACCCTTCATTCACTCATCTGATGGGGGAACAAAACACTGGCTGCTTTTTCTCCCCAAACATAAAACCCCTTTTATGTGGTACTTGGGTTTATGTCAGAAATGTGTAACACATTTTTCATTGCCGAGATCATGTAACGGATGTTCCTAGTGGATTGTGTATATATCTCAACCTCGTCGACACTGGAGTCAGACTCCGTGTCGACATCTGTGTCTGCCATCTGAGGTAACGGGCGTTTTTTGAGCCCCTGATGGCCTTTGAGACACCTGGGCAGGCGCGGGCTGAGAAGCCGGCTGTCCCACAGCTGTTACGTCATCTAGCCTTTTATGTAAGGAGTTGACATTGTCGGTTAATACCTTCCACCTATCCATCCACTCTGGTGTCGGCACCACAGGGGGCGACATCCCATTTATCGGCCTCTGCTCCGCCTCCACGTAACCTTCCTCATCCAACATGTCGACACAGCCGTACCGACACACCGCACACACACAGGGAATGCTCTGACTGAGGACAGGACCCCACAAAGTCCTTTGGGGAGACAGAGAGAGAGTATGCCAGCACACACCAGAGCGCTATATAATGCAGGGATTAACACTATAACTTAGTGATTTTTCCCCCAATAGCTGCTTGTATACATATATTGCGCCTAAATTTAGTGCCCTCCCTCTCTTTTTAACCCTTTGAGCCTGAAAACTACAGGGGAGAGCCTGGGGAGCTGTCTTCCAGCTGCACTGTGAAGAAAAAATGGCGCCAGTGTGCTGAGGGAGATAGCCCCGCCCCTTTTTCGGCTGACTTTTCTCCCGCTTTTTTCATGGATTCTGGCAGGGGTAATTTATCACATATATAGCCCTGGGACTATATATTGTGATGATTTGCCAGCCAAGGTGTCTTATATTGCCCTCAGGGCACCCCCCCAGCGCCCTGCACCCATCAGTGACCGGAGTGTGAGGTGTGCATGAGGAGCGATGGCGCACAGCTGCAGTGCTGTACGCTACCTTGTTGAAGACAGAAGTCTTCTGCTGCCGATTTTCCGGAACACTTCTTGCTTCTGGCTCTGTAAGGGGGCCGGCGGCGCGGCACCGGGACCGAACACCAAGGTCGGGTCCTGCGGTCGATCCCTCTGGAGCTAATGGTGTCCAATAGCCTAAGAAGCCCAAACTACCACCAGTTAGGTAGGTTCGCTTCTTCTCCCCTTAGTCCCTCGCTGCAGTGAGTCTGTTGCCAGCAGATCTCACTGTAAAATAAAAAACCTAAAATATACTTTCTTTCTAGGAGCTCAGGAGAGCCCCTAGTGTGCATCCAGCTCAGCCGGGCACAAGATTCTAACTGAGGTCTGGAGGAGGGTCATAGTGGGAGGAGCCAGTGCACACCAGGTAGTCCTAAAGCTTTCTTTAGTTGTGCCCAGTCTCCTGCGGAGCCGCTATTCCCCATGGTCCTTACGGAGTCCCAGCATCCACTTAGGACGTCAGAGAAATAATATTTATTGTACGCAAAGCTTGTCCTGTTTTTATAATAACCATGCACAGTAAAGGTGGGCACACACTTAGCGATATAGTGAACTAAATCGCTAATTTTCCTCCTCCTGAGCGATATAGTTTACTATATTGCCCTGTGTGTATGCCGCCACCAAGCGATGCGCGGCCGTTACCAACCCTCTGTTTCGCTTGTGCTTGCAGCTCAATTTGAACTCACCGGTAAGGGTTGCATGCTCCAGCATGCCACGGCATGATGTCACTGTGTGATATCATTAGTGATATCACAGTGTGTATGTCCACCGTCGGGTGGGCCGTCTCGGGAGGGGAAACACTAGGCGATGTCGCTCACCGAGCACATTGCCTAGTGTGTTCCCACCTTAACATTTACAATACTGAACAAGACCAAACTAAATCTGCATTACTTTATTTGTGATCTTTATTTAATATTGTTTTTAATATTGATACATTACACTGTAACTGTATTGTTGGACAAGGTGTTCTGAAAAAGATATATCTGAAAATGTCAACATTAAGCCATTTCTGTATTGAAAACGATGTGTGGAACTCATCTTTTTATAATGTTTCAATATATTATGAATTTTTGTAAAAGTACTAAGTATATTCCTTATGATCTCATTCCCCACAAAAAGTGCACGACAAAGCTATAAACCATAACATTTTATTTCAAAGCCACTACATACAGTATAAAACATACAAAAGCTAAAACCCTCTGCACTTGCTTAAAACTGGGACTGTTACATTATGAAATATATGAAATTCACAAAATACAGTAGCTGTAAATACTGGGAAGCATAAAATATAATATTACAGGTATTTCAGATAAAGACATTGAAAAATATACACATTCTGACACAATAAATTGTCCTATAGTAATGATAATGCACAAACATTGTCAGTTAGCTTGGATGAGGCATTATATGACAGAAAAATAGACGTGGCAGTTTTGTAACTAGTGACCTATAGACAGGACTTTATACGACTTTAAGACTTCACTTTCTTTGTATCCTTCTTCCCACTGTCTGTAACTGGATCAGCTTTTCTTTTACAAGACTGGAAAAAAATAATAACATTAGCAAAATATTGTAATAAATTGCCATACGAAAAAATATGTATTTGATTTAAGTGATATTATGTAGAGCTGAAGATGAAGGTCCATTCTAATTTTTTTGTTCATATTCTTCTATCGAGGATTTGCTAATTATTATTAATGTTTGCTACATTTTCATACAAACACAAACAGATATTACATTCGTACCCACTGACCTGACGTGAAACAGAGTAAAGCAGAAACATAATGAGTTTGGGGAGATATTAATATGTGCTAATGCCTCACCCTTGTCCGCACTATCCAATGTAATAGAATTTAGATAATGACATCTCTACTGTTACAGGTTTTTAAAGTACTTTGTCACTGGGTCCTGCAAAATAACAAACCATGGAGTTCTTTCCTACTAAACGTCAGTGATACCACAAGACAGATGTGATCGCTTTTGCGCACGGTAATGAATGAGCTCTTGTGGTTGGAGAGTGGGACAGGCCAATGGAAGACACACTAGGGATCCCAATTAATTTACCTGCAGTGAACGTATGTAATAATAAAAGGCAGTTAGTGGGAAAAGACAGTACTGCAAGCCCTAACGGTATTAGAGTATAACAGTATTTGTGCCTATAAATAAATGGATGTGAATATTAGGATGTGATTGATATAATTGTATTGGGTAACACCAGGGCCGGATTAAGGTCTGTGGGGGTCCCTGGGCAACAAATTTGTGGGGACCCCACACACTGTCCTCACAACTGCAAAAAAAAACATTGGAGCAGGAGTACAGCATTTACCTGTCTCCTCTCAGTCCTCCTCGACAGCTGAGCTGTTCCTTTACTTCTGCTGCCGCCAAGGAGCTTCACTCACAGCAGTGTGAAGTCTCGCGAGAGAATGTAAAATCTCGCGAGATTTCACACTGCAGTGAGTGAAGCTCCTCGGCGGCCACAGCTTTAATGGAACGTCTCAGCTGCCAAGGAGGACGGAGAGGAGATAGGTAAATGCTGTACTCCTACTCCGATGTTTTTTTGCAGTTGTGAGGACAGTGTGTGGGGGCCCCGGGATGATCGCCCCTTCCGCCCTGTCATTAATCCGGCTCTGGGTAACACAGAGCAGCACATTTACATTTTATTTGATTAATACATTATTTTATGTTGCAAATATATGTAAAATCTTATCTGCAATTACCATTTGAGCCTATTATTTCATTTATTCACATAAATAATTCACTTTATGACTATGGGCCTAATTCAAGGTTGCTCGCAAAAGCAAAATCTTCCTCTAATGAGCAAAACCATGTGCACTGCAGGGGGGGCAGATATAACATTTGCAGAGAGAGTTAGATTTGGGTAGGTTATATTGTTTTTGTGCAGGGTAAATACTGGCTGCTTTATTTTTACACGGCAATGTAGATTTCAGTTTGAATACACCCCACCCAAATCTAACTCTCTCTGCACATGTTATATCTGCCCCACCTGCAGTGCACATGGTTTTGCCCATTAGAGGAAGATTTTGCTGTTGCGATCAACCTTGAATTGGGCCCTATATCATGTCTATGCACTATATGATTATACAGATTCAAAATCCCACATTTTGGGTCCCCTACTGAGATAATGACACATATATATATATATATATATATATATATATATATATAATATATCTATATATACACATAATATATAATATATATGTTATTATCTCAGTAAGAGGACCCAAAAATGTGGGATTTTGAATTTTGGCTAACGTGTACTCAACCTGTATATGCATGTATAATATTTATGTTATCCAATACTAAATATCCTGCTATATAAGACAAAAATATGAGCATCAACAACATAAGCATACAGTATTCCCATCCATTTATTTACCGGATCCACAGTTCTATCTTCCCAATTAATTTCTTACACCATTAACACCTAAAGTAAAAAATGTTTCCAATAGCTAAAGATTAGAAGATCTAGAAATAGCAACATACATTACAGCAGCATAGTATTTAGAATCTGCATTGGCGGGTGGTCTTCACTTTGCCGGCGATCGGGTTCCCGGTGACCAGCATACCAGTGCCAAAATCCCGACTGCCGGCATACCGACAGTTCTTCTCCCTCTTGGGGGTCCACGACCCCCCTGGAGGGAGAATAGATAGCGTGGCCCACTGTGCCCGCAGCGTGGCTCACTTGTGTTCGCCCAGCTGTCGGTATGCCGGCGGTCAGGATTCTGGCGCCGGTATGCTGGTCGCCGGGAGCCCGACCGCCGGCATAACATACTAACCCGCATTGGCTATATAAAGAGGAAGCGCAGCTCTTTATGCATAATGGTTAATAATAAAAATCAATGTCTGCAAATCATCATATTACAGTAGCAATTTGCAGTACCTATAACCAAAATAGTAAACAATGTATTTAATTAGTTTGTTACTAAAAGTAATACAGCATCACCAAGCTGCACTTTGTAATTTTAATTACAATTGCATTTAATGTTATTGTTATATGTCCATTGCTTAAGTTGTTTTAATTCCCACTCACTTATAGTATGCTTAACAAATAATAATTTTAGATGCACACTTCCAAGCATGTCATAATTACTTTGGAATAAGTTAAAATGTTGCTCTGTTAATATTTACTCTGGAATCTTTGTAACATATACAATACTGTGCAAATGTTTTAGGCAGGTGTGGAAAAAATCCTGCAAAGTAAGAATGCTTTCAAAAATAGAAGTGTTAATAGTATATAATTATCAATTAACAAAATGCACAGAGAATAAACAGACGTGAAATCTAAATCAAATCAATATATTTGGTGTAACCACCTCTTGCCTTCAAAACAGCATCAATTCTTCTAGGTACACTTGCATAAAGTCAGGGGTTTTGTAGGTTTATAGTCAGGTGGATAATTAACCAGTCATACCAAACAGGTGATAATAATCATCATTTTCATATGTAGGTTGAAACACAGTCATTAACTGAAACAGAAACAGCTGTGTAGGAGGCTTAAAACTATGGCCCTCATTCCGAGTTGATCGGTCGCAAGGCGAATTTAGCAGAGTTACACACGCTAAGCCGCCGCCTACTGGGAGTGTATCTTAGCATCTTAAAATTGCGACCGATGTATTCGCAATATTGCGA
Organism: Pseudophryne corroboree; assembly: GCF_028390025.1. NCBI lineage: Eukaryota > Metazoa > Chordata > Amphibia > Anura > Myobatrachidae > Pseudophryne > Pseudophryne corroboree. The sequence continues at coordinate 284,575,820 of NC_086451.1, forward strand.
GCACAAACTACTTAGCAGTTTTAGAGTAGCTCCAGACTTACTCTGCCTGTGCGATCAGTTCAGTGCTTGTCGTTCCTGGTTTGACGTCACAAACACACCCAGCGTTCGCCCAACCACTCCCCCGTTTCTCCGGCCACTCCTGCGTTTTTTCCGGAAACGGTAGCGTTTTCAGCCACACGCCCATAAAACGCCGTGTTTCCGCCCAGTAACACCCATTTCCTGTCAATCACATTACGTTCGCCGGAGCGATGAGAAAGCCGTGAGTAAAAATACTTTCTTCATAGCAAAGATACTTGGCGCAGTCGCAGTGCGAATATTGCGCATGCGCACTAAGCGGAATTTCACTGCGATGCGATGAAAAATACAGAGCGAACGACTCGGAATGAGGGCCTATGTGAGAAAAAGCCAAACTCTGCTTGTGGAAGACAGATTTATGTCAAAGGTCATACACCATGGCATGACTGAGCACAGCAAAAAATAAATAAGGTAGTTATACTGCATCAGCAATATTTCTCCCAGACAAAGATTTCAAAGCAGACTGGGGTTTCAAGATGTGCTGATCAAGCTCTTTTGAAGAAGCACAAAGAATTGAGCAACATTGGGGACGGTAGATGCAGTGGTCGGCGAAAGAAATAGTGCATCAGATGAAAGAGACATCATGCCTATGTCACTGACCTAGGTTGGGGGTGTTGTGAACTCAGGGGTTCTACCGATGGTAGGGGAGAGGAACCACAGTTGGGTCGGAACAGGGATGGCTTAATATAGGTCTTCCTCATACAGGACTCTGACAGTAAAGCTTGGTGAAAATATTAAAGAACTTTATTGCAGGAAGAGAGCAACACAATGTCACATAGCAGAGAAGGAACGTATGGGGAAATGTCCAGGCCTATAGAGGAACTTGTAAGTAATGCTGAGGATTGCAGGAAAAGAAGTACTTGTGAGTGTTGGTACAAGATAATAATGACTGAAGAACTTGTAAGTGATGTTTTGAAAGATACTGGTGATTTGAAGAACTGGTGAACGGTGGTTAAAGACTCTGACGATTTGAAACACTTGTGAGCGGTGGTTAAAGACACTGATGATTTGTAGAACTTGAGAACGGTGGTTAAAGACACTGATGATTTGTAGAACTTGAGAACGGTGGTTAAAGACACTGATGATTTGTAGAACTTGAGAACGGTGGTTAAAGACACTGATGATTTGTATGACTTGAGAGCGGTGATTAAAGACACTGATGATTTGTAGAACTTGAGAGCGGTGGTTAAAGACACTGATGATTTGTATGACTTGAGATCGATGATTAAAGACACTGATGATTTGTAGAACTTGAGAGCGGTGATTAAAGACACTGATGATTTGTAGAACTTGAGAGCGGTGATTAAAGACACTGATGATTTGTATGACTTGAGAGCGGTCATTAGCCCGCAGCACACGCTGACTCCAAGAAGCACTGGTGACTGGATTTCAGAGAAACACACCAGCCGCAGTATACGCTTAACTGTGCAGCAACTGGCACCTGGAAGTGCCGGAGACACTGGGGTACGACTGCAGAGAGATACGTCGGGAACAAGAGCACTGGCATCCACGTCAGGGGAAAAGACGATACTCAGGCAGCGAGGCTCTGCCCAGCGTCTGACTTTGAATCTCGTGCCTCCGCTGGAATGGCGGAACAGTCTGATGACGTCACCTGCTCCCCGCCCATGTGATGCCGGGTGTCATGGCGGCGCCCCTGCCCTGGGGAACCGCCGGGAGCCGCGCCAGCCAGATGCCGGAGCCCGTGGACCACCGAAGGCCGCAACACAGACCAGCAGGCACGCAGGGGTAAGTGCGGTGAACGCCGCCTATGGCGTGTGACAGTACCCTCTCCTCCAGGAGTGGCCCCCGGACACTTTCCAGGTTTTGTTGGATGTCTGGAATGGAAAATCCGCACCAGTCGGGGAGCCATAACTTCAGTAGCCTTGACCCAGCTCCTCTCCTCGGGGCCAAAACCTTTCCACTCCACTAAATACTGTAAATTCTTGTGAAGATAACGAGAGTCAAGAATAGCTTTGATTTCAAAGTCCGTTCCAGCTTCAGACTCTGCAGAGGTTGGCCTCGGGGACTTTAAATGGAACCGGTTTAAAATAAGGGGGCGAAGGAGAGAAACATGAAAGGAGTTTGGTATCCGGAGGTGGGAAGGCAATCCCAATTTGCAGACAACCGGATTCAGGACTTGTAACACTGGGTAAGGACCAATAAACTTTGGGGCGAACTTCATAGTGGGCACTCTTAACCGGAGGATGCGGGTGGAGAGCCATACCCTGTCACCAACCTTGTATTGGGGAGCTGCTCGTCGCTTCCTATCCGCAAAGAACTTATAGCGGCCGGAGACTCTCTTGAGATTAGCATGAACTCGACTCCAAATTTGACTGAAGTGCCGAAGAGTAGAGGCTGCAGCAGGAACATCCTCCGGAGGACAAATGGGTAATTCAGGAACTTGAGAATGGAACCATTAATTAATGAAAAATGGGGACTCACCAGTCGAAGAGTGGTACAGATGATTATGGGCAAACTCGGCCCATGGCAACAGTTCCACCCAATCATCTTGCGAGGGAGAGAGAAAAACACGGAGAAAAGTCTCTAAATCTTGATTGATGCGTTCAGTTTGCCCGTTGGTCTGTGGATGGTAAGCGGATGAAAACTTAAGTTTTATTTGTAAGGCCGTACAAAGAGCTCTCCAGAATCTTGCAGTGAATTGTACCCCCCGGTCAGAGACGATTTCCTGAGGTAAACCATGCAGGCGGAAATGTTCTCAGATAAATAACAAAGCCAACTTGGGCGCTGATGGTAACCCGGTCAAAAGTACAAAATGTGCCATCTTAGAGAAACGGTTGATAATTACCCAGACAGTATTGTGACCCTTGGAGAGGGGCAATTCAGTGACAAAGTCCATAGAGATATGGGTCCAAGGCCTCTGAGGAATGGACAGTGGATGCAACCCCGCAGGAGGCAAACAAGGAATTTTGTGCTGAGCACACTGAGGACATGAGTTGACATAATCTTGAATATCCTTCTTCATAGTGTCCCACCAGTAAGACCTTCGTAGAAACTCCCACATCTTTTGAACTCCAGGATAACCGGAAAACTTGGAAATATGAGCCCACTGCAATAACCATGGTCGAAATTTAGCTGGCACAGACATTCTCCCAGGAGGAGGACCCAGAGCGGTGGGAGCCGCCGACATAGAAACTGGACTGAGAATCAAAGCCTTCTCAACGGAATTCTCCTCATCCGAAGCTGTTAAGGAACGGGATAAAGCATCAGCCTTGGTGTTAAAAGTCCCAGCCCGGTAATTAATGACAAACGAAAACCGAGTAAAGAAGAGCGCCCATCTAGCTTGACAGGGATTCAAGCACTGGGCCGTCTTCAGGTACAGCAAATTCTTATGATCAGTGAAAACTGTAATTAGGTGTTTAGCACCTTCCAAAAGATATCTCCATTCCTCCAAGGCAGATTTTATTGCCAAAAGTTCTTTGTCTCCAATGGTGTAATTCTGTTCCGCAGGAGAGAATTTGCGAGAATGGAAACCACATGGATGTAACTTCCCATCTGGAGCGTACTGCGAAAGCACGGCACCTATGCCTACCGTGGAAGCATCAACCTCCAAAAAGAATGGTTTTGAAAAATCTGGTTGCTGAAGTACTGGAGCGGACATAAAGGCTGCCTTTAATTGAGCGAACGCTGCTATAGCTTCGGAGGACCAATGACTTGGGTCAGAACCCTTCTTGGTTAGAGCAGTAATAGGTGCCACGATGGTAGAGAATCCCTTTATGAATTTCTGGTAGTAATTTGCAAAGCCCAGAAATCGTTGTACTGCTTTCAAGGAAAGAGGCTGAGTCCAGTCCCGGAAGGCAGTGAGTTTCTCTGGATCCATACGAAGCTCCGTGCCCGAAATGATGTAACCAAGAAATGGAATAGAAGAAACCTCAAAGGTACATTTGGAAATCTTGCCATAAAGATGATTCTCTCGTAATCGAAGAAGTACCTCTTTGACCTGTATTCTGTGCTCTGTGAGATTTTTAGAAAATATCAGAATGTCATCCAAATATACCACGACACTTAGGTATAGCATATACCGAAAGACTTCGTTAATGAATCCCTGGAAGACGGCAGGAGCGTTGCTGAGGCCAAACGGCATTACCAGGTACTCGTAATGCCCGTCCCTGGTATTGAAGGCCGTCTTCCATTCGTCTCCCTGTCGGATATGTATCAAATAATAAGCTCCCCCTAAATCAAGTTTGGTGAAAACTCGGGCTCCGCGAACTCTATCAAAGAGCTCCGTAATGAGCGGCAAAGGATACTTATTCTTAATGGTGACTTCATTTAGACCACGATAGTCAATACATGGTCTTAGCCCTCCGTCCTTCTTCACGAAAAAGAAACCCGCCCCCGCCGGGGAGGTAGAGGGCCGGATGAATCCTTTCTGCAGATTAGACTTGATATAGTCCGACATAGCTTGGGTCTCGGGTAATGATAAGGGATAAGTGCGACCCCGAGGTGGCATTTTCCCTGGAATGAGCTCAATGGGACAGTCCAAGGGTCTATGCGGTGGTAGCAGATCGGCCGCTTGCTCTGAGAACACGTCAGAAAACTCCCGATAGGCCTCCGGAATGAGCCCTTCATCTGACTTGGAAGATACACGGAGCGGATAGACAAGGGTGAGACAATTTGAATGACAAAAAGGACTCCAAGATGTTATTTGTGTCGAACTCCAGTCGACGTGAGGGTTGTGAAGTTTAAGCCAAGGAAGGCCAAGAACCAGATCATGGGGCATCTCCCGAATCACTAGGAACTCCAGATGTTCTTGATGCAGAGCTCCCACTTGCAGTTTGATTGGTACTGTACAACTTGAAATCAGACCGTTAGAAATTTGGGTACCATTGATAGCAGTCAACGTAATAGGTCGTTCGACCGACCGCAGCTGAAAACCCAGATTCTGAGCACAGGAAAGGGAAATAAAATTTCCTGCAGCCCCAGAGTCCAGCAGAGCCTTAACGGGTTTGGCTATTGACTCGGAGAACAGAGACACGGAGAGTAAACAGTCCACTGACGGAGAAGGTTTAGAAGAAACCCCTAGCTCGACTCCTCCGGAACAAGCTAGGACTGCCCGTTTCCAGGACGAGACTTGCAAAACTTGAGAAAATGATCCGCGGCTCCACAGTAGAGGCAGAGTCTACCCTCACGACGACGCTGACGTTCCTCTGGGGACAGCTGAGATCGATTAATCTGCATGGGTTCATCAGGACTTGGAATAACCGTTTGCTTAGACGGAAAAGATCGGACCCTTGATCGATCTGACCGACTACGTTCGCCACCTCATTCCTGCATGCGAAGATCCACCTTTACACAGAGCGAGATCAACTATTCCAAAGAATCCGGCAAATCTCTAGTGACCAACTCGTCCTTTAGACGATCGGAGAGCCCGTTCCAAAAGGCAGCCCGAAGGGCATCATTATTCCAATGCAGTTCTGAGGCTACGGTCTGAAAATTAATCACATACTGTCCCACTGAACGAGAGCCTTGTCGGACACCAAGCAAGTCTGCAGAGGCAGCGGTCGTCCTGCCTGGCTCATCAAAGATCCTCCGGAATGACGCAATGAAAGGAATAATGGTGTCCTCACTGCTCATAAATACAGGCAGGTACTTATCCATCATGCAATACCACCAGGAAGGCGTCTGATTGTCTCCAAACTTATTTTGCAGCAAGACAACGACCACAAACATACTGTACAGCCAATGTCATTAAGAACTATATTCACCATAAAGAAGGACAAGGAGTCCTGGAAGTGATTATATGGCCCCATAGAGCCCTGATCTCAACATCATCGAGTCTGTCTGGGATTATATGAAGAGACCGAAGGATGTGACCAAGCCTACATCCATAGAAGATCTGTGGCTAGTTCTCCAAGATGTTTCGATCAACCTCCCCATCGAGTTCCTTCAAAAATTGTGTGCAAGTGTATCTTGAAGAATTTATGCTGTTTTGAAGGCAAAGGGTGCTGCCTAAAACTTTTGCACAGTACTGTGTATATATATATATATATATATATATATCTACTACGTGTCACAGTAACAAAAATAACATTTACTTGGGTAGGGCAAAACATTTCAGCTTAACAGCAAGATTTCAGCTTAACAGCAAGTACTACAAAGACTGGTCTGATTTTGACGTACAAATCACCTCCAACCATAAAAGGGAAAGAGAGGTGTATCCGTTTAGCAAACCAGTTTTATGTACACATGCTGAAAAAATGCAGATCTAATCTTGTGTGTTGAGAATGCCTTTCATTAGTAAATATATTTACCGATTGCTTTGATGTCTTTTTCTTTTTCTCTGCCCTTTCTTTTTCTTCAATCTCCAAGTTTTCTTTCTCTACCAGTGATATAAGAGTATTGCAGCGTCTCTGTAGCTCCTACAAAATAAAAGAATGGAATAAAAATTTTGTAGGGCTCGGTGGAAGAGAGGTACATGCCAAAAGTGTCACTTGCCCCTTTTCAACTAAATAAGTCTTGTAATATAACACCAGGGATTTGTATTTTGCTGCTGGTGAGAAATAGGCACATGCAATTATGTTAGGAGTTAGCGGAATAGACACTAGATGGCAGAAGCTACTTGATGGCAACAAAATTCAAAATCCATGTAGATATGGCATGTGCCTCTTTTCCACTGAGCCCCTCAATTGTAAAAAAAAGCTATATATTTTTAATATAGCCTACCTACAATGATTAGATAACCTAATACATAAACATATGCCTTTCTCTAGACTCTATTAACAAAAGAGTACTGGATGTAAGCTTTTGCAAATAAACATAATCATTAATAACATAACATTAATAATGTAGGCTGATTAGGACTGATGTCTTTTTAATTTACAATAAAACATATGTTTAACAATGAGCTACAACTATTTCTAATCTTCCCTCCAACATCCTACCAAGGATAACCTAATAAAAGACAGCATACAGTAATATATAAATTGTCCAAACACAGCTTAAAATCTGTCCACATATGTAATGGTTCTTTAGAACTATCCCATTCATTGAAATTTCTTTGAACTTTTTGTCTAAAACATTGCACAATTTAGCTTTACAAGTTATGGTTTGTATGTTTTTACTTACAGCAAAGAGAACGGGAGAATTAATGTCTGCTATACCTTTTGCCGAGGATAGGGAGAGGCTGTGTGTTGGCATGTCGGGCAAGAAGCAGAACTGAAGTAGAGCCTGGGGTCCTCCTCGTCCCGCCTCTGTGTGGGCACGCTGGGGTCTAAATTGTGGCTGGGCAGCTCACAGCAGTAAGTTGCTCATAGTGCCCTCTACTGGCTGGTGCTCTACGTGCCAGAATAGTCAATGGAGATGTTGGGGGTCATTCCGAGTTGTTCGCTCGTTATTTTTTTTCTCGCAACGGAGCGATTAGTCGCGAATGCGCATGCGCAATGTCCGCAGTGCGGCTGCGCCAAGTAAATTTGCTATGCAGTTAGGAATTTTATTCACGGTTTTTTCTTCGTTCTGGTGATCGTAATGTGATTGACAGAAAGTGGGTGTTTCTGGGCGGAAACTGGCCGTTTTATGGGTGTGTGCGGAAAAACGCTACCGTTTCTGGGAAAAACGCGGGAGTGGCTGGAGAAACGGAGGAGTGTCTGGGCGAACGCTGGGTGTGTTTGTGACGTCAAACCAGGAACGACAAGCACTGAACTGATCGCAGATGCCGAGTAAGTTTGAAGCTACTCAGAAACTGCTAAGAGGTGTGTAATCGCAATTTTGAGAATCTTTCGTTCGCAATATTACTATGCTAAGATTCACTCCCAGTAGGCAGCGGCTTAGCGTGTGCAAAGCTGCTAAAAGCAGCTTGCGAGCGAACAACTCGGAATGAGGGCCGTAGTCAATATCCCAGCGATCATCATGCTGATGGTCAGAATACCGGCAGAGGAATCCTCACACTCAAAATTCCGTCAGTTCTCAACGGTTTGTACTGGGGTTAGGCACTAGGGAAAGAGTTAGGCTGTGGGTGGGGACAGTTAGGATAAAGCAGTGGAAGGGGTGGGTTAGGATTAGAATTACAAAATATATCAAAATCCGTCAGGATTTTGAATGTCGGGATTCTGCTGCTAGGATTCTGACCGTCGGCATGGTGGGTGCTGGGATATCGTACCCAAACCAGAAACCCACTCGCAATTTTCTGGTGCGTTTGCTTTGCATTGCAATGCAAATTAGGCATATTTCTGCAAAAAAGAAGCCCAATGCTAATAGAGTTGTATGGGACCTATCAGCTCACTCACCCAGGCATCTTCAACTACATGGCGTCTGAGGTTAGATGAGGACACATCTGTAGTTAGCAGACCATAAAAATGACGGAACAACATAACAGTAATGTCAGCGCCGGTGGCTGTGCACGCCTGAACGGAGTAACACTTGTATTGCTCCGTTGAGCACCATCTAGTGGCTGCTGGCGCACAAACCAATTGAATTCCCTCCACAGAGGTGAGGAGCAACGTTAGCCTTTTATTATATAGGATGGCTTTTCTACTGACTGTTGGGATTACATAACAGAAGATAAGAAATAGAAAACTACATAGTAACAGAACAGTCTTTTATGAGAAAACCATCACTAAAATGTATTTAAATATTCTCTTAAAACTATTTCCATGCTCAATGCTGAATAATAACTCACTGCTCATTGTATTTATTCAAAACACTCCAGGGTGGCAGTGCATGGTTAACGGACAGTTAGCCAGCCGTGGAAAGGGTGAGCAGAGAGGTAGCTGCAGGGTTTCCTCACAAAGGAACCCTATGGTTATGCTTGTCTGTGGAGCTAGATATTAGAATAAAAATGTTGATTATGTTAAATATTTAATCTTTTCTCCTATTACGCTGCATTACATTAACAGCCTCTTGAGCTGTTTGGTTATAGTTAGTCATCCTGTAGGATCACTTTAGTGATTCATCTATGCAGCTTGTCAGGGACTTTGTAAATCTTTCAAGCATACTTGTGTTTTTACTCATCGCCATGCGTGCTTCATATCCGTATTAATCCATGACAAGAGCTCTAACCTTTACATTGTAGGTGGCAAGATATTGGAAAGGGATTTCTAAATATTAAATGAAAATAACAAAGTTCCATTTTGTATTGACTAATAACTGCAAAAGAAAATATTGACTATGAGTTTTTCATCTACACTGCTTCAGATCAAAGCATGAAAATTATGCATTCACTGTAAACTTTGATCTCTGTTACGCAAATGAGTCCATCCATATCTACTGAGTTAAAAGTCTTAAAGGAACCCAGTAATGCAAAATAAAAATACATTGTAAATCAACCACTGCCATAATTGGTCAAAGCTGGTGTATAATGCATATACTGTATGTTTGTGTGTCTTTGTTATTAGCCAGCTTACAGCTGCATTCTGCTGTACACTTGTAAAGACCATGGACGAAAAGCAACGTTTGTGAAGACACCACATATGTATTATTATTGAGTGACATCTAGTGGCAGCATAAACATATATGTACTGCAGTAGTATGAATTGCATTAAAACAACAGCATTTTTATGCAATTGAACTGCATATTTCTGCATAAGCAACATGTTTATTTTGGGTTACTATGAAAGTCTTCTGAAGAATATACAGTTTAGCATAAAAGAATGAAATGATATCATCACCGATCCCTACCATTAAAGAAAATGGTAGAAATAATTCGACTTTGAGCTTATTTTCCATTTTAGCAGACAATATTGACCACTACATTAATTGTAAGTATGAAAAATTAGCCTGGAGATAACTGTGGTTTATTTGTATTTAACATAAAAAAGAAAATTGCCTTTTACGCAGCTCTACAGAAAGCCGGATGCGGTGATGTAACCTCTGACCTTGTTTTCCATTTCTCCAGTGTGTTGTGATGCATCCACTAGCCATGAGCCATACAATAAGCAAATGTGCACTCAGGCTGAGAGAAAGCCATGCTATGCTGTAATATTATTAGCCAGCAAGATTAATTCAGTTAACTGATGCATTTTCCATTTTCAGCTCCATAAAGGATTGTGATATTTTCTTATGAAATTAGAGTAGAATGTGCAATATAATTTATTCTTTCCTGTAAGCAGTAACCATTTGGATTCCAGATCTGCTTAGTCAACAGCAAAAATGACTATAAAAGAACTGTATTGTTATGTAACAGAATTAACAAATACACTGCATTTCCATCTGGCACACATATAGGTTTTTGAAAATAAAGGATATTATATCAATAGATGTAAGTTCTTCACACTTTAAAGAATATGTCCATCTACAAATGTATGTTTTAGCACCACCTTGGCTAATCTAAGAGAACTACAGGTGTCCCACAGCAGAGACTCGTGCAGACTCGTAGGGTTCTGGAGTACTCTCTGCAGCACCAGTCTCCCATAATATCCCACATGGATTATAAACTTAGATCACAAACAATGGCAGCATAAGGTCTGGGTTTTGCCTAATCAGCTACAGTGTTAAAAATGATCAGCTGAACGTGAGCACTCCTGCACAGTCCTGGGGGTACATTTACTAAGATTCGTATTTTCCAAATTCATGTCCAAGTTCAATCACGAATGACATCGACAGTGTAAAATTGCAACTTTTTGAATTGATTACGATGGATTTACTAAGCTGTCGTATTCGGGTTTTTCTTTTCTTCCGATGTCGATGTCATTCGTGGTTTTTTACCTATTTTTACGGCAGTGATTAGCAAAACACTGCCGACTTTTTTTACAATCAATCTCGGCCGGATCTGTGTGATCCGTGCTGGGGTTTTTTTTTTTTTTTAATTAAACACTGTAAAATAATAAAAAAAAATGCGTGGGGTCCCCCCTCCTAAGCATAACCAGCCTCGGGCTCTTTGAGCCGATCCTGGTTGCAAAAATATGGTGAAAAAAATGACAGGGGTTCCCCCATATTTAAGCAACCAGCATCGGGCTCTGCGCCTGGTCCCAAAAATACGGGGGACAAAAATGAGTAGGGGTCCCCCGTATTTTTAAAACCAGCACCGGGCTCCACTAGCTGGACAGATAATGCCACAGCCGGGGGTCACTTTTATATAGTGCCCTGCGGCCGTGGCATCAAAAATCCAACTAGTCACCCCTGGCCGGGGTACCCTGGGGGAGTGGGGACCCCTTCAATCAAGGGGTCCCCCCCCCCAGCCGCCCAAGGGCCAGGGGTGAAGCCCGAGGCTGTCCCCCCCCATCCAATGGGCTGCGGATGGGGAGGCTGCTAGCCTTTGTTGTAAAAGAAAAGATATTGTTTTTAGTAGCAGTACTACAAGGCCCAGCAAGCCTCCCCCGCATGCTGGTACTTGGAGAACCACAAGTACCAGCATGCGACGGAAAAACGGGCCCGCTGGTACCTGTAGTACTACTACTAAAAAAATACCCAAAAAAAGACAAGACACACACACCGTGAAAGTATAATTTTATTACATACATACACACATACATACATACTTACCTTAAGTTCCCACGCAGGTCGGTCCTCTTCTCCAGTAGAATCCAAGGGGTACCTGTTGAAGAAATTATACTCACGAGATCCAGGGGTCCAGGCTCCTCGGGAAATCCAGGGGTAATCCACGTACTTGACAAAAAAAACAAAACGGTGTCCCGAGCCACGAACTGAAAGGGGACCCATGTTTGCACATGGGTCACCTTTCCACGAATGCCAGAAAGCCACTGCGGTTGTCCTAAAGTGACGTCACCGCTGAGCAGAAAGTTCCCATCATTGGTTACAATGTAGCGCATAGGCGCTACATTGTAACACTGCCGTGTGCTGCCTGTCAGTGAGGACAGGACCACACAGCTGATCAGGAGAGTGCTACAACGTGGCGCTCCCTGATTGGCTGAAGAAACCCACTTAGACAGAAGTCAGAGTGGCTTTCTGGCATTCGTGGAAAGGTGACCCATGTGCAAACATGGGTCCCCTTTCAGTTCGTGGCTCGGGACACCGTTTTGTTTTTTTTGTCAAGTACGTGGATTACCCCTGGATTTCCCGAGGAGCCTGGACCCCTGGATCTCGTGAGTATAATTTCTTCAACAGGTACCCCTTGGATTCTACTGGAGAAGAGGACCGACCTGCGTGGGAACTTAAGGTAAGTATGTATGTATGTGTGTATGTATGTAATAAAATTATACTTTCACGGTGTGTGTGTCTTGTCTTTTTTTGGGTATTTTTTTAGTAGTAGTACTACAGGTACCAGCGGGCCCGTTTTTCCGTCGCATGCTGGTACTTGTGGTTCTCCAAGTACCAGCATGCGGGGGAGGCTTGCTGGGCCTTGTAGTACTGCTACTAAAAACAATATCTTTTCTTTTACAACAAAGGCTATCAGCCTCCCCATCCGCAGCCCATTGGATGGGGGGGGACAGCCTCGGGCTTCACCCCTGGCCCTTGGGTGGCTGGGGGGGGGGGGACCCCTTGATTGAAGGGGTCCCCACTCCCCCAGGGTACCCCGGCCAGGGGTGACTAGTTGGATTTTTGATGCCACGGCCGCAGGGCACTATATAAAAGTGACCCCCGGCTGTGGCATTATCTGTCCAGCTAGTGGAGCCCGGTGCTGGTTTTAAAAATACGGGGGACCCCTACTCTTTTTGTCCCCCGTATTTTTGGGACCAGGACCAGGCGCAGAGCCCGATGCTGGTTGCTTAAATATGGGGGAACCCCTGTCATTTTTTTCCCCATATTTCTGCAACCAGGATCGGCTCAAAGAGCCCGAGGCTGGTTATGCTTAGGAGGGGGGACCCCACGCAATTTTTTTTGAAAAAATAAGCACTTTCCCACCCCTTCCCACTGATATACATGCACGGATCTCATGGATCCGTGCATGCCTATCCAATCACGAATAAAAAAAAAAGGTCTGTTTTTTTTTAGCACTTTTTTACGAGTTGTAATTTTTCACGGCAGTGTTTGTTCTTTTTTTGCTTTGCACTTCTTAGTAAATGACCGAGATTCATACTTAAACAGCCGCGTTTTGACCGATGGTGTATTCATTCGTAATTTTTTACCTGAACTTGCAAAAAATTACGAATGCCCTCATCACTGCCGTGATTAGTGCTTAGTAAATTACCGAGATGACACTTTGATGAAAAAACGGCATCTCGGTCAAAATCGGGAGCTTAGTAAATTTCCCCCCTGGTCACTGACATGAAGAGCCACACAGTTCTGCTAGCTTGGGATGGGAAGCTGGATGATTACTGATGTTATTATGGGGTGGACACCCACAGAAGAAGCTACAGTACATGTTTGTGCGATAGGATACATCTTACAACTGATCCAACTGATTTTTAGAACTATTTATAATGAGAAATACAATAAACTATGTACATAAGCATCCTGTACTTTGTCCTCTCATGCATTTAGAGAAACAATATAATACATGTAATACTGTAAGGGATATATTTACTAAAGCTTAATTTTGGGTTTTGGGTGATTTTGCATTCAATTTTGCATTTGGAGATTTACAAAAGTCAAAATTTAATGTAAAATCGTATATATACAACCAAATACCACTCAAAACGAATATCGCAAAACATCGGTACTTTCACACAGCTGACCATAGGTTCCCCTGGTTTACTAATGTTCAAATTGAAAATCAAACACAAAATCATACTACAAATCACCAAAACAATAGACAGGCGATTTTATCATCTAGACAACATTATATTCCCTAAACCTTCATTTTGATACCTATGAAAGTATAGATGATGGACACCATGCTGATGTTTTTGCAATTACGTGAATGCGCCAAAGTCTAACAGTGATGCCACTTGCAGCGTTTATCTTTATGCAGTGATTGACAGTCAGGGACCGCTTGCGGGCGTTGGTTGGCAAGTGGCGGCAAAAACGCAGATGTGTAGCGGTTACTGTTGGTGCGTGTCACTGGGTGTGCTTGCGAAACTGTTCTCAAGCAGCATGTTTCCGGTGTCTCTGTTCAGGCTGCCATGCTGCATGGCCCTTCACCGTGTGCGCTGGGAATGTGCACGCAGTTGCTGCGCCTTTGCGATTGCTCCGCTGGGCGTCTCTGTGCTTTTTAGGGCTGCTGGGTTTTTAAATAATTTTGAACATCCTCAACATGCACAATCGCAGCTGCAGTCGCCATAGCGTGTCACTGAATCAGGACAGATGTCAATAATAAGATTTTACTTACCGATAAATCTATTTCTCGTAGTCCGTAGTGGATGCTGGGACTCCGTCAGGACCATGGGGAATAGCGGCTCCGCAGGAGACAGGGCACAAAATTTAATAGTTTGACCACTAGGTGGTGTGTACTGGCTCCTCCCCCCATGACCCTCCTCCAAGCCTCAGTTAGGATACCGTGCCCGGACGAGCGTACACAATAAGGAAGGATTTTGAATCCCGGGTAAGACTCAAACCAGCCACACCAATCACACCGTACAACTTGTGATCTGAACCCAGTTAACAGTATGATAACGTAGGAGCCTCTGAAAAGATGGCTCACAACAATAAACAACCCATTTTTTTGTAACAATAACTATGTACAAGTATTGCAGACAATCCGCACTTGGGATGGGCGCCCAGCATCCACTACGGACTACGAGAAATAGATTTATCGGTAAGTAAAATCTTATTTTCTCTGACGTCCTAGTGGATGCTGGGACTCCGTCAGGACCATGGGGATTATACCAAAGCTCCCAAACGGGCGGGAGAGTGCGGATGACTCTGCAGCACCGAATGAGAGAACTCCAGGTCCTCCTTAGCCAGGGTATCAAATTTGTAGAATTTTACAAACGTGTTCTCCCCTGACCACGTAGCTGCTCGGCAGAGTTGTAATGCCGAGACCCCTCGGGCAGCCGCCCAAGATGAGCCCACCTTCCTTGTGGAGTGGGCCTTGACAGATTTAGGCTGTGGCAAGCCTGCCACAGAATGTGCCAGTTGAATTGTGCTACAAATCCAACGAGCAATCGTCTGCTTAGAAGCAGGAGCACCCAGCTTGTTGGGTGCATATAGTATAAACAGCGAGTCAGATTTTCTGACTCCAGCCGTCCTTGAAATATATATTTTCAATGCTCTGACAACGTCCAGCAACTTGGAATCCTCCAAATCGCTAGTAGCCGCAGGCACCACAATAGGCTGGTTCAGGTGAAACGCTGATACCACCTTAGGCAGAAAATGAGGACGCGTCCTCAATTCTGCCCTGTCCGAATGGAAAATCAGATATGGGCTTTTATATGATAAAGCTGCCAATTCTGACACTCTCCTGGCTGAAGCCAGAGCCAGTAGCATGGTTACTTTCCATGTAAGATATTTCAAATCTACCGATTTGAGTGGCTCAAACCAATGGGATTTGAGAAAATCCAAAACTACATTGAGATCCCACGGTGCCACTGGGGGCACAACCGGGGGCTGTATATGTAGTACTCCTTTTACAAAAGTCTGAACTTCAGGAACTGAAGCCAATTCTTTCTGGAAGAATATCGACAGGGCCGAAATTTGAACCTTAATGGACCCTAATTTGAGGCCCATAGATAATCCTGTTTGCAGGAAATGTAGGAATCGACCCAGTTGAAATTCCTCTGTCGGGGCCTTCCTGGCCTCACACCATGCAACATATTTTCTCCAAATGCGGTGATAATGTTGTGCAGTCACCTCCTTCCTGGCTTTGACCAGGGTAGGGATGACCTCTTCCGGAATGCCTTTTTCCCTTAGGATCCGGCGTTCAACCGCCATGCCGTCAAACGCAGCCGCGGTAAGTCTTGGAATAGACACGGTCCCTGCTGAAGCAGGTCCTTTCTTAGAGGTAGAGGCCACGGATCTTCCGTGAGCATCTCCTGAAGTTCCGGGTACCAAGTCCTTCTTGGCCAGTCCGGAGCCACGAGTATCGTTCTTACTCCCCTTTGCCGTATAATTCTCAGTACCTTGGGTATGAGAGGCAGAGGAGGGAACACATACACTGACTGGTACACCCATGGTGTTACCAGAGCGTCCACAGCTATTGCCTGAGGGTCTCTTGACCTGGCGCAATACCTGTCCAGTTTTTTGTTGAGGCGGGACGCCATCATGTCCACCATTGGTCTTTCCCAATGGACCACAATCATGTGGAAGACTTCTGGATGAAGTCCCCACTCTCCCGGGTGAAGATCGTGTCTGCTGAGGAAGTCTGCTTCCCAGTTGTCCACTCCCGGAATGAACACTGCTGACAGTGCTATCACATGATTTTCCGCCCAGCGAAGAATCCTTGCAGCTTCTGCCATTGCCCTCCTGCTTCTTGTGCCGCCCTGTCTGTTTACATGGGCGACTGCCGTGATGTTGTCCGACTGGATCAACACCGGCTGACCCTGAAGCAGAGGTTTTGCCAGGCTTAGAGCATTGTAGATTGCTCTTAGCTCCAGTATATTTATGTGAAGAGACGTTTCCAGGCTTGACCACACGCCCTGGAAGTTTCTTCCTCGTGTGACCGCTCCCCAGCCTCTCAGGCTGGCATCCGTGGTCACTAGGACCCAGTTCTGTATGCCGAATCTGCGGCCCTCTAACAGATGAGTACTCTGCAACCACCATAGCAGAGAGACCCTTGTCCTTGTCGACAATTTTATCCGCTGATGCATCTGCAGATGCGATCCGGACCATTTGTCTAGCAGATCCCACTGAAAAATTCGTGCATGGAATCTGCCGAATGGAATCGCTTCGTAAGAAGCCACCATTTTTCCCAGGACTCTTGTGCATTGATGCACAGACACTGTCCCTGGTTTTAGGAGGTTCCTGACTAGTTCGGATAACTCCCTGGCTTTCTCCTCCGGAAGAAATACCTTTTTCTGAACAGTGTCCAGAATCATCCCTAGGAACAGCAGACGTGTCGTCGGGATCAGTTGGGATTTTGGAAAATTCAGAATCCACCCGTGCTGTTGGAGCACTACTTGAGTTAGTGCTACTCCGACCTCCAGCTGTTCTCTGGATCTTGCCCTTATCAGGAGATCGTCCAAGTAAGGGATAATTAATACGCCTTCTCTTCGAAGAAGAATCATCATTTCGGCCATTACCTTGGTAAAGACCCTGGGTGCCGTGGACAATCCAAACGGCAGCGTCTGAAACTGATAATGACAGTTTTGTACCACGAACCTGAGGTACCCTTGGTGTGAAGGGCAAATTGGGACATGAAGGTAAGCATCCTTGATGTCCAAGGACACCATAAAATCCCCCTCTTCCAGATTCGCTATCACTGCTCTGAGTGACTCCATCTTGAACTTGAATTTTTGTATGTACAGGTTCAGAGATTTCAGATTTAGAATAGGTCTTACCGAGCCGTCCGGCTTCGGTACCACAAATAGCGTGGAGTAATACCCCTTTCCCTGTTGTAGAAGGGGTACCTTGACTATCACCTGCTGAGAATACAGCTTGTGAATGGCTTCCAATACCGTCGCCCTGTCGGAGGGAGACGTTGGCAAAGCAGACTTTTGGAACCGGCGAGGGGGAGACTTCTCGAATTCCAACCTGTAACCCTGAGATACTACCTGCAGGATCCAGGGGTCCACCTGCGAGTGAGCCCACTGTGCGCTGAAATTCTTGAGGCGACCCCCCACCGCCCCTGAGTCCGCTTGTAAGGTCCCAGCGTCATGCTGAGGCCTTTGCAGAAGCCGGGGAGGACTTCTGCTCCTGGGAAGGGGCTGCTTGGTGCAGTCTCTTACCCTTTCCTTTGCCTCGGGGCAAATATGAATGTCCTTTTGCTCGCTTGTTCTTATAGGAACGAAAGGACTGCGGCTGAAAAGACTGCGGCTTTTTCTGTTGGGAGGGGACTTGAGGTAAAAAGGTGGACTTCCCGGCTGTTGCCGTGGCTACCAAATCCGATAGACCGACCCAAAATAATTCCTCTCCTTTATACGGCAATACTTCCATATGCCGTTTGGAATCCGCATCGCCTGACCACTGTCGTGTCCATAGACTTCTTCTGGCAGATATGGACATCGCACTTACTCTTGATGCCAGAGTGCAGATATCTCTCTGTGCATCTCGCATATAAAGGAACGCATCCTTTAATTGCTCTATAGTCAATAAAATACTGTCCCTATCCAGGGTATCAATATTTTCAGTCAGGGAATCCGACCAAGCCACCCCAGCACTGCACATCCAGGCTGAGGCGATTGCTGGTCGCAGTATAACACCAGTATGTGTGTATATACTTTTTAGAGTATTTTCCAGCCTCCTATCAGCTGGATCCTTGAGGGCGGCCGTATCAGGAGACTGTAACGCCACATGTTTGGATAAACGTGTGAGCGCCTTGTCCACCCTAGGGGGTGTTTCCCAGCGCGCCCTAACCTCTGGCGGGAAAGGGTATAATGCCAATAACTTCTTTGAAATTAGCAGTTTTTTATCAGGGGTAACCCACGCTTCATCACACACGTCATTCAATTCCTCTGATTCAGGAAAAACTACAGGTAGTTTATTCAGACCCCACATAATACCCCTTTTTGTGGTACTTGCAGTATCAGAGATATGCAAAGCCTCCTTCATTGCCGTGATCATATAACGTGTGGCCCTACTGGAAAATACGTTTGTTTCTTCACCGTCGACACTGGATTCAGTGTCAGTGTCTGTGTCGACCGACTGAGGTAAAGGGCGTTTTACAGCCCCTGACGGTGTCTGAGACGCCTGGACAGGTACTAACTGGTTTGCCGGCTGTCT